>NC_090188.1:14660426-15280426 GCF_024679245.1 Pseudorasbora parva
TATATATATATATATATATATATATATATATATATATATATATATATATATATATATATATATATATATATATATATATATATATATATATATATATATATATATATATATATATATATATATATATTATATATATATAATATATATATATATTATATATATATATATATATATATATATATCTATATATATTATATATATATATATATATATATATATATATATATATATATATATATATATATATATATTATATATATATATATATATATATATATATATATATATATATATATATATATATATATATATATATATATATATATATATATATATTATATAATATATATATATATATATATATATATATATGTATGTATGTATGTATGTATACATACTTCTGCTCATCAAAGCCTGCATTTATTTGATCAAAAATACAGATTTTTTTTTTTAAATATTGTTATATAGTATTACAATTTAAAATAATTGGTTTCAATTTATTATACTTTAAATGATCATTTATTTCTGTGATGCAAAGCTGAATTTTCAGTATCATTCCTCCAGTCCTCTGTCACATGATCCTTCAGAAATCATTCTAATATTCTGATTTATTATGAGTGTTGGAAACAGTTCTGCTGCTAATATTTGATGAATAAAAGGTTCAAAAGAACTGCATTTATTCAAAATAAATAAATATTTTCACATCATTAAATCTCCTTTACCATCAGTTTTTTTAATCAATTTAACACATCCTTGCTGAAATAAAATTATTGATTTTTTTTTTTTTTTTAAAGACTGACCCCAAATTACTGACCAGTAGTGTATATTGTTGTTACAAAATATTTCTATTTTTAAAACATTTGCTTCTTTTTTTTTCTTTTTATTCATCCAATTATTATAAAAAAGTATTACAGGTTATGAAAAAATAATAAGCAGCAGAACTGTTTCCAACTTTGAAATTGAATCATCATATTAGGAATGATTTCTGAAGGCTCACGTGACACTGAAGGCTGGAGGAATGATCCTGAAAATTCAGCTTTGCATCACAGAAATAAACGATCATTTAAAGTATAATAAATTGAAAACCAATTATTTTAAATTGTAATAATATATAACAATATTACATTTTTTTTTCTGTATTTTGATCAAATAAATGCAGGCTTGATGAGCAGAAGAAACTTCTTTCAAAAACATTACAAATATGTGTCCAAACTTTTGCCTGTGCTGTATATGTATATGTATATGTATATGTATATGTATATGTATACGTATATGTATATGTATATGTATATGTATATACAGTGCAGTGTGTGTGTGTGTGTGTGTGTATGTATGTATGTATGTATGTATGTATGTATGTATGTATGTATGTATGTATGTATATATATGTATATGTATATATATATATATATATATATATATATATATATATATATATATATATATATATATATATATATATATATATATATATATATATATATATATATATATATATATATATATATATATATATATATGCATTTATGAAACAACAGATGTGTGCATTGAGACTTATTGGCCCTTCAGTGTCTGTCTATGGCCAGATAAACAGTGCCAACTATTGGTGACTTACTATAAAAGCCTGAGATATTAATTAATTATATATTCAGTAAATTCCCTTTTCATCTTAGTTCTGCATAATTCGCATCAACATGCAAACCGCATTCATACATTGTTTTGAAAGCCCTGTGACGGTACAGTATGGTAGAACACATTCCCATGCACTCTGTGACAAAACTGACCTCTTTACTTGGCTGGATATTATCCCATGGTAACCTGCAGTAATTGACCTTTGAGACCTGCACTAAGCTGACCTCTCTATAGCCTCTGTTGAAGGCCAGGTCTCTTATGAGGAGGAAAAGGAGGACGTCTCTCCCTTGTTCCTAAAGCAAGGTGCATTCAAGACTCCGTCACTGCCCACCTCCCTCATTGCTTGCACCTGCTAAAACATTCGAGGTATTTGCACGGCAGGGCAACACATTTGCTTTCATTTAACCTGCCTGGCTAGATCTTTGAAGTGCAAAATGGCAGAGCCGCACAGGTTTCTCTCGCTTTCTCTCTCTATCTGTAGCTCTCTCTCTCTCTCTGCCTCCCTCCTTAATCATTTACCTCGTCGAGGCGCATTCTCTGCAGCTAACCCATCAAGCGGAAAACGAGGTTGGCCACTGTTTTTCCCCTCCCTCCTGCTCTCTGCCTTTCATTCTGACATTCTCTTTGTGGGGGACTTCATACTCAATCACAAAGAGGGGTTAGAGAGAGAGAGAGAGAGAGAGAGAGAGAGAGAGAGAGAGAGAGAGAGAGAGAGAGAGAGAGAGAGAGAGAGAGAGAGAGAGAGAGAGAGAGAGAGAGAGAGAGAGAGAGAGAGAGAGAGAGAGAGAGAGAGAGAGAGAGAGAGAGAGAGAGAGAGAGAGAGAAGAGAAACAGATATGTGGTCTTGGCTGAATATGATGTTGAATCAGATTGAAGTGCCATTGATCGGGTTGGGATAATTATCTGATCCATCCTGGACATCCAGGTTCATTAGTGTTCTCCGCATATACCATCACATCTGCACAATGAACATAACATGCTAATGATCCTAAAAGATGATAAAATGCTTCATAAAACTGATTACCTTTGATTTGCTTGTGATGTTCATCGTTTGTAAGTCACTTTGGATAAAAGCGTTCGCTAAATGACTCAATGTAAATGCGTGGGATCTCATAAGGCGGAAATGCCAACTTCATGTAGTAGATTTTTTTTTAAAACACAGGAATTATGAATTACTGATGCTTTGCATTCATTTCTTAGGCAGAGAAAATCAAATGACAGCAAGCCAGAAAACAATTTATATCAACATACATTTAGTAGCCTTTTATTTTGTATTTTACAATTTATATTCAAGATATGCTACACTGTAAAAATTTATATGTTAAATAATTTATGACAACATGTGTTTTTACATTGTTTTAACTCATAAAAATAAGTTAACAAGTTATACAAGATGTAACTAATTGAATCTAAAAAGTCAGTTAAACAATCTAAGTTGAAATAACTTAAACATCCAAGACAATTGTACTAAAAAATTTCAGGCTGTTGCTTTTAATTTTTTTTTTTTTTTTAGAGTGTATGTTATATTACCAATTTGTGTAAAAAGATGATCAATTACAAGAGATGTTTTTTCCCTTAAACAGTCAGAATAATCATGGTTTGGTTCATTACATTAAATAATAATAATAAAAGTATAATAAAAGTATAATAATAAATAATAATAAATAAAATTAATAAATATATAATAATAAATAATAATTAATAAAATTAATAAATAATAATAAAAGTAATAATAACAATAATAAAAAAAATATTAAATTTTTTACCTCAAAAGCATTAAAGAGTTGTGTTGCCGATTTATTTCATTAATTTATATTCATAATTTGTCGAAACTATCAAATATATTACGAGGCTACCATACATTTATGATAACATCTGCAAAAAAATAACTATCACAGCTTGCTTTTTTCTCTCTCCTGTAGGTGTGACACTCCACACAAACATATTACCTGAGGTTTAACATGCCACATTTGCATGCTCAATTTAATACAATCACTGCACAAGCGGACCACATTAGACCAAGCCATAGTAAAGAATTATAAATCTCTCTCTCTCTCTCTCTCTCTCTCTCTCTCTCTCTCTCTCTCTCTCTCTCTCTCTCTCTCTCTCTCTCTCTCTCTCTCTCTCTCTCTCTCTCTCTCTCTCTCTCTCTCTCTCTCTCTCTCACACACACACACACTTCTCTTTGGTTTTAGATGAACACTACTTGACCACGTAGAGACCCCCGGGGCAGGAGTACAAGAGGAAATAGCTGGATTGATTCCCTCAGTGGAGGCTGTCCCCTGTCCCCTGCTGCTATTTATTTACTGCTGTTATGCCTCTCCTGCTCGCTCTCTGCGCTTCCTCTGCTCTTTATCTTTCCTTTAGTCATGTCAACCATAACTGAAGTTACCTGTTAATATGGTCAAATCTTCCCGTTATCTATAAATCCTGAATAATGCAAACGCCGGTCAGGTGAGAGTTGGGGGATGGTGAAAATCAGATGAAAAAAGAGGGCTTAAAATCAAATAAATCACACCTGCCGGCTGGTGGAAACTGGCACAGCGTTCCTCATATTACACTCAAAATTACTTCATTTGTTCCTCTAGATATTTTAATCCGGCCTGACCTCAAACTTCCCGTGAACCAGCGCCCGAACAAAAGGCCGCCCACTGTCTTCGCAGTAAATCTGTTGTCTCCTTTCTGGGCTCTGGACTGGGGCTCATAGATCACCACTGCGCCACAGCTTGCTTCAATTTACTCAATTAACTCGGGTAAAGCACTTGTAAGTTCTGCAGATGTTGGTTTATTATGGAGGACTAAAATGTACAAGTGAGTTCAGGAGCCTGGGGTTATGGTAAGGTTGACAGAGGGGGGGAAGGGCGACCCTCGCTCTCATACTCAGATGCTGCAGCTGAGAGGATGGGAAATAAAAAGGGAGGGAGTCAGGGAGATAGATAGCATCTTAAAAAAAAAAAAAACAGAATCCCAAATTGCTGACATCAAGAAGAACATCTCAAAGAAATGCTGGCAGAGAGACTATGTGACTATTCTGTATATCCTACGGAAGAGTTGGTGATTAACCAATTTTAATTGCTCTATCTCTCTGACAGAGGACTGGGCAAAAGACACCAGCGGTCCCGGCTAATCATTTCCGCCGCCGCAGCTGTTAGACTCGCAGCCTGGTGTTGCTTTATGAAACGTGCCTCTGCAGATCTTACACACATGAAATGGCTTAGTCGCTGAACCTGAATCACTCACAGATGACAAACTTTCAGAGAGCGTTCGTTAATCATTAAGGGAGCATCTCGCCAATGCACAAAGTTGACTTTGTTTAGCACCTTGCGTGTCCTCGAAACAAACTGCGCATTGAGACAAAGACAGCATCTGAAAAATCAATGACTCAGTGTTTATACGAGTTCGAATAAGCCATCTTATCTCTGCTTGACCTCCCTCGGATAAATCAAAGTCAGAGCGACGCATGGAATGTAAAATATACTGTAAGGGGGGTTTGCTAATATTAAGCAGGTGTTGCTAGTATCACCATAAAACATGCTGGCTGAGGCTAGCTATATTTCCTCAGTTGGCGGACTACATTTCAATTAAGAACGGCAACACATTTTGACATTCATGGAGCTTTAAAATAAGCTTTTGATACATGATTTTCCTGTGTTGGTCTAACATGCTACCAGCAGGTTAGCATGTTTGGAATTAGCTGCTTTTTTTTCTTCATAGGCGAAAGGGTGGATTTTGCTGGTGGGGCTGGTTGAAATGGCTTAATGACATCGTTGATTCTGATTGGCTGCCTGTTCTAGCGCAGAGCCAGTTCACACATCTTTAATAAAATTGGTGGGCCAGTACAGCAACAGGTTCATTAGGCTCGAGGCAGCTTTACTGCTGAGATTACATGGGATCATAATCCACAGAAACCGCAATTAACAGCTTAGAAATTGGCAGCAGAAGGAAAAATGATGACACAAGTTTATGATTCAGGCTTAAAAATGTATCTGAAAGTAACCAGATTTGAATTTCCAGAAAGAAACACCAATGCTTTCAAGTTTTTGGTAAACCTGGATTTTTTTTATTTTTATTATCTTGTAAAATCTTAAAATTAAAAAAAAAATATATATATATATCCAAAGCTCACAATGCATGGCAGACAATACATTTAGTTCATGTGTTACCTGGAAATCGAAATGCTTTCCTTGGTGCCATGTTCTACTGTTCTGCGTAAACAAACTAATGCTGTTGAAAAGTTTGAATAGAGTGAGTCTGTACATTTAGGAGGATTCATCACAAAAATTAATTACTTCAGACTCGAGGTGCAGAACATACAGTACACTAGCTGTTTGAAGTGCATTCCAATACGAGCTTATGCCGCTGTACTAAATGCTATACGATCAGTGTGTCAACTCAACACTTGTAGTATCAGCCATTGTAAATTACATGCTAAATTAATCTAAAGCCATGGATTAATAGATTCCGTCAGACAGCAACAACAGTGAGCTGCAGCGTGCCAAGAAAAGCATATGCTACTGATAAATATGAAACACTTTCACTTTACAAATTACAGAAAAGTGTATCCAAATAATTTAGGAAGCAATAATTAGCAATTCCCTGCTAATGGCATCGCCTAAAAAGCTTTAATTTATGCAAACAACTGCTTAATTTAGGGTGTGAGGTGTATATGACACTTCATGATGAAACAAATTCAATTGTTCATCTACATGCATGACAAACAGCATCTTGTTCATTATGCTCTGAGTCAGCTTGATCCAATTAGACTAGAACGGAGGCATTTGTAATCACTTCTCTTCCTACAAACCTCCACCCTCCTGTTCATTTTGTTAGTCAGAGGAAAAATAAAAGTTGTGCTTGGGGAGAACTTAGGAATACAAATGTTTAAGCTGTAGTGGAAGAAAAAGGGCGACCTTTTGAGGAGGGGTCGAGGATGTGGGGGTAGGATAGTAGATGGCCCTCTCACCCTTGGGCCTCTGCTAATAGGTTTTGAAGAACAAGACCTAGCTCTCGCATTTCTTCAATGTCTTCCCTGTCTGCTCCTAAGGGAGTGATGGGGAAGTGGAGAAAAGTATAATGAACTCGTTTGCCTTTTTTGCCCCCTCCTTTAGCTGTCATCTAAATCACCCGTGTAGCCTAGCATGTCACTAGTCCAACATCCAACACACATTGCACATCTTTCAGCACCCACTCAGGTCAGAGTAAACAGGCTAATTCACTTTATCACAGACTTGAACCTCACTAAGCTTCTGGTCCAGACCCTGACTGGAATCCGTTTGAACCGTCACACATCTTCAGTGGTCATTTAATAGAAGAAAAAACACTTGCCTTTTATGCACACACAAACTATGTGATGTAAAAATATTCACACTAGCGTTCAAAAGTCTGGGGTTGGTAAGATATTTTAATGTTTTTAAAAAATCTCTTATGGTTCCTAAGGCTACATTTTTTCATATAAAAATACAGCAAAAATAATAGTGTAAAAAAATAATAATTATATATACACACACACACACACACACACACACACACACACACACACACACACACACACACACACACACACACACACACACACACAAAATGTATTCAGGCACCTTCAACATTTTCTCACATTATCACAGTTTATTCGCTAGTTTAGAAAATGGTAATAAAATATGACAAGAACTCTGAGTTAAACTGTGTCAGAACAAATTCATCTTGATAATGTCAGATAACTTTGATAGAAAGGTATTTGATGGTTAAAATCAACCAATCAGCTGTCAGCTGTTAAATTTAAATACACAATTAGATAATACCAATTTAGGTCAACCAATTACCAAGCAATGCTTCATTTTGTTCAGTCTGTGGTGTAAAAGGTTGCATTAGCAATTAAAGAAAAACATTTAAGCAAAACATGGTCAGGTCAAAGTGTCTGAATATTTTTGGTCCCAATTTTTTTTTAATAAATTGTACTAGTAGCCCAATGTATGAATTGTTTGCTATAATAAGTCACATATGTATATGTTATTTTACTATCCTTACATAAATGAACTATAGTGTCCTGCACCCTAGTAAAACAAATATCTGGTGTCTGAATAATTTTTGGTTTGCAATGCATAATATATATTGATTTGAATAATCATAATGCTAAACACAAGAAATCACATGTTCTCAGCTATCAATATGATAACTCCAGGTCCCTGACCATTCCTTCTTCAGTGAACACATTGAAGTCTAAGCCAATGTTTTAGCACAGCCACTGTGAGCGCTCTCTAGGATACCAGCAAACTAAATAAATGACAGTGAGAGAGAGGAAGAGAGAAAGTTTGACATGTGGTCACAAAGTGTGGACAAGCATGTCTGTTTCTGATTAGCAGTACAGATCTTCATCAAGTGTCATCGGCATCCTCGGCATCCTACAGCGATTGATTGGAAACGTTCCATCTCTCCTCCCCCTCTGTAATGATGTAATGGAATCAATTAGCCTCCATTAATTTAGCAAAAACAAATAAGCACCTCTGCCCTCTCACTCAGGTTTCATATGTGCTCACAGGTGGCTCTGATTTTCAGTACTTTATCAGGGGCTGCCGTTGGGGGTAATCTGAAGGCTAAGGAGTCCTGGCTAGTAGAGGCCACGACCTTTTCCTCCCTTTCCCTGGACATTTGTCCTGAAGTCTGCAGCTGAACCTGGGTCACCTACCCTCACCATATCCTTTTGCATAATATATATATATATACACACACTCACAGTGAATAAACACTATGAATTTAAGCTGATCCATTTGAATTTGAATGACTGAAGGAGCATTAATCAAGCATATAAATAACATATTACAAATATTTAAAACGGCATAATCTACACACACAAAAATAGGCTTATTAGTTGCAACAACGAACAATGAAACATAAAAGACAATTTTTCTTTCAGATATCTTCCATAGGAACTTTTTGAATCCTAGTGCCTGTATTCGGTACTGAAATCTCATAGGAGGCCTTGGACTACTTTATCTCAGTCAAGCAAGCCAGTAGCACAAATGTATCCTAGACCATGGCTCCATACAGAAGAACAATGAGTGGAAAGCTGAAGTGGTCAGATTAGGGGAATGTGTAGTGACTGGATCACAAGGTATGGTTCACAACGCCCAGAAATTTACCCACCCTCTGCGTGGCGGCGCACTGATAAAGAGCCTAGCAATCATTTGATTCTGGCGCGCACTCAAAATACTAACCTAACAATCTCCACTCAAGACCCGTCCCCTTTGGCAGTTTAGTCAGACGGCTCCCTGTACATATGTTTGAAGTTTGCCTTTGTGATACAGAGTTAGCCAGGCTTTCAAGTGGATAAAAGTATTTTTTCTCAAATTTCAGTGACAAACGATACACAGTAAATCAGAATCATCCCCTTTGAATCAGGATCCATAATGAATCTTTATATTGATTTCCAATCTGAAAAATTCAGGGGGAAAAAATCAGAAAAAGGTACACAAAAGCTGTTACTCACCCTTTATTTACCTTTAAAGGGTGCATAAGAACCTTAACAGGTACATAAAAGTACCTTCTGAAAGCGAACGAATGGTTCCTAATTGAACGTGGTTCACAACACTACTTATATGACTTTTAGAAACTCTGAAGTGGCATTAACCTCTTACACTCAGGGCCATTTTGGGGGATTTCCGCCTGGATTTGGCCTACCCAATTTGAAAAGCTTCCACATACAGTGGTCTAGGTTCAAAATGTTGGTGTCATTTTACAGGAAACCCTTTGAAGTTACATAAAACACTGTGACAAGTGATAAACATGTAAGTATATGTTGTGTAAGGTAATAACCCCCCCCCCCCCCCCCCCAAAAAAAAGGTTGGCGCTTTTTGATTTTTTCCCCCATAAATTCATTTTTGAAATTGTGTAACTCAGGCCCTGTGTGCTAGGACCCTGTAGACAGTTTGGGCTGTTTCCACTAAATTACAGAAAATAGTGGAAAAAAGAAGTTTGTCTGTGTCATGTTGTATGCCAGATTTACTCAAATGGGTCTGAAGGGATGACCCCCCTTTTTGCCCCTCCCCCGACCCTGCTACCCCCCTCCACCACCCCCTCCCACCACCATATACAGTGATATAAATGCAATATCCCAGTGTCATTAAATTAATTATACATGCTGGAAGCAGCCCAAAGTGTCTGCAGGGTCCTAGAGCACACAGGGCCTGAGTTACACAATTTCAAAAATTAATTTATATGAAAAAATCAAAAAGAGCTTAATTTTTTGGGGGGTTATAACAGCTTACACAACATATACTTACATGTTAATCACTTTTAGCAGTGTTCTTTAAAGGGTTTCCTGTAAAATGACACAAACATTTGAACCTAGACCACTGTATGTGTGTACGGGAGGCTTTTCAATTTGGGTAGGCCAAATCCAGGCAGAAATGACATCAGAGTAATTTAGTGTAAATACATTACTTTGTGTAAAACAAATGCCAAAGTGATGCATATCTCCAGAATGTAGAGACTCTAAGCTTTCAAATGGTACCACATATGCTCCTCCACAGACATTAAAATGGAAAGTACGTATATACATGACGAGGTCATTCCTGACCCTGTACAGGGTCCTCGGAGTCAACAACTGGAGAATGGAGGATGCCATGGTTGGAGATGTGTTTTGGCTGTGTGTTGAGGGATTCATAAGGAATGAAGAAAGAATGAAGATGTTTAAGTTATGTGATGGAAAGAGCAAAAAGAAACTAAATATCCTACAACTTGTGGTGCTACGTCATTGAGGCTGAGAAAAGAACACAATGATAGAGCTAATTTAGCTCTCCCAAAAGGTATTCCTAGAATTACATATGTTCCCAGTTCCTGCGGTGCGAACGCGCCAAAAGTGGGTACTTCCGCCATTAGTTCTAGGAACTATAAAAAGGTTCCTCCGGTGCTAAAGCTCCTTATCTCAGAGTTTTTTGTAATAAACTTCAAATTGGGATATCTATGTATGATCAAAACTATGAGAAACTGCATTGATGGACTAAAACATTTAAAATAGCTCAGTCCTACAGCACTCACCTTCAGGGCACTCTCTCTCTCTCTCTCTCTCTCTCTCTCTCTCTCTCTCTCTCTCTCTCTCTCTCTCTCTCTCTCTCTCCTCTAGTTTCACAGAATAAAGATCAGTGGAAAAGTCAAGAGAGCCAGTGTGTGACTCTATAGCACTCTGATTGAAGTTGTTTATCACGACCTAGCCATCGGGAGAGGGCTCGACCAAGGAGTTTATCTGTAGCACGATTCAATTAAACAGCAATGATTTCACTCATGACAAAATCTTAATCTAGACTCCTGTGTTTTCTCGATAGGGGAGCATATGTTGGTTATATGATTGCTTTTCCTGCCTATCATATTTACTTTGGTCTGAGAGAACAGCAAATCTCTAACCCTCTGTCTCGCCTTTCTCACTCTCTGCTAGAAAGCAATTCCGGATACAGAAGTCAAGCACCCTGAAGCGTGTTAATACTCACATATTGAAGTCTTACAGCAGGGTTTAGATGCAGTTCCTGCCGACATGAGCACTGATAACAACAGCAGTGTAAAGTTTCTCTGGCCTGTGAAAGAGGAACACTACACTTAAATAAAATGTTTTTAATCTAGAAATGTGTGTAATGTTAATTAAAAAAATTTTAATTAATAGTTAATGTGCATGAAAATTATTTTGTATTTGCTTAAAGTTTGTTTAGCGCTGATTTTTGCAAAAAGTTTCGTTTTAGTCAAACACGAGGGAAAGCTTTTCAAGAACCTTGTTCAAAACCAGAATAATGTTGTGTAAAGAGTTAACATAAACACACACACACACACACACACACACTTTGTTTTTGTGACATATGGGGACATTCCATAGGCGTAATGGTTTTTATACTGTACAAACCGTATTTTCTATCCCCTTACACTAACCCTGCCCCTAAACCTACCCATCACAGAAAACATTCTGCATTTTTACTTTCTAAAAAAACTCATCCTGTATGATTTATTAGCATTTTGAAAAGTGGGGACATGGTCAATGTCCTCATATTTCACCCACTCCTTGTAATACCTGTGTCATACCCATGTCATTATACACATTTATGTCCTCATATGTCACAATCACAGTAACACAAATTTACTTTCTCAAAAAACTCATTCTGTACGATTTATTTTAAGAAATAGAGGTGCTAGCAAAAGGAATGGTGCTTTATTGGGAGACACTAAATCACACCACCGAACTGCGTTATTTAGTGAAAGCTTGACATCAACAACATCGACCCTTACGACCTGCCAACTACAGAATGAACAGAAGACACAGAAACGCTACCATCTCACACATTCCCTGACATCATCAATTACCTCGATTATGGTATCAGTGCCTATATACTTTAGTGGTTATAATACGATCTATTACAAAACAAAAGTATATACATTTAATTTAGAAGCTCCCATCACCAAACATACTAACCAGTCTATGACTCATAAGGCGAAAATAATTCACATTTTACAATGAATATAAAAAAAAATTCAATAATAAGAATTAGAACTATAAAAACAATAATAAAAGTGTAGTGCAACTTTACCTTGCCAAGCATAACCGAGCTCTCGCAGTTTACAGTTTGTAAGTCTTGCACCCAGCCCCTGCAGAATTGTTCACAAGCCTCTAATGACTTAAAGCTTCTGAACTCTTGCATTGTGTAGGCACTGATACCGTAAACCAGGTAATTGATGATGTCTGGGTATGTGAGAGGTGGTAGCGTTTCTGTTTTTTCGTCCAATTTGTAGCTGACAGGTCGTACGGGTCAATATTGTTGATGTCAAGCAGTTTCTCTAAATTACGCTGTTTGGTGGTATTATTTAGCTTCTCTTCCTCCATTTCTTCCCAAGAAACTGAACCATATCGCAAAAATTCAAACAAATCTCAAGCTCCTTTCTTGGTCTCATTGTCGAAGTAACCATGGCAATGGTTAGCGTATCCTGATAATATGGTGCCGCCTTCCCGAAATGCAACGTGAACATTTTGATGTCATATTCTTATTCTTTATTGCAAAACAATTTGTCTGATACTGAAGTGGGATACGGGTAAAGTTAGGACAAGTGTAGTGGTGTTGGTAAGTTTAAGGGGGCGGCAGTGGCTCAGTGGTTCATGTAGGTTGTCTACAAACCAGAAGGTTGGTGGTTCAATCCCCGGTTCCACCTGACCAAGTGTCAAAGTGTCCATGAGCAAGACACCTAACCCCAGCTGCTCCCGACGAGCTGGATGGCGCCTTACATGGCTGACATCGCCATCGGTGTGTGAATGGGTGAATGTGAGGCAAAAATGTAAAGCGCTTTGGATATAAGCGCTATATAAATGCAGTCCATTTACCAAGTGTCAACAGTGTAATTATAAATGTAACTCCAGAAATTAATTACAGATGTAATTACATGCAGGTCATTTTTAAATGTAATTACAGTGTAAAGACATGCATGTACACAATAAGTGCATTGTTTCAAATGATTCATTTAAATGTTAGTACAAAGTAGTTAAGGCCATCTATAGAGTGGGTCCATGACAACAACAACTAACAAAAAACTTTTTAATCTTTTAAAAAATGGTAAAAGAGCTTTCAATGAAATACAAGTTTTGCAATGAAACTAGATGGCACAGACTATTATGTCCTTTAACTACCTGCTCATAGTCATATCGTCATCTTTAAAGCAGAGCTGATTGGTTCCTGCTGTATCAGTAGCCAATGAGCTTGCGTGCTCAACCTTAAATACTCTGGTAGCATTTGCAGTGCATCGCACTTTCAGAAACCCTCCATCTTCCCCAACGCCACCTCTATTGATCTGCTAAAGGTAATTCATGTATGCTTTATTGTACAGCAGCAGCATGTCTTACTTACTCACAGCAGCATGCCATGTATGTATTGGCACTAGCAAGTCCCATGCTTGTTTTGCAGCAATAAAAGCAGCAGCAGCGTAGCACATCTATTACGCCAAGACCAAACATTGTCAAATCCATTACCTTGGCAAACACTCGTCATGACAGAACTGTCTTTTTTTCCTGGGAGATGGAAGTTGTTGTTCACTTTACAATAAGGTCTCATTTGTTATAGTCTCAGCTTCAGTTGTCACACCCACGGACGGTTGGCTGAACATCTGAAGCACATGGCACACAAAATTAGAATAATTTCAGATGTTTTAAAGTCGTCATTTGATTTGGTTGAATTCTACAGGATTTCCGGGAGACCTGACAACAAAGCTGAATCTCCTCATAGAAGAAGAAAGTGGTGGTGTTTACAACAATGACAGTGAGCACTTATGATCAATTAAATGCCATATTTTTCAAAATAATATAGCGTATTTGAAGTTCACAACAAAGATTGTTTTAAATGCCAATCTGTTATTGTGGGGACATTGACCTTACATTTTTATGACCCTAAACAGGTGCTTAAAATTATACTGTTAGCATTAGCTTAAGCTAATGCAATTCAGTGGTCTTGTAGACTTGTATTGCAGATATATGTCTCACAAGGCCAAAATCATACCTTCAATCCCTCATTTGATTTTTCTCTCATGTGTGATCATATACTGCTGACCTCTGTGCAGATGGAGCTGGAGGAAGTGAAGGTCAGTCGGGGTCAAATGCTAGTGCTCATGATGGATTCCACCACAGGACAGTAATGTCACTCTTAGATTATTCATCATGCTGCCAAGGAAAAAGAGGCTTATTGGAAATATGATCTAAAATACCTTATAATAACATCATAATAATCAGTGTAGGTACACTACTATTTTTTCATGTTTTTAAAAGTTAAGGCTGGTCACTAAGTGCTTACTATAAGGCTGCATCTATTCGATCAAAAAATATTGTTGATCAAAAAACAGTGCTACTGTATTTTTTTAGAATTTTTTGATGAAAATATTTAAGTGAACTTTAAGGTCTTGTATTTCTGATCAGTTGAAATTATAATTTTTTAAATATTTAAATGTAAACAAAATTAATTTTGATTAATTTTGTTACCGTTACTGCATGAAAGATGCTTGTACCCAAGTTTCTTGAGAAAACATGGATATAAAGCAATGCGATCTATTTGTTTCAATGAAGATGCATTAAAATATTGCATGTATGTAAGTGCATCTCTTCACAGTGTTTTTAGTACATTTGTATTCCTCAGTGACATGCACTAGATTAATATTTACAGTTAATGATGTAAATTGGAGACTTCAATGTCTGTATAGTCATGCCAGCTGTGGACTCGCGTGCCCTGATTTCTTGGATATTTAGTTTTTCATTTCAGCCTAAATCTGGACACTTGGTAACACTGAGTGAGTGAGTGTGTGCGAGCGTGAGCTGTGTGGATAAGGGAGGTGAAAATGTGGAAATAAATAATATGGATTAGGTGCTGTGGAAACCTCATGTTTGTCCACGGCCGAATGAGTTTTTATCCCTCCTCTCTCTCTCTCTCTCTCTCTCTCTCTCTCTCTCTCTCTCTCTCTCTCTCTCTCTCTCTCTCTCTCTCTCTCTCTCTCTCTCTCTCTCTCTCTCTCTCTCTCTCTCTCTCTCTCTCTCTCTCTCTCTCTCTCTCTCTCTATGATAATACTTTTGTCAGGGCTCATGACCTAGTTGGTACAAAGAGGCGAAAATTACGTCATTTGCAAATGTGCTTTCATTTCACGATAGTGCATAATTGTCTGAATGAAAGGAGATTACCTCTCTAGCCCTCTATAAACAGTAATACCACAGTAAAGGGGGAGGCAGGGAAGGAGGGGACGATAATTTGCCAAAAAACCCAAAGCGTGGAAGCATGTACTCAACCCGTGGTCCAGGTTATTCTGAGGGAGCCAATCTTTGATCAGCCAAGCTGAAATGGCCAAGATAAGTAGGAGCTACAACTCACGCCGGGACCCACACACCAGTCTGTTATTGCGATTTCCTCTCTAGTTTCTCAAGAGCAGTAAATAGCTGCTTTGCTCACCCCCCTCGCACCATTTCCCCTACCTTCAGCGAGCACCTTCACCTCACCAACCCCTCCCTTATCTACTCCCCACTTTCTTCTGGAGATCTCTGTCACTTTAATCCAGCCAGTCTGTGGCTGGTTAACAAGGAAATCCTGTGTCAATTATCACCAGGCACTTCCTGCTGGGAGAGCAATGGCGAATCAAAGTGGTCTGAGAGTCTTTCACACCAGAGGGAAGCAGCAGGCCTAATTAAATGGACCCTGTGTCCTGCCAGCAACCCGTAGCCCTAGCTACAGATAGCTCGCCCCTCGATAACCCCCACCTCTCACCGAGCGATTGTTTTGATTGGGTGGAGCCGTTCGGTTTTCCCCACAGGCTTTTAAGGAGGGTGATACTAGACTAAGGGAAAGTGATGGATGAATATTTAGATGTGGAGGAGGCATGTGTGAAAGGGAGATCAGGACAATTTGTCCACGGTGATATGGATGGTGACAGAGAGGAGGGGGCAACATGCTTGACTTGTTCTCCCATTTTTTAAGGCCCTATGTCGACTCACTTCCTCTTTCCACTTTGATGATCATTTCTGGTGTCGTTACTTATCCTAAATTATTTTAAAATGCATTGTATAACACATTTATTTAAAGACTAGATCTGTTAGTCTAAAAAACAAAAAAACACCCTTTATATAGTATTTGTTAGGACATAGAGTCACAGTGGGAAACGCATAAACAATGGTGCATTCTGAAAGCCCTTTTGCTTGTGTTGTTTAAGTGTCTGATTATTTAAAAAAGAATTATACAAATCATGTAACACGGCCACAAAATTTGTGCAGTTTGAATGCAGCCCTTTTCGGACGAGGGAGTTTTTCACAGAAGTACCTTGCGATTTTATTCCCGTCTGAATGTGCCGAGTCTGTGTTTTTTGGGGTATTTTTGACCTACCCAAAGTTACTGCTTGTACATGTAACCGGTCCCATATGATGGGATGTTGACTCTGCGTTGTGTGTATAAAAAGGGACACCAAACTTCATTGACTGGTCTCTGGCTGGGTCTTTATTTTCTGGACAAATGAAGAATCAATATTAGACAGCATGTATATTGTGTGGCTTCTCAAAAACACTATCTCTGGCTCCGTGAGCCACCATACATCCTCATCTCAGTGTAGCTTAGCATCAACTGCCTTTATGTAAAACTTATATAAAACTTCACATAACAGTTTAAACAATAAACATCTCAAAACAAATGACATATAAACATGGACTACACAAAGACATACCTGGACAAATGAAGAATCAATATTAGACAGCATGTATATTGTGTGGCTTCTCAAAAACACTATCTGTTAGGAAATAACAGCACATAAGCCACGCGAACATACAATCAATATAAACTTCGACAAAAGCGGCACATCAGTGTAATCCCACATTGTTAATAAAGTTAAAACACTCCAAAGAACAGTTTTCGAAATGAACAACAATTAATATATAGAAATTGGATTACCTCTGGCTCCGTGAGCCACCATACATCCTCATCTCAGTGTAGCTTAGCATCAACTGAGCGAGGAGAGAACGCGCCCAAAGTTAAGTGTTTCTTAAAGGGGCAGTACACTTAATTACATTTTGTACATAAAACTCCAAAAATAAACCAGTAAAATTAAAACAACCAATACAATGGATATAAAATAAATGCAAAATAAAGGGATCAAAGATTTTATTAATAAAGAAGAGTTTGGGTGAAAATAATAATAAATGTTTATTTTTTACACCTGTTACATTCACCCCTCCTTATTTTCACCAAAATCTCTTAAGGTACCATGAAGACCTTTTCAGTCAACTCATTTTACTGGCGCAAGTGAAACGTACGATCTAATCCACGCAACCAACATAAAAGTTACCTCAATTTCAAGGTTTAGGGAAATAGGAGGTTGATCAAGTCTCATATTCCCCTTAAGTTAATGTGACGCCTAGTACGCCACACAGCACTTGGCCCTAGTAGACTTTACAGTCACCAACATTGTTGTTATATCAAATCTTTAAAAACTTTGAAATCAAAATCACACTTCAAACATCTTGAACCCTCAAAACTGGTATCTGTACCATAGATTCAATTAGTCTGTTTACAGATTTAACTATTCTCCCCACTCTTGTTTTAACAGGTTTAACAAGCTCAGCACGAGTGTGTGTATCAACTTGCAGTGATGAATCAGTGCAAATTAAGTTTGGAGAGAGAGGTAAGTTTTGTGCAATTTCATCTGAATGTCCTTTATCTTCAGACAATTCATCAGCAGTACCAGAATGTTGTGTGATTCCTAAATTCACTGGGTCAGCCACATCTGAGCGAAGAGAGGGTGTTAAGTCACCAGGTAGGTTCATGTCAGTCACAGGACTAAGTGCTGGTTCACAGACAGAAGGCTCATCTGAATCATAAGAGAAAGACTGGGATGAATTCTCAGTGGACAAAACAGTCGACATCTCTACACTTGAGGTGGGCAAATCTGGTATGTCAGGCCGACTAGCCATTGTTGTCTGATCCACACCATTATCGTCCTGATTAGACTCCGCACAGGTCCTTGGCTGGTCGGTTCCACCAGAATTTGACCCTTCATCAATGCCAGGAATTGGTAGAAAGTTTACTTCAAGCAGTAGATTCCTATGCACAACTTTTGTGCAGCCTGTTGCATCCTTTATCTTATAAACATGGATGTCTGGATTCACGTCAACAACAGTAAACACCCCGTTCTCCCATTTATCGGCCAACTTCCTTTTTCCTCGTTCAGACTTATTTGCAACTAATACTCGATCTCCCACTGACAAGTGAGCACCTTTAACACGCTTGTTATACTGTTGAGCTTGATGCTGCTGCTCGATAGATGAATGCTTCTGAGCAATCTGCATAGCATTTTTCAAACAAGACAGCAAAGACTTGGCATAAGAGTCAAAATCAGCAACATCAGGATTATCAAGTACCTGGTTAAACATGATGTCAACTGGAAGTCTGGGTATGCGGCCAAACATAAGAAAGAAGGGTGCATAACCTGTGGTCTCATGAATAGTAGCATTGTAGGCAAATGTGAGGGTCTGGATTTGCTGTGGCCATTGGACTTTAGCTTTTAAGGGAAGTGATCGAAGCATGCCACCCAAGGTTCTATTAAAACGCTCCGTGCAGCCATTGCCCATTGGATGGTAGGCTGTTGTGTGAGATTTTGCAACGCCGGCTAGATGAAGAAGCTCCGCTATCAGACTACTCTCGAAATTGGTGCCCTGGTCGGAGTGTATTCTTTCAGGGAATCCGTAGATACAAAACACATTGTCCCAAAGCTTTCTTGCAACTTGCTTCGCTGTTTGGTTGGTGCAAGGGAATGCATGAGCGAGTTTAGTAAAATGATCTGTAACTACGAGGACATCTACTGAACGTTGCTTACTATCTTCTGCCGACCAAAAATCTATGCACACCAACTCCATTGGGGCTGAGCTTCTAATGTTCTCCAAAGGAGCACGAGCAGAAGGTTCTGGGGACTTTGCAAAAACACACCTTTGACAGCACTTCACATACTCCCTTATGTTCTTTTCCATGTCCGGCCAATAAAACCGCTGTCTTGCAAGTGAAAGTGTGCGGTCCTGCCCTTGATGGCCTGCAATATCATGGACACCAGACAGAGCTTTGTCCTTTAGACTACAAGGCAACACAAACTGAAATCTTTTCTTCTTTGACAATGGATCTTTCGTCACTCTGTACATAACATCATCTCTAATTTCCAGCTTATTCCACTGTTTTAACAGTCTCAGCACTTGAGTACTTGCACCATGCCTTTCTCTCCTTGATGGGCGTCTCTTTCTGGTCAGAAATGACAACACTTTGGAGATTGTTGGATCTTCCTGTTGATTCTGCTTCAGCTCCTGGGCAGACAACACTGGTAAAGGTCCCTGGCAACCTGATATTTTCTGAACATGATGGACTAAATGAAGGGCTCTGGACTCTGCTCCATCTGGCCAACTACAGTGAGACTGACAAAGAGCTCTGATTTCATCCATGCTGCAGTCAGCTCTATGTGAAAAATTCCTCATGGGCCGACTGGGTTCAACGTGGCTACTGAACCTGAAAACATCGTGAACATAGTCTTCGCACACCCCATTAGCCTCCTGAATTAAAGAGCAATACGGCTCATTCAATAATCTCTGCCCTATTGGTTTAACAAAGGGGTCACGGCTCAAAGCGTCTGCTACCACATTGGCTTTTCCAGGCAGGTGTTTCAAGTCGAATGTGTATGACGCAAGTTTTGAAACCCATCTCAACTCATATGCATCCAATTTTGGCTTAGTTAGGAGGTAAGTAAGGGGGTTATTATCAGTCCAGATGGTGAATTTGTGGCCTTTTAGCCAATGGCTGAACTTCTCACATACACTCCATTTTAGAGCCATAAATTCCAGCCTGTGCGCTGGATATTTACGCTGTGATGCACTGAGGGTCTTGCTCGCAAAAGCAATTGGTCTGGCTCGAAGTTCACCCTTGGGTACTTGCGACAATACAGCCCCTAGGCCGTCCAACGAAGCATCAACAGAAAGAATGAAGGGTTCATTGAAATCGGGATGAGCAAGCATGACACTTTCCAGCAAGGCAGTCTTGAGTTGGTCAAAAGCAGCCTGACACTCTGTTGTCCAATCAGAAGGGGTAAGTTTACGGTAAGTTCCTTGGAGCTTTCTGTCCTTTGACAACTTTCCTCTCCTTTTCTGCCCTGCTGTAAGCCCAAAAACAGGTTTGGAGATTGAAGAGCAGTTGGAAATAAAGTGTTGGTAATAGAATACCATGCCAAGAAAAGACTTTATTCTCTTGACAGATGGTGTACAGCCATCATTCTCCATCAAATCTTGCGCTGTTATACTCGTGATGATCTCTACCTTTGCTGGATCAACAGACACACCTCCACTGTCAACGATATGGCCAAGGAATTTGACTTGTCTTTGGAGAAGATGACATTTTTTAGGGGACAGTTTTAGATTGTTCTCCCTTAGCCTCTGAAACACTGTGTGTAGCCTAGACATAGCCTCACTTTCCGATGGAGCAAAGACAAGGAGATCGTCAAGGTAACACAAAAGCTTTGAGAAATTCAAGTCTCCGAAGATTCCAAGCATCATCCTCATGAAGGAAGCTGGGCTATTACAAAGTCCTTGTGGCATGCGGTTATATTCATGAAGGCCTAACGGTGTGGTGAAAGCCGTATATTTCTTGTCTTCCTCATTCATTGGGATATTATAAAACCCTGACGTGAGGTCCATTGTACTAAAGAAGCAATTTCCTCCAAGCGCGGCAAGGCAGTCAGCCTGGTGAGGCAGAGGGTGTGCATCCTTTAGAGTTCTGGCATTTAGCCACCTAAAATCAGTGCAAATACGCAACCCACCATCTTTCTTCCACACCATCACTAATGGTGATGCGTACTCACTTGAGGACTTCCTGATGATACCCCTCTCTTCCATGTCATTGAGAACTTGCCTTAACTTCTCATAGTGGGCAGGTGGGACTCGCCTATAAGGCAACCGAAAGGGTCGATCATCAGTTAACCGTATACGGTGTACATATCCCTTGGTTTCACCACAGTCCAGTGGGTGTTTGGAGAAGATGTCTTGATAGTCAGCTAATAACTCTGTTAGCTTAGACTTGCAACCATCACTAATCTGACTCCAATCAATGTTAACATCACCAAGGCCCAGTTCCAACAGACTTTTATTTACAGGACAGAAATTACTGGAGACATCTGACTTGTTTTCCACTGGAGTAACATGTAGGCCCTGGAAAATCTCAAAATCCTCAGATGCAATGCATGGAAATACGTCAGCCAGCTTACTGTTTCTTTTCAAAGTGACTACTTTATTTGTTGGATTCACAACTGTCATAGGCACCCACCTGTCGCCCCAGAGTGGTGTAACAAGGCGACCAACCAGAATATCTCGAGGCAAGACTTTGGAATTGGTTGGCTCAACGATCACTGTGCTGCCGGGTGACATGGGAACATTAGGTGGCAGACGGCCCCAGACCAAATGTTCATGCTCTGGCAAAAGCACTACGGCTTGAGTGAGTTTAACTGTGCCTATTTTATCAGGGACGGTTGCTCCATTCCAACGTTCAACACCCGTAAACATTGACAAGAACTGTTGAGCATCTCCATTAAGCTGATTGTTAGGTCTAATTGCAATGTCCCAATAATCGCTGCTGCTCTTCAGCTCATGAATCACGTGCTTAATGATATTAGAGCCCAATATAAGATCATCACGTTGACCAGGCACGACCAAACAAGGAACAACGCACTGGATCCCAAATAATTGGATCTCCAAATCGTAGAAACCCTCAGGCTGTGCATGCTGACCACCACAGCCAACCAAGACAATGTTTTCTTCAGAATGTTTCTTGACAGGCAAGACACCAGCTGAACTGATTTTTTCTTCTGCGTGTTTGCTGATTGTACATGCCATAGAACCTGAATCAAGCATGCCACTGAACTGAACATGGTTGTTGACGCGAACAGGAACATAAAAAAGGCTACTGAAAGCTTCAACTTTTTGACTGGACTGAACAATTATCCTAGTCCCATTAGGGGCATTTTTACAGTTCTCCTCATATAGCTGGGCAAGATCAAATGCATCATGAAGGGAATTATCATTCATACCCACATCACCCCTTCCCTGACGTGGGCCAACTAGTTTAACTGGGGAGGTTGTCTGCTAGAGTCACTGTTCAGATTATGTTGCCGATGATCGACTCGCTGAGGGCAGTCCTTTTTCCAATGGCCAGGAGCCAAACACTTCAGACATCTATTGTCTTGTCTGCAATGAGACACAGTCGAATGATCCAAGGATCTACAAACTCTGCATGGTTTACGATAAGACTGAAATGCAGTAGCTTGATGATGAGGACTAGCTTGGAATTGGGTCTGCTGAGTGACAAGACGATCTAGTAAACTCACTAGGCTTTTCATGCAGTCAGTGTCACCGCTGGACTGTGCTACGGGAGTTGAAACAGCTAAAATGGGGTTAGATCCAGGCATCTCAACAACATTCTGGCTCTGAATGCCTACTCGATGTTCTGTTGTATACAAGTTGTGTGACTTTGCATAGGTTTGAGCTTTTCGTTCTTGCATATGTGCATATGTTCAAGTCTCTCTTGTATCTCACAGGCTGACCATTTTTCTGCTGATTTAAATTTGAAGACGTTTGAAAGGGACTGATCTGGGCAATGCTTAATAAACATCATACTGATCTCATGACTTGGATCACAAACGCGTCGACCTTGTCTCTCTAAGCATTCCTTCGCAACATCCATAGTCTTGTTCAGCCTGATCCAATACTCCATTGCATCTTCAGATGGCATTGGTAAAGTATTGTAAAAATCAGCTAGGGGCATACTAGAGTAGGTGATTGTGCTAAAATGTTGTTTCAAGATGTCAAAAATCAATTCTGGATTTTTGTTGTGGTCAACAGATGTGTAATTACGCAGTTTAATTTTCACTACATCACCTGCTTTTCCCATAAGCCGGTCCATGATTTCTTGTGACTGCTCATGCACTGGAATAGCACGTTTTCTCAGATATAAGGACATGAGATTTTCCCACTCTTGAACTGAGAGTCTGTCTGAGCCATCACCCCTAAATACTGGTGGTTCTTTCACGTCTGACTGCATCACTAGTTTGACGTTAGACAGTGTCATTTCAGTTGGCTGTTCACGATTACTCACATACGCACTTCTATCAGATCTTAGCTGAGCAGTAATGGACTGACCCAGTTTTTCAGCTATTTCATTAATGAGTGAACCTAAATCAGGGTTTTGGTTAGCTGGATTTGCCATGGCACGATCTACATATCTTGTGGAGGTCATAATAGGCGTATCAAATGCCCTGCCAGTAGACCCTGGTGTCCTAGGTTCAGAAGGTATTCTGAACAGACCCCTTCCCCTGCCAAGTTGGCTACTTTGGTCAAATGTCACATTTTCATCCACCTCCTCAAATTTACTGAAACCCTCAGCCATGTTTCCCTGTTGTATTAATCAATTAACTTCAACTTTAGAACAATAAACTAACAGAAAAAAATATTTTGAATAGCATTCGCTAATAACAATATTCAAACGGAAAATAAATTTGTTGAAAGTCCGATTGCAAGTTGATGATGTGTTTTCCGAGAGAGAGGGAAAAAAAAAAAAAAAAGTCCACTTTATGTCATATTTAAAGAAATTAGTCCTTTCAGTCCTTGAAAAAAAAAAAATATACCTAAAATCAGGTACTGCAGCCACCCACGGCGAACGAACTGGCGTCGATCTTCAGATGGATCCTTAAAAGGTCACGGCACCATTGTAACCGGTCCCATATGATGGGATGTTGACTCTGCGTTGTGTGTATAAAAAGGGACACCAAACTTCATTGACTGGTCTCTGGCTGGGTCTTTATTTTCTGGACAAATGAAGAATCAATATTAGACAGCATGTATATTGTGTGGCTTCTCAAAAACACTATCTCTGGCTCCGTGAGCCACCATACATCCTCATCTCAGTGTAGCTTAGCATCAACTGAGCGAGGAGAGAACGCGCCCAAAGTTAAGTGTTTCTTAAAGGGGCAGTACACTTAATTACATTTTGTACATAAAACTCCAAAAATAAACCAGTAAAATTAAAACAACCAATACAATGGATATAAAATAAATGCAAAATAAAGGGATCAAAGATTTTATTAATAAAGAAGAGTTTGGGTGAAAATAATAATAAATGTTTATTTTTTACACCTGTTACATACACTAGTCTTTGGCATGCTTTGTTTTCATTTCAATGGTAGCCGACAGAAAAATTATATAATAAAATGAAGAGAGCCAGATTGCGGAGACTGCAAAAAAGCCCATTTTAACCCCCAAGTGTCAGGTAAGAGAAATATAATATCTCTAGATTTCTCTGCTCTCTTATGCAAGTTTATTTTAAACAACCACTGCTACGAACACATTGGTTTACTTAATAATAATACATTTTTTAAACAATAATCAACAATAATAAATTAAAAGACACCTATGTGCACAGTAGATCACCTGCAGTAACAACCACATCTAGAAAACACACTCTCACCTCAAACATGATGTTAGTGTCACTGTTATGTTGTTTGTTTCTGTTTTCATGGACTTTCAGTTTGTTTTCATTTGTCACGTGTCTTTTTCACTCAGATTCATGCTACTCGACACTCAGTCTCCTTGGTTACCGTGATTATTAGCTCTGCGTTTCAGCTGTATGTAATTAATCATCTTGTTTGTGTTACTACTTAAGTTGTTCCTTCTCCTGTTTAGAGTCACTTTTCTGGATCAGAGCAAAATATTATTATCCTGCCGACAACCCGCTGTGATGGTTGAGCCAGAGCCAATGGATAAGAGGACAGAGCTTACCATAGCCCTAGAAGTGGAGTCCCAGCATAGATCTGACTAGGGGTGTGAGCCCGTGACACCAACGGCTGAGGGAACGGAAGATGAGGACTGTTCAATCGGGACTTGTCAACTCCCACCCTATCCCACCCATTATCTGAATTATCTTTATTGCTCATAGAGAACTGTAATTCATCAGCCTGTTCAGACTTACCACTGTGTAAGGACTACAATATGAACTGGGAATTATTCTTTGTATTAACCTGTGGGGCTGCATCAGGGCCGTGAACAGACATTTTGAGGGGCAGTGGCCCAAACCAAAAAAGGGGCATTATAAGGGGATTAACTATCATCTAATGAATAACAAACCTTTTACAACCATTCTGTAAATACAATTGTTAGGCTTTAGTGTTAATTAAATTTATGTTGTTCTAATTATTCTTCCAAAAAGTTGATTCTGGGCTAATTTGACCTCTTTTCTATTTTAATTTTTTATTGGAGATTTAAGTAGCAAATGAGAATCACTAAAATTATTGAATATATTTTGAGACAAAGGTCTTGTTTATGATTTATGTAAATCATACGCAACAGTTTTTTAATAACAGAATATGTAAACTATAGTATTTGGGGTAAAAGGCATATTTAACATGATAAACAGCTGACTGACTTCCATTTGTTGACATGACATGGTTAAGATTCAGCTGGTAAATACACTGTAAAAATGTTGGTTTAACTTAAAAATGTAAGTAACCTGGTTGCCTTAAAATTTTGAGTTTATTGAAATAAGTTGATACAATAATGGAAATTTGTTTAATAAATAGAAACTCAAAATATTATCGTATCTGAACCACATAAAACATTAAATTAATCATGAAAATAGCACTAATTGGCATGTTTCACTGCTTCATCAGAAATAAAACACACACAATTACACAATATGCTTACAAAATCTTTTAATAATATTTTAATAAAGGTTGTCGAATCTCAAAAAATGTTTATTGTATTAACTCAAAATTTTAATTTCAATGAACTCAAAATTTTAAGGCAACCAGGTAACTTTTTTTCTAAATAATTTTTTACAGTGTATCTTAAGTTGGGTGTCCATCTTAGAGGTAACATCATATTTATAATAAAAATATGGTAATAATCATGTAATACAAATATATTTAGTTGTTACAACGATAAAACTTTTAAAATGAAAAAATAATAAAAATTATTATGGGATCTCATTCATTCAATGTTTTTAGATTATTTACTTTAAAAAAATTATATTAACATGTTACTGAACAATGGTTAATTATTTTATTAATCAAAAATAAACAGAAAACACTGCAAACATTGATAGAGATTTTTTAAAAGCATGAACGTTTTTGAAAAATGAGCACATTTTTCTTAGGGTGTGCTTTAGCCCCATTGTACCATTGTACCATGTGTCATTTATATCTATAATAGCCTTTATTACCTTTTTTTAAATTATGTATACGATTAATATGGTCTAAATAAAATATCATAAATATGACATATGTTATAGATACTAGTATTAACTCGTAAAATTGAGTATAATCGGAAATCTATTTTACAGGAGTTAAAGAGTGACAAACTGCCAGCAATATTCAGAATAGCCAACAGTATGACGATTTACCCGCTGGCATGCTGGAGCTCTGAATCCATGTTTGCACTGTTGAAACAAACAAACTACTAATTCCGCGGATCAACCACTGTCTGTATGTGGATTGTAGTTTGTAATATTCTTCGACATTCTTTAACTGCTGTCTCCACAGAGAGTGGACACCCCCGCAGACTTTGAGCGATGCTGCGGAGCGAGCAGGAAAACACGGAATGGATTAGCGGATTTAGTGGATTTTTAGCGGAACAGAACACTTTTATGGTAATCCTCTGTGGGTGAGGGAGGGAATGGGGCAAGAAGGGCACCTTATCCGATAAGGGCAAAGGGGCAGTGGCTCTAGCCACCGGGCCACCCCCCTGTGCACGGCCCTGGGCTGCGTCATAATTAATGATCTTCTCAAGTTTGGTTGCATCAACGCCACCACAGAGCTCAGCCTCCAGCCCCATTGCTATAGTGGATATTTGCTGCCCAGGGGATGCCCTGCCAAATGTTGAGCCGCAGGTCATGCAACCACCAGTACCGCCTGTCCATGAGAATCCTCCTTCGCCTCTGGCCTAGGATCCCTTCGCTTCATCTCAGCCTGTCGACCTGTTGGCTTCTTCTTGGCTCCACCAGAGACCCTCAGCCTAGTGGCTCCTCCGGGTTCCCTCGTCCCACAGGCTCGGTAAGTCGTCACAACGGCTTGGTCACTTGGTCACACCACTTCTGCCACGGACTTATGGGCCATCTGCTATGCTTCGTCCTTCCTCCCTTTTGGTTACAGTAGGTTCCTCCTTCCTGTCCTCATTGCCTCTGTCCTCGGTCACACCATCAATGTCATAGCTCTCGGGAACTTTGGCTCCACTTTCAACACTCGTCGACCAGCAATATCGCTCAACTCCCTCGACCCTCGTTCTCCGCCATCGGATCCACCGTCTCCGTCGATCATCGCTCAGATGTCGACAGCCAAGCCAGCAACATCTTGGCTCCTCCCTCCCTCGTCTCCGCTATGGGCTGTTGACATTGGAAAGCTCTGGTCTGTGCCATCAGGAACTCTTGCCACTGGGGTCTTGTCATCCGGCCATCACCATCCCTTTGTTCCTTCTCCTACACTCATTGTCAGGTCACAGTTATGTTTTCTATCTGACTTTGTGAAAAGCATTATTAAAACTATTGATGTTTGGAACCTACTGTCTTTGCCTGTTCGCCTGAAAACACCTTGTGACAAATATTCCCGTCCGAATTGGTGCATGAAATCACAGACATCGAAAAATAAGAATTATAACTCAAATGTTGGTTAGAAAACAAGTCCTGACAGAATTTTTCCTGTCAGGCTTTTGCTGAGACTGTTAGAATCACTTCTGCAACTTCAGTTGCAGCCTGAAACTTAAGTACAATCAACTTGGATGTTTAAGTCATTTCAACTTAAATTATATTAAACTGACTTTATAAAATGAGTTGAATCTTGTATTACTTATTAAATTTTAGAAAATTGCTTAAAGGGGTACTTCAGCGCTGGGAAGATGAATCTGTATTTAAACTGGGTCATTAATGTACACTGTAAACCCTAATAAGTTGAGAATACTCAAATGATTTGAGGAAAGTGATTCCCTCAATTCAATTGAGTAATGGAGTCTCCTAAAACTTGAATATTTAAGTTTACTTAACTTGGTGCTCACTTTCACTGTACTTAAATTGTTAAGTTCACCAAACTTGCTACACCAGTTCAGTACACCATGCTGGGTACAACCAATCAAAACTTCCCCATTGGTCCCAACATGCATTGCAGCATGAATAAATTATGCGTCTGAACTGTGACAAATTTTCTTTGAATTCTTACTATTTGCTGTTACTTTTGCTGTTTTGTTCTGATGTTTTTGTAGCTTGTTTTATGTTCAGAGTTGATCTGTTTATCAGATTTTTTCACCATTGTAAAAAGTTTTGTCACCATTGTAGAGATTCATACGCAGATTAGTTATGTGTGTGTATGTCTAACTAATGCCATAGATTTAAACATTTTGTGCACATAAAAAAAAACAAAATTATATTAGCACAATAGTGAAGATTCTAGTATTATTAATATTTCAAAACTATTAATAACTGCTTTGACATCCAAAGCATTGGACTCTGCACAAGAGCAGGAATTCTGCCTATACTTGATGATGTTAATTATCATCATCAATGAATAAACAACACCACTTGATGATATTTTCTCTTGGCTTTTTGTTACTTAACATATGTGTCTCACAAACACAAAGCAGCCAGAGAAACACTAATATTACATTATCATTTGTCAAGAGCCCAACTAAAGCAAACACTTATCTCCATCATGGTGACTTCCAACAAAACTATTATTTTCATTAAAACAGAAATAAAGTCAATCTGGTTATAAGTTAGTTCACGTATTATTGTTAGGTTTAGTAACTTACAAATTTTTACTTACCGAATTTAAGATTGCAAACAATGGGAAAAGTCTCCATCTTAATTTGAATCAGCAACAAGCAACAGATGAGGCGAAAAGGATCGCCTTTTGGAAATGTCCTCCAATCAGTGAATTAATTCTCTTGTTGCTAGACAAAACTCCTGGCATGGCCAATCACATCAAAGCAAGACCAGAGTGAGCTATTTTAATTACTTATGATTTTGAGTTCATACAACTTGAAATCTTAAGTTTATGCATTTTGTAGGTTAATAAGTTATACTAACTTATATGACTGAGTTTTTAGACTAAACTAGTAATATTTAGTCAAGTTTACTTGATTTGTTTAAGTTAAGACAACATTAGGGTTTACAGTGTAGTAGAAATATGAAATTAGGTTTGAATTTGGTGCCTTCTAGACTGAGAAAAAACAGAAAATACGAGGCCACTCCCAAAGCAACCGTTACTGAATCACTGTGACTTGATCACTTTCCCACAGCGTTCATTTTTATAAAATCAGTCAGTTAGAGAACAGGCTACAATTAAAAACTGAACGTGTCTGTTTAATATAATGAGTGAGTCGCAGAGCGAGTGTCATGGGACAAATGCTGCAGGAGTCAGATTACATTCATCGTGATGAATGAGCTGAATGAGCTCTCGTGATGAGAGCTGAGGTAATACATTCACATTGCGTGTTCAGTGTTTTCACTGAACACAGTGGTACCGTGTTTTCAGTTCATGCTTTTGGAAGCTTAAAGGTGCACTATGTAGTATTTTTGCAGTAAAATATCCAAAAACCCCTAGGCCGGTGTTATATATTTTGTTCAGTTGAGTACCTACAATATCCCAGATGTTTCCAACTATTTGTAAATTGTGAGAAAATTGTTATTTTAACTAAGGACCGGGACGTTGCAGCATTGCATTTGAGGGAGTCGCCTGTCAATTGCGTCATATCTGCGTTACCCTCGGTTTTGGCTTTTATTTGGCAGGAGCGCTTTACTCTTAGCAGTGTGAACAAGTGAACGCACGGAGTAACGTCATTACATCGTTTTAAACACACTTAAATGTATCTAATAGGATAAACAGAGCTGCATTACCTCAAAATCATAACCGGAAGAGCGGATCTGAGCAGGCGCCCGGCGACTGTGTCCCGTCCCGTCATAATAAAAGTCCCGGTATTCGCGAGGCAGGTATTTGTTTAACAATCGCTCCAGCAGCTGTGGTCAGGTCCACAACACTCGGTCCTGCTCTGCTTTAGACTACAGTAACGTTAATAACCGCATGCATGAACGTGATTTCTGCCCGAGTCCTATTTTCCACCGGCTGTGATGAGAAGACCACATCTCCCAAGATGCTGCGCTCACACTTTGCATCATCAAACTAGGCATTTGTTTTGAATAGGCACGGACGGAAGTTGCATAGTACACCTTTAACTTTCATAGTAATTAATTATAGAAGTTGAAACACTTACTTTGCTCCACCAGCTGCTCCGTTTACATGAATGCCTGCAGCTGCGAGCTGAGCTGTGAGTGAGATCCCACCCCCCCTGCGCGGGTTGAAAACATATGGAAATAGCTTCCTCTACTGGCTGTAGTCTTTAGCCTCTGGCCAAAAATTCCTCTGATGGCGCAAATATTGTCAATTTACATCGTCGGAGGAAAATGCATAAATCTCCTGTCTCAGGGGTTGACTGGGGGGAAGCCCACTCATTTGAATATACTCCAGGGTTTCTACTGATACAAAACCATATGCTAATCACTGAAGTAACCCTTTAACTTATTTTAATGAGTTAAAACAATATAAAAACATATGCTGTGATAACTTATTGATCATATGCTTTTTTACAGTAGATGTACTGATGGATGCTTTTTAATTTCAGAAGTGCACTTTTCAAACGCCACACTTTTAGAAATATCACAGGTTATAATACTCTTCTTCACTTACTGCTGCCATGATCACTACAAAATAACATATCAAATTAAAATTGCAATGTAATGGAAGTAGCCTCAGATCTCTTCTTTCATATTCAAGTACAACAGATTATTCAAAACAAAGACATTGTTGGGCAGGGACTTGATTCAATCCATTGGTTGCTGGCTGGCAGGAAGCATGTAAGAAAGGGCCATTGTTTAAGTTGAATAAATGATTGGAGGAGTCTGGCTTATGTCACCAAAGAGAAGTTGATCAGATTGATAAAAAGCTACATGGTTAAAAAAAATAAAAACATAAAAAAAATATGCGTGGGTAAACCTTTCACAATAAGATCAATAACATGCATGCAAAAAAGACGGGGTGAATTTTCATTTCATACTGACAGTAAATTGGATTATTGGTGCTTGTAATGAATAAGTCTCAAGTTACTGTAGTGAAATACCACACTCTAAAAATGCTGGGTTAAAAGCAACCCAAGTTGGGTTGAAAATGGACAAACCCAGGATTTGTTTGAACCTATTGAATGGACCCATTAAAACAACCCAATTTCTGGGTTAGTCCATTTTCCATTTTTTTAGAGTGCATGCATAAATGGTGCTACTATTTAGTGAATTCGATGTCTTTAAGTCATGATTTACTTAAAGACTACTTAGAACTTTTCTTTGAAGCATAAAAAGCTAGCAATATTATCTGGATTTATGTGTATATAAATATGCCTCTAGCAATATAACGCCCCAATATGCAGAAAATAGGAATTCTTAGATGCGTTTCAAGAGGCTGTTTATGAACCTTTGACTTCAGGTTCAAACCAGTATTTATCATCCTATCAGTCTGAGGGGGTCAGGATGTGTCCCACTGCCTTTACTTGTAGCAGCCGCTTCACTGAAGGCTGTCATTTACAGAAATAGAGTCGGCTGCATAATGTCAGATTATGCCGCCCCCCTCGTGTCACCACTCGAAAAGCTCTATTTATGACTCTATGAATCTATTTATGAGCCCATCTGAAAGTTTAAACTGTTGAAATGAATCATTTAAATGGTGCCAACATCTCGGCCCGATAGAAAGCGAAGCGGGAACTGTATCTCCAATGCAAACCATTAGAAGTGTTGGAGTTTAAATTGAAAACTGTAAAAGAAGGCTTATATCCGCATTCTGGCACTGTATAACTTGTTCAAGAAGAACTTGGTCCATGTTTCCGAGACACATTTTCCATGAATGAATCGCACTCTAAAAATTCAGACATGTTAGAAACTTTTATGATCTAAACAGTGACAGAAAATCTGAAAAAGACCATATATATAAATGTATAAAAAGACTAGATTCTGTCTGGAGTGCTCACACACTTCTCTCAGTATATCCACAATTCCATATTCTGTCATCTCTTTGCTGTCCGCCTCATCCACCTTTTACATTTCCATATGGAGAAGGAGAGACAGGGGAGTGGGAAAAACCAATTTACCCACAGAGCGACATCATCTGCTGGGGCGTTTATCTCTGACACACCACCCCTCGGTCCACTGTTGACAGTACATGATATTCCATTAATCTGCCTAATGAAAATTTAACCAGTGTTATAAACAAATAATTGGCCATTATCCTCTCAAAGATCCCGAATAAATTACTTGGGCCTCTCTTTTTTCCCCGCCGACTAGCAGGAGGAGGAGGGAGAGAGAGCTTTAGAGAGTGAGACACGGAGAGAGACACTGAAAGCTAGAGAGAGAGAGAGAGACGGCCTTCCTGATTGATGTCGGAATAAACGCATAGGCTTCCCTCCGCCGCTGCGAGTGGGCTTCGGCTAAGCCTGTGATTGACTTAATGAGAGTCTTTGGGGTGAGTAAATGTTCCAAATTGCTCAGTCATTAGCTTTTGCGCGGCTGTCTGAAGATACCCCCGATCTGCTGCGCTGGGTCGACTCCTCTTGTACCATTCCGCCTGCAATTACATTTTCATTTAGAGCAAACCTCTGAAGTCCGATAGCCAGGCCCCCTTTTCATTATGCTGGCCTTCTTTTTCTTTTTTTATCTAAATGGTGTGAAATGTCTCTTCATTTAGACCAATTAAAGTTGAAAAAGACGCCACTGTAATGAATTATCATACAAATTATTTACTTAATGCTACGATCTCGCTCGCTCTCTCGCTTTCGCGTCCTCTCATCTCGTCCTGTGCTTCCCATCAGGGATGCAGGGCATGGATGGAGAGAGGGAAGGAAAGAGAAGACGGCGATAAGAGAGAAGTGCATTTGGCCTGCTGAGACCACATTAACATCTCTCGGCCTTTTAGCGAATGCTCTTTGCAGCCTATGCGGCGAGACTGTGTTTTATGACGACGTGGAAACCGAAGTCGATGAATATTACTCTGCCATTCGAGAGGTGATGAGGATGGGGCATCCTATGAGCTGGGGAATATGAGGACATTAAAACTCATTTCAGGAATTTGATTTCAGTGCTCAACTAACCTCCTTTAATTAAGTAGCTTATGCTTTTAAATTAACTCCACTTGATTGATGGAGACAGACGTTTGCTGTCGGAGGCAGGGGAGAGGATATTCCTATATCTTCGGTGGCTGTCGGGTATTCGCAAACACTGTGACAGTTTGAGACTATTACAGTCTCCACGTCACATCCTACGGGAGTGCTCTTTTTCCTTGTCATTCTCACTATATTGGCCCTGTCATTTCAACCTTCGAGCTTGAAGGTCTTTAACACCACCATGTGATCTGTTTGGGGACCCGAAGAGAGACCCGAAAGCCTATTTAATAGTTTAATGTATGAGATCGATAGGACTGCATGATATATATCAAAACATTGCAAATGTACATATCATGATGTGCATAAAGCAGTGGCTTGCTATAACTGCATGATTTTAACACTCCAAAAAAATTACAAAAAGTCATAGTATTAGGTCGACATAGAAAGCAGAGAGTATACAGTCAATATTTAATGTTAATGTATTTAATGTTAATAACTAAATGTTATTAAGTCTTTTCCCACCATTGCCATAAATTTCCATATTTTATGAGACAATGCTTTTCCTGTTATCCGTGTTTTCACTGTTATACGGTAGGGGGCGCTACAACACATCTTCTGAAAGAGTATTGAATCTCTTGATCAAAAGACATGCAAAGAAGAAGCAGAAACAAGCGATAGCATGTAAGCAGATGCATATGTAAAATGACACAATCATAAACATTAAACAGCATCAAATCAAAACTGCCTAATGTTACTAAATGAAATATCGACCCAGGACAAGCTATAGGACGGTGCAAGCATTAGGGGTGTTGATGGACTCGATCTACTCCATCTATGTTTTGATCATTGCTCTGAATCTGATCTGGATATAGTCTTCGATAAAAACATGCTTTTCTTTCTTCAGCTTTTTGCTAAAATGTTTGCTTTATTATAAAACTAGAATAAAACATTATTTATGTTTCTTTTATATTGCATGTTCGGATATTCATACAACAAAATAATCTGGGGGCCATGAATATGTTGTGAAAATGATTTTAAAAAATCCTGGTGGTGCCTGGCAACTTTAAAAAATAAAATGCTGGCAGGGAAAGAGCTAAATGCAATAAGCAGAGTAGCTACTCAAACCGCCTCTCAGACAGTGCGTGATCACAAATTTAGTTATCTTCCACAGCTTGTATATACAGACAAAATGATGTCAGAATGCCTGTCTTGGTAAATTTTCATGGTCTGTCATGGTCTGTATGTCTTAAGTGGACTAATATTAAACAACACCTATTATTAATAAATACTACTACACATTTGCTGGTGTATGCAATATCATCCAACTGTGGCCACAAATGCGTGCTGGTGGGGTTTACTGTTTTCACAGACTGGAATGTCCCCTTCTTTTTCTTCTTCACCTCTTCTGCTGAACAACATGCGGATTAACATGTTCAACATTTGACGCTACACTAAAAAAAATGGTGCTATATAGTACTAAAAGTGGTTCTTTGGCTTGTAATCATGGGGGAACCACTTTAAGTGCTGTATAGCACCAAATCTTGGTTATTCAGTGGTTCTTCAGCGGTTCTTCACCAGTTCTTTGGGATGACTGAGGTGCTATATAGCACCGTTACCATATACAGAACCTGTATGGTTCTTCAGCAGTTTTTCAGTGGTTCTTTTGAGTGGTAAAGGTGCTTAATAGCACCACTGCTGTACAAAGAACCTTTCAAGCCCCTTTAAAGGTTCTTTACATGCCAAAGAACTAATGTTGGTGATGTTTAGTACCATTATTGAGGAAGAAATACTGTCTTTTACTGTCTATCAGACAGTCGGGGGGATGTGGAGACATAAAGTCAAGGGAGGAGAATGGGGAGAAGCCGATAGTGAGGCAAAAGCAATGGGACAAAACATTTAAACAACGTGATTCAGATTTCATTTTCCACAACTACTAAAAGACCTACAACTGTCAGACAGGTTGCTTACGACACATCTACGTCAGCAAGCTCAGTCTGAGCATGCCCAGTACGCTCAGCCATCAGGAAGTGAATGCTTCTAATTTACTTCACAATTCGCTGTTAAAGTCTATGGGATCGCTGTGTCCATTTCTTTTACTGTCTATGGGATTTAGTCGGGATTCTTGAAAATTAGAGATAACTATTTTTATTGTAAGCTTCAACCTCCATAAAATACCACATTTGTCCATATTTTATTTAATATTACCAGTTATTATTAACAACAAATTATTCACAGTTATTTACTGCTTTGTATCCGTTGTATAGTATTAGTTTCTATTACTATTATCCAGGGATTTTTTTTTAAATAATACTTTTTTGTAACGTTTAACAATTCTTCAATCATTATTTTAAATATGATTTACTTTGTCATGCATTAGAACTCTATTCTAATATTAATTAAAAAATAAATATATAATTCGTCTCTTCAGTTAGCCTACGGCACGGCAGTAGTAACGTTCTTCTTCGCGGAAATATCCGGATTCGAATCGATTTCAACTAACGTTAGCAGCGCCTTTTTTATTGTTTTAAAAAATGGCTAAACTGCCATTCATGACACGTTTAAGAAAGAAACACGTCTTGGCAAAGATGACAGGACGCCATGACACGTTTATCGTTTGAAAGTGAACCAACAGAATATGATGAAATATTCACTTCAAAACCCAGCAATCTTCGACTTAGAACATTTTGGCTTCGATTTAGAAAAGACATCAGGGATACAAGGTAAGCTATGGGAAGTTTTTATTATGGCCCGCCGTGGCATGGCTATGCAATATTTGCATGTAATATTTGTAAGCAATTGGTTTTCTGAAATGTACGTTACACATGTAGCCTACTGTATTAGCAATGGCAGGTTGTCGATACATATCTCATTGTGATAGAACCCGGATCGGGCTGAATCTCTCCCCTGCTTTTAAATCACGTTGCAGCCGCTCACATAAGCTCGCACGGAATTTAGTGCTTACAGTAGGTGTTTCTCAATGTCAAGGATGCTTCCTTGGAAGGACTGATCCTTCCAAGTCACTTCCTTCAGAGGCTAGGCGAGGCTCCTCATTAGGATTCGAAGAACACGCAAATGGAACAGGCTAGCAAGTGCACGTCATTGCGTCATTACGTCAGTGAAAAGGTCCGTTGGCCGTTCTTTTACTGTCTATGGTTGGCCATCAATAACATTATGTGTAACGTTATTTGTATATATTTTTATATCAATACAGTAGTAATTTGTACTGGCATTTAAACGTTAAACTTTACGTATATTTACTACGGTTATAACAAATGTTTGGTAACGTAAATAAAAGACACCATCAGCGAGGTGAGGGTCCGTGAGAGCGGGCTGATGGAGTGATAATGAGCGGCAGCTGATCGCCGCCACACCGGTCTCGGCTCACGGCAAAGTGATTGGAGTATAAATGGTGGAGCGTGGAAGACGAGAGAGGACTAGGCCTGGAGTTTATGTTATGGTTTGTTTATGGTTTATTATGTGTGTGCGGGCAGTCGCCCGTGAGGGTTTTCCCCGTGTTACTTTCGTTTTGTTTATTATTTATAATAAAGTTGTTGAACGTTCGCCGGTTCCCGCCTCCTTCCTTCCCATCTACAAACTCCGATACAAGCATATTTGCCCCGTTCACGCTCCGACTCCGGGAACGTCAGAAGATAGCGAAGCTGCGCGCATAGGATTGTGGGTGATTTGAGAACGCGAAGTGCGCGAAGGCTACTCATATGCATCCTTTTCTGTATATGACATATTTTTCGAACGAAGGACTCAGTCCTTGGTTGAAATTCGAGGATCCTCGACATTGGAACAGTCCTTCGTCGGATGTCGATGACGTGGCATCCTTAGAATTCTGGCTTCCGAGGATCCTTCCTTGACATTGAGAAACGCCTAGTATTTCTGTAAACACTAGTAGGCCTAGCATTTCTGTAAACACTAGTAGGCCTAGCATTTAGCAGAATTTAAAAAAATAGACCAACCTCCTTCCGCGCGTCGCGCAAACATCAAACACACAGCTCAAACGGGAGCTTGAGAAGGCATCAAGATGTAGACTATATAAAAAGACAATGGACAATAAAACGTCCAACATATGAGGAATACGTTAAGCGGTGTTGCTGTTTCAATCGGATTTTTAGATTTTTCGTCCAAATTAAGGGGTAATGCGAATTCCGGCCCACGCAAACTATTAGAGGTCCACCCTCATCCACTTTCTGCCACTGGTTTAACAGATTGATTAATTGGTAAATAGGGCTGGAACAAACGATTATTTTGATAATCGATCAATCTAACGGTTATTAGAACGATTAATTGACTAATCATCTATTTAAATTTTATACAATTATTGTGCATTCATGATTTTGTATCTTTTGTTGCTGAATTATTCACTATTGTTAGTTTTTTACACATTATCATTGGGACCTTGAACAATGAAAAACATGGTAAGTTTAGTCCAGAAAATTAGGGTTATAAAGTCCAGTCATTTTTATAATTACAATATCATTCTCTATTCATCATATTTCATAATGTCCATCCAAAACAGTAATTATTGCGACCCACAAACCCAAATGTTATTCTTCTATTCTTTCAAATTCAGTTTGATTCAAAGCTTGTTAGCACTGGGCACCACTGATTGAACTGAAGTGGCTTGTCACCATGGCGACAGCAGCTTCTGTGGCATGCCAAGCCTCTGTATATTGGGGGGTTTAGGGAGGGCGCCACCAACGTTTCCCTGTAAACCCCTAAATACTCCCATTCTGCGGCTTAGAACTTTATTCCAAACAAACCGCCTGCCTCATTCTTTTTTTTACACACTGACACATTTGTGACTGGGGTTCTTTGGGCTATCAAAAAAATCATAATAAACTTGGGCAAGTGGCACATCACAAATTTTACACGAGGTGTCAAGCTGTTATTAGCCCTTCTGGGCAATAACGTTAAGTGCTGGGTGATTTGCACTAATCGCTATGAAATCAGCCACAGTGCTAAAGTGCCACTTCCGCCACTGCTTCTGCACAGCGTCTGTTCAGCATCAGCCCGTATTCATACTGACAGCTAATAATACAAATGCCAGATCACTCCTACAGCGAACACCCAACAGGGGGACCATTTCTCCATTGGTAAAAAAAGATCTCAGGTCACCTATCAGACTCTTTGCAGTTCCCCAAAGCATATTTTTAATTGGTATTTCCTTTAATTATTTTGTTAAATAAAAATGGTCAAAGACTACTTTGAAAAAGAAGGGGTGTAAATGTCATGACTTACTTTGTTTTACTTAAAGGGAAAGTTCAGTAAAAAAATAATTTCTGTTTTACTCACACTCATGTTGTCCCAAAACTTTAAGTGTAACTGTCTTTTTGTTTCAACTGATCTGTTCAAACAATAAAAGTCAATGGGGTACAAAATATGATACAAAATGCTATACAAAAATACTGTCCTTAGACATGGAAAGACATGAGTAAATGATGACAGAACTTTCTTTTCTTTCTTTTTTAGTGAACTATCCCTTTAAAAGACAAAACTTTAAAGGGATATTTTACCCAAAATGTTTAATTCCTTTACTCACCCCCAATCCTTTATGAGTTTCTTTCTTCTGTTGAACACAAAATAAGGTATTTTGAAGAATGTTGACATTAACGGTAGACATTGACTTCCATAGTATATTTTTGTCCTACTATGGAAGTCGATTAGCCTGACAAGCTAGACCCACATCAAGATGTTTGGTCTGGAAACTCACCATTGACAGGGCTCAATCCGAGGGGCGGGATAAACAGTTGTCTTTCAAACTCCCTCTGCACGCAATAGGATAGGGCTACAACCAACCAGAGCAACGTGAAGCGGAGCTCGTTGATAGATTAAACCTTTGCTGTATCCGGTCGGCAAAGCCCCGCCCACCGTCTGTATACACAATGGCCCTCATTTATCAAAAGTGCGTACACCACATTTCCAGCGCACACCTTGCGTACACCCAAACCCACGGTGACTTTGAGATTTATCAATATGGACGTTGGCGTACGGCACGCTCAAATCCTACGCTAGCTCAGAAGGTGGTGTATGCACGTTTTGAGTTAGTGCGAAAATGCGCAGAAAAACAATTCCTAACACCCCAAAACGCACTGACAAATATATGCTATATTATGACCTACTGTAAAAAAACAACAACAACAACAACAACATAGTAATTATAAACTTCAGTGTTTATTTTTGTGCAACGTAGACTTCAATGTTTAATTTGTGTGACTATAGGCAAAGCATTTGAGGCATGTATTCCTCCAGTTGCGAGCCTGTGCGGCAGCTGCGCACGGACTGGGACTGAATAATTCAGACTGACAAAATAATAAAAATTACATTCTTCTTCTTTTAAATATTTATAAAATAAATAATAACGACATTCTTCTTCTAAATAACAATAAGCGTCATTAATAATAAAAATCATAATACTATAATGAAAAGAATCTTACAAATTGTCATGCAATTATTAATGTGAATGAATGGCAGGCTACTCCACATCACATCATCATATCGTACACCCCAATACATGTGTCGTGATACGAAATTAAATGCTAATTGTTTAAAAACATGTGCTGTAAAATAATGCACTGTGATAGGTAGGCCTATCATCCAAACAGCTTTAAACTGCTGGAGTGCGCTTCTCAACCTTCACACTCTTAACAGTACTCGTAATTTGGGTCCATATTTGTTTGTTTTTTGGGTGCCTTTAATCCCACTCTTTAAACTCCCAAAGAAAACAATTTCGCTTTTTTCCACTTCCCTGGTAATTGTCTTGATTGGTGATTGTCTCGATGGGTCTCAATCATCTCACTAGTTTAGTAGTCAGGGCACTGATCAGGGAGTCAGCCCATTGACTTATGTCCTAATCAGTGCCCTGACTAGTGGACTAGTGAGATGATTGAGGCGCGCCTGATCTCCACGTCGGAGAAGTTTCGCTTCTTTGCCGTCTTCCGTGTGTCCATGGCGTAAAATGAGGGTATGGGGGAGGCAGAGACTTGAATATATAGGGCCGTGATCATTTTCAAGGGCAAGTATTGCATACACTTGGATTGCAGAGGTGCGCACAGCTTCATAAATCAGGCGGGAAGAGGAGTGTAAGCATAATCTTACGCCAACATATACGACCGTTTCTACGCAAGATTGATAAATGAGGGCCAATGTGATTGGCCTGACCAGAGTTTGGTTTTTACAGCTCAGAACTGTATTGAGAGTTGCTAATCTGTATTGAGAATTTCTAATCTGCCGCTATGGTGCGTCTATAGTTCTAGGCTAGAAGTCGATGGCTACCGTCAACTGTTTGGTTACCAACATTCTTCATAGTATCTTATTTTATTTTTGGGACAATCCCTTTAAGTCAGGATTGTCAAAAATGTAGTCTAATGGAGAAAAATATGCAGTTGCAAAAAGAGTTATGACCAAATAGGGTTCCATTGCTCTGGTTAAACTGTGCTTGATAAGGAAAGGTGGAGTTTGATGTCTTAACAGGATTCTGTGAAGTTGCCGGTAATCAAGGCTAAGTCCCACCTAAACACTTTGTAATTAAATTGTTGACATGCATAATTGCTCACCAATTATAGAAACCTGGTGCACTTGACTCTGCTTTCAGGGTCACTCAGTAGGGTGGCTAGCATCCAGTCAAGCAGACGCGTGTTTGCACACTACTGCACCGAGCTGCCTGTGAGGGGTCTTGATAGCAGTGTACATAAAGCAAGGCTGCATGCTGTCTGCAGCAGATGTATGCTAATTGTTAGCCGAGTGTGGACAACTGATCCAAAAGCAAACATCAGTCACACCGATGAACAAACACAATGCTAGCTGTCTAAGAAGCATGCTAAGATTGCCTTCACCGTTGTCATTTACATTAAGGAGTGGTTAGGCTTTATTTGGGACTGTCTGTTCAGATTAGAAGTACTTTATGGTGGAGGTTTTGCTAATAACCCACGCAACAAGCCCAGATCTGTCATTATTTGCTTTAAATTGGCATAAAATGAAAATTCACCCTACACTGAAAAAATGTGGTGTAGAAACAATTTGCACTCAAACATTGCAAGTAACTTTCACAAACAATTACAAAACAGCAAGTAACATTAATCAGGAATCAATCAGGAATTTTGAATTACAAAATATGTAATCGTATGCACTCATATATGTACTCCAGTAATCATTGTTGTATTACAGCTTCATTAAATATTTTATTGTATCTACTTACTGAATATATATATATATATATATATATATATATATATATATATATATATATATATATATATATAGTAAGATACTGAATATATATATATATATATATATATATATATATATATATATATATATATATATATATATATATATATATATATTCAGTATCAGAACTCTAATAATATCTGTAGTATTTTTGATACAATAACATGTATGGTATATATGATATAATATGGTCGCTCTGAGTTGTCAAAACGTCTCTCAAAATGTGTTTATGGATGCATAAACGCAGAAATTCTAACCTGTTCCGAATATTTTTTTTTAACGGATGAAAGTTTCGGAGGCAGTATGCAAGCGTGATTGACATAACGTGAGGTTAAATAAATTTTTTGACGTGCAAAATTTTTGGATGCGAATTTTGGACAGTGTGCAAAGGGCTCTTCTCCTCAAAGCATTAGATTCATCCGTGCTGAGGAGGCATGATGATGCACAACCCACATAATAATTGTGCAATTGCATGTTTCAAACAGAGATGGCAAGAATGAGACAAAACTTACAGACTGCAGCTTTAAGGCAGCAACTTTTTTTACAGTGTAGGGAAAAAGTCAGACTTCTCTCTGATAACACACGCTGGACTTCTCCAATCATCTGCTTAAAGCTTCATTTTTGAGGGCCACGCCCACATCTCAACATCCAATCAACAATAGAACCAAGTCTCCACCCTAAATGTTTTCTTTTTCGCTGATCTATTACACTCACTTTTACATCACAATCACAAAGATCTTTTGCTACTTCCGTTTCATCATTACGTTAATGTAGCCTACATTCATAATTACCTGACAGAAGAGCATCCTGAGTACATATCACGACTTGCGTCGACGCGAGTTTGGTGTATTTATAATTACAAGCAGCAGAGTTACGTAATGTTGGTTGGCAGATCACATCAGAATTAAAAGCTTTTGTAAACCTGTGTGATCAAATTACTCCCCTGCAATCCTAGAACAATGCTTTTGTTTTTGCCCGTGCTAATGAGCAAGCTCACCTCCGAAATCAATTTAAAAGTCTGCCGTAGCCTTTGAATGAAGAAGAGTAGAACCATTAATTAAAAGTGGAACAGGTTCTTATTTTAGTGGAAAGTGGAAAAATCGTGAGCCTTTGTTGAGGAAAGCCCAGGAGCCAGGCTTTCATTAGCCTACATGCATGGCAGAAGCAATTCATCAACCGTAATTTTCTCTCAATGGGGAAAAAAGAAGGGGATGAACCTCAGTACGCTATTTATGGTGTTTTACGGAAGTGGGAAAACAGTAATGTGATTAACAGTTATCTACAACATGTTTGAAATGGCCCCTCCTGCAAGTGTTTGGGTCTAGATTAAAAAATAGACTGCAGCAGAAAGAGAGAGGAAGAGCGGGAGGGAGAAAGATAGGTTGATATAAAGAAAAAATCTGCTTTGCTGTGCGCCACTGTAGCACATTGATGGAGATTTTCTTTCTCGCTTTTTAGCCGAATTCTGTGTCACATTAAAAGAGGATTTTTTGCGCCCCATCCACCCCCCTTCTCTAAATATCTGTATTTAAATGTGTCTGTCCCTCGACGAAGGCGCGACGAGTGGAGTGTCTGCCTTTGTCCTGCGCTAGAGTATCTCCACGACATATGAACTGCTTTTAGGATTAGCTGAGTGCAGATTTATTTAATGCAACCTCGTGGAGTATTGTTGAAAATCTATTTTGGGAAACACAGGGCTTGCCAAGCTCTAAGCCTGGTAATATATGCCTGCTACAGTTTAAGAGACTAGGTTCAGGCACCCTCTTTATGCCGGGATCATATGGTTCATGCATACCAAATTCAATATGAAAATATCGCGGGGGCTGATAGGACACCATGCGAAATAACCCACTAATACAATCCCTCCGGTCACTTGTTTGTCCGGCCTGTTTAAATATTTGGTATTCTGAAAGTGTTTGAGATATTCAGTTGATACGATACTGTGCATGCATATGCGTGGAGTGCTTAAGAGACATGGCTATACGGAAAACAATAGAGAAGATGTGAGGGGAAACAAAAACCAATTGCTTTATGAAAAAATCTGACATTTGAAGCAAATTTAATATAATTGAATTTAAACTCATTTAACTAATTCATGAAGCATTGTTGTATATCATTTCCTCGTTGTTGTTCACAGTATATGGTTTTCCTATGATGAAAAAAATTGAAATCTAAAAATCTAGCCTGAAAAGGCAAAATATACACAGCAACCGCATGGGTCAAAAAAAGGGAAGAAAATAACCCACAAAACTATTCCCCCAAGCCCCAACTACATCTCCCATGAAGCCTCGGGATAAGGCTTTGGGCCCATTCTCCACACAGTGTAATGTGGGCATGGTGACAGGCGAGCAGACAATAGAGGGGAGCCAGGGGGAGCGCAGGCAAGGGGAAGAGAGCGTCAGACAAAGGGGGAGGACATGGGCTTTGCACGGAAGACACGCTAAACCCGACGGCTTTATCAGAAGTGTGAAAGACAGGGGCCAGACTTCAAACATGATTTTCTTCAGCGTGACAAAAGCAGTCTTCAAACATAGCCTACCTCTCTATCCGAGAGGCTGCAGCCGATGTAGAGAGCTGCATATTCTTCGCTACGAATAAAATGGATGATTTGTGCTATAAATAAGCTGTTGTGATTGACATTGAGGAAACCAATGTAAAAAAAAAGTTAGAGTGAGACCTTCATTGCACACATTTGCTCATTTTAAACCATTTAAAAGACTAGTATTGCAGATAGCAAAATGTATGCCTGCCATGCTAAAGCCATGTTCATCCCCAAAATTGTCATCATTTACTAACCTTCATGTCGTTTCAAACCTGTATAACTTTTTCCCCTGTGGTACACACACACACACACACACACACACACACACACACACACACACACACACACACACACACACACACACACACACACACACACACACACACACACACACACACACACACACACACAATCACAATATGAAGAGCTCAGATGCAAAAGCCTCTAAAAGCCACTTCGGTCAAAAATGAGATAACAATAGTGAGTGAATGCTCTCCGCACATAGTATACATTCATAAAATACTTTCACTTCAAACCCACTAAATCCCAGCCACAGGCCATTCAGAAGTACTAGTAGCCTACTTAGGTAGAAACCTATACCTAAGAGGCTGACAAACATACTTATTTAATTTTTTTAGAAGCTTTACATATGAAGTCTTCTATATTGCACTATATTGAACCCTACTGAATGTCATTGGTCCATTTTTTTTTATATATCTTCCTTTGTCTTCCACAGAAAAAAGTGATACAAAATGGTTCAAAATGAGGATGAGTAATGTTCCTTTAATAACGAAATGATCTGTTGTCCTACATTGAACATTTAAAGGAATATGCATTTTTAGAACCACTTAAAAAAAGGTAACTATATGTTAGTGAGCCAACATTATATATATATATATATATATATATATATATATATATATATATATATATATATATATATATATATATATATATATATATATATATATATATATATATATATATATATATATATAAATGTTGGCTCACTAACATATTTCTGTCTATTTCAAACATGACTGGATGTATAGTTCTCAGACTCTTGTGAAAAAAAAAAAAGTTCAAATATTTCTTCTGTGCTACTCATTACTTTAGCAAACAAAGGGTATTCAACAAGCAATTTCCATGATCATCTGCACCTCATCCTTAAAAACAAGTGCTCTAAGCATCTCTCATTATATTAGCTTTAATTCTACAGACTTCAAGGGGAGCTCTAGGCTTGTCAAAATATCTACTCTCTGGCTAGGAAGCATACAAAGTTCAATCAATTAGTCTGTGATTATTATTACTACTGTTGTTATTACTAGTCCCACTAGCCAGACTGTTATGGTAACCCCAGACACAGCCCATAATACTAATCCTCACCCTTTCAATGACCCTAACCTTTACACCTTTTAATCAAAATCATATTTTGTGGAGAAGGGCAAAATATTGACATGTTATTTCTTAATGTGTTCAGCGAGAGGATCATGATGGGCAATGTTCTGGGAATAAAGTCAGTTTTTTTCTTTTCTTGTGAAGCTCTCTCTCTCTCTCTCTCTCTCTCTCTCTCTCTCTCTCTCTCTCTCTCTCTCTCTCTCGCTTTTTTTCTCAGCATTTTTTCTCCTTTTTTGTAGTTTTTTTCTTGGACTGTAGTTACAGGGCCATTAGCTTTGGAGCAAATTAAAAGAACAAAGAGAGTGTTTGTAGATGGGCTGTTTTGGGTGTGTGGCTCAATGTTTTATTGGAATCAGTCATGTACACAACCGCTTATAAAGGGCTGTTTAGCATTGTCTATAGCTCTCAAAACTTGCGGTATGAAATCCAATATTACTATTAAAGACAAACAGAAAGGGAAATGCTGGGTTTTACCACAGCTGAAGAAGACAAAACAGTGAACTGTTTCTTGTCCTTCTGTTTTAATATTTGACCCATTTTTGGCGCAAAATAAATGGAAATAACACAAATATAGACAATAAATATAGACCAGGTGCCATGATAAAGACAGCAGCAAGAAGCTTCCCGCTGAGCAAACACAACAGAGAAGACAAAGATATTTCCTATGCAAAGCTTGCACACAATGTCATGTGTGATAGCGAACGAGGTTGTCCAAGTCACATGCGGAGCGGGGGTCTGGACGGCAGGGGGGATGTGCCGAATCGAGGTCGGCCGGGCTGCATCTTGCGCCGATTGGAACTCCTCGCTTTGATTCGGTTGATCCCGGATCTCAGAGTATTCCGCGTGACACAAAGCAGAGCTAGGCTTTGGGGTAATCTCATTACAAAACTTACCAACAGATGAAAAAAAATGAGGAGAGAGAGAAAAGGAAAAGCCTCACAAACCACACCATGCCAAAGCGGTGGCTCACAGAGGCAGGTGTAATGTTACCAAATTAGCCCCTAAACGGTAAAAAGGAGATTATTGCATATGCCCCAGCTAGCCAGAGCTTGGAGCCCCCAGGGGCAACCCAAATTAGAGGCGCAGAGGACTCCCTGAGGGCTTTGGCCCAGAGCAGACACACTGGCTGGAGGATGAATGGAAGGGGATACAGTGTGAGTACAGTGTGATGGTCTTGAGTTTGACAGACAGACAGACAGACAGACAGCGAACTAGACGTGTCCTCATAAGGATAATAAAACCTGAGATCACCTACACAATGTAAATGGATTCATAAACATACTAAATTATGTTTTTTTGAAAATGTAGAAGTTTATGCAGTTTCCTGTGAAGGGTAGGTTTAGGGGCCGTGTAGGGGGATAGAATGTACAGTTTGTACAGTATAAAATCCATTACTCCTATGGAAAGTTCACACAAAGATAGAGAACCAGACGTGTGTGTGTGTGCGTAAGTTTTGGAAAAAACATCTTTATTATTTTATCATCTGATTTTTCTGTCAGGTGAGAAAAATTACAATGCACAGAGGCACTAATTCACTTTTAAGTCTGAAGGGATCAAGCTCTCATAGGCATGTTTTCCCTAACTCAAACCCATGTGGTCTTAAAGTACAGCACCCTGCAAATCAACAACTGTTGTTACTCATGCTGTTGGGCCTAAGATGACACTGCTGGAGGTAGATTCCCCACCACTGGCAAATGATTCTGTCAGCTACCACTTAAGACTGCTGGCTATGTTCTTCTCATAAAAATGGTGCATAGAAGATGTGATGGAGTGTGCATGATCTAGGGAGCCCGAACCCGAAGTCGTCTAATCTCTGGCTGGATTAGTGTGGCAGATTGTTGCCATATGTGGCACGGCGCTCTGCTTCCACCATGACAATGATCAAGTGCGGTGTGCAGAGTTTTCATCTCTTAGAGCGACTTAAGTGCTATTACTGGAGTTTAAAACCCTCCTAAAAGGGCTTCCATGAATAAAAAAAGGGAGAAAATGACTACTGAGCTGTCTGGAAAATGTGGCGACGGGGCACTGGATTTAAGATATTCATCCAAAACAGATAAACCAGAAGCTACAAGTGAAAGGTCCAGGTCTCGTTTAACATTAAAGAGGGAGAAGAGGAGAGACGAAGGATGAGGGCAGATACATTCCTGCGTTGCTACCTCCTTTTTTCCTCTCAGACGCACCGAGGCTTCAGCTCATTGTTACATAAAGTTGTGTAACAAATGAGCCGTGCTGCTTTGAACTGGTTGACCACACCAGGCTGGAGGAACCGCTTGGAGAGGGACCTCAACATGTGGCAGCAATAAGAGATGGCCCCCTCCCTGCCCGAGACATGTGGGAGACAGAGCATTCCTGCCAAGCTCATTAAAGCTGAAAACACTCATCCCACAAACACTGTAGCACTCTCATGCATGGGGTGACGAGACATGTGTCTTTATTTTCCCACTAAGACGATATTTGCTAGTGGAGGGTCAGCGGAGGAATCTGCTCAGTGGAAAAAGTTGTCAGGTTGCCTCTGACGCATTTCTATTAGTTGGGGGTTAAATAACGTTATTATTGTGTTTCAATACAGGCTCAGCTGGAAATGCCATATTGGCATAATGTTGATTACCACAAAAATGTATTTCTACTTGTCTCTCCTTTTCATTTAATGAAGCAAAAATTTGGATTACAGTGATGCCTTTATAATGGAAGGGAATAAGTGCCAATCCGAAGGATAATAAATAAAATAAATAAAAATACTCACTGTTTTAGTAGTGTAGACGGTTTCATCAAACGCAGGCGCATTGGCACAATTACCCGCCTGGCCCGAAGTTAACTTCCGGTGTGTGTTTTTTTAATGGTCTGGCTAGTGGTTAGTATGGTGCACTAATCAGTAGAAACACATTTTTGACTTCCAATTCTTGGATAACATGATATAAATATTAGCAATCAAACAGAGAACATATGACAGCAGCGCAAAACAGTGTGCGACTCACCAAAAAGCCTTGAATGCTTCATAAATATCCAATCTGACTGCATATGAGATCGGCATCTAATGTAATTTAGACTGCCTGTCTAATGAGATTTACGTATTATTTTTTTAGCGTATCAAAAATAATCTACTGTAGAGGTAACTTATTCTGGCTGCGTTTACACTTGAAACAAACATGCGACCGGCGTGATCCGATCAAGCAGATCGGCTCATCAGTCGAACAGGACACAGCGCGTTTACATTTGTTCACATCAAGTGGTCGCCATCTGGATAACTGATCGGATTTATGTTTACCGCAAAATATTAAATGAGTTATGTAATAGGCCTTCACGGAGTGTAAAACAGGATTTTTGTGATGCATTCATATACAATCAATCTCAAATAGGGTACTTTATCTACAAGTTTCCCAATATTAATCTTGTATTATGAAACAAAGAAACTTGCTATTCCGACGCATTGCATAATTGAAAAGCGAGTGCGCACACATTTATATAGGCTACTGTATAAAAATGGCATTACACTGTCCTTAAAGGGTAGTTCACACAAATTTTCATTCTGTCCTTATTACTCACCCTCATGTCGTTCCAAACCTGTAAGACCTTCGTTCATCTTCTGAACACATTTTAAGATACTTACGGGTTGGGATCGACATGAGTGTGTGTAATAAATGACAGGATTTTCAGTTTGGGGTGAACTACCCTTTAAGGGAGGCGTTTCCCCCACTCTATTGAAGACTATTATTTATAATAAACATGCTGAAAAACAAAAACATATACATTAAAATAATGTTGCACAATTAAAATTAAAGATGACAACGCATAAGAAAGATAACGCAGCCTCTATTGACATCTACCGGGCCACAAATGCATGCATGCGCAGTAATGTTTGTTTATGTTGCTGCCATTGAAACTGTCTATAGTTACAAGACAAACAATATGCAGGATGACATCAGTTTATGCGCTTGCCAATATTTTCTATGTAGTTATCAATTTTGGATGGATGGACAAAGTTTAACTGAAAGTAAAATCACTACGGTCCTATTTACTTCTATTGCTTGCAAGTGCCTTATATATACTAGTTTTTGCTGTGGTAATTAACATTAAATTGAAATTAGTTTGATTGTACCTGGGATATTCCTTTAATAGCATGTTCTTAAACTCTATATTGGACTAACCTTTGTTACAGAGATTAAGGAAAGAAATAAATTTAAAAAGAAAAGAAGCTTAGTGTCCAGTCGTTTACATTCTCCTGTAAGCTACTCACTTTAGACCACTAAAACGTTTAAGGCAGTTAATTGTACAGCCTTAAATTATAAATCAAAGAAGAAAAGTCCAGTAAAAGCGCATTAGTTAATTTAACAACCTGACAGAAGCAACAACGCCCCTCTGTAATGAAAATGTACAGGCTGTTAAAGTTCTCAGCACTTTAAACTAATTCCTTTCATTCATTTGCCTGCCGTCCAGTTTATTTTTACGCAATTTTCAACAAAAGAGGCCTTTTGGGTTTCTCCTCTGACAAGTACCACTACAAACAACAGTAATGAATAAATCTGGTAATGTTGTAAAACTTGACAGACATGAGAGGACTCGAAATTTGTATACACAACATCTTGACATGAGATTTAGCATGTCTAAAGGCCCCGAAATGTTTTGACTTAAAAGTGATATGAAGGGGGGGGAGAAGAATAAAAACAAAATGGCCACCGGGGAGGCTCTTTTTCTGGATGTAAGGAGACATCTGGCATGATTATTTTTGAGCTCTTCTGCTAATCCGCTAGAAATGTAAACTGGTGAGGGGACGTGCCAAATGGCTTTGGAGCAAGACTGCCTTTTGGACTTGTGGAAGATTCAAATGAGTTTTCATAGAAGCGTTTGCGGCATTATTGGAAAACGCAGTGAAACAATTGTAATTAGTTTTCATGCTGTCACATTTATCATCATTATCCTAGTTTTTAGACATGCCAAATTTACTCCACCATTTAATGCCACTGCCATATGCACGGAAGCCTCAAAATATGCTGTAGCGTAGCTGTTGTTTTTTTTTTCTTCCATCTTCCTTCTTTCCTTTCTTTTTTGCAAACACTGAGCATTGTCAGATGTAGGATATGTGGCACTGATGCTCGGCGATGCTCGTCGCCATGGCTGCAAGTCGTGTGGGTACCATTCAGAGGTGGCCTTGCCTCCACTAATCCACTTGTCAGCGTTGACTGCCAAGCAAGTCGTCCCACACACTCAACAATGTGAGTTTATTCAGTGATCTGGGACAGAGACTGCATCTGCCCACTGCTAAGGCCAGAAGAGCCATTGAAAAACGCCCACGAGCCTAAACTCATAGCCATCCATAGCTCGCTTAAAAAAGGATCATGTAAAACTCTTTAGCTTAAACACTGTAGCTTCATTTCCAAATGTTCTCGAGTAAATTTTACATTCTGCCAACTGAGAGCTAATGTTTTTTTTTTTTCAAAGTGTATGCAGAAGATGCTGTTTTGTCATGTTCGTATAAGGTCATGAAAAATATTGTTATTGTCTAAACTATTGTCTTTTTTGTGTTAATTACAGTGTAAGAGCTGAAGAGTAAATGACAAATAGAGTTAAGTAGTAATATTTATAACAAATATGCTTAACAGCTTTTTTAAATTCAAGTCATGAGGTTAGAAAAAAACTTGCGGAAAAAAGACAAAAAAATTAAAGTTTTGAGAACCCATGCAGATTTACATTACTGTTTCAAGGTTCAAGGGCAGTAAATGTCTTAAAATATCAGACAATCTGACATTTGTATGACAGGGCAAATTTAGTTTAGGGTGTAAAATGTAGTATGCTGTAACTTGGTGTGACAAAAAGGCATTGATATTTATGTATTATATTTCTTTAGGTGTGTGTGTGTGTGTGTGTGTGTGTGTGTGTGTGTGTGTGTGTGTGTGTGTGTGTGTGTGTGTGTGTGTGTGTGTGTGTGTGTGTGTGTGTGTGTGTGTGTGTGTCTGTGTGTGTGTCCTTGTTTATATTACATTGTGGGGACCAAATGTCCCTAATGGATAGTAAAACCTGAGATCACCTACATTGTGGGGACCAAATGTCCCTAATGGATAGTAAAACCTGAGATCACCTACATTGTGGGGACCAGCCAGCGGTCCCCACTTTTCAAAAGGCTTATAAATCATACAGGATGAGTTTTTTTGAGAAAGTAAAAACGCAGAATGTTTCCTGTGATGGGTAGGTTTAGGGGCAGGAGCAGTGTAAGGGGATACTGATAGAATGTACAAACACTTAAACACATACACACACAGTAGTACTGAACTACCGTTTTAATGCTTTTCAAGTCTTATATGCTCAAAAACATTCAATACAGTAAAATAATAATATTGTGAAATATTACTACATTTAAAAAATATATTTAAATATTTTTTTTAAATGTAGTTCATTCATATGATAGTAAAACAGATTTTTTTAGCAGTCTTTAGTATCAAGTAAATGTTTTATTTATTATTAAAGATGCCTAAAGTTATATTATGTTGTTTAAAAAAAAACACTTGATAGCTAAACCCAAGTTTTTCTTAAAGATTATTTACTCTTTCTTATTCGTCAGTGACCCTCGTACTCCTTTTAGTTTCAAAATGCAAACTCATCCACACTATTGATCTTTAAACATTATCCCACTTTATACTATGTGATATAAAGAGTCCTAAAGAAACCCTAATACACTGGGTAACAAAAACAATTAGGCTTATTCATCCACTTGCTATGACATATAGAGGAACATGTTCTGCATTACACAGTGGAAGTTTAGATGGAGCTTTTTCATACTGAGAAAGAGGGATGGGCTCAATCCACTGAAGTGTGCCGTCTACACTGATCTTTGAATCCCCTTTTGACTTCAAACAAACTTCCACAATTTACAGAGAGTGATGCATTTGATGGAGGTTATAACGTCGGAGTCACAACAATGCTAGAACAGCGTGGCGTGATAGATTGGGCTTCTGTAATCGTTCTCAGTTGCCGTTTCATAAATCTTCAATGGGCCGCTGACCTCAGTCCCAAACACTTCATAAATCAACATATTCAACATTGAAGCGATGGAAGGGGGGAAAGGGGGAAAACGCAGCAGGGAATATGTTTAATCTAACTTTGCAGCTATTTAAAGCATGCTTCAAGTTCACAAAGGCAAGGTTCACAGATGCTCAGGGAGCCACCTGTTGAACAATCATTTAGGAAGTAATAAATTGTGAGTCTTGATAAAGAAGAACCGAGGCAGGCATCTGCTGCTGATTACAATCGCACAAATTAACCAAAAGGAGGATGCGTTTGATGTCAAGTATTAAACAAAGGGGTTACGCTTGTTTCAGTACAGCTTTCGCTTGTTCATAAGGTGTGCAAGTCATTTAAGGTGCTACATTTTGCATTCTAGTCAACATGCTGTAACCTAGGAGCAAAATTACCTCAAACAGTTTGCTTGTTTGTGAATGTCAGTTTATGGTTGCTTGGTACCTGGCAGGACTTGTATATGGATGAGTGCTTGTGCGCCCATCTGAGCAAGATTGCTTTCTGAACAGAAAATTCAAATACAAAAAAGGTTTTGGATTGTCTACTGAATAGCGGAAAATTTGTTGTTAAAGTAGCGTTTCTAATGTGCAGTAAAACGGATAAGAGGCCATAAAAAATTTTACATTTAATTTTCTATGCTTAGGATATAAAACTTAAGTGTGGTTAATGTTTGAGAGCGGCACGGGGGTTGACGGGTAATATACACCTTTTCTGTTTAAACTGCCAAATTCAGATTCCATGACTAAAACAGTAGCACCTGGACAGAAGAATTCTCTGCATACTTTGGCTTTTAAAGGTTCTAACGGACCATAAACCGTTAATTTAAAAAAAAAATTATCATAAGCGTATTCAAAGAGCATAACTGGCCAGTGCAAAAAGTTATAATGAAACCTATTTTCTCTTACTAAATGCAATAAATAGAGCATGTGTGTAAATTCAGTTTCTCCCCAGCAGGGGCACTGCATGTGTTATGCATTTTCTATTTTTACTACCTTGCTCCAAAAAGAAAGTTTCTTAAGTTGCCAACAGGACATTACCACAAATATTTGTTTTGGAAAATGTATTTTAATCAGAACTTTTTTTCTTGGATCAAAAGTGTATTTTTTGTATTTTTTATAAAGGCTATAAAATCGGAAAACCATTCTTACATGAATATTTTGGGTTAAAATAATGTAGAATTATGTTTTTAAAAATACTACCTGGTTCACAAAGTCAGCACGGACTGCCGTGCCCCTATAGTAACGGTGTGTCTCTAAAGGTGCATTTCAAGGCCTTATGGAAATTTTAATCAAAATATTGCTCAAACAGGAATGGGTCTGTTATTCATCCCAGCTGTGCATCCCTACACTTCAATATCCTTTGCACTCACCAGCCCCCATTAATCCTAATGTCTAAGTTATTTCGCTCCGGCAGTATCTACAACTACATTAATAATCTCTTAGAGAGAGAGAGAGAGAGAGAGAGAGAGAGAGAGAGAGAGAGAGAGAGAGAGAGAGAGAGAGAGAGAGAGAGAGAGAGAGAGAGAGAGAGAGAGAGAGAGAGAGAGAGAGAGAGAGAGAGAGAGAGAGAGAGAGAGAGAGAGAGAGAGAGAGAGAGAGAGAGAGAGAGAGAGAGAGAGAGAGAGAGAGAGAGAGAGAAGGCCAGCCTGTCATATGCAGCACAGTCTTAATCATTGCATCAAAGTGTTATTGTACAGCACAGAAACGAGGCTGCCCGTGGAGAGCTTTCTCTGGATTCTCCATGTCAGATGGACTATTAATATGAAATACAAGCTGGTTGGAGAGACTAATATTCAAACCTGCTGTGATGCTTGGGGGGCAAAGATACTGAAACATGGATAATGTTCTGCAGACAATAGCAGCGTTTAGCTCTCAATGACAAAAACTTCCATATCACATTGTCAGACAACTACAGTGCATGCTGTGACATTGTGAATTAGTTTTCAATTTGAATTTTAAAATTTCATTCAATCAATGCCACCCGAAAGTGACCAAACGCACAAGACAAAAAAATGTGCATTACTCTGTTTTATTACATAACCTTATAACCTTTTCTGCAGTCACATTAGCTGTTAGATATCTGTATTTTACTGTTTAGAAGCTATAGTGTTGTTGAATGTGTAGCTGATATGAGGTAGGGTTTTCATGAAAAACTGCTTTAAAAACTCTCAACATGCAGCCACCACTACCAATTTTATCAAAAAAGTTCTGTAATACTACACAGTAGAAATGATCAAAGGATAATAACCTATGAAGTAACTTTTGGCTCTCTGGCGGTTGAAAAGCAAAACTGCATGCATTTAATTGTTTTGGGTGTGCTTTGTGACTGTGGAAGAATATGACGCTTCACAATACTGAAAGAGCAGTTACACTCACTGTGGAGGAATTACGTTTGTGTGAAGACTCAGGATCTATTGAAGAGAATGTAGGCAACGCAGACACTCATACAAAGCAGAAAAACAATCGTTTTTGATCCATTAATCCATCTCTCACTTACTGTATGTGTTCTCACTGTTTGAAGCGCTATTCTGAGAAAAATACCTATCAACGTGTGCTGTCATGAATTAAGCAACGCGTCTTCTCATAGGATAAAGACATGCAGTTTCATGAATAATTATGAGACACTGATGAGTCATCGTCGTACTATAGTATGAGAAAACGGCACAACCTATGTCAAATTTAAACCAGGAAATTAAAAAATATATAGCAGAAAGGTTTAAAATGAACTAGTTTTTTTCCACATTCAAAACTCACAGATTGTAACATTGTCTTCAGTGATGTTCAACACACATACTTCTGTTAAAATCTCTGAAAATTTGGTTTAGTGTTTCATGATGTTTCAGACCTATGTTCTTTTTGCGCATGTTTGCCTTAAAGTCCCAGTTAACCGGGAGTAGCAAGTGAATTTTCTTTAGTGCTGTGATGTATTTCCAAGTGAAACTGAATATTGAATAGAGGGCAGGGTTTTACCTCAGTGCTCCTCCTGTCCACCTATCGCTCATTGCCGACTAATGGTTGGAGGGGAGTGGTTAAGCATTTTCAAACCTAAGCCATCAAACTGACATCATCTGTGAAGAAATGCCGTTTCCAGACCGGAAGTAACTTTTCAGATTTAGATTAAAGATTAACGTGACAAACATTTTTTTTCTGTGTATTAACTTACATGTAGGGCTGGGCGATATGGCCAAAATTTCATATCCCGATATAGCTCATTTGATATCCCGATAACGATATACATAACGATATAGCAATTTTTCTGTTAATTCAGTTTATGAATAGTCTATACAAAATTGCAATGTGGAAATGCAGTTTGAAATGATATACAAAACAAACAAAGGTAGTATGGACTACATTTTTATTTTATTTAGAACCTTTTTTTTAAAAGCAAGACTGTTGGTAAAGTTAACACCTGCCTAGGGATGTTAACCGATGACCGTTGACCGATGGTTGACCGTATCAACGTTAACCGATCAAAGTTGTCGGTTAAAATAAATAAAAAAGTGATCTCTAAATTAGGCTATTATAGACAGTGGACTAAACGCTACTACAGGTGGCCGTCTCATTCCAAAATCATTTTGTGTGATTGAACATCCCTCGCACTCAATTTTTCATAACTCGCCTGTTTGTACTTAATAAACCAATAAAAATATTCTGCACGAGGTCACAGCGTTTGGGTTTGCGCGCTCACAAGGTTTGCAAAAAGTAAACACTCGAGGTTAGAGCCAGGGCAGACGACAGTATGAAGCGTGCATTTCGCTTAAGATGGACTTACATTTGGAAATATATTACATCTTCATTTCAGCGGTAACACATAAGGTGTTGATCGTCTTTCTTTATTATTGTTAGCACTACCTTGAACTAAAGCGGCGTGTCTTCGGAGCTGTCATTTTCTTAAATGAGCCGCGGCAATGATTCAAATGAGCTTCTAACGCTGGACAAACGCCTTTATTTTCAACGCGATCACCTTGTACCCCATTTCGAAACTAAGGAGCCATTTGTCCTCAGATTACAAACAAGCTCCTCTGCGGCGCGTTTGCGGGACTCGTGTTTCGCGCTGTGGGGGATTTTAAAAAAGTGACGTGAGTGGAAGGGAGACGGCAGCGCTTGGACAGTGCGTGTGTGTGTGTGTGTGTGTGTGTGTGTGAGAGAGAGTGAGAGAGAGAGACAGAGGGAGCGCAGCTCGCGGCTGTTATTTCAAATAGCGCAGCATATTTTAAACTAATCGGTTAACCGGTTTCAACCGGCTAATGAGGCTCGGTGGTCGGTCAAGAAAATGTTTAGTTTTCGCCATGCCAACACCTGCCATTAAAATATTTCAATAAATGGCTATATGGTGTGCCAAGCGCAGGGGCGTAGCACCAAATTTTGGGCCCTGGGTACAAACCATCTTGCTGGGCCCCCGTACCATGTATGTGTATGTATAGAAAACTGACTTCTAAGGCCCCCCCCCCCCCCCCCCCTGCCTCGGGCCCTGGTTACTCAGTACCCTTTATCCCCCCAGTCCCACGCCCCTGGCCAAGCGTAAAAGCCCGTAGAAGCGTCTGTGTCTGAAGTTTGCTTTGAGCGCTTATGCCACCACTCTGGCATAATTACTCGGAGAATTACCCTGGTCTGAACGCGTCTACTACCGTCTTCCTCCATGTTTGTTTATGTATTGCAGCGTGCATGGGCATGCCGTGGCGTGAGGTGCATCTTGACGTAAAATTCTGCCGTAAACGCCTTATCGTGGCGTAAGCGATAGAGCCTTATATAAAACGATAGACATTTTCTATCGTCCAGACGATATATTTCGTCATATCGCCCAGCCCTACTTACATGGATTATTTGTTCACCCCAGGACCTCTTCTAATATGTGCTAACAAAGTAAATAGGGTCAATTTTGATTTCATGAGGACTTTAACTGCTACATCATGACGTTCTACTACTGTAACTGCAACTACGGGAGAACAGCGGATTTGCTGTGATTGTTAATATGTGACATTAGATAAGTATTTTATATTTTATGTGGTATTTTAATTGTATCTCTCTGTAATTAAATGCCAAAAGCAACCATTCTCTTGTTTTTTTAAATTACATTTTTGTGTATTTTGTTAAATGATTAAATAATCCATTATGTTGTCTGCTTTATTGTTGCTTAGTGATTTTTGTGTTCTTTGGCTAAGGCATTAACCAGTTTACTTCCGGTGGCCATTGCAGACTCTACTCTGTTCAGTGTTTTTAATTTTTATTTTTATGAGTGATTCCCTGGATGTTCCAGATTTAGCATGCTCCATGTCAATGCTTTGTCCCAAATGGCACACTTCATATGGACTTGAGGGCTGCCGCGTGTCCGTTAAGTCCATGAGATTGTAGGGCAGGGTTCCTCAACCTCAGTCCTAGAGGGCCACTGCCCTGCAGAGTTTAGCTCCAACCCTGATCAAACACACCTGATCAAGCTAATCAAGTTATTCAGGTAAAAAATCAGGTAAGTGAGTTTGAACAGGGTTGGAGCTATACTCTGCAGGACAGTGGCTCTTCAGGACCGGGTTTGAGGAACCCTACAGTAGGGTGAGGCATTTTAGGTGTCCGAAGGTAAGCACCCCCTTTGTGGCTGTTATGCGCCCTCGATGCACACTTTTGCAGAGCCCGCACTGAGGCGAGCTCTCCAGCTGATTTTTTCTCGACAGTCAAAGCAGTGTTACATCACGAAAGTGCGGACTCGTGGTAAGACTGCAAATGTTTGGGGGCAGGGCCAAAGTAGCCAGAGTATCTTTTCTCTATTTAAGGATGCATGGTTGAAAACCATCCTGACATGTCTAAAATATACCCTTGGAATAGGCTTAAAGTGAATCAAAGTAAGAAAAAAAGCACGTTTTGGAAGGATTTTTGATGTATTTAACCATTATTTAAATGTTCATTTTGATTTTAAAAAATATTACATCCATAGTCAGGTTTAGGGTTAGGGTTACAATTAAATTTTGGCAGGAATGAAAATGAGCTTACGGAGTGGGTTCAATGGATAGTTCTGTTCTTTAACAACAATCCAATTGTTCAGCTGACAGAACGTCTTTCTGAAAACCTTATAAAAGTTATGCATGGTGAAAATTATGTGATCTAGGACCTTTATACAGTGCTTACCATTGTAAGACTGTACGTCTAATTCAATATGGCGTCTAACCTGACTAAGGTCTGTTAGCAACTAGAGAATTTGTGTTCTAAAATCATGAATTAGTTTCTTGATAATAATTAACATTTAATTTTTTTAATCAATAGCCAGTGTTCAAATCGACTATTTAAACTACTACTTGATATTTAACTGAACTATTTAACAGAATTGGATGGCACATTGATTAGAGGGGAAAATGCCCTCAAACATGTAAAAAATGCCCCTCAATATTTTTTCCAAGGCTAAATATCAGCAATTAATGAAAAAGTGAATTCCAGACACTTAAATGTCATACATGTGAGGTTTAATTCATTTAGAACAATGAACAGCTCAATTTAAATGGATTGCACCATACTGCACCATGTTGGAAGTGCTGGGAGGAGGAATGACCCAATGATGAGCAGATTAAGAGAATGGCTACGGGAAAAATGGGAAAGGGGTGTAACTCAATTAGCCACTTGATTTGAGTGACATGTAGGTCTTGGCCTGAGTCAATCCAGGCAGTCTCTCAAAGGAATAGATGATGAGAACAGCATGGCTGCCATTGCGCCCCCCAAGGCTTATTTACATTAAATTAGATTCTATTAATTTTCGAAAAATGCCATTAAATGTGACCACAGGGATATATATATAAAATCACATTGCCAGTTTGATAATTGTGATTTGCTGGAGGCTTTGCTCTTCACTCATTTAATTCATTATTTGATTGTTTCAGAGGAAATTAACTACACAGAAGCTATAGCTATGTCCATGTATATGTGGGATTTGATGCACTATTCTCATTTAAATGTATCGTACACAACACAGTACGCTGCTGTCCATATGTACTTGAACTTGCATCCTCAAATCGGTAAAGGTGTGTGCATGCGAATGCATTTAAATGCTTTTTATCGAGTCTCTGTAGTATGTAAACACATATTTATTTTAATGCATATGGTTTAATCTCCCTGAATGCATGTATATGATTATGATAATGTTTATCCACGTTGATGTACGTGCAGTCATGAGCATGATAAATCTATGCTGTTGTCTTACTCATCCTCCGACCCAATTTAAATCCACGGCTGGAGTCGGGGCAGGTCAGGGGTGAGGTGGGGAGAGGCGCTGTGTGTAAATTCGTGCACAGATGCAGCGTGTGTGTGTGTGTGTGTGTGGATGGGGGTAGTGGATCTGTGTTGGTAAAAAGAGGACTGGAACTCGATAGCATGAGCTGAATCACATTCAATCTGTGTACCAAATTGATGGCGATGAAAATTGGAGAAGAGGGACACAAAAAAACACTTGTTTGCAGATTAATGTTCTGAATGGCGGTCTGTGAGACTGCCCTTTATGGATGGCTTCACATGTGGGCCTCAAGACCAAGCCTGAGGATTACCTACAACTCACTCCTGTTACACACTGCGCACACACACGTACACACGAATACCATAACTCCAGGCAGGGTTTTGTTGCATGTATAAGCTCATCAACAAACCACACTTAAACAATATTTTGAATGGTCTTAAAAGTGATTATACTATAAATCAATTATGATATAAAGGCTTACTTTAAGCTCAAACTTGCTTGCCATAGGACTGCATAACAGTAACACTATGACTGGATCTTTCAAAGCCACATTAATATATTGGTAACACTTTATTTCAATGGTCCCACAACAGAGATTATACTGACTAGAAGTAAGTACATGCCAATTTACTCTACTAACTCTAATTTAAGATTACTACTTGAATGAGAGTTAGTAGGCATGTAGCTGCAAAGTTACTTATGCTGATTTGAAAGAACTGTCATTAAAATATTAACTTTAGTACAATAAACAGCATTAAATACTATAAATAATTGAATGTCTTTATGTAGGAATTTAGGGATTAATATATTTTGGATGCACATATGTCCCAAAATGAATGTTGGACTTCCCAGAATGGGAACATGTGACAAAAAAAAAGTGTTTTAAGACAATAGATCTCTTACTTGCTCCTATTTATTGCACTATTTTAAAATGCAATGAATTTATCTTGAGGATTCATACAAATGTCTGTTGACTAACAGCAATAAATAATGCCATAAATATTCAATATTTTTAATCTAGTTTAATATATCCTCCCGTTTTATGCAAATTATGAGTCATTAGCATAATCACATTTGACTACATCCATATAAACCAAGTGAAAGATTACAGCGCATTTTAAAATACATGTATATTAAAGAAACATATTCAAATGTTAATGTAACCGTGGTGTGGACTGTGAAGGAATTAGTGCACAGTGTGTTCGGGCATTAGTAGACTCATATACTGTATGTGTGTGACAAATTGCACAAATTCTAGGTCGAAACTTCTACGAGGAAAGTTTCCAAATGCCAAAATGTGTCATCAGATTGATTAAAAGCACCTCTCTCATATGCTCAAACACAATTGTAAACTCTGTGTGACTTTTTCTGCAACTCCCCCCCCCCTGCAAAATTCATTACCAGATAAAATAAGTGTTAACGGGGAGGGGGAACAAATTGCAAAGATGGCGAGAGAGAGAGTGATAGTGAAAAGGACCTTACCTATAGCAGCACTTAAGTTGACATGGGGCCTGTTAAAGCTTCAGCCAGATATCGGGCTGGATAAAGACGCCAGAAAAGGCCATTATGCAGCCACGAGAGACTCTATCCCTCTCCCTTATTTCACTTGTCCCTCTCTCACTCCCTCTCTCCAACCTTGAACTTGTCAGGAGTTCAGTGGCTGAGTGTCTGAGGGGCCCCTTGGATGCAAGTGAGTGAGAGGTCCCTTCGGATTCGTCCGACATCTCGCCAGCCCTGCTTCGTTTTCACTCCGTTGCCCATCTCTCATCCAAACTTTCGCGATCTCACTGCTCTCACAAGCACACAAAAACAACAAGCTGAGTTTTATCTTTGCCCCAAACACAACATTAACTACCGGAGAACTGGTAAGACACTATAAATCCGCCCCCAAAAGCCTGGATGGCTTCCTTCTCAAATAAGATCATTATTGCTCTAGTAATCCCATTAAATAGATCATTTTGCAAATATCTAAATCCAATTAATAATTTGTTTTCAAAGGAGGTGAGGAAAAACAGTATGCTATAGAGAGTTGACACGCTGTGACTCACAGTCTTTGTTGGCCGCCTCAGCGTCAGCACTGCACGTAAGGCTGAAAAAAGCAAACTTAAGCCTGGAGCATCATGTTGGGGAAAACAGGATGATGAAAGGCACACTCATTATAGGCAAATAAGACATTCACTTTCCACAAGCTTTTTAATTAATGCGTCAGACTCCGAAAAGGCCTTTCCCTAGAATCCATGGTGCTTTAGAGAAGCACAGCTTTTTTGATATCCATGAACCCTTGAATTCATGAGTCAAGGAGCACTCTGGTTAAGTGAATTAACATGTAATTAAATAAGTGAGCATCTGTTTTGTGGATTTTAGAGATATATATATATACCACAGACATTATTTTAAACACAGTCAAAGTAGTACAAGCCAATTAAATGACTAGTGTGTTCAGAATTCTAGCAGTCCAAAATAACAGAACCATGAAATACTGTGCTTGCTCTTTGCCGGTGCAACAAATCACAGTTAGTGCAGTTAATAGAGCAACGTTTAAACAGTGAATATACCTTAAATAATGACATTTGCCGGGGGAAAGTTACTTACAAAAGTAATGTTAACTGTGTTCTTTAGCAGGGGCGTAGCCATCTTTTTTTTTTTTAGAAGTGAGGGGGACAGAAATGTCGTAATACCATTTTTTTTTTTTTTGGACCAATAATTATATAATAATAATTATAATAATTTATCGCATCTCTTGCTTTTAATTGGGCAAGATATCAAATACACTGCTGAACAATAACCAATAATTAATATCTATAATATTATTCTCATATTTTTTATGCCAATTTTATGATTGGTTTATATACTAAAAACACTGCATTAAGACTCCACAGATTTTATGCAATGTAAAAAAATATATATTCTGATGTGAACCATCTGTTCTTTATGTGAATATATAGTAAAATGCAATTTATTCCTGTGATCAAAGCTAAATTTATCATCATTAATCCAGTCTTCAGTGTCACATGATCCTTCACTAATCATTCTCATATGAGGATCTGATGATCAACACACATTTAGGATTATTATCAGTTGTGCTGCTCATAGTGCTGCTTAATTTTTGTGGAAACCATCTAAACATTTGTGGTAAAATTAAAAAAAGAGCGAAATTAATACTTTTATTGATCAGACATGCATTAAATTGATCACAAGTGATATTTTTAATATTACAAATTAGATAATAATTTATTTAATAAATACTGTCCATTGAACTTTCTATTCATTAAAGAATCCTGAAAAATAACATGTAGGCTATCATGGTTTCCACAACATTTTTAATCAGCACAACTGTTTTCAACACAGATAATAATTATAAATGTTTCTTGATTATGAAATCCTCATATGAGAATAATTAGTGAAGGATCATGTGACACTGAAGACTGGAGTAATGATGATAAATTCAGCTTTGATCACAGGAATAAATTACTATATATTCACATAGGAAAAAAGCTGTTTTAATTTGTAATAATGTTTTAAAATATTAATGTTTTAACTATTTTTCATTACATAAATGCAGCCTTGGTGAGCAGAAGATAACATTAAAAGCTGCATTATTCATATGATAGCCTACTTTATTGTCAATAAATAGGCTCCATTGAGATGGCTTGAAAAACACACATAAAGCATATATTGTCGCATTCGTCTGATTGTCGTCGTCACGTTTCATCACTCATAACGATTGTTTTCCTTCAGCTTGCAGCTCCAGCGTGACTGGGTATTACGAATCTACTTTTTGACTTTCTGTGAGAGCGCCCTCCTCATATTAACCGAAAAAAATTACAGGTCATGCATAGATTATTTTTTGTCTCTGAATTTAAATCTTGATGTTGGAACAAGTTGGAAATATAATGGAGTATTTCTGTGCCAAATGCACTCATTCAGGATTCGAAACGTTTCGGAAAGTTTTTTTCATGAAGTGTGGGATTTTATTCACTATATTTTTGTGAATAGTTGATCTATCTGCTGGGTTACAAACATTCTTCCAAATATCTTCTTCTGTGTTCAGCAGAACAAAGAAACTCATACAGGTTTGGAACAACATGAGGGAGAGTAAATGATGACAGAATTTTCATTTTGGGGAGAACTATCTTTTAATACATAAAGTATATTTATATTAATTATCATATTTAATTATTGCAGGAGTTTGCATTTCACCGTTTCTATTCATTTTGAGGAATACTGAATCTGTTTTTGTGCAACCTTTTTTTAAAAGTTGTCAAATTACAGTGAAAGATACCTATTTTTATACAATGAAAAGGCATGAAAACAATACAAAATATATAATCATATCATATATTATGAGTCAAAGAGTTACCAGGATTACACACAGACATTGGGTTTTCATGTTTTATGGGGACATTCCATTAACATGATGATTTTTATGCTGTACAAACTGTATATTTTATCCCTTAAACCTAGCCCTAAAACTACTCATTACAGAAAACATTCTACATTTTTACATTTTCTTTTTTGTATTTTATTGGGGGTTTTTTTTATTTAATTTTTCAACAAGCATATAGCACATTTTCCAATACATAACTTAGAACACTATTACCCATAAACCTCCCCCTTCTCTCACCCAACCCTTTGCAATCAGGACTTGGACGAATAGGCAAAATCTTAAGTACAATCAAGATACAAAAATTTGTACATTTTCAAAAAAAAAAACACTATTTTTATGAACAGTTTCCTTATGGGGGCCAAAACATGTCCCAGGGATTTTGGATATTGCCATCTCTGTGGGAACATTTTGTCCCTATTACTTAGGGTTTACCTGAACCATGCACATCCCTGAACCACACACACACACACACACACACACACACACACACACACACACACACACACACACACACACACACACACACACACACACACACACACACACACACACACACACACACACACACACTATTCTCAATATAATTTATTTTATTTTCTAGAGAAAGAAACGCATAAGGGTTCAGATTGCAAGAGCAAATTAAATTTTTGTGTGAAATTTGGTAAAGTTAATTGCATAAATAAGAGAAACCCACCAAAAAGTTTCCACGTGACCATGTGCACTGCGCAGACTGACATCACGTGACAATGTCACACTTATTAACACATCCCAAGCATTCTAAGGAAAAATATATGACAGGGCTAGTTAGTACTTCAGGTGGGGGTCAAGACCAACATGAGGCTGTCAGAACACAAATCTAATAGGAAACTCCGTAAAACACCACAATGGAAATGAATGCACGCGCACAAAAGAGCCGGTACACACTGTAAAAAAATTATGTCTCCAATTGAACATTTTCTAGTGACTGATCAGTTGGCCATATTGAATTTCTCTGAATTTAATCAGAGATTCATTTGGAGACCTGATTTTTATTTTTTAACATTGTATGAGAAACATGACGTCTGTACCTTAATATTGCAAGTATCTTAGCGGCACTGCCATAGACAAAACACCTAAATATGTTATCTCTAGAGAGAAAAAAGAAAAGCGTCCTGTGCATAAAGAGCGCTGTTTTCAAGTGTCTGAGCATGCAGATTGCCCCCTCTTGTTTGTTTTGATCGGTTAATGAGTGTGCCATTTAGATCTTTATCATGAATGAGAATTCGAGGCTCACAGCTTTACTGTGCCTGAAGAGGTGTGTGTTACTTTTGGGGAATTTATGCACAGACACTCATGCTGTTGATTTCATGGTTTTTGCTATCTCTTAGTTAACAAATGTAGTTAACAGAACATTGTTATGGTTGAAAGGAATGAGAGAGAAACACTTGAGGGTGGTTATGACATATCTCTGTGCTTGACTGTCCTTATTTGCACCTATGGGAAAACAAATACAAAGATTGTGACCAACACACTGTCAAAGTTTGAGAGCATATACATTAAACATGCTTGCATTTATCTGTAATGCTTAACCCTCATGTTGTGTTCTGGTCATTTTGAAAATCGCTATTTAATGTTATTGCATTGGACTAAAAGGTACTTTGATCACAAAAGGTATGACATAATCATTTTTGTACCTTTTTCCTAAAAAAGTACAAAACGTGTGTGTACTGTGCATAATTATTAACATGTAAAAACACACACAAGCATGTATATATTTAAGAAAAAAATATTATATTTATGTATACAATATTTCTATTTATATATAATATAAAATAAATTATATAAACAGTATATATGTAAATATTTCTTAAATATATACATGAATGTGTGTGTGCGTTTATATATAAATATGATTTATACAGCATATACACAAATATATTATTTAAACACAACATTTTATTTTGGATGTGATTACTCGCGATTAATCTTTTGACAGCCCTATATTTAACTAGTTGACTCAAGCTATAGATCCCGCTATATATCTGTAAACTCTTGCCACCCCGAAACAGAATCATCTTAAACAAACAATCATTACTAAATATGTTTGAATGTTGACTACCATGATAAAAAAGCAGTGAAATGACTGGAAATGACCAATTACCATCAGCCGAAAAAATAAAATCAGAAAGAGATGACAGTTAATAGAGAAAAACACGTGCTAAGAAAAAAAAATGGGGGGCAGAGAGAAGGAGAGAGGGAAAGATTCTGAAATGGAAGCTGAATCTGAGCAGAGGTCAAACTCTGGAGGTTAATACCTGCTGTTGAACACGGTGGCGAGCCTGCGCTGAGCTCATCTCACTAATGAAACAGAAACACATCCTCTCCTCAGCTCAAACGCCAATCGCTGCCAGCTAAAAAAGCAGCCCATTCATGCCTCCTGGCAGTCTGTGTTTAAGTATGTGTGCGTGTGTATGTGTGTATAAGGGGAATGTTACCTGCCCTAGTGCAGTTTGATTAATGAAGAGAACAATGGAGCTCTTGTGGATGGCTCAGTCAGCCCCACTTGGTTCTGGTCCAGTGAGTCAGAGGGTACTCCATACTCCGGCCTTAAACTCATCCACATCTATCCATCTGTCTTGCTATCTGCTTTCTCCCTCAGTATCTATGCTCATCCCGGTCTCTCTTCTTATTCAAGACAGCCCCTTCCTGCTCTTTCAGGATATACAGTATATCACATCTGTGTGTGTGCTGATAAGCATTGGAAACTGATGTAGAGTTTCAGTACTAATGGACATTCTCTGTCAAAGAGCAGGAAAATACCACCGCCAAAGACGGCAGGACATTTTATACATTTATGGGCGTTTCTTTATGTGGCCACATTTGGCCCTTTGGATTATATACAATACTTTTGTGAAAATTCACACCAGATGATGCATTGTGTTTATGCAGCAAAGACTAATTTAACAGATAGCATTTTATGTAACCAATGAAATATGTTCACACTTTTTGCACAGTCTGACAAAATTACAGCTTAACTGGCACAATAAAAATGATGCCCAATCAAAATATTCTGCTTATAAGTGATATTTACTTTTTTGACTTTAATAGTTAAAGTTTAAAAGTTAATGGTGTCCATAAAATTACACCACAAATGGGGGATATCTTTTTTTTTTACACACACACATACGCACACACCCCCACACACACACATATATACGCGTCTGGTTCACTATCTTTGTGGGGACTATCCATAGGCGTAATGGTTTTCATACTGTACAAACTGTACATCCTATCCCACTACACTGCCCCTGCCCCTAAACCTACCCTTCACAGGAAACATTCTGCATTTTTACTTTCTCAAAAAACTCATCCTGTATGATTTATAAGCCTTTTGAAAAGTGGGGACCACTGGCTGGTCCCCACAATATAGGTGATATCAGGTTTTACTATCCTTGTGGGGACATTTGGTCCCCACAATGTAATATAAACAAGGACACACACACACACACACACACACACACACACACACACACACACACACACACACACACACACACACACACACACACACACACACACACACACACACACACACACACACACACACACACCAGTCTGGTTCGCTATCTTTGTGGGTACTCTCAATAGACATACTAGTTGTTATACTTACACACTGTATATTCTACCCCTTTACACTAACCCTACCCCAATGATTTATAAGCTTGTTTCCTAATGGGGACCTCAAATTAGGTTGAGGTCCCCATGAGCCTGTGTGCATTCAGGCTGTAGTATCCCACCAGGAAAGAAAAAAATGAACACACACACACACACACGCACACGTTTAATTACACTTCTTGTGGATTATCAGCGATGGTAAAACGAAAAACATGCATTCCAGAATGTCATTTCCAAATGCAACAAAATACTTTTGAAAATATTGTTTTGATTTCTACAGCTTTCTACTGTTTCTTTACAATGCTTCTTTTCCTTCTACTATACAGGTGTATCCTTTTGCTCTTCAATTCATCATGTGACAGCAAGCAATTACTCAGTTTGGATGAGGATATAAGAATCTCCATCCTTACAGTCTGACAGCTTAATTCTTGCCCCGTCAAAACCGATGCCTCACAATTAATTACTCATATTTTCCCAACTCTCACAGTCAGAGACCCCCTTTGAACCCCCCTCCCTCTATCTGTTGCCTAATTGTATCAAAACACCCCTTCAAATCGAACCACCTGCGAGTAGTTTACAAGGCCGACTCTTGTGCTCATTTTACTTGCAAATCAAGAACGTTTCGGAGAAAAACACGGATGGGGAAAAAAAAGAGGGGTGATTGAGGGTCAGTGATATTCCAGCCAGCCTTTGCTTGATGGCTCATCACCCAGCTATGTGACACTTGCAAAACATTGGAGAATTTCCACCTTGTTTGCACTATGGAAACGGAGCGCGAGAGACCCTAATGAGGACATATGGGCAAAAACCGGCCGGAATGACGCTGTGGGCCTGTTTTGAGAAGTGCTGCGCGATTATCTGCCATGTTCCCGTGTTTATAAAATAAACCTTGGCATGTTTGCAAGCATGCCGCTAAGAGGGGATTGTGAGAGCCTGGGGTTGTTGGCCGTGGCTGGGAACTGAACGATCATTCTTCATGTCAACACCACAATCATTTAGAAAGTTTGCCACAAAGGCCGAAAAATAAATGAAGCATTGTGAGGCTGTATTGGCTCTCCAGGATAATTACGGCGTCAAATGAAGAGGGTGAAACATCTGTGCTGACTCATATTCAGCAATGCTTCGTTTCTGCACCAAAAATTCGCTCGGCATGATTTGGCATCGCTGTTTATCATTATAGCCGTGGTGACCTCGTGACCTCCGGGATTACTAGGAGATGGGTTTTCAGTCCACGGTTTGTTGTCAAGTGGTGTCAAATCAGCAGAGTATTTGACTGTAATATAAACGGTCTGGCATACAGAGGGGAAGGGAGGGAGGAAGAAAATGAGAAAGAGGCGAACGTGAATGACTCGAGCTAATTCATTTCTTAAACACGACTGTAATCCTCACTGGTAGCAGTTTTATAGTGGGGTAAATGATTGTTTATCTCAGATTAATTTGATTAAAGAGCTTTTAAGTCTCTTCTGTGGAGCGCCCATGGAGCTTTTCTTTGTAAGCGGCGGAAAGCAGCAGTGCATCTTCCCAGCCAGTCATTTTCTGTAGATTAGAGGATTGTAATTAATTGGCCAATTGGCTAATTGTCCTGTTTCTTAATGAGGGACCACCGAGAGACTGATGTCTCCTCTTGCACAGTGACCTTTTTCACGCTGGAGACACTGCCAATTTTATTCTGCCAGTATTCAGTCCAATGCTCAGCTATGCTCTAGGCTAAAGAATATCCAAACATAAAACGTCCCAAAGAATTATTCTATTGAGGTTCAAAAAAATGGGAATAATGGGAAAAAATACGGCTGGGAAATCGTATCACCTGTTGTTAGCGGCTAGCAGAGAGGATTAGAGTGAAATTACACTAAGTACCTTGACACCTCTAATGCAGACAGAGAAATTAGAGTTTTCACATGAGACTGACTGTTAAAGCTTTACAAAGATTTCAAACGTACTGAGATGCAATAAAAATGAAGTGACATTCACACTGGGAGAAGCTGGTTTGATTTTAGGCACCTGTAAAACGGACGTGGCAGGTGTAAAGAGGGATTGGGTCCCGCCATTATGATCTATCAAAACTGATCTTATATCATTATGCTTGCAGCTTTCCAAAGTAATGTGTTCCGTCCCATCGAGAGAGATTACACTGCTTGCTTTGTGATGAAGTGCACGGGACCATCATAACTCTAAAAAAAATTAATTACAAGAAAGAATGAAAAAGAAATATTGGGAAAGTAGAACTGGGGGAAAATCTATAGAAATCGGAATATTTATATAATGATATGGATAAATAGTTTCTGCTAATCTAGTTTAATGTGTGTAGTATTCATGTTGGTTTCATACATACATACAAACAAAAAAACTTTTAGAAAAATGACAAAGTGACTTAACTAAAAATATATTTTCAAGCACATGTATTCAAAGATTGAATTATACACACACACACACACACACACACACACACACACACACACACACACACACACACACACACACACACACACACACACACACACACACACACACACACACACACGTCTGGTTCACTATCTTTGTGGGGACTCTCCATAGGCGTAATGTTTTTTATACTGTACATACTGTATTTATCCACCTACACTACCCCTGCATTTTTACTTTCTCCAAAAAACTCATCCTGTATGATTTAGAAGCATTTCTAAGCACACACACACACACACACACACACACACACACACACACACACACACACACACACACACACACACACACACACACACACACACACACACGTCGTGTTTCCATGTTTTATGGGGACTTTCTATAGGCGTAATGGATTTCATACTGTACAAACTGTACATCCTATCCACCTACACTGCCCCTGCCCCTAAACCTACCCATCACAGGAAACATTCTGCATTTTTACTTTCTCAAAAAAACTCCTTCTGTGTGATTTATAAGATGTTTTCTTCATGGGGACCTAAAAATGTCCCCACAAGGACAAGGATTTCGGATATTGCCATCTTTGTGAGGACATTTTGTCACCATAACGTAGGGATTACCAGGTCGTACAAACACACACACGTACACACACACACACACACACACACATAATGACTGTTTGAATCACGAATAGGAGGATCTCGGATTTGCTCTGTTTCTTCAAATGATTTTTATTTTAAAAATAAAACTGGCCTCGAAAAAGGTATACAAATATTTTAATAGTAAAAACAAGCCTCACATAATTGACCCATAATCAGTGCACAAAGAGGGGAAAAAGTCCTTGAGAATATTTCAACACTGTTTGAATCACCTCTATACAAACACTGCATTATTGTACAACCTCCATTGAAATTCTATAACAAACAACGAGAAGTGCCACAATACAGTCATAATGAAAAACTGTAAGACATGGACACTATTTTATTGATGTTGACTATCTTTGCTGACAGCCAAAGCTACAGTATTACAGACTGTGCTATTATAACACTGAGGTCATTTAGCTTGGCATCATAATATATCAAATACAAGTCACAGTCATCCTGTCCTTCTTTCTATATGTGCCATTTTGGCATGATCAGACTTCTGAATGTGCCCTCTGTTAGCATTGACACAAGAAAACTAGCAGGCCAGACATCATCAGACTGACTAGTTAACAGCATACCAAACAAAGGCAAACAAACAAACAAACTGGTGCCTGGTCGCCAGCCCACCTGAGGCTCAATGATAGACATCTGCTGTTTATAAACATCACACTAAAATCCGCTAAAAAAAACACCCCTTCAAAATTCACAAACTCATCAAGAATCCTAATATTTACAAAATCAAAACACAGAAGTGCTAGCTGCTGGAATGGCACCTCAATCTTCCATTTTGTGAATGTTTTCATCTCATCGGATAACTCAGTGTTTACATGCTTTTGTGTACTGAAATATGAGAGGAAATACAACACCTCTTCATGTTTTGGTGTCCATCCATTTGCTTCATGTTCCCTGTGCTTAATTAAGATAAATAACAGGGAGAAATATACACTGTTCAATTGAGCAGTTGGTAAAAGCGGGAGGAGGGTGTTGATCAGGTGACTTAATCTAGCCAATGAGAAGGGTTGGATTTTCCAAAACAAAGCTTTGGATATATATTGAAATGATCATAATTTAATTTTCAGAGGATCTGGAAACATTCAATAAGCAATGTTATATAAAAAGGTGAAGTAAAAACGGCCTTGCAATGATACATCATATACTATTAATATATCATAATAGAATTTATAGTTATAGAAAGACAAAGTTTTGTATTTTTTAATTAATTATTTACTTTTTCACAACAGATCTGTATCCTTCATAGAGGTGACTTTGCATTCAAAACTCTAGCTAAACTCTCTCTCTCTCTCTCTCTCTCTCTCTCTCTCTCTCTCTCTCTCTCTCTCTCTCTCTCTCTCTCTCTCTCTCTCTCTCTCTCTCTCTCTCTATATATATATATATATATATATATATATATATATATATAGAGGGTACGGAAAATATTCAGACCCCCTTACATTTTTTCACTCTTTGTTATATTGCAGCTATTTGCTAAAATCATTTAAGTTCATTTTTTTCTCATTAATGTACACACAGCACCCCATATTGGCAGAAAAACACAGAATTGGTGACATTTTTGCAGATTTATTAAAAAAGAAAAGCTGAAATATCACATGGTCCTAAGTATTTAGACCCTTTGCTGTGACACTCATATATTTAACTCAGGTGCTGTCCATTTCTTCTGATCATCCTTGAGATGGTTCTACACCTTCATTTGAGTCCAGCTGTGTTTGATTATACTGATTGGACTTGATTAGGAAAGCCACACACCTGTCTATATAAGACCTTACAGCTCACAGTGCATGTCATAGCAAATGAGAATCATGAGGTCAAAGAAAAAGCCTGAAGAGCTCAGAGACAGAATTATGGCAAGGCACAGATCTAGCCAAGGTTACAAAAAAAATTCTGCTGCACTTAAGTTCCTTAAGAGCACAGTGGCCTTCATAATCTTTAAATGGAAGACGTTTGGGACGACCAGAACCCTTCCTAGAGCTGACAGTCTGACCAAACTGAGCTATTGGGGGAGAAGAGCCTTGGTGAGAGAGGTAAAGAAGAAACCAAAGATCACTGTGGCCGAGGTCCAGAGATGGAGTCAGGAGATGCGAGAAAGTTGTAGAAAGTTGACCATCACTGCAGCCCTCCACCTGTCGGGGCTTTATGGCAGAGTGGCCCATTGGAAGCCTCTCCTAAGTGCAAGACACATGAAAGGGGGATAAAATGTAACGGCGTTGATAAACACGCTAAAAAGTGATTATGCGTCTTGATAGCACGCCAAAATGGCATACGAATTGGCGTGTCATACATACGCCATTTCATGAGATCAGTCTGGGAAAGGAGAAAAAATATTACCACTTAGCGCCTCCGGTGGACGTTTCACCCAAAAAGTGCAGGTAAACGTACCTGGAGGTACATATTTCAGGTCTTGCAAAAATGTAGGCAGAGTCACGTATTTCCAATGAGTCTGGGTTGGTATTAATCATCAGCCATGATATCAAAAGGGTTATGGTTTAAAAGAGTGCATCTACTAAATACTGAGCAAAGGGTCTGAATACTTAGGAAAATGTGACATTTCAGTGTTTTTTTTATTTATAAATCTGCAAAAATGTAAACAATTTTGTGTTTTTCTGCCAATATGGGGTGTTGTGTGCACATTAATGAGAAAAAAAATGAACTTAAATGATTTTAGCAAATGGCTGCAATATAACAGAGTGAAAAATGTAAGGGGGTCTGATTACTTTCTGTACCCACTACCCACTATATATATATGCATATATACGTATATATATACGTATATATATATATATATATATATATATATATATATATATATATATATATATATATATATATATATATATATATATATATATATATATATATATATATATATATATACAAACCTGATTCCAAAAAAGTTGGGACACTGTACAAATTGTGAATAAAAAAGGAATGCAATCATTTACAAATCTCATAAACGTATATGTTATTTACAATAGAATATAGATAACATATAAAATGCTGAAAGTGAGACATTTTGAAATGTCATGCCAAATACTGGCTCAATTTGAATTTCATGAGAGCTACAAAAAGTTGGGAGATTTAAAACCTAAGCGTTTTACATATTGCCTCACATTCACCAATTCATTCACTCATTTATACACCGACAGTAGCAATTGTAGGTTGCAATAAGAGGCTGGAAAAGTTAAATGTACATATAAGGAACAGCTGAAGGACCAATTTGCAACTTATTGGGGCAATTGGCAACATGATTGGGTATAAAAAGAGCCTCTCAGAGTGGCAGTGTCTCTCAGAAGTCAAGATGGACAGAGCATCACCCATTCCCCCAAGGCTGCAGCAAAAAATAGTGGAGCAATATCAGAAAGGAGCTTCTCAGAGCAAAATTGCAAAGACTTTGAAGTTATCATCATCTACAGTGCATAATATCATCCAAAGATTCAGAGAATCTGGAACAATCTCTGTGCGTAAGGGTCAAGGCTGGAAAACCATACTGGATGCCCGTGATCGAGGAAAATGACTAATATTCCTAATATTCTCTTCATTGAACATGTTTCTGCTGAAATTTCATTAACCACATTTAGCACAGAGCAGCTTTCCCTAATGTGCATCTAAATCCATCCACTTCAATTCTTCGCCATGTGTTCAATTATCAGAAACAGCACAGAGGAGGAAGATGCGCATTTAAAAATCACAAAAAGTGTCAGCAAGGTGCCGGAAGAATAAACATTTATGACGGTGAAGAAAACAGAGAGAAAGTGTACGAGAGAGCAAAATAGGAAATAGAAAAAGGCAGGTTGCAACTTGCCCCACATTTACAAAGTGGATTATCATGGTTTAGGATGGTGATTTGAGTCTCTGGGAGTTGACACATCACAGATGTTGCTTTTGAAGAGACCTGTTAAGGCATGGTGGGAAGCCACTCAGCCTCCCAGCTTCCATCGCCTCCCTCCGCCCAGATTGCTGTGATTTTGGGCCGTGTTTAGGTGTAAACACCATTACATTTTGTCAGTTTGTGAGATTGTTTGTCTGGCCTGCAAAATGACAAGCTCTTACACGGGAACCAGTAAAAAACGGTGAACACTCTGCTCCTGAAATCCCGCCACCCCTCTGACACATTAGAATTTATGAGCTGGTAATTCCCGCCGGAGTAATTTGGCTGGTACAGGGTCCAGCGGTGCTCCGACTGGGCTTTTATGTTAGAGGAAAGGCAGGCAGACAACTGACTGATTGACTGTATTACTCCATGTTTAGCAGCACATTTGAGAGTAAAAGTGCTCAGGAGAGCAAGAGAGAAACCTGCTCCCCTGCGGGCCTGAGGTTGTGTCGTATCAGTTTAAACCAGAAAATCTGGTACCGCCAGATGGGTAGACTATATGAACAATGTAAAGACTGACAAATGAGGCATTTACAGATCAACATACACACTGACTCATGCAAGTCGTCCTTAACAAACATCCGAACTTTCAATTTGTCAAGCATTTCAACAGATCTGAACAAGTGCTTTTGTTGGTAATTATATGACAGGAGTTATGCAACCAACCACTTCTCATAAAAAAAAAAAAAGATAAAATGCTATAAGTAATGCAGACAGGCCCAAATAGCCTTTTAACTGACTTTATTCACATTGTTTGGCATTTAAAAAAAATCACTATGCTTAAAATCACATAATAAAATGTATATTATACGATATTCAAGGCAGAATAGCTTAGGGTACACTGAGAGTAATGGTAGTCCTGACAAGGACTGATGAAGGTCATGAGACCGAAACGTTGCTAATAAAAAGTTTTTTGCAAGTACTGATTGGGATTTCCTCTTATTTTTTGAGATTTTTGGATTTGGTTATCCTTTTTCCCACGTACCTAATCTATTACCTACAGGTGTGCGATGGTAATTGTGTATTAGTTACTGACTGAATACCGAATTAATTTTGTATTAATTACTGACAAACATATTTTCCTTGTGAAACCATTTTATTATATTATTATGTAATAGAGTAGGAGAGAGTTTATGTAATCTATTCAGTTATATCTTGCTTCTCCGAGGGTGCAGCACATGATATGGCAGGGTTTAAAGGGATAGTTCACACAAAAATGATTATTTACTCCTCCTCAAGTTGTTCCAAAGTTGTATGAGTTTCTTTCTTCTACTGAACACAAAAGATATTTTGAATGTCGGTAACCAGACTTCCATACACTGTAAAAATAAATAAAATAAAAAAAATAGGCTCCAAATGAAATTTTGATCTGATCACATCTTAATTTTTCATTTGGCCAAAATGAAATTCTGTGAATTGATACAATTTAAACAAATTCAATTAAATTCAATTGGAGACCTGAATATTTTTATTTTTTGTTTGTTTGTTTCATTTTCATACTATGGAAGTCAGTGGGGCCCATCAACTCTGGTTTTCCATATTCTTCAAAATATCCTCCTTTGTGTTCAGCAGAAGAAAGAAATTCATACAGGCTTGCAACCCAGAATTAGCATTTGTGTGTGAACTATCCATTTAAGGCTGGGATTCACAAACTTGAAACCCATTGATTTGATATTTAATTGTAGTACCCCCTTAATATTTTATTATTTTAACATCCTCTGATGTTGGCTAAGCCTAATGGTCATATGATGTACTGTTTCATTTTCATCAACTCACAAAACACCAGCAGTTCCCTCCAAAACCACCAGGGGTTCAAAAACCCCAGTTTGGGAAACCTTGGTTAAAGGTAACTCTTTGCAGAGACACAACTAGTCCTTCTGAAACCTACATACACTACAACATGCTCAAGAAAAAAAGCTTTGTTAGTATGTGAGAATTTTTGCCAGTACAATTTATCTGATGGATTATCAAGCAGTCTAATTTAATGTAGTGGCTAGTAACATAAGTCATTTTGTACAATTTTTTATATGATTTTTTATAATATTATATATAATAATACACACACACACACACACACACACACACACACACACACACACACACACACACACACACACACACACACACACACACACACACACACACACAAACACAATGATTTATATGTTACTTAGATTTGTTCAACCCAGTAATATTGTTTAGGATAAACTAAAGCAGTGTACCACAGGTCAGGGCTGAGGCCATAGAGATGCTTTTTTGTTTCATAACAATCTGTGCATTTTAATGAAAGTTTCATAAATCTCTTGATATATGAAGTCATTCCTTATTGCAGTTCTCTAAAAAAATAAAGGCCACTTGCACTGGTCTGTTTTGTAAACTTCATCCGTTAACTTTGAATTTCTCTTTGCTTTCTCTTAGCTTTGGCTCAGGTCCTTTCACCTCCTTTTCTTTTAATTGTCCTGTTCATGTCTGATTTCCTCTCATCCTGCACCTCAGGGTGTCATCTGGCCTTTGTTCACCTGATCCAGGACACGTGGCACCAATCAAGCACACAATGGAACACACAATAGGGCCTGATGGGGGCCATCCTAGCGCTGAGAGGCTCATTTGACACCTTGCCGCATGCAGGTTTCCCCTATAAACCAAGTGCTTTGCCAGATTAACTTACTGTTCTCTCCTAAAGCTTCAGAGCAGGGTGGAAGCCCCAGTGGAAGCTAACCTTGACATCTGGCTTATGTTAGGTCAGGTTAAGCTTGAGCCATAAGGAGGGGCCGACAGCCACCTATGCCTGTGATAGCTCATCCATGTGTTGAATTTCACTTGTCCAACATCTTGTCACAGAAATTGCTGCGGGTGTTTCTCTCTGAATGGACGTGTGCCGTGTGTCACCGATCCTGCGCCATGACGCCCATCCATTTTTAACACCAGCACAGATGAACTGTGGGTGGCCTCCACCTGCACGCGTGTGCCCGCAAACACACGCGCCGTCCCGTGAGCTCGAACCACGGCTGTCCGTCCTGTAATTTATGATCACAAGCAGGTGCTATCATGTATCATATAAAACCCTGTCCTTTGGGCTTCAGAGTGACGCGTGCCATGTCCACTGGACGCTAGACAAAATGAAACAGTATCTCGTAATGAATGTGTTGAAGTTATTGTTCCAATTAGAGCAGATGAAGATGAGACGTAAACCTACGCCATGACATATACGCGTTAGTCATTGCTAATTCATGAAAAGTGAGCAAAAAAGATGCTCCTCATGTATTTTTTAGGGTTATGTCGCATATTGTGGGCCGATATCAAAATACGATATACACTTGACTTGACCAAAAGAAGATCGTATTTCTGATTCAAATGGGAAAACATTATGCTGTAATGAATGTAACTACTGGCTTTTAGATGTCCTTCAAAAAGGGTAATTAATGTATTACCAGTCTAAAATGATCTGCACTGCACCTCATTAAACATTACACCTTCCACCATCTGTGTCTAATGCTGCATAATCATTAACGTTAGTGGTACAAAGTGGAACATTTACAATGACCCCAGGAAGTATTTGGACACTTAATTCACATTTAAACATGTACAAATGCACATTATAATACATGCTCATTGTTTTCTAGCATGCCATAGAGAAACTAATATATAATTCTATAATATATAATTCTACTGAAGCATATATATATATATATATATATATATATATATATATATATATATATATATATATATATATATATATATATATATATATATATATATATATAGTGTATGTGTTACTGTGTTGTTACAGAGCTCAAAAGAAAGAAAAGGAACCCTTGTAAAGTTTAATTATTTTATTCCTTACAGCAAGTCTACCAATTATTGAATGATGATAAAACTGTACAAATATTTGCCAGTGAGTCTTTATTCACAATTCAGACTCTGCCTAAAAACACTAATGTGAAATGAAAGCAAAGCTGTCCAAAGAAAAGGACAGAATGTGAAATAATTGAGTAGGAACATTTGCACATTTACAGATTTGTTATACTTTAGCTTTGTTAGACTTTTTAACCTGTTTAAATACTCAGCAAAGGTCATTGCATTTAAAAAAATAACTTAACTGAAAGAAAGAATGTAGTTTCAGCCTAACTTCTAACTACACACACACACACAAAAATCATGTTTTGTCATGTTAATTAAAATATTTTTATAGTGTGCATATTTTATTCATTCAATTTTGACTTGATGTTGTATAGAAAACATTGAGAACATTTCAATAAAAAAAACGAGATACATTTTCCAAAATGTTTTAAGGAAACATGCAGCTTGAGGCTTGAATTAAGGAAACAATTAAGCTGATAACTACTGGAAAATAAAAATGTTTAAATAGTCTGGAAAAAAAGACTATTGAAACCTACTTATTTTAACACTTGTTAATGTTAATATTTTATGTTTGAAATTTGAAGTTTTGCTGTAAGATTTGCTGCTTGTAATAATATGAAGCATGTTGCTTTGTTCAATGAGCATCACCTTCGCTAATGCCAGTGCAGTAACAAGTTGGCTTTCGCGCTGCAAACAGCATTCAGTCTATTAACTGTACAGCCTAACACAGTCAAATATAAACAGGTAATTTCCATTCACTCTATATTTCACACACTTTTGAGAGTCAATTTAAAATAAAAAGCACACTTCACTAAAAATATTAGTCATAGACTAAATAATTTAGGATATTTTACATGATTTATTCAGGTAGATTCCATTAAAGAAATCAAGCCTTAAAAACTAATACAAATATTATGTGTAATATTGTTACCATCTTTTTTTCTTTTTTTTAAGTAAATACATAATTTTAGTGAATTAATAGTAAAATTCCATCATATTGAATTGAATAATCCTGTAAAAATATGTAAGGATTATGCTATTTAATTTGACGGAATATTAATTGAAATGTATAAATCTTGAAAAAAGGCTTTCTTTTATTTCGTATGCATAATTTATTGGTTTACTATTCACCTGTAAACCTTATAAATAAAACTAAACAGCTAGTAAACAAAAAGCTCTCCGAATACTTTTAAGCATCTTTCTAGCACAGCGCATTGTTTCAAGCTTCCAAGACGGACTGTGTCTTATTGAATGAACTACTGGAAATCCTTGCTTTGAGAGGAGTTCTATTTCAATAGGGAATTCTGTTCATCTACATCTCATTGCGTCTGAAAAAGCTCCATTTTCATCCAAATCTGAGTATTTCTGTGGAGGCCCCTTGGCTGATTGTAAAGGGGCCGGTCTTGTGAATGAACAGCAATGATACCGCTCCTCAGGAGGAGGCGACGGTAAACAGCTTGAGTGGCACTTGTACATGCAGCCGTTCACATACACACACTCCTGTTACTCATAAACAAATGAGGTGAGAAGTTTAACAAGCTACCTTGTCACTAAAGAGGCTATTTTATTTGTTTGGGTGGGCATGAGAATTTCCTTCCCATTAATTTCCCTGAAAGAAGCAACATCCGTGAGGTTCGCAGTGTAATGCAAATACAAAGCTAAAATCCCTCAGCTTGGAGAGATAATTGCAATTTTCATTTAATGAACATGTTGATGTGAACACCAGCGCCTCGCACTATAGTGAAATAAAGATCACACTGAATGCAGACAGATGCTTTTGTGGTGAAGAGCAATTGTTGTCAAATTATTTGAGTTTTCCCAGGTTGTAATGTGAAAATATATTGTTCTATATATATCAAAGCAATAAAAGACACGTCATGAAGTACAGGAGATTTATTGAAATAGGCTGTACCGTCATTTTCCCCCTTTTGTATGGTAGCCACATACATAGACAATACACTCAGCTCTCTCTTCTACACTCATTCATGCCGCATGCCAAGAATGCAAAGACAGACGTGTTACTTCTTGATGAATTATCAAAAACTACATCTACGCAAAATGTTTAACCACCCACCAGGAAAGGGTCTCGTTGAGAAAAGTCCTCACCTTGCGTATGATTTTTGTGAAACCGTAAGCAAATTCCTAGGGTAAAATGCTATATTCTAAGTAGTGTTATTTACACACTGTTGGAAATTCAAGTTTTTGGAGGAGGAGTGTCTGTGCTGAAAGTTTATATCAATGGAAACATACATGATGTGGAATACTGAAAAACTGGTAACGTATTAACGTATTATATGATTGCAGCACCAGAGATTAATGTATACAAGACACCAAATGAAAAGAAAAATATATATATTCAAATATTATTTTCTATCTAACCTTTTGTTGATACTGAGGCTTTCAAATGTTTTAATTTTACCTGTGTCTTGCTACTATCCTTTATTGCGGAAAATCACAAATATAATCTTTTTTTTTTTTTTCCAACAGATTGTTCAAGTCTCAACAATGCTACGTAAATTCCTCCAAACCATCTGTTGGGAAAATCACAGGAAAATAGCAGCATACAAAAACATGATCACTATAACACATTAAGCTTTAAATAGCTATAAACATAGCTAAATAAACAACAATGATACATTTCAAATCAAAGATCAACAGCCATGAGAGAAGCAGAACGTACATTTTGTAAAAACAAAAGAGGGAAAAAATAGGTAGTCTAAACATTTGGAATCAATGAATATTAAAAAAAAGGTACTTATTAAAAAAAACACGATATATTTGCTTGTCTTGATAATCAACCACAGTGAAACCATGTATATGTCAAATATTATTCTGTTAATATGAATGAAGGCAAAATGTCAGCTGTATATAAATGTAAAAATAAGTGATAAAAGAAGTGCTAGATGATATCTACACAGGGTGATCAACACTGTTTGTGTGATTACAGACATTGCTGATTGGTCAAAATACATTCAAAGTACCACACAGAATTGCTCTGGAGAGAGATGCATAGCAGTTCCAGTTCAACGAGACAGACAGAGAGGAGCAAGAAAGTGCTCGGCTGAATATGATAAAAATACAACAATACGTACTGTTCATGGGAGGCAACACTTCTTAACCGCCTGACAATAAGATCTACATCGTTTTGAACCTTATTTGATCGAAAGCTTGAGAAGAAAATGACCACATAGTGCATAGAAGTCCAGATCTAAAACAAAAAAATTGGGGCTGGGGTGTTGAGTTAGAAAGAGCAAACGGTACTATAACTAACTTTACTCTTTAGCAAATCAACTGAAATCACATTCAATGGAAAATTTTGGCCGTTGACAAAAACAAGGATGAAAAATCGTTAATAAATAACGTAATTGAGATATTTGTGAAAATTACACATTTATCCATATTTTTCATAATTTTTCAAATAATATTAGATACTACACAGAGGAAAAATAACGTAAAGTCCAACTTCTTGCATAAAACCTATAAATTAAAATGATTAAAAAAAAGGGCATTAAACTAGGGTCTTAATGTCAGCGTAACACTGTAAGTGGCACTGAATGATTTTAACGTGACTCATCAATTACACACATGTAAACCTCTCCAAATACATATTAAAGAATACAAGACTTGCTCATCTTGACCCAATATAATAGAAGATGTGACTTCCTTTCCAGCACAAGAAACCAGCACAGTGTTTTACCATGTTATTAATAAAAACTACATCTGGGAAGCTTTCTGCAGCGCTATATACAGAAACTATACACTATTGTGTTTTCAAAACATAAAAAAGGGGTATTATGGCCTAAATTTTAAAGAACTGCCCTGTATCAATTTCGTTCTTCACATGAAGGGCTGACATAATTAAACTGTTAATTTTACAGTTGTGTAAACTAAATCACCATCACAGTCATTCTAGTTTTCTCAAATGTACATTTTTCAGAATCTAGTACAGTATTTTAATACACAGTACACCAGAATATTAGCCTAAGGTCCAAAAAAGACCTTATTTCATTTACCAAGATCTACATCCGATGTCTCTTTTTTTCACCAGATATGTACTAAAGATGATAGAAAATAAGAATAATCACAGTAAACACTAGGTGTCCTGCACTGGAAAAGCTGTACAATGTCGGAGTACTGCCTTAAACGATAAAGCAATCTGTAAACAACTGTTCTTCAGCTAGGATTTGTCTACATTACTCATTATTTTGTAGCAAGGAACATGCTATACATTGTAATAAATCAAACCATCTGAAATGTTTTTATAAAGAGGCCTTTTGAACTTCAGACTTCCCAAATTAATCAGTTATTTGCTGTGGCTTTAAATTTGCATGTGCTAGACTTGCTCTGTTAAAGTTCAAATAGTTTCTAAAAGGGGCTATATATATAACACAGTCCCTTTTATATATTTATAATACTTCTGTGCTTGACTGACTGACCAACTTGGCTTAAGTTTATTCAAAAACCGTCAATACCTTGGTGTAGTCAACTGTAGGCAGTCCACACGTTTTGACACTAAAGATATTGAGCATCAGTGCATTCCAGTTCCACTGAATGACATTCAGAATAAAGTCTTTGGAGACTGGATGCTCATTTGAACATTTCAGTTGTCACTATACATCACAGAGGCAGTTCGTTTCTTGGACTTGTGTTAGCAGAGTTGCTTGTAAAGTGAACTGTGTTATTCACATACACATTTTGCTCATTGCAATCAAACTCAAAATAAATAATTAGTAGTGTACCAGTGTGTTATTTCATAGACGTATGCTCTGAAAAAGTACCAAAAGGTTTCATTACCACATTCTTCAACTAAAAAACACTATCTCACAAACAAATTCGTATGTATTTGTACGAGGTGGCTAATTCCAATTGCCTAAACTACAGTGACAGATAGGTGTAGGGGCGGGGTTAGGGGTAGATCATTTGTACATAATCATACAAATTGGCAACTCGTCAAATATGTGTAGTTTAGCAAGTTTTTAGTGAGTGAGGTCGCACAAATTCATACGAATTAGCCACCGAATTCAACCTGCGTATCAGTTTGGCACCAAACACATGCCAGTAATATTAGTCTGATCACTCAGTTTAAACACCCTTAAGAGCGATAGGATCGTTACCCTGTCAAACCCAACGTGGTCCTTTAGTAAACCAATACGCCTTGGTGCTAAAACATCCAGTAAACATTCACTTCTATGTCCCGTGGTGCCATCAATCCAAGTGTTTCCTTGGTTCACCATATATGTAGGACAAACACGTACGCCAATTGATCTTTTACAGCTTTTGCAGTGTGAATTCAGTCACAGCAAAGGCCTCACGTGGACAGTCCACCCCAATGATAATTGCAAAACACAATACTACTAAGGAGTATTAAGTGCAGGATTCTGTTATACTGACTGATTTCAAAGTAAAAGTCAACTTAAACACAGTTATTTTCGGTACAAACATAACATTGGTCTCCTCGCACAAAAACGGCGCTCTAAACTATAAATGGCTGCTTATGAATATTTTCTAAAACGGTTTCAGGAACAGCTCACAGGATTCTAAAAAAAAAAAAAAACTCTAAATAAAGTTATTGAAAAAATCTAAAAAGGCCCTTTGGCATCTCCACATTTAGTGCCCATCTTTTTTTTCACAATACAGCCGGTTGTTCTTGCAAACCTTGAGTAACTAAATGACATGAAATATGTCCGTGTGTGAACGAATACACTTGTGTTCTGTCACAACCGACATCGCAGTGTCCTTTTACAAGCAATATATATATTTTGCCAGAAATCTTAAGTTACAATACACTTCTGAGATCCTTTACTTCTTCGAGATCTTCCCAGCTTTTCTCTTGGGCTCATAGGGTGTTCTCAGGATGCTGGGTGTCTCTTCCATTACCCTGACCAGCAGGTTATCAATGTAGTCCTCCAGCTCCCGAATATGAGCATCTTTCTTTCTTACCACCTCTTTCTGCTTGATCAGCTCTTGCACAACTTCCTCAAAGGAGAGATTGCTGTAGGCCGCCATACTCGTATGCAGATGTGCAGGCTCCTATGTGTGAGGAAGAATAGATGACATACGATTAGTACATTTATGCTGTATTAAATATAGAAAAATAAACCTCTTGTACATTTATTTAGAAAATACTACGTGTTTGTCCATAGCATGCTGAGAATTCAAAGTTCCCTGAAGTGCATAAATCAATCATGCTTCTTTTAGTTGATCTGTTACATTTTCAGCATGAAACAATTTTTAAACATTTAAACACTTCACGTTGGTTTGTAAATGGACAAAGCAATAATTCCACATGAAGTAGTAGCTAGACAAAGTAAACTAGGAACAAAAAAAATAAACATTTGAATGTTTCCTTTAATACAGAACTCGCTTGATAAATGAGCTTTTATGAAAAGATGTTGCTCTAACCGTTCAAGCCTCAGTTCTCTCAAGCAGATTGATTATGTGTTGACATGGGAAGTGTCTGCATCTGACTTCACCATGATATTGAGGGAACAGCAACTTAGAAACATTTGCTCATCTGCTATCACGCGTCTGACAAATTCACACGTTTTGCTGTCAAGGTGAAAACAAGCACTAAATGCAGTCAGCTGATAAAATCTTTCAGCGAGCTTATCCATTTCACTGTTGTCAAAATATGAGTCAATGTCTCTCAGTCATGCTTAATTACTGACGCTTAGTTAATTACAATAAAACTGCCACCTAAAATCAACATCACAACAGGACACGGACCTGAAATTCATCTAATTACCGAACAATCCAAAGAGCTCCAGAAATGAAGTGCTCGCACCAAATCTACTCCGATAAGGTTATCTCTGTGTTTAAGGAAATGAAATTTAAGCCCTTAATATTTTTTAAGGTCATTAAATAAGGTTAACAGGGACTTTAAATAACATTGCTGTTATTAGTTAAATGATGATTAGTCTGGACTGGAAGCTTGTTTCTGCCAATTAATAAAAAAGAAAATGGGTCATTGCAACTTTTTTTATATTTATATATTTTTTTCCTCAGAATTGCATACTATGAAGAAAGAAAGTAAGAAAAAAAGTCAGAATTGTGGGATATAAACTTGCAATTGCGAAAAAAAGCTAATTGCTATTCTGACTTTATTTTACTGCGAGTTTACATCCTGCAGTTTATATTTCGCAATTCTGACTTTATAACTCGGAATTGCAAGTTTATGTCTCACAACTCTGAGAAAATAGTCCGAATTGGGAGATATAAACTTGCAATAGCAAGAAAAAAATTCAGAGTTGCAATACATTTTTTTTACTCACAATCGCAAGTTTATTTCTCGCAATTCTGAGAAAAGTCGTCTGAATTGAGAGATATAAATTCGCAATTGCAAGAAAAAGTAAATAGCGATTCTGAATATTTTTCATAATTCTGACTTTTGTCTCACAATTGTGATTTTATATCTTGCAATTCTTTCTTTATAACTAGCAATTGCAAGTTTCCATCTCGCAAATTGTGACAATTAGATTTTTTTTATTCTGTGGTGGAAACGAGCTTCCATATATTAAGGCTGTGTGATGTAAGTACAGAAAAAAGTTTCAAAATAATAAAATATTTAATGAGTAGAATACAGTATAATTCTAGTTTAAATAGTCAATAAGTTCTTCTTCACAAAATAATTTTTCACCACATTTATTCATATGCACCAAAATTGCCTTACTTGGATACTTGGCTACTAAAGTAACAAGTGAAAACTGAATTTACTTTCTCAAATTTAAAACCTCCACAAATATAACACTTTTTACAGCCTTACATTTTAAAAAGTTAATTTAATACATTTGAATATTTTACGGCCATGTGTGATGATTATTAATATAATAAAACGTGTTTAAATGATATGTGTTTATATGTATAATAATAAATCTAAGACTTATACTAAATAATCTATTCATACTTTGCACTTGTTGGGAAATATTACTTTGCAGGAACAAGCCTCAACACTTTTAACCTGAAGCCTCTGAATCTGAACTGCTCCTGGGTTTCAACTTGATCCACCATATCGGACAGCTGTTTATACATGTGACACTTTGATTATGATTATCCTCCTTAGATTACGCTAATGAAAACAAAACATTCCTTCTCTTTTTCCCTGAGGAAACAGCAGAACAAATTTGACTCCATAAAACTGCCATTCTAAAGCAAAGCAAAAATACAGTGGCCCAAAAAAGTATTTAGACACATGAATCAAAATATGTGAATGTCATTGCATTAGATAACAAAACAGAAAACCAAGTAGCATTTATTTTAAAGAAAAAACTACACTTAAAGTACAGTAAAAAAAAGTCACTTGCCAAGAAAAACCTTTGCTGAATGAATCTATTGTTTAAAAAATATAAGGCAAAAAGATTTTGGATGCTTTATGGTGTCTGGTAGTGGAATATTTTCCTACTTAATGTGATGAATTACACCTTTAGTGAACTTGAGTGGAACTGACTTTATTCATTCTCTAGAAGTCAACATCATTTCATAACGGATACATTATTTGTTTGCTGATGCCACTTGCATGCAATAAAACATTTTCGGTGGTGCTTTTTGAGTTGAGTGTTTGGTAATGCTGATCAACACAATCCATTCCAACGCAATCCAAAAGAACACTTTCAGCAAACACTGAATCAAAGGAAAATTTAGAGAAAGAGATGCTGCCTGAATTGCAAAACCAGCAGGGCACAAGCTAGCGGGGGCAGAAAAAGAGCCCAGGAAATGACCATGAACTGGCAAGCAGCTGATGAGCAGATTTAGGCAATCAGGAGTGTGGGAGAGATAAGACTTCCACTTGGCATTCTTCAGTTGTCTCATTATGGGCACTAATGAGGGCCTTTGCGTTGAAAATCTAAAACTCCAAGTCCTTTGAAATGCCTCGACCGACTCTCCCCCCCACCACCCCCATCCTTTAATTAAGGCCTTAGAGTGCCAGAGACACTATTTCACCGACGCAGTGTTAACATAACCTCAAAAATGGGTGAGGAAAGCCATTTTCAGCAACCCGTCTCCAGTTTCAACATCACTTCAGCGGCTATTCTCACACAGCAGACAAGCAAACGTCGAGTTCCTCTGCGCTGGACATGATGACGATCACAATCAGTATAATTATGACAAAGTGAGAGAGGGCCCCGTTCCACGTTTAACACTGACCGTGGTTTGACCTATAGTGTAAAATTAGACCAGTGACAAATTGCGTATTATTAATGATTAGATTTCCAATTATTGAGTGAGAGAACATACTGTCCAAGATGGTTCACTAACGAAATGGAAGCGCACTAATAACATCACACTACTTCAAATTACATGCAGATCAAAGACGATGACCACCCATTTCAGCTGTTAATTAGATAAACGGCCCTCCAAGCGGAGTGCCACATGTGATACTCAGTCAGAGATCAGCATCATCGACTTCCATGCATAATAGGGCTGCAATAAATGACCAATTAAAACTTTGGGCAAGTTTTGAAAACTTGTGAGAAATGTGGTCAAGCTTTGTCTGGACAGACTGGACAGTGACAATGTGGAAATACACCCTGGAAAATAATATTCTTACATTTGGTGAGGCCACATGTAATTCAACTTTATATGTATGGTAATAGTGTAAAACATAACAGAAACGCAGTGTGCAATATTTACTTTGAATGGACTTACATGTTCTCTTGCATGTTTCATGCCATGCTTCTCGGGAGAGGTTTTGAATCTCTGAGTAAGGTCCTCATTACTAGTGGGTTCTCTCATGTTGTCACTGTTTAACAGAAAAAAAAGACATCACTGTCAGAGAACTAATTTTACTCCAATAAATGCATAAAAAGTCCTTTATTTAACGTTCTACAAGCACGCTCATAAAACACATCAAATCCTTTAGCGCCAGCAAAAGTTCTATATAATTTTTGAGTTGACCTTTAGTGAAGTGATAAACAAAGGGTTAGAAAATGGTTTGACGCCTCCTCACACAAACAGCAAGTCTACTTTTCATTTCCTAACATTAGGTCACTAACCACAACAAAGGCTTTGCAAGCCAGTTACGGCTCACAGTTGGGGTGGGCGGCGGCATGACCAAAATCATATCACTGTATGAGCAATTTTATACCACAGTAACGGTGTATCTCTTTATTTCCAGTTTAGGGTCAGTAAGATTTTTTTTCACATTTTTGAAAATCTCATACTCACCAAGGGTGTATTTATTTGATAAAAAATACAGTAAATACAATTATACTATGAATTTTTTTTTTAAATCTAGTTTATTCCTGTGATGACGCAGCTGAATTTTCAGCATCTCCATTCTTTTTGTGTCAAACGATCCTTCAGAAATCATGCTTATAAGCTGAATTTGTTCTAAAGAAAATGTTTATATCATTATAATACAGTTGAAAACAGTTCTTCTGTTTAATATTTTACAGAAACCATAATGCATTTGTTTTCAGGACTCTAATTATTATTAATTAAAGTATCCCCATTTATGCTTTTTTGAATATTACCTTTCACGCAGTGTGTAATGTAGTATGCAAAGTTTTAAAGATCAATGTGCATGACAAAGTTATTGTCAATTAATCGATTCTGAACAGCCAAAATGCCAGCCTATGGTCATCATTGGCTGCCCACGAACCACATCTACTTTGACCCGCCCTCAAACACTATAGTTGTTGCTGAGGCCTGGAAGAGTTTGGTTTGTGTTGTCAACTTGTTGAGAAGATGCTGTTTTCTGCACTACGAAAATCTACTTGAATGCAAGTACTTCCAAAGGATGAAAACCAACACCCCCTGTTCCTATCCTATAACTGTGTATACAAGTGCTGAAATTCAGATAAGGTAATGGTCATTTTGTTTCCGACACACTTTGTAAGCTTAAGACCAATCACAACAGACAGGATAATTCGACCAATCAGAGCAGAGTTGGCCCTTGAAAAGGAGGCATTTAGAGAGACTGGATGCATGCCATGTACCTAAGCCTACTCTAGGAGATGTCCAAAACTAAATTAGGAACCTTTAATATAGCATAATAAGGGCACTTTAAGTTATTCATATTTTTTTACTAATAGACAATCTAGTGACAAAGAGATTTATAAAAAATATTATAAAATTGTATTATATTTTATTGGTATTTCTTTAAATAATAAGATTAAGTTATAACATTATTAATTATATTTAATAATATTTTAATACATTTACACAGACTAATACGTCTGGCATAAACGCAAAAACAGCTTCACATTATCAACCACACATTAGTTAAATTACATATAATCCTGCAATATATAAAAATTCAACAAAGTTATCTATACCGAAAAAAGCCTATCTGTGACACTTTGCAGATTATACTATAGGTTGCAAATCAGTGCTTAATTTTTTTTTATCATAACAGGAAATTAGGAAATTCAACCGGCTGACACATTTTTTCCACCCAATACCACAACCGTCAAATACCATTGCAACTTGCAGGAAAATAAACTGACTTTAAGCTTACATAGGCGTACTGTTATGAGTAGTAGCCTGTCTCTTTAATGATAAAACATTGCTAATGGATGGGATCCATTAAGGATGCTGGTTGTAAAAAGTCATGTATGAGGTTGGAACGATCTTTGTACACTAAACAACATTAAGCAGGCTTGTTTAATGTCTTTTTAGCCAACCTGTGACCCCTGGAAGACCTTTGATTTAAGATGAGAGTGTAATTTAAGAGGGTGAGTGGCCTGCTAGACTACAGGCAGATAAATTGTTAATTGAATGGTCTATCTCTCATTCAGATCTCATTACTGTGGCTTGGTCAGGCCCCTGTAGTCTGGACTGGGCCTAATGACATCGATAAAGTCTTCCTAATGACAGACTTTCTCTGATAAACATTAAGTGCTTGACTGTCCTCACCTAACTCAACTGAGAAAATTGGTGAATGACAAGCAGATGTAATGGAAGACAGTCCTTAGCAATCATTAATAAAATTATACAATCATATATTAGTACTATAGATAATACTTAAATAAATTATTAGATTTTTAATGGCATTTGACCTGCAATTACTAATGAAAACTTGATAAACAAATTTAAGACAAAAACAAAATGTACCTTGATCTGTAGTGTGAGAGGAAAGGGTTAGTTTCACTTGAGGTTTCATTGGTAAAGGGGTTCGGGGATCGGAGGTCTCCAGAGCTTCCGGTCCGTGCTCCAGTGGCCGCTTTCTTTCCTTCTTTCTTCCCGGTCACTCTGCCCAGAAGACCGACCTTCTCCTTCTTCTCTTTCTTCTCTGCCCCCCAAATCATCCCCTGATCTCCATCGAAGGGATTGCGGTTACGAGGGAGAGTGGCGAACTTCTGGGGCATGTTGTCTCCGATGTCGGAAAAGGGGTCACATGGCACATCGCTGGTTGGGCAGCCATATCCATCGCTCTGAGAGTGTCGATGAGATGCAGCACCCCCTATGGATGAGAAAGACAAAACGTTTTTATTAGCATTTCTCCATAAAATGCTGCAGGGAAAGAAAAATATGTAGCACTTCTAGTTTTTGAATGCGTTTTGGTTCAATTAAATAAGGTCTGTGGTTAACACAAGCTCAGTAATGTTTATGGTTTATTCTAAAACTTAAAAAACATCAGTAATTTCCTTAGTGATTTTTTAAAAACTCGCTAACAATTGGCTAAATGGGACATTTAACAGCATCATACTGAATACTAGTAATCTTATCTACTTGCTTTTACGATTTTTCAGCCTTTTTTTGCATGAGTTCAGTCAGAAGCTTAGTGCTGGTGAAGTTGAAGTCATATGACTATGCTGAAGTTAATTTATATACTACGTTTAGCTTTTTACATCTGGTTGTTCATTTGGGAAGAAATGTTTAGGAATCATAAACTTTTGTTGGTTACAGAGCTTATTTTCTGCAATAATACAAAAGCCAGTGGAAAAATCCATTTTTGTTGTTGTTGAAGGAACCAGAGTGATACTTACTACATTACTGCAGCACTACAGTAAACAATACCTATCGCTGCAAATATCACCCAATAATTAAAGGGTTAGTTCACCCAAAAATGAAATTGATGACATTAATGACTCACCCTAATGTCGTTCAACACCCGTAAGACCTCTGTTCCTCTTCGGAACACAGTTTAAGATATTTTATATTTAGTCCGAGAGTGTATGCTTACTATACTGTCCATGTCCAGAAAGGGAATAAACACATCATCAAAGTAGTCCATATGTGACATCAGTTAGTTAGTTATAATCTCTTGGAGCATCAAAAATACATTTTGGTCCAAAAATAACAAAAGCTACGACTTTATTCAGCATTGTCTTCTCTTTCAGGTTTGTTTTTTAAACCTCAAATAAAGATTTGAATGGTTATGAATCAGCGTATTGATTCATGATTCGGATCGGCAATGTCACGTGATTTCAGCAGTTTGACACACGATCCGAAACGTGGTTATTTTTGGACCAAAATGTATTTTTGATGCTTCAAGAGATTCTAATTAACCAACGGATGTCACAGATGGACTACTTTGATGATGTTTTTATTACCTTTTTGGACATGGACAGTATAGTGTGCATAAACTTTCATTAAAGGAACAGAAAAGCTTTGGGACTACACTTAAACTGTGTTCCAAAGATGAACGGAGGTCTTACGGGTGAGGAACGACATTAGAGTGAGTCATTAATGACATCAATTTCATTTTTGGGTGAACTAACCCTTTAAACAAAATAAATAAAATTGCTATGCTGAGCACTGTTATTTCCTCACCTTTTTCCTCAATTGAGTTCATAGAGTCGAGTTTAGGCCTGAAGTGGGTTCCTATCAGATCAGACATGGAGTGAGCAGCAGAAAGTTTCTGCGTCCCAGTGAGCAGCGAGCGTTTTGGCTTGGGTTCAGGTGCAGCCTGAGGGTGCGGGTGCTGGTCTGGCAGAGAATCAGTCTCGCTCTGTCCTGAGCGAGGAAGGATAGCAGAAGATGTGTCTGAAAAGGCACCGTCGTGCTTTCGACCCTTCATCTTTTCCTTGAGCTTGGAAAACGGCGATCTGGGTTTGTCTCGCATTGACAAATCGAACATGCTGGCCGTCATGTTGTTACGCATGAACTGGATGCTAACTTGAATCTTGCCCCGGTCTTTCCTCTTCTTACCTGGCCGTGACTCTAGATTGTACCAGCTGATGAGAGAGAGAGACAGGAAGTATGAGGTATATAGCAAAATTGTGTCAATAAAAATGTCAGAAATACAGAAAGGCAGATATTAAGAGTCAGAAAATGCATTAAAAAAAGACAAATTAATTGAGAGTAGATGCATATGATGTCACTTTGGACTGGCATGTGCATTATCAATCCTATTATTCCTATGAATATTTATTGTTTATATGTCAAAGTGGCAGTATTTTGAATTTCAGAACACGCAGTCGCTATACATCTTATCTACACATCTTTGGCCGTTGTGTCACAAGCATGGATGGCCTCTTAGGTGTTAATGAAAACAGCTAGGCTAGTGCTACATGCGCCAGTAATTTGCAGATGTTCCAGTGTACTTTCACAGCTTGATAAAAACAAACAGGAGAAAACCGCACTCTTTCACTTCTTCTTTTATGTGAAACCCCCCTGGTGGTAAGACTCTCTTTCCAGGCTTTGCTCTGTATGTATAATTCATACAGAAACGACATGGGGGCAATGTGTTTGTCTGGCCAGAAACCCAATTTCACTTCACACAAATCCACAGCATAGTCCATTTAGTCCATTTGAAAGCCTTCCCCCTTCCTGAGAACGCATATTATAGTAGGGATAAACATAATTCCCTGGTAACTGCAAAGGTTTGGGCCACATAAAGAATGTGAAGTAATACGCCCCCATCTAGGCCATTCCCCGGCTCCTGTTTATTTAACCTCTTGCTCTTTTTTTCTGCTGGAAGTAATGTGATTGATGCTGTAACTGTGTGAAAAGGAGGTGGCATTTACACAAATCTGGCCTTTGTTCATTGATGCTCACACCGGTATTTGGAGATTATGAAATGGACAATATTTCAGCAGAGCTGTGTAATGCTCCTGTGGTATAAGACACTTGGAGCAGGATGATTAATTTAGAAATGATCATTGTGAACACTTAATGTAGGTACAATACTAGACATAGACTTGGCCAGAGTGTTCAATGAGTGAATGCAATACATCACCATATTTCAAAAGGTATTAGAAATATTGTTATAGGTATCAGACAATATTGGATATATGTCAGCCGATATTGTATATCTATTGTGCATGCTCATTTTACCTATTTTTGTGATTAACCTTTTACCATCATTTAATGCTAATAAAATAATGATCTCATTATGGACTAATAATTCTCCTTTTACAATTTAACAAATAATGTTTGTGAACAAATCAGATTTAGATTTAGAGTTATGCATTTGACAGACGCTTTTATCCAAAGCGACTTACATTGCATTCAAGGTACACAAATTTACATTATTATCAGTTCTTGCTTTCCCTGGGAATCGAACCCATGACCTTGGCGTTGCTAGCGCCACGCTCTACTGGTTGAGCTACAGGAAAGCACGCAAATATCACCAATGAAATCAGTAAGATTTTTTTTAAACGATAGCAGATACAAGTAATTTTCTTATGTAAATATTATAATTATTATTTTACGTATTTAATTTTTTGTAGTCATTCTATATTTTGTGTTGTTCCTTTATAGTATAACAAAATAGAAAAATAGATTATATTTTTCCATCCATTTTTCATACTGTACATTATAATGGTGTGATGCCTAAACTCACGTGTAGTGTTTAAATTGACTGATTTTAGTATTTTATAATTTAAGGCAATATGTTATAGATTTTTTATTTTGTAGTAACAAATTAAAATAGTTTTATTGGTTTTATATCTGTGCACCCCTATGCAAATAAAAAGGAATATCTTGAATTATGGATTTCAAAGGAGATGATTCAGCACAGTCCTTCTAAATGTGGGCTTGCAATGAGATCCATTTAAACTTCTTTAATAAACCCTGATATACTGTGTAGAATGTGCTTCATTGTTTTTGTACAAACATAGTTTGGGCCCTTTTTCGACTTCGGCATTAAAAAGACACTGTACACTCAAAAACCAGTCCTGCAGAAATGTAGCTCGATACTTCCACCCTAGACGCAGTTCTTTCATGCAAACACTACTGTAAACACTCCTTCAGTATCGGAACACGGTTCCCTCTGGGGTCGTCACAGGCTGCCATCTTGCTGAGTGCTCTTCTTCCATCATGGCACAGCTAGTGAATGGTGATTATATTTCTTTCCAAGACCATCCACACACTGGGGAGCTTGTAGATCCGAGAGAAGAGGGTTTACCTGGTCTCCGGCCCAGTGAGGGAGCTCTGATCTGGGCATGTGGAGAGCCAGCCATCCCCTGTTCTTCACATGGGAGTCAAGGCCAAGATAAATCTTCCTCTGCCTGGAACCACAATACTCCCACTCTGCGAGGGCCGCTGGGAACCACGGTACAATCAACAAACACAGGTGTGCGATAATTAGGGTCTGTCGACTCCAATGTCGAAACGGACTCTTGTACCCTTGCGTCAGTTAGTAGGAAACCACTGCATGAACAGAGTCATTGGGGACTGCTAAACCTGAGAGTCCATGGGATGCAAGGTTGGTAGTGATATGTGCCATGAGTGTCAAAAATGATCTCAGCAATCAGTTACAGAACATAACTCCCTCCCAAGGGTGTGCCATCATAGTACTATTGAATAAATACAGGCACTGATTGTGACATAACAAAAATAATTATAAGCTTAGAAGAAGAGCAAGGACACATCAATACTAACATTCTTCTAACAGATACCAATAAGCCAATAATTATGATGTGCTTCATTAACTCGGGGGGAGGCATATCATAGCTGGGAATGACATCAGACCAGAGTTAAGATGGACTACTAAAATGGATGCATCCAGGCAAACCTTTGTTGTGCTTACTTTTTTTTTTTTTTTTTGCAAAGATTATCCTAAGGTATCATGTCTACAAAAATAAGTTTGATAGTTGACTGTCTGCACCATTGAGTTTATTGAGAGAGACAAACGGAAGTACTAACATATATGTATACAATATAACAGCATCCCAATTCAGAGGCTGCATCCTTCGAAGGCCGTATTCAAAGGCTGACTGTTTCACAGTCTGGCACAGACGATAGTTGGTGTTGCCGCTGTTCAGACTCATCACTTGCCCACCGTGGGACCACCGACTTTTTTATAGAACAGACAATACAAATAAATACTGAATGTGTCTGCTTAATAAAGTATGAGCCGCAGGACAGACCAGCAGCAGTCAGATTTCATTTCTTACGAGAGCGAGGTCCTCACTGAGATGATCGTGGAAAATTTGGTTTCGAAGCGAAATGTAAACGCGCCTGTTTAAGGGAGTTTGTCATTGTACGGTTTTGTTGTGTTTTTCATTAAGAATAATAGTCTAATGAACACACAGTTAAAGCAAACCACCCCCAAATGGGCGCTAATTCAAAACCTAAACTAAAATGTGCTTGGTCGAACTGTCAATCATTCATGGTTGCACAAAGTGCGCATTTACGCCGAACTGTCATTTATTCACGGCTGCACAAAGTGCGGATTTATTGCTGAACTGTCATTCATGGTGTGTGCGCACTAGCGCATTTTTAGTTTATTGCTATGGAAGCTTAACTTTCATGGGAATTCATTGAAACCACTCACTTTGCTCTGCTCCCTTGCAGCGACCGTATGTATTTTACTTTCAGTTTAGATAGAATTAGTGATTTAAAAGTCAGAGTTGGTGATACTGGTGTCGTCACACGTCGATTAATCAGTGGGAAAATTTCTTTATCACATCCCTACACAGCGGCATTCAAAGGCTACCTCAAATGCGACTTCTAAATGCGTTTTTTTATTTCCAAAGCAATGAAGGATACAACAGATGCATCATTCACAGCCTACCCTACCCCAGAATTCACCGGTGACGACAAGATTGTTTTTTTAGAGAGAAATTACCAGATTACACTTTTAAAATGTAAGCATCTAAGGGTGTTTTCATACTTGGTTCTTTTCAGGAGTCTGAGCTGGGTTCGCAGGATTTTTGGCCCATATGTGAACACTCCGAACGATTTCTTTTTGTATTACACAGCCTGCACGATCGTTTGATAAGCGCAAACCGCGCACCAGAAACGTGGTGTGTTGCACCATTCCTCCTGTCGGATCCAATATAGAAGAAATAGCACTGTGAGATTTGTTTAAAAACCGATCCCACAGTGAAATGAAGTGAAGATGTCTTCCCCACATTAGCTAGAACTTCATTAAAAATAAAGTTCAACCACACATTCCTAACATTAGGATCAGAAGGAAGCTTATGCAGCGACGGTGTTCTTCCCATAGACTGTAGGTTCTTCCACAACCAGGAATAGCGCAATATCTTGCTATATTCTTCGGCATGTGTTGATTCGATGAGTTGGTGGGCGGGGCTACTGAATTACACGTGCCTATTATTCTGTAGAGGGGCTGTTTCATCTAGGGATGCACCGATCCGATACTCAGGATCGGTATCAGCTCCGATCCGCCATTATTTGCCGGATCGGGTATTGGACAGAAAGGACCGATCCAAATTCGATCCTGTGCGCATAATATTCTGTTATTGTTAAGCCCCAGCGCCCCACAAAAGGCACAAAAACATTATAAAGCATCATCAACGATTCGTGCACTATATTATAAGTGTTCTGAAGCCATTCCATAGTTTAATGTGAGTACAGATGAATATTGAAGTCATTAAATTCAGGTTCACGTTCAGTTCAATGCATGCTTCCCTTCGTTGCGGCTGTCAGTCACTCTCCATTCAGCTTTAAACTGTGTGTCGCATTCGGTTACGGCAGTCAACACGATGAAACTCTCTCCAAACATTATTTATTGTTTCTGTTATTGTGCTTGATTTGTAGATAACGTTCTATGGTTTCTCATAAAATTACTTTATCTTGTTGGCATTTATTGTAAATCGTGTTACTTTCTACCGTTTGTCACAACACAACACAACACTGGACTAGTTATTCTATTGTTCTTCACACACAGTAACTGAAATGTTAAGCTGTTAAAATAAACGGCTTATGAGAATACTGCATAGATACACTACGCGTCTGTATCTTGTTTTGAAGTTCTCATTGCGGGCAGAGCACGGCGCGCTGTGAGCATGTGACTCCGTGTTGCTTCAAGCGCATCATCCTGCGCACGGGATGCAGATACGCGCTTTGTGCCGCTCTATATTATAATACTTTTGCGCTATGAAAGCCTTAATAATAGCCTATCTATGTGTTGCTGCCTCATTAAAAAGATGCACTATACATTTAAAATAAATGTCATTTCTTAGTATAAAGGCCCTATTTCTATAAATATATTTACTTGTTTTTCATTGATATATTTTATGTAACATTTTACCAGATTTACGGCTACACTTATTCACTTTTGTGGTTTCCTTTATTTTTCCCAAACTAAATGTTTAGATTTTATACTAATTTATATATTATTGTGCACTCGTGATTTTGTAACTTTTGCTGCTGAATTATTCACTAATCTAATTTATTCACCATCTATAGGCCCTGGTAGTAGGCTATTTTTGTCATAGATTGTGATTTTATATATTTTTTTTTTATTTGTTGTTTTCTTTATAATCAAGTCTGTATTTAGTTGATTGTGTTTAACTCACAAAAGAGTGATTTTCAGTTCAACAGATTAGAATTAGATTTAGAAATTCTACATAGAATTTTTAAACAAAACTGCATTGGTATCAGATCGGTTTAATATCGGTATCTACTATGACCGATACTAGGAATTTTTAATATCGGATCGGATCGGTTCTGAAAAAATGGTATCGGTGCATCCCTAGTTTCATCAGTCGATGACGTCAAGTTGCGAACACGGTCGTTTTCTAGGCCTGGTGTCTATAAAAGCTTTTCTTGGACTAACAAGGATGTTTTCAGCTCTGAAATTTACAGGATATTCTTATATCACCATGACCTTTTATACATCAAAAGCTCAAGGGAAAGTTGATTTCTCAATTCATCACCCCTTTAAAGAGGACTGAAGTGTAAAAACACCCTAAATGTACAAGTTAAAAAAAGATCATGTTAAAGTGTTTCAAATGTTGACATCTTACTAAGATTAGAATGTTTTGTATTTTTTTTATTAGATTAGACTAAGACTAGAATGTTTTATATAGTTGACTCTTTATTGTACAGAAATGGAACACGGTGAACCTATTTAGACTGTTCTGTTTTTTAATATAACCACAGTTTCTTCCAGGCAAGTAATTTCACTCTGCAGCAATATTTGAAAAGCCTCGGGCAGCTATTTCATTCATGCAAGTACAGCTCTTATCTTTTTGAATGGCGAAACATCAAATTCTCCAAAATTCTCCATTCTGTTCAGCAAGCTTACGATTAAATGTTTTATTTAAAATCATCAGTGAAATCTGACACGACAGTGTCATAAATTTAGTTTCCAAACCACTCGAATCATGACAAAAACAACAAAACAAACAAGTCCTTACTGATCATCTCAGATCAAGCAGAGCTTCTATCAAAAGCTGCAGTGACTTTACCAATAGGATGTTGCCACTTTTACTTAGAAGGCGGGACTAATTCCACCATAATAAAAAGGTAATACATACAAATGTAACTGCCGCTCGTCAACGGCAGCTGTCGCAGTTGCTGCTAGGTGACAAGAACACAACTCATTTAAAAACCCTCAGTTTTGACCTGTTAGGTCTGTGTCCTTCGAATGATGCAGCCTCTGAATTGGGACACAACTTATATTACTACTGTTTCACTATGGTTGATGCGCTGAGCATCCATATTAGATCCCCTAAAGCCTAGTTCAGACTGCACGATTTTTCAAATTCGTCGGGTCACTGCTCTTTTCACACTGCATGACTATCTGGGGAATCATTCAGTCACTGCTGTGTTCACACTGCACGATGGTTTGGCGACAGAGGAGTTCACACTGCATGACTGAACAAGAGGAAGAATCGCCGACAACTCTCTCTCTCCGGTGCGCAAACTACGTTTCCCAAACACACGTGCGATGTGACAAGTAAACAATGTGAGATCACGTGCGTCAGCCCGGAGTTCTCGCACGAGACTTGGAATAGTTATTAAAAATGATAAACTGCACAAAGTTTGCTTCAAATTGTATGTGCGCTGATTTGTGGAGAAAAAGAAAAAAGGTTATGGTGGAAGAAATTGTTGGAGAGACAGAGGGAGCCAGGATTGTGTTCTGCAAAGACAGTTTGAGGTAAATAAACAATTTTGTAATGTGCTGCTGCTGTGGCTGGATGTGCAAATGTTTGGTCTTTGTTTCTGTTTGATAGAATTGTAAATATATCTATTAGAATACTGAAATTCTGCTCTATAACTCCTCCCTGAACCTCCTGCTGCCCTGTATCTCACTCTCTCATTGGCTGTCGGTGTAATTTTCAGTCAGAACGCTGTTCACACAGCAGGAGTTTGAATCGCCGACAGGTCCAGATATTTAGCATGCCAAATATCTCACCGGCGACTCGTCGGCGATTCTCTCTGATCGCGTCTTTGATTATTCACACTGCGTGATTGTCACTCGCGTGCACGAGCACCGATTTGCCTGTGATATCGGGCATTTGTCGGCGATTTCACAAAACCTGTCGGCGATTCAAAATCGGGGCAGAAATCGGGCAGTGTGAACTAGGCTTTGGTTTCGCAACGCTGCCTTGAGGGAGCGTTCCAGTTCAAACATCCTACTGGAAACCATTCAAACATTCATACAGTATTATGGCCAATAAACTAGCAGATAATAAAATCTACTATTATATGACCTACAATATTTATATATTTTTTAGTAATTATAAAAAATTCGACAAGTGAATGTAAGCATATGAACATTACAATGGACAGCATTAAAAAAGGATATTCATTTTCAGATTTGTATTACCTCTACATTTGTGTTAATAAATTAGTGTTTTTATCTGCCAAATAACTGATATGGTACCAGTATATCATGCATCATTACAGAGAGGTAATGCAATCATCTACAGATCTCCAGTGCAAAACATACTTACACTTTACTTACTTACATACATACATACATGTAGATAAACGCAAACAGTAATATTTTAAAAACTAAATTTTTCTAATATGTTTCTGTCAATAAAGTGAAGTATGCAGGACATTGGCACTGCCCTTTGTACAACAACCAGCCATACCCGTTTCTCTCTCGATACTCAAATAAGCTATTGCTAGTCTGTACATGTCCAGAAAAAGTGAAATCAGAAAATATTACGATGCACCAATGAATTAGTCTTAACATTTATTTACAGAAAGTAGCACCTGACAATAAAATAAGAGTTAGTCAGAAGATAGAACAACATAAAATGAAGAAGTTTCTTTGAAGGAAATACAGTCACCATGGCCTGACAAAAAAGAGAGGAAAATATAATAGCATGCAGGATAATAATCCTCACTAAACCGGTTCATCCACCATGGGATTGTGACTCAAACTGCAGTTAAAAGAAGTCAAGAGGCCTTTATCGGAGTTGCATACCAGAACAAAATGGCCTACGTGAGATGGTTGCCCTTCCATGGCATGTCCAAAGACATTTAAAACTCAGACAACAGGTTTCAAAAACAAAGACATGATTACATCAAAGGTCTATGTCAGCAACGTGGCTTTAACTTCAAAAAGAAACTGCATCAATAAAAGTTAAAGGAGTTATAAATAACCCAGGTAATAACCCAAAACTTTCAATTCTGTTATTCTTCGTGTACTATTGGTTTCAAAATGCTGACAAGCATTAACCATTAGGGTTAATGTAGGCTGATAATTTTGAGCAGGTCTGCTCTTATGATAATGGTAATCAGCCAATGGTTATCACACATGATCAAAAAAAAAAAATCTGAGGAAAAAAAAGGCCTGTGACTTCAAAAGAATCGCAAATATTGCGTAAATACATTAGTGACATAATCACTGGTACCACAAAAAGATTTGCACATTGGGATTGCAACATTAACTTCATTGTTTAAATACCATTTATAGTCACTAAAAGAGGACAAGGTTCCTCTTTTAAGTTGCACTTCTGCTTATGGACCCTTTTCAAAGACTGTGATGAAACTTTTCCATCGCAAAGTTTTTCATCTTGTCATATACATTTTTTTATATGCTATAGTTTGTGTTATAATGACTGAGGGAGTGAGAGTGAATTTCACATTTTTCTCACTTCTAAATGCTGTAACAAATCTCTCCAGATTTTACCCATTTTGAAGAGTTGAGGAAATACTATCATGTTTTGCTACTGGACAAATTGGAATACAAAAAATTCATTCCTCTGGAATTTCGCCTCCCATTCACTGCTATAAAAATGTACCCAACTTTGACAACTTCCACTTCTGAAAACCCTGGAAATGTGCAAAGGCTCCATTTGAAAGAATGTTATCTTTGTATAGCTCTACAAGGCTTTTGCATTAAAAGGTGACAGATCCTTAAAAGATCAGACATCAAAAAAGGATAAAATAATAGCTCACTTACTCAGTTTTCCGTCGTTCCTTGTTGTCAAATATCTCATTTAAGTTGATGAGTTTTTGGCCCAGAAATTTATCCAATCCAACCAGGGACCTGTGCATCACTGTGAGGCACAGCTCATAAACCTCTGGATTGCTCTCCATCAGAAGCCCTGGCAGTTCAAACGAAGCCTCTTCCTTCCACACTGGGCTGAGGGTCTTCTCTGCCACCGATGTGGAGTACTTCTCTTTGCCCAGCTGGATGATGGTGTAGGCATCGTTGGTGCCATTCTTGCCCTTTGGTTGCAGGTCTGTGGCTTGGAGAACAGTGGCCTGGACATGAGTTGGAAACCACTTCTGCGACTGTTCGCCCAATGACATGATGACTTCAAGTGTAAAACTATGGATTTTGGTGTGTGAAATGATAAAGTATAGTGCTTCAATTTGGCTTTGGCATTTTGTTTAGCTTCTAATCACAGAAAATGAGTGACGAAGAAGTGATGAAAATGTTATATTTAATAGCGTGGGAAGAACATATTTGTCATTAAAAACGTGTCTATTAACAGAGCAGGTAATGATGCAGTTACACTCCGCAAACACACCAAACAATGACGCCGCTCCAACTCAGGTCACCTAAAACCAAAGAAAAAACAGAAAACAAAATATGTATTTAAATTCATATTAAAATACAAATCACATCACATGCAGACGATGGAATTTAACCATACAAAACTTATTAATGCTGTATGTATCTCAAACTTATATTAAGTATATTATTCCTGTATACATTTTTTTTGTTAGATTTCACACATGAATTTATTGCAGTAATCAAATGTACTTGTCCAAAAATAAGTTCCAGTATGGTCCTGTCAGCCAAATGTATTTTAATTCAAAATGGTAAACATATAGGAAACGTTGTCATTCAAAAAATAAAAATGAACTAATTAAATAAACTATTCATTAAATATTCCAAAGGTTAATAACTATAAATACATGAGTCACTCATAACAAATACAGTACACCAACGCCTGATTATTATTATTTTTAAGTAACTTAGATGAATAGAGATTGTTTTATACTGTATATGTTTTAAATAAGTTCTCTGTTCAGTTCCTTCACATCATTTTTTAAATACTGAAGTATTTTTTTCTGTAAATCTTTTATATTTTATAAATATTTAAAACTTTCAATTTACAACTGGTGTTCGTGGGTTAAATTGGTTAAACTCGGCGTTAAATAAGTATTCGGCGGTCTCCCCTTATTTGATTCAATCAGACATGGTACAAAACCACTGAAGCATCACTGCTAGTTTTATTATTACCCAGTTACTGCTGCTGTCAAACATTCATACAGTAGGCTCTGGTGATCATTACCTCTGAAGCATCTTTCTCGAGCACAGCTAGCGACGCCTCTGCATGTGGGATGACTGCTTAAGCGAACCGGCATCGATTCTCTACATCCGTGGTGGATGTAAATAAATAAATCGCTTTACTCGCCACTAATTCATCTTAAACAAATGTGTGGTATTCCACATCAGCCCTGCACTCGACTTCCTAGTTCCTCATTTCCGCTGATGCGGTCACGGGTCGAAGTGGAAACTCCTCCTCTGTTGCCGTAGAAACAAAGGATTTGATCAGCGCGCGCCTGGCGCTGTTCCTGGGATTCGAATGACTGGGAGGATTATTAGAGTTTGAGCATTTCGCTTTTCAGTTTTGTAAGGGAAAATAAATAACCAACTGCTTGTTTGTAAAGCATTGTAATTATATATTTATTATATAAATACATGTAATATGTAAATGACCTTTAAAAGCAAAGGCTCTAGTGTCGGACTATTTTACAGTATGTGCTCTTACTCTTAAAAATAAAGGTTCTTAAATGGTGCTTTGCCAGGGTGTAGCCTATGTTCCATGACAAACCTTTAATATCCTATTTATAGTCTATTCTTTAAGGGGGGAAATGGTTCTTTAAATAACCTTTCACAAAACACTTCTTTGGGGAACCAAAAATGGTTCTTCTGTATGGCATCACTGTGAAAGCCCATTTTTGGTTCTTCTTGGCACCTGTATTTATAGAAGACGGGTAGGTTAAGGGTTTGTATAGCCAGTTGTTACCAAGTTATTGCAAATACTATAGGCTAATAAGTACAAATGTAGCCTACATGGGAAACAGGACTGTAAATTAAATTGCTAAGTTTTAGAGTTCTTAATCAGTAATAGGCTATTAGTTTTGATTATTTATATAGCAGGTCAGTAATTCAGTTGAAGTAGGTTATATATTAAAGGCATAATATGTTAGAGATTTGGATTAAAAATATATCTAATATATATAATATCTAAATAATATATATTTTGTTGGATTTAGATTATGAAGCACAATGTTTCCAAAAATGTTTAAATCCAGAGAAAATAAGCATTTTTGATCCGGACACGGACCGTGCCTGTGCGCCGCCTATCAATGCCATCATAGGCTACTCGCGTTACCCTCATTTGGATACATTCGCTGACAGAAAAAAATTTTTTTTTTATATAGCTAAACACAGTTAGGGCCCTAGTTTAACGATCTGAAACGCAATTAAAGTACGAAGCGCAAGTAACTTTGTGGGCGGGTCTCGACGCTGTTGCTATTTTCCCGGCGGGATAAATGGATCTTGCGCCTGGCCGGCGCAAATGTAAAATGGGTTAGTCTGAAGTAGCTTCATTATTCATGGTTTGGGCGTAACGTGAATAAACGTGAAAATTCCACTGACTTTAGACTAGGTTTTTTCTGGTCAGTGGCGCAATTGTTTAATGGAACAGCAAAATAGCACCAGGGATTGTTTGCGCCGGAACATGCCTCGTTTTTGCGCTGAACCGCCCAGGGAGCGCAAGTTCATTCACTAGTTTAGCGACGTACTTCTGTGGAGGGAAAAGCGCGCTTTGCGCGGGTGCAAAATAGGAATAACGCATGCGTCGGTGTACAAAGTCAATTGCGCTGGGTCGGTGCAAGATAGAGCCCTTAGTCTTATTGTTTAAATCTCGTTTTCACGATTTACCATAATACCATGTTTACCATGCCTATCAATTTAGCTTATACTCAAGTGTCTTATAATAGCCGCCGAGCCATCACACAGAGAAGCATTATAACACAATTTCCAACGCACTCCAATAATGTATCTATAAAACGATGTTGCGTATGCATGAGCAGTCGTTTGCGGCATAATAAAAGCTCTGCAAAATCCAGGCGTCATCAGGCGAAGGCTTTGTTTTGAATAAGGGACCTCTAGTGGCAATAAATTACATTGTGGCTTTAAGTAAGATAAATTCAGGTGAAAAGGGACAAATGGTAAAGACGGACATCTTATTATATTGTTACAGTTTGGATCATATTTTAAAAACATACCACTTTTATTCATTGTAGATAGTTCATGCTTCAGATTAGTAACATAATGGAAACAGATAATCCAATTTACCAAAATCTGCATTAAACATTAGACATTTTTATTTTATTTATTTATTTTTATTTGGGTGAGGGAAGATCAATATCAACCCTTTGAATCCTATACCGGTGTTCCACTCAGGCTATCTGGGATTCTTATAACGTCCTCTCTTATAGACAGTAAAGTCAATAAATGTCTATTGGGGGCTCTTGAGTCTTGACAAAACTAAACCAACCATGTTAACATACTGTCTGCCAATGTTTCTTGAGTGGGGACACTGAGGTACGGATAAGAGATTCATTTAAATGACTACAGATGTGCGTGTCACCCCACTTGACAGGTAGATCTTAACCAAACACACATGCTCTTTCATTTTATTCTCTTTCTCTCTCCTTATCCCCATCAGCCTGCCATAACCACAGAGTGTTGTGTACATACCAGCGTCAGAGGCATGAGTCTGGCACATTTGTCACACATAGATTATAACTCTTATCTGGACTGTATCTCAGGATGAAAATGGGCCTGGTATGGTGAAATATTAGGTCATATAAAATGCATTTAAGACAGCTTAAACTGAGGAGGGGCCCTTCCATGTGCCATTTCCAGTTAAGCCTCAATGCAAACACCAGGAAACAGCTGAAGAACCATAGTTGAAGAATCCCCTTACATGTAAGCCCTGAAGATAGCTGTATGGTGCTTTCATGGACCAATTAAATAATGTTTAATGTGTATGTCCATAGGCATTCCTTGTTTGTATCACTCAGCGGTTTTGCATTGCCGGCAGACTTTAGGACCTATTTTAACAGCCTGAGCACATGGTCTGAAGTGTATATAGCGCAGGTGCATTTAGGGCGTGTCCGAATCCACTTGCTAATCCGCTAGTTTAATAATGGAAAAGTGGTTGGCACGCCAGGCGCATGGTCCAAAAGGCTTGTACTAAGTCACTGAATGAGTCATGTGTGTGTTTTGGGTGTAACGTGCAATACACCAATCAGAGTCTTATCTCCCATTCCCTTTAAAAGCCAGTTGCACTTGCACTATGGCAGATTGATATTGAGATGGGCATGAGTGCATCGGCTATTTAAAGAATGTGCACTGGACATGAAAATGATAACTGCGTCGGGCTGAAACCATGCAGCTAAAAAACACCTGCAAAGCGCCTGCTGTCGTATTGCGCCGGGTGTATTATGTAATAGTAATGGGGCTTTTTCAGTGACTCTTTCTGCATGGTTAGTAGGTGGTGACAAGTGACTTTATGATGAGTAAGTCGTTCATTGAATCATTCACTCAACTGATTCATAAAAAATACTGCTTTATGTATGGATCACTGAATCATTTACTACACTGTAAAAAAATTAATTAAATTGCTCCATTAAAAAAAAAAAAAAAAAAACATTCCAGTGACTGATCACATCTAAACTTTTTAGTTTGCCGAATTGAAATTCTGTGAATTAATGCAATTTAATCCCAATTTTTCTGGGAATTTTATTTAATTCCCAGAAATTCATGATGATCGGAAACTTGAAAAATTCCAAATGGATACCTGATTTTTTTTATAGTATATACAGTGAATAATTTGATATTCAGGAATGGTACACCATTATCGTCAGTCTCATGGGCAGTGCTTCAACATAAAGCGTAGTAACTTTTTGGGTGCCCTGATTTTGAGTCTCCTCTCTTGATCATATCTCATCTCCAATTAATAGTTAGCCAAAAACTAATATTAGTAGTAATAAAAAATAATAATACAAATGACTGCATATTGCACTGTATCTCCTGTGGCGTTCGGAACTATTTTCATTGGTGGAGCAAAAACAGACAGAGTAAAGATAGATAGGAAAGAATAAAGTGATTCCATAAATTTAGCTCTCAATTTTGCACTGTTCAGTTTTAAAGAATCTCAAGGGGTGGAAGAGGCTCATGGCTGTAAAGAGACACCACCAGGGGTCATGACACCAATCCTTAATTTGACAATTTGTTAGACACTTTCATGTATTACCTTCTAAGACCATAATACGCCTGTGTGCCTCTGGAGTGGGATAAAAACATGAAAGGCTCTACATTCCAACCTCACCTGCTTCCTTTTATTGTTCTCCTCTGATAGAGTATATAAAGGAAAAAAATCCATCAAGTCATAAATTAGCCTAGAGCAACGTATGGCCTCAGTCCACTTTTCCAGAGGAATGATGTTGTAGCCCATAAACTGTCCAATATTCAACAGGACCCTGTATTGCATATCAGTAAGGTCCACGTGTTGGCCTGTATTAGGCATCGTCTTTATGGGCCTGAATCCTCTGTATGGTCTCTTGCCACGGTCAGACAGCTGGTTCTGCTTTAGGCCCCTTTCTTCAATACTATATAGGTTGTTTTACATTTATTAAACACTTTTAAGCATCTCTGGCTGCAAGATTGCCCATCTGTTAGCACACGACAATATATATGCGTTCCAAGTGCAAAAGAAGGTGAGCGGACGCCATTGTAACATCAGTAAGTCTCATAATGCACTTCAGGTTTACGGTCGAGTTGTGAGATTGATTTAGAAGGCTGTGCTTTTATAGTCAAGAAGACATTCAGATTGCAGATGAAGATTTAACAATAATACCAAAAAAAAAAAAGTAGGAGAGAAGAGCACAAATCACTGCCTGCGCTCTGTGGAATTTTAGGGTGTGCAATACATGGTGATATATAGATCTGCAGATGTGCATGTAGCCTGCGACGGCTGGAGCAGAAATTGTTGGGGGGTGTGCAGCTGCCGAAAGGTCCATTGTGTGGAACAATACTTCAAGAGTGTTTATTTGAGTATCACTAAAGGCCATCACCTCTCACCTCTTCATAGCCGCTCAAGTCGCGGAAGTTAGGGAGTTGCACTTTGAGCGTCGTGAAAACTTCTGAGGTGACGGGTTTGCAAAAAAACAATGTTAACATTGTCAAAGGTAACATTAAGATGTTTTATGAGAGCACATTTCTTCAATCTTATGTTGTGTCAGCACAAATTCTCTTCATGATTTGACTGTCCGTGTGTGTGTGCTTTGTGTGCATTCGTATCTGAATAATCACATGAGGGTGTAATATTGAGGTTACTATATCTACAATCAAATGTCGGTAAATGACGACAAAATGAAATATTGTCATGTTTTTGTATTTTTCATGGCTGCATAAAGAAATGCAAACCTGCTACCAGGATGACACAGTCGAGTTGTGCTTATTTAATGATGCCGAGCATTGTAAACTGGCAAGCAAGTCATTTGCAAATGCAAACATACTGCTGGAATGATGTAAAATAAACAAGTTATTCGCATTTCATCCACATTCCACTGCATGAATCAAGGGCTGCCTTTGAACGCTCTTCTGTATGCATGAGAGGATGTGCAGACCAGGGATATGACAAACAAATTAAACAAATGAGAGTGATTAAAACAGCTGGATCCACAAATGGCATGACCAATTCAGGGAATTATGGAGGCAAATGCATGCAATTATATAGCAAATGAGGTACACCCACTTTGCGCTACTCTGATGTTGCATTAATTTAAATGGTCTGTGTCTGCTGTGCAATTCATATTACATTAAATTAGCAATAGAATCCCCTGTGTCCTTCTGCTGTAATTCAGCTGAAGTCTCCATAAAGCTCTTCTCTCCAAAGCAAATCATTTGCAGTCTTGAGTTCTTTATGTCGAAATCCTCAAATGGCATTTCATTTCATAATATTGTTAGGAAATTTGGAAAGAATACTTTAATAAGGTTGGTTTTATTATGTGTTATCATTTTATGAAAACTAAATTTTGGTTTTCCAAGAAGTGTAATTTTTGGGAGTTTAAAATCATAGTTGTATTTCATTTAGGTCTTTTCAGGAAAGGTGCATACTCCACCAAAGCTTTTTATTTTAAATTTAAATATGAAAGTTTTTATTTTAATATATAATAAATGAAATCAATTATTTATATACTCAAACATTTAAGTTTAACATGGATTTTTTTTTTTTTAAGAAAGAAAAAAGTAGTAACCTTACTACTACCTCAACTACTTATTAATGCATAGGGAAAAAATTGCAAAGTATCTTTTTCACTACACAAAATAAGTGCTTCATCTATATAAACATTTTGTACCTTCCTTTCAATGATGGTATCCTTCTATCAAATGTTTAATTTGCCTCTCTTCTCATTCAGTTACATTTGTCTATCCAGCTGATCTTAATGGTTAATCAACAAATCATTTGGTACATCTATACAATTCTATAGAAATAGATTCCATAGAAATAGATTAGTTAGAAGTAGATTTTAACCTTTCTTTTCCTTAGAAACAACACATGATTTATTGCTCCTCCATTGCATCAATAGGGAGAGAATTAATAATATAAGTGATGCTCAAGCACCCAAACAAAACGATCACTGATCACCATAATGGTGACTTCAAATAAAACTATTTAAGTTAATCCACATCAATTTATGAAGTCAAATTATGTTAAGTTCTTTCAAAATGTAAGTTGTATTGACAATTCAAAATTCAATTCTATTCTCCACAGCAAAACCTATTTTTTTTACTTGTCAAACTTGGTTAAAAAACAACATGTCCTCCAACCAATACGCCTATATATGTCGTTTGTCACTTCCTTGAAATGTGACCCATGGGAGCATTTACTAAAGGTGCGCCCCTATCGGCAATATTTTAATGAATTAAATACGACGCGGAGGAGCGTTTTCTAAAGTTGTGCTACTATTGACAGCAGGACACTTTCATTTTAAAGCATTTTCCCTTTTATCTGCTAAACATTTCAGGTTTTGCATAGCTCAGTTGATAAAGCATTGCACTATACAACAACAACATGTGATTATGCCGTCGTGAGTTCGATCCCAGGGAACATGTGCTCATAAAGTGTGTATGCACTATAAATCACTAGGTAGGTGGTTTAGGAAGGAGGTTTAGGTAGGTAGGTGGGTTTAGTTGTAGATTTAAAAAAATATTTTTGCTAAATGGAAATATGACAAATGGTGGTAAAAAGTCCACACATTGCATTAAAATAAATACGCATTTTGATTGGTAACGACAGTCATACGTCATTTCATGACGTCAGACGTAACACGACACTGTCATTATTTTTACGCCAACTAGAGGGCGCATGACTTTAAAACGTAAATTAAGGTTGTGATAAGGTGCTTGAAAAACGACCTATAGAGTCGTATTTTTTTTGGTTGTGTTGTTAAAGGTTGTTAAAAAGGCATAGTATGCAAATAGATTACTAGAATGCAGATTAGCACTGTACATGTCCTTGTAAAACAAAGGGCTTAAAAAACATACTAAACAGTAGGTTTTTACTCAAAAATGTCAAAAGTTTTCTGCAATGGGTAGGTTTAGTGTAGGAGAGTACAGCACAGTTTGTACTGTATAAAAACCCTTACGCCTATGAAGAGTCCCCGTAAACCTGGTGTGTGTGTGTGAGAGAGAGAGAGAGAGAGAGAGAGAGAGAGAGAGAGAGAGAGAGAGAGAGAGAGAGAGAGAGAGAGAGATGAAACAATCAATGACTATGTGTCCATAAGATTGATCAGAGATGCTTCAGAAGAAGAGAGACGGATGGGATCAAATGCAGGCATTTTACATTACATTATGCCGCATGATACTCTAAACAGATGCCTTAACATGGTAGAGAATGCAAAATCACAGTAATTCACGTTGAAAAGGTCAGTATAGACAACTACAGAATAGACTGTAAATAGAACTGTATGATTTAGACAGACTGCTCTAGCACAAAACCTTGTAGTCATGTCATATATTCACTTCACACCATATCACAGATTTTAATAACACACTGGACAGATAATATTACAAAATTTATGGCTGTATGTCACTTCCGTTTTATTACAGTTCCTGTATTACTGCAACATCTTTAATTCAGCAACAGACACATATTTGGCATTATTAACTACAGACTTAAATAGTTGTTAAATGTATTAAATTGGAGGGGGAAATCACACTGTTGTATTCCTGGGATTAAACCAAATTGAATCCATTATATACACGTTTTGAAAAAGCAAGTGATAAGTTTGGATTTGTCGAAAGTTTCTAAAATGTACCCTACGAAAATAGTATGAAAGCGAATACAAATAAAACTGTAATTTGCCAAGTTTATTTAGTCAGATTAAACATTTCTTGCTTGAATAAAACCCATTTAATTTATGTTACCACATGAAACATAATATGTGAAAAAAGCCTCTTTTTACAGTGCAAGTTGTAATTTTGTTTATTTTCTCGTTTCAACTGTACATTTTCGATTGTAAAACATGTCTAAACTTCTCAGGTTTTTACTCAGTCATTCCATTCTCAAAGAGTCAGTGAATGGTTAGCCGCTGCCATGTGTTCAACAGCCAGGATGCTGAGAGATTGACAGAGCAATACTGAACTCATGTCTTCAGGGGGCGAGTGAACAGGTGTCCCTCCTGCTGGAGTTTAAGACAAGTCCCCTGTGCCCCAGCCAAAGAGTGAGATAGAAAATAGAAAGAGAGAGGGAGAGAGAAAAGACCCACATGTGTGTGCCCCGCGGCCCCTCTTTCCTCCTTGTGTGTATGTATATATTAGAGTGATGGGGAGGTATGCAGTGCCATAGTTCAGACACATGCTAATGCGCTCCCAGAAATAAGTTGGGAATAGACGAAGGAGAAAAGCTTTGAAGATGTTGTGTTAAAATACACAGGGGCTTTCTGAAAGATGAGAAAGTTATGGGCATATAATTATAGGTTTTATCAGCAATTAAATTAAAATAACAACCAGAAGTTATTGTAAGGGATGGACTGACAGTGTTCGTAGAAACTGAATGACAAGATATATCTGATGAACGTGTTGATCGTATGGATGCTTTGTAGACAGAGAGAAAAAAATTGCTAATTGTTTTTCAATTAATAAATTACTCATCTTTTGACTGGCAGATTTGCATTTGTGCTGAGATATTTTTTAATAATAGATTTAAAAAAACCTTACACTGGTTCCATTTAAATCCATATATCCATATATATGTGCCATATATCCAACAAAACCTCACAGAAATTTTATGAAGTATTTTATGAGGTGATGATTATGCATGAATTTCTACAATTTGATTTGATTTGTGCAAAACATTACGAACGACTGATAAAAAAAAAGAAAGAAGATGTGATAAAGTAAATACTACAGACAACAACGAGGCATAAAAAGGTTAGTTCAGGCAAAAATTTAAAAAAAAGTAAATTATTTATTAGTCAATTCAAGCTTGTAGAAATTAAAACAATATAACATTCAGCAAACTTTTTCTGATGCTGGTGTTCCCATTGTGCACTGGGGCATGAAAAATGAATAAGGTTTATTTTTCGCTGTTTTCCAGCTGTATTTACACTGTATCATTGCTTTTGTTATTATTGGTTAACTAACTTGCCATTTTGTGAAATTTGGAGTTCAATTTCTATTCAAAATGACACATTCATACCCATCAAATGTTACCATCACTGTGTATTGCGTACCAAGTGGTCTCTGTGTTCAGCTGCAATTCTGTAGATATGTTGTCTACACAATATCTATTGTGTTGTTTACTTACTTATATGTGTCTGAAGCCCCTTTCACACTGCGATTCCGGCAAATACACGGATAATGCGACCCAGCATTTGTTCCCTTGCTGCTAGATTTGGTCCATTCACACTGCCAGCGAAATACCGTAATATGGCGAGCGATCCCAGCTTCAGCGCGGATAGTAAGGAGCTCCGTGGTCTCGACTTGTGTCCAGTTTGCGCACATTTCTGCTTGTTTAATTTTAGTTTCTTTTGTATACGAACACTCTCTGCGTTTAAAACACCGACTAGCTCTTCTGGCACTGCAGGGTTGTATTATTGAAAAAACAAGCTCTAGGAGTCGCACGATAACTACACGTTGCGGCATTCGTTTTGGCTTTTGTTCACACAGCGCTCGTCCCGGGTCGAATCCCACTAGGTCCCCGACCCGGGTTCAATTCCGGAACGTGGTTGCTTTCACACAGAAGGCGACCCGGCAATGTTCCGGGAATATTGCGGGTCCGACGTGCAGTGTGAAAGGGGCTTAAGTAAAGGATACACTTTAAAGGCATGGTTTAATTCAATGTTATATTGTTTGAGTAAAAAGTACTTCAATTGAGTAGAAAAGACTTGTTTTACTGGCCAAGTTTGAGTAAAAAGTACATCAATTGAGTAGAAAAGGCTTGTTTTACTGGCCAAGTTGAAATTACTTTTTACTTTGCTAATTTTACTTAAAGAGGTGATTGATTATGATGTTACTTTTTAAACTTTAGTTAGTGTGTGTTGCTGTTTAAGGATAAACAGTATCTGCAAAGTTGTAAAGTTATGATGCTCAAAGTTCAAAGCAAAGGGAGATATTTTATTTTACATAAATTGCTTTGTAAGGACTACAACAGATGGCTGGTAGGGACTACACAAGCTTCCTCCCGGGTTAGTGACATCACTAACCCTGAAATTGGCATAAGCCCCGCCCCCGGGAACACGCAACAATGGTGGTGAGATTAGCATGCCAGAATAAGATAATCAATGACTTGAAGATAGTTAACTTCACACTAGCTACATAAATTCATCAACCAACCAGTCAGAAAGGTGCTGTTGCAGTCTACATGTTGTCACTTCATCTTGAGTCTCTTCATCATCATCAGGTTTTAACATAAAAGGCTGAACAGTTTCATTGCCTGTCTGCATGAGGTAATCAGAGCTGCTGACTGGAGTTCTTGAAGCTCCGCCCCATGAGCAGCAGCTCATTTGCATTTAAAGGGACACACACACAAATGCACATTTATACTCACCCTCAAAAAGTGACAATTTTAACATACTATAAAAAATGACCTATGGGGTATTTTGAGCTAAAACTTCACATACACACAAGAAACATCAGATACGTTTACATCTTATAACTTAGTTTACTTAATTCCATATATGATATTTGCTAAAATTTACGTTAAAAAAAAATCTGTACATTTTACTTATTGCCAGTGTAATCAGTTTTTCAGTGTAGTCCCGCCCCTAAACCTACCCATCAATGAGATTTAAACAGATACAAAAATTTACAAATGAGATTGTAGGATTGAATTAGCCACCAATTCCACAAAATGTAAAATATCCAAATAAATATTTCTTATTAAAACATTTTAAAACCCCTTACACTGATTTTGTTTAGTCAGCATGAAATTGAAGTTGCAATAGACTTTTCTTTTCATTGTGCTGTATATCTATCCCGATCTCACGGGAAAGCTTAAGTATTTTATGAGGTGCCGATTTCATATGAATTAGTATGATTTGATTCGTAGGAAAACATACGATTTTCAAACGAATCTCATTATGATGGACCACACTTAATCTTGCCAATACTCTTCATTGGCGTATGAATGAAATCGTACTAATAAGAATGTACAAATTAGCCACCAGTCCAGCAAAACGTAAAATATTGATGTGAGATTGTGTTGATGTATCTGAGTGAAAAAGAAAAAATGTAGGGCAGGACTTGATTCCATCCATGGGTATTTGATTGGATTGTTGAATTGTTGTGATTTGCTATTGCTTTGATCTCAATAGATGTCGCTGCAAGAGGGGACATGAATAAAATAATAAATCATTTATAATAAATATTTTAATATTGCATTAAAATAAGAATAATGATTTCATGGTGACTTTAATGTTTGCTTAACTGTAAAACGCTCAGACCCATCTTCGTTTCATACTTGACGAAAGAAAACGTGTCAAGTCATATCAAAGACCTGTCCGTTAACACAAGAGCAATGGGAGTTATCTCTCAGTAAGATCTCTCTGTTGGTGCTTGATGAGTTAAGCTATAGCTTGTCACTAATTCTGACACTTGACGACAAGTGCTGGGCAACCGAAGATCAGGCATCTCCCCTACGGAAACTGACAGGTTAAATTTCACAAGCCAGAAATTCCGCTGGAATTTTATGATGCATCATCATTGCCTTCATGAGAGAATTCAAACGAATGTGGATGCTTTTCATGCTTTCAGAATACACACATTTAATATATAATTTCATTTAGTACTAATATGGAATACTATTATACTGTAATATATAAGTGTACACACACACACACACACACACACACACACACACACACACACACACACACACACACACACACACACACACACACACACACACACACACATTTTATTTTTTACAAAAGAATACCTTATTAAAGTTCCATTTTAATTTTTCATTGATTCCACTTATCTATCTATCTATCTATCTATCTATCTATCTATCTATCTATCTATCTATCTATCTATCTATCTATCTATCTATCTATCTATCTATCTATCTATCTATCTATCTATCTATCTATCTATCTATCTATCTATCTATCTGTCTGTCTGTCTGTCTGTCTGTCTGTCTGTCTGTCTGTCTGTCTGTCTGTCTGTCTGTCTGTCTGTCTGTCTGTCTGTCTGTCTGTCTGTCTGTCTGTCTGTCTGTCTGTCTGTCTGTCTGTCTGTCTTTCTGTCTGTCTGTCTATCAATCTATCATGTGTTATATTAATATATTATAAAGACTCTCAACATTATATTCATATTTTATGTTTATAATAATTATTAGCTTTTTTACAAAAAATAATTGTGATTTTTATGTATTTGTTTGTTTGTGTGCGTGTGTGTGTGCATGTGTGTGTGTGTGTGTGTGTGTATAGGATTTTTAGGCCTATATCTTTTTTATGTAATAAGGATAAGCAAACATACATCATGTCTTTGAGGAAGGCAGTCAAACCTTTTTGCTCTCAGAATTTGAAATCATTATTCCACAGTTATAGCCTGAAGTAGGAGAAACGGAGAAAAAGCTGTTACGGCACTCCATTTTTTCCCATGTAGGAGTATAAGAGCCTGTGTTATTTGCATACCAGGGACATATTTAAGCTGTATTACATGCAGGAGAAGTGTTACGGGGAAAGAGGCTATACATCTAAAGTAATGATGAGTTCAAAAAATGTGTGAGAAACAGCTTTACCCTGCATGGAAATACACTCTGTGGGATCATTAAGTCTCCTCGGCTTCAAAGTGCTAAAGCGCTCTAGTGAAAGCCTATTAGCAGTCACTGGGAAGCTCAACTCCGCACTAAACGGCGTACTGTTTTCATGTCTTCCCTCAGTGATAAAGCCTTATCTATTTAAGATGCTTGAAAATAGCTCATATTGAGCAGCATATTAGAATAAATTAAATAAACACATTGCACATATATAAATCAAACTCCATGCGGTTAATCACATACACAATGAAAAGACACCCACATTGAAAGCCTCGCCGAATAAGCAAAATCTTAGCACAAGACGAGGCTTTTCTCAATCTGTTTAAACAAATCAATCAAATTCCTGAAGATGTTTGTGAAAATGTGCAACGATTTATTATTGAATGCATATGGACAGGATTCTTTAACAGCTTTATAAAACCTCTCCCATTCTAAACGCAGACAAACGCGTGATGCAATTACAGTAATCAGCACATGTCAATTAAACAAACATCGCACAACTGAAAACACATTTTTACATGTACTGAATACACAACTGATAATCAATAATAACACACTTAGCTTATAGATACAATTATGTACACGTTTTGTGCTCTTCGCCACATTTTTGTGTGTAAATGCATTAAATACAGAATATGTTATTTTTTTTTTTTATTTTATTAGGATTGACAAATAAAGAATATTTCCCTCCAAGATTGAACAGCATTTGCATAATAGTTTTTACATTGTAAAAATTCACACAGTTGTGCAAATAAACATTAACTAGTGCTTTGCAACCTGTCCATACAAATATTTAAAAAAATAAAAAAACAGGCTCTTAATTTTACAGACAGCCTTCATTTGGTGATCTTTACTATGAACAGAATGATATTTATCCATCAAATATGATCTAAGCTGCTAATGTCATTGCGGTTTTCTTTTGTAAAATATGAGATGAGTAGATATATCTCTTTTTATTGGTAACATTTAGCTAAAGTGATGACCTTTGTGTGCACCTGGTGCCAAAGGTTAGGACTGTGGCGAAGGTCTTCTTTCTCCCACGGGAATGCTTTTAGCCGATAAAGGTTGTCTCGACCTGCCATGCACATGAGCGATACCATAACTGATACATTGTTGCATTGTGGGTAGGAGTAGTTTCATGACGCATAGCCTTATTTGTGCATTATAAAAAGAAGCTATGGTCACACTTTATATTAGGAGCATTTAACTACTTGTACTTACATACATGCACTTACATCAACAACAAAAAATGTCTGGTACAATGTGCTTATTGTGTTCTTGTATTGCAAAACACTTTCTCTGCTATTGAGGTGGAATACGTATAAGGTTTGATAGTATGGTTAGGTTTAAGGGTGGGTTAAGATGTAAGGGAAAGGTCAACAGTATAATTATAGATGTCATTACAGAAATTAATTACAGCTGTAATTACATGCAGGTATTAAAAAAAGTAGAAAACCTTTTTTTTATGTATGCACACAATAAGTGTGTTGTATCAAAATATTAATTTATACATAGTTAAAGATGCTTAATATAAATTGGGACCGAAGCTATAGGGAATATGCATGTGAGAGATTATTTCATATAAATAATTATTTTAAGGTGCCCCTTTTATTTATAGAGCACTTATGAAATATTAATTAACAACATACTTACTATAGGGTTAGAATCAGGGTTTGGTTTTGGGTTAGTTGCATGTAATTAAGCATCATTTACTGTTATTACTGTATGTAAGATATATAACTAGTGAAAAATAAAGTGTCACCGTATAATTTATTTATGGTTCCAGTGGATGAACAACAGCAAATAAAAAAATAGCTGAAAACTGCATTCTGTATTTCTCTTTCTTTAGGTAACATACTAATTATATCTTTGTGATAGTGTATAAATGCGCATTTTGCTGTATTTTGAGTCACACATTTTAATAAATATAATATGATTTTATACTTATAAGTATATATATATATATATATATATATATATATATATATATATATATATATATATATATATATATATATATATATACTTATATCTAAGTATCAGGTGACTGCTTTATTCACTCTCTAACATTCTTTTTAAAGCAACAAATATTAAAATTTATCTAATATCTCAATAATTGTCACAAATTCATTACTTTCTAAATATTTATGTAATCATTTAAGCGAAGATTTACTTTACAGTTCAAATTTTAACATATTACTCACACAAAAGATAGTTAGATGGTTTAAAAAAACACACAGTTACAATCCATAACAATATACATTACAAAATGCATTTAGTTAGACAATATTTCCTTGAATAACCTTTTTCGTTACCTTTGTTAGTCAGAATGGCGAGAGTGGAGGTCAGAAAGGCACATCGGGTGAAGTTCTACTCCAGCTACAGCACACTCATCTTATCCCTAAAGGCAGAAGAGAGCGGCGTACAAAACTACTGTACAAACACTCACACATCTTCACTCTGCAGCTGTGATGAAGTCATCTCGGGGTCTTGACATGCTTTCGTCTATAGCTTAGAAATCATTTTCAAATGTTTTAGGACTGGGCTAGTTACAAGGCTACTACTGTACAAACCCGTTGGCAGAGTCAGAGCTATTTATGGTTGCTTAATACCGCAAATGGTGTTGCAAGTACCTGCAAAAAGCATGTACTCATAAATCAAGTTTTGCTGATGCATTTGGTGCATGCAAGTGAAAAGAAAAGAAATAAATCAATGGGTAACACTTTATTTCATCATTCCACTTAGACCTTCTACTAAATATTACTTTACAATTATGTCAACTAGCAGTCATTAGCTGGGTTTCCATCTAAACGTGAAGCAAAAACGAACAAATGTGAATTAGGTGCGTTTCCATCAGATTGTTCAAGTGGATGATGGTGGTGTTGGTTACCTAGTAACCAACAGTAAATAAAATCCCTTACCTTAACGTGAAAAAAGCTTAATATGATTTTAGAAAGTGCTATTAAAATCCAGTAGCAGCAAACAAAATCATAGGCTACTATGTACAGAAAAGCAGACGAGTCGAAAACATGAACGCAACGCGTTTAATTACAAGTTAAGTGTTTTCCTTCCATAGAAAACCAAGAAAACGCTCATAATAATAATAATAATAATAATAATAATAGATTTTATTTATAATGCACTTTTCATTCCGAAGAATCTCAAAGTGCAACAAAGGGGGATAACAACAAAAAATGAATAACAAGTAAAAATATAGAATACTACAAACAATCAACCAACACAGAAAACAGAACAGAAAACAGCTGATGGTGAACAGAAACAGAGCTGATGGTGAACAGAAACAGAGCTGATGGTGAACAGAAACAGAGCTGATGGTGAACAGAAAACAGCTGATGGTGGAAGTCTCTGTTAGCTCCGCAGCACACTGTGGTCCACTCCATGTTTCAGATTTCTCCCAGCGGCAGTGTCCCGATGACATCGCCGAGGCAGGACAGCTGAAGACCAGATGATGGGTCTTCATGACGATTCAAACGATGGGGATCGCCGCAGCACCATGCAGGAGGCAGAACATTTTTTCGGGCACTTCTGTGGACACACCGGGGTCGGCGCAGAAGTCCAAGCCGCTCCACGGCCGCAATGCAGGACGGAACAGCGGCGCAGCCGAGAAGCGGAACATCCCAACCAGGGTGCGAACTACGGGGGAGCTAGGGGGAGCTCGGCTCCCCTAAATAAGACATGGGCTCCCCTGAAAACGTGATTTGAAAAATTTTGGGGGGTCTCAAAAATATTGACACTGTTATTTTGAGGTGCAATTTCAGTTTTCCGTAATGTGATCATTGTGGATTATTATATGTAAAATTGCTAAAAAATATATAACTAATTCATGCATGATGGCAATTTAAATCTAATTGACTTCAATAAAGATAACTATACATGCTGTTCTTGTCATGACCATCAAGGTGTGGTGGCGCTGCGGTGCTAATTCCACTCATGTTAAGTACATGTCAACGCAAAGATTCGTAGAAAAAACAAAAACGAATATCCACTTCTTGATCTTGGATTTCTGGAAGAACAGCAAAGGAAGCTGACCCCAAGCCTCTGTGGTCGATTCTGTGTTAAGGCATGTTATCCCCAATTATGTGTAGCGGCTGGGTTGATATAGGTCTGCGCGACTATCAATGTCCTAGTAAGACTAACGTTAGCTGAATGGAGGAATTATGGTTTTCTTCTGTAGCCTGACGAGTAACTTCAACCGTTCATGTGAACTCAAAGACAGACGGCTTTATTTATAGACTATTTGTGGGCTTTTTGACCTATCAATTCTTGTTTTTTTTCTTCCTTCATTAAAATCAAAGATGTTCTTCAATGATTGTAAATTGTATATTAAGAGTCTCCGCAATGCATTAAGCAATAGATTGACCCGTTTGTCTGTGTGTGAAGGAATATACACGTCCTCTCTTCCACGCGCACCCCCCCCCCCCCCCACACACACACACACACCGAAAAGTGGGCTCCCCCAAAGGCCACGGTATAGTTCGAACACTGATCCCAACATCATGCCGGACGCCGATTACGATGGCCCAGATGACGCTAGCCCGGTGCAAACTTCAGCCACCATGCAGCTTAAGCCCAAGGGAGACCACCATTGAGCAGTCGCGACGAGAAACATCAAATGTCCACCAAACCAGAACCAACCAACCGCAGCAATTCAAACGTAAACATTAGAAGCGGTGGAAAACGGCGAAACGAGGAACAACGTCCTCTCAGTGGCTGCCAGCAATCAGCAACAGCCCCAATTGTAGCTCTGACTGTTAGACTAGTCACAAACATAAGGAAATAAAATAAAATCTAAATCTAATAGTACATTAACATGATCATTTGTGGGTGGAGAAGCGGCGAACAGACGACGCCAGCGTCCTCTCCCCCACGTTGCCTAGCAACCTCAATAATAATAATAGGGTTTAATGGACCAAGAGTTATATAAAAAAAGACAAAATACGTTATACATTATTAATAAAACACATGCAGGTTTAGTGATTTGCAAAAACCATATCTGTTCTCGCACTTAGAGCTATTCCAACAAGCTCTCTCACCCTAAACACAAATTTGTGTTCTTTCGTCATATTCTGGGCTCATCTGTTTTTCTGTACATTGTAGCCTATGCTTTATTAGTATTGTTTCCTGAGTTTTTTTTATTTTTTATGTCACTTTCTTAGTGCATTAATCGTTTTAGAATGTCCCCATTAGGGGAACCAGACGATTAGTCACGTGGGTTTGATGTTTGCTACATCAAAACAGACTGTTTATTACTTATCTTCCTTTGAAACCAAATAACTGTGATTTATTGTTGCATCACTGCATCAATAGGAAAAGAATTACAATAATATGAATGTTCCAAGTGCCCAACCAAAGGGAACACTGATCACCATAATGGTGAGTTTTTGATTTGCTTGACAAAATGGCATTTTTACAATTAAGTTAACACATTAAGTTAGGTTAACTCAAAAGTGTTAGTTAGAATCACGGCGCCATTATTCGCAGTAACAATTTTCGCACAAGTCAAAAATCACCTCAAGCAAGTCTAAAATGTTTTTTGTGAATGAAAGGATTTTTTAGCGAAATTTGGCATTTCCGTCACTCGTTTCCTGATGCAATATTTTAAAATGTGCATAAAAACAGGGTGATGGAAAATCTATTGAAGTATTAGACTGTATGCTTAATATCTGCTAACACTTTACTTTGATGATTCCCAAAAGATATTCTACTATAAGTAATTTTGAAGGAACATGTCAACTTATTCTACTACTGTAGCTAATAAGAGTTAGTTGGCATTATTACTTAATGAGTGTAAGGGACCATCGTTTTCAACTAAAAACTGTAAACCTTTTATGCATTTTGGCTGTTCATTGATGCAACAACAGCGTTCGTTTTTTTTTTTTTAGAACAAACTTTTGAAAATGGGTTTCAAAGTGCAAATTTTTAAAAACTAGAAAAATGACCCAATGCGCATACATGCCGCATACATGAGTTTTTAATGGTTTTTGAGGATCTGTGTGAACAGGGATAGCTTTGACAAAGCTGTCGTCTATATGCGATAAACACAAAGAAAAAAAAAATCTGTTTTTAGCACATCGTTGACATGTAAATATAAACATACGTTGCAAATTAATTTAGTTGACATGTAGTTGCAAAGAATGTCTTAAGTGGACTATCCATAAAAGTGTAACCAAACAAATCAAAGAAAATTTGGTCACTTTAGATTTTTATTTGTACGTATTTTACGAGGTCGCTACTTCGTATGAATTTGTACGATTTGTCTAAACCCCAGTGATGGGTAGGTTTAGGGACGGGGTTAGAGGGAGGTCATTCGTAAAAATTCATACGAATTTGGCAACTCATCAGATATGTACGATTTAGCAAAAATCATATGAATTCATACAAGTGAGGTCGTATAAATTCATATGAATTAGCCACCTCGTAAAATATGTACAGATTGCTGTGAGATCGGGTTAGTTATTTGTGTGTGTGTGATATTTCTGTGTAGTTCATATGTCATATGCACTAGGACGCTAATATGTAGCAGCGAAAATGTCTAAACTTCTAAATGTTTTAAATAACGCCTCTGTGTAGACCATAGCTGTCATGGGTATTGTTTAAAACTCTTCCCAGGTGTCCCAGGAGTGGTAGCACAGGAGGGTCAGCGAGTCACAGCACTGCTTTACTGTCACCATCACTCTTCATCCTGCGCTGCGTAAGACGTGTTAGTGACCTTACCAAAAAATCACTTTATCTGACCAGACCACTAATGCACTATCCAGATGTTATGCATTCGCCTTCATGTTTGATGTTTTTGTACACCTACTATTCTCTGTGCCTTATCCAGAAAGTGGCCTGCAGATCATCAACTTTTTATTTATTTATTGTCATAGTCAAGTGGGGAGGTTGCATACGAAAGCGTCAAGCTCAAGAAAAGAAAATCTTTGTATCACAAGCCACATAATTATTTGTATATTTGCTGGCTGAACAAAGGGCATCTCGCATCAGAGAGATGTTTCCATTAAAAAATGATATCTTAACACTAAAGGTTACCAAGATGACATTATGCTCCTTAGACGTGTTTGACTGACACCTTGAGGTTTATGACCTTCAGAGGTGAAGTCCGAGATGGGGCGGCAATAATAATACGGTATTTTTTAAACATATGGAAGAGAGATGCAAATTTTTGATGATTTTGATTTTGCACATTTCTCTTCATGTAACATGCACACGCACGCTTGTGAACGTGTAAGTCTCAGGACCGTAATGAAAGTTGTGGTGTTGACAGAGTTCATTTGAATTAGCTTCAAGCATTTGAAATGTCAAGCCAATTTGATTCTGAGCATTTCAAGCTCCTGTGACACTTCAAGGGGCTGCATTGATGCTCAGTGAATAAAAGGCAAGACGCATTAAATATTTCTATATTTTGCTAATCATTTAATTATTCCACCCACTCTGAGAGTGGATTAGAATGATTTCAACAGAGAACATAGTACCTAGCCACTTACCACAGTAAGAGAATAAACACTATATACATTAAAGCGAGCACTTGGCGGTGTTGCGTTCGGGCCCTGATACCGCCTCATATCTAAATGGCTAATCCATGCAATGTGTGGGTGGGGTGATTAACGTTCACACAACCAAAGAAAAAAAAAACATTTGCTTTGAAACTTTGAATACGGTCGGCATGAATATGCAACTATGAATAATTGGCAGAGAATGGGAGCTGGCTTGGATTAACAACTCAAAATGCAGTTTATGACTAATTGTGTTAAGTGAAAATAAACTGGCACTTTTGTTCCCGGGATAATTAGCTTTTTAATGTTTGCTGGAGTGATTGTGGGAGCTGTGCTCTGGCGCCTGTTCTTTTTTCAAGTGGGCCCTCTAGCTTTCCTGAGGGGAATGAGACTTGTGTTTGCGTGCGTATGTTTGTTGAGGACATTTAATAGTGGGGAAAAGTGGCTTTCTGGCTGTAAATAACTTTGTTGTTTGTTTAGACTTCGTTTTGATTTTATGCTTGAGGCTTTGTACATATTTTAATGGAGTTGCGTTAATAGGTTTGTTGCTTTTGAATAGCCCCTTCATTCATGCTTAAACCACATTTACAGAGGCAAAATTGCTTTAAGTTTTGAATGTGCTTTGTGAATTTTATTTTGAAATATTGTAGTGCAGCAACACATGGAATTATTTACGGTGTTTATTAAACATTATTTTACTGTAAGTATCACCTTTTTTTTTACTAACAAGACAGCAACTTAAACAAAAGTAAGAGACCAATGACAAACATGTGACCCTGGACCACAAAACCAGTCGTAAGTCACACAGGTATATTTGTGGCAATAGCCAAAATTATTGATTTCATATCATTAGGATATTAAGTTAATATCATGTTCCATGAAGATATTAAACCATACTATAATCAAAAATGTATTAGAAGTAGTAATATGCATTTCCAAGGACTTCATTTGGACAACTTTAAAGACAATTTTATTTCGCATCCCGGCCAAATATTGTCCTATCCTAACAAAGCATACTTCAATGGAAAGCTTATTTATTCAGCTTTCAGATTAAATATAAATCTCAATTTAAAAAAAAAGACCCTTATGACTGGTTTTGTGGTCTAGTTTCAGATATATGCACACAAATACAAATAAGCTTACTTGTATGTGTGTATATTATAAGAAGAGTGACAGTTTTATATCAAATGTTTTTTAAGCTAGTATGTAATATAATACATAAATATAAAATGTTCATATTATTATTATTACTTTTAATTTACGATTCATTAATTACTTTTCTTGTTTAAAACAGAAATTATTGGAATATAATTAATAATAATAATAATAATAATAATAATAATAATAATAATAATAATAATAATAGCAATTATCATCATCACCATGACCCTCATTTAAGACAGGAAACTGAATTTCAAAATTATTAAGAAGCACAATTTTTATTACCCTGAAATATTCAAGAGGACAGTCAATTCACAGGGGAAAAAATCCAGTGATTCTGTGATTCAGAGGGCTTCTGGAAACTTCCGCAGTATGCGCTCATGCACTATTGAGGGTTGAAGAGAGACTCGAGGACCCATCTTTCACTTTAAAACCTGTACTTTTCCCACTTTCCAACTGCGGCTCGAGACTCGCGCTGCTGCTGTCCTCTGCGAGAGGGGCACGGGGTAATTGGAATCAGTTATTCAAAACATCTCTAAATGTGATTTAAATGGCGAGGATTTATTAACATAGAAGGAAACCATTAAAAGGGGGTTCGGAACGGGGAGAGGGGAATTCCGTTTTGGGAGAAGAGTGGGGGCAGAACGGACTGCGGAGTGAAGAAGGAAGGGGAAGGGGAGAACGAGGGGGAGAAGAGAAAGCAATTACTGGATGTAAAGGCCACGAACAGAGCTCCCGCCGTCACTGAGAAATCAAATCTGTCAGCAATTAGGAGGATCTGAGGGGGCCATGCAGCACTCGCCGCTGGACAATAGGGGTGCTGGGACTCTGAAGAGGAGAAGGGGGCCGGAGCAATTATGAGAGCTGATAGAGTAGCTTTATTTATCTAAACAGCAGGTTAGTCTCTCATTCTGCCTCTTTTGTCACTTGTTGCGGATGTGAAAGGGGCACCACTTCATCCAAACGCTGTTCGACCCGATCGGCATTGTCCGGGCAGTTAGTGTCTGAAGTGGCTCTGCTTTTCACTACCCTGCTGGGATAAACCACTGCTTGATCTCATGCCCTAGCAATGCTAACCCTTCACCTTCAAGAGCAGATCTCCATACCTTACGCTTGAAGCTACTTATTAAGGCATTGCAAAAGGGGCTGCGCTCCTCTACAACCAGTCCTCAATATCAAAGGGCACAGGCTTAATGAATGGGTCAAAAGGCCCTTGTTTAGGACAGAGGCTCAGGAAAAGGATTAGAGGTGGGTCGTCTAATGTTAGTCTTCACATAAATGGCGTAACAGAGAATTGAACTGACGCAATGTTGAGAATCCTGTCTGTGTAGGGTGAGCTAAATCTCAGATTTGTAATACTGCCACCAAAGCAAACAAGAAAACAACACAAAACATGTGTAACCTTTGAAGGAGTGGTTGGGACTAAAGTGATAAATGATGTGAACTATTGCAAATGAAAAATTACTATAAAGCTTTTTTATTTCAATTATATCTTATATATTATGAAAATCCATGCAATCAAATAATGTAAAATTTTACTTTAGTGTCAAATTCTCAATATTAACTATTTGCTCATTAGCATACATATTACTAGGATATTGGTTGTTTATTAGGGCTTATAAAGCACATATTAATGCCTTATTGTACTGAATTGTACCCTATAATCTAAAGACTGACCCAAATAATAGTAAAATGTGTCACTCTCTATTTAGAGGATTTTAAATAAGTCATAGAATGTGCAGACAGAACAAACTTTTATTTTGATAGGTGTGTGTGTGTGTGTGTGTGTGTGTGTGTGTGTGTGTGTGTGTGTGTGTGTGTGTGTGTGTGTGTGTGTGTGTGTGTGTGTTGCATATGAGGACACAAATGTGTATAATGACATGGGTATGACACAGGTATTACAAGGAGAGGGTGAAATATGAGGACATTGGCCATGTCCCCACTTTTCAAAATGCTTATAAATCATACTAAATGATGTTTTTTTAGAAAGTAAAAATGCAGAATGTTTCCTGTGATGGGTAGGTTTAGGGGAAGGGGCAGTGTAGGGGGGTAGAAAATACGGTTTGTACAGTATAAAAACCATTTCGCCTATGGAATGTCCCCATATGTCACAAAAACAAACGCGTGTGTGTGTGTGTGTGTGTACAAATACATCTACAGTGAGAGCATTGGTAGATTTCAGTTATTCTTAAAAAGTATAGCACTTTAAAATAAATCTTTATTTATTGTTAATGTGGATTATTGATTAGAATGTAAAAAATACAAAATAAAAATCAGCAGCTGGATAATTAGCAGACGAAAAATATACACTTTATAAACAGTAAATTCTTCAGTTAAAAAATGTCTGTTATATGCATTGATCTATTTTTTTTTCTTTTCCATTAAATAATTTCAAATTGCTTTTGATTTAATTTCACAAAGCTGCCGTGTTAAGCTGAGATTTAATGTTACTTCAGTCTTAAAACTTAAATGCTAAATTCAGAAAATTGACGTAAAACTAAATAGTATTGGTTATATTTTCTGAATTTAATCCCTGAAAATCAACAATAATAATGGAAATAATCACATCATTTCTGTGGAATTTATCAATAACTGTTAAAAGCAGAAAAAAATATTAATAATTATATATATATATATATATATATATATATATATATATATATATATATATATATATATATATATATATATATATATATATATATATATATATATATATATATATATATATATATATATATATATATATATATATACAACAATGTCTGGTAATAAAAATACCCTTACACAAACTCACATGTGATCAAATCTTCATTGGAATACACAGAATGTCCACAGAGGTCACCATACATCACACAAATCTCTTAATGAAAAGCAGATGTTTAAAATGAAATTCTATAAATTATTTCAGGTTGATTATCAGCCCTCATCATCTCCGAGTTGAAAAATGTACCAGGACATCGCTCATAGCCTTTTTTCACAGATTAAAGGCCCACATATTTTCTATATAGTGCCCTCTGTTATGTGGTTTTGCAGACTGGACCCACAGTAAAGAATCTAATAATCTGAGGGAACCAAGACTCTTAAGAGTTTTAAGCGGGTATAAAAGCATGCACACATCTCAAACACATCCCAACATGTGCTTTCTGGCCACTGCACTCTGTCTTGGCCTAAAGAGATCATGAATTTAACCAACATAATCTCATACCAACACATAATGGATAGTATGTCGTTAATGATGAGAAATAAATATTTTCTGAGGTTATATTAAAAACGGTGGCGATATTAAGTTTTAAAAGACATAAACCTCAGTAGCAGACTCGATTTCACTTGGTTTCAAAGCAGTAAACTGTTCTCTGGGAATCCCTGATAGCGCATCCCTAATTTTCAGGTTTAGCATTTGGAATATGTTATGAGGCACACAGTCTAACTCTTGTCAAAGTGCTTTTACAGCTTAAACAAATTTAATCAGAGGAGCTTTGAGTGACAGGGGGGAGCTCTCCCACAATGCTCTCTTTTTGCCGGGCACTCCTCCTACTCCGCAGCAGCTGTGCAGACGCACTGGTGGAGGTGCGTCTTAACCCAACACTTGAATCTCACTCTGAGAGCATTATGAAAACATTCCTTATTCAAATGCCACCAGAATAATAGTACGGGGTGGTCATGATAGACTACACGTTTTAACATTGCATTCCGCTTTAATGGTGAGTTTCTTCCATTTTTTCAATTTGCACAAACTAAAACGATTGTGCAATCTAAAACTAGATATCTTACACTAGCATTCAGATGTCTGGGGTTTGTTCTTTTTTGAAAGAAGTCTCTTATGCTCACCGAGGCTGTACAAAAAGCATAATAGTGTGTGAAATATTCTTACAATTTAACATTTTGATCCTTTAGGAATTACTCTAATCTATGCTGATTTGGTGCTCAAGAAACATTTCTTATATTATTATATATAAATATATTATATAATATTTTTATGGAAACCATAATATTTTGTCTTCATTTATTTGAAATATAAATCTTTTGTAACATTATAAATGTATGCCAAGTTAATGCACTTTTGATTTTTGACTTGAAAGTGCACTTTTTTATTATTATTATAATTACTATTTATTTTTTATTTTTTTAATGAAAGCAATATTGAACTACCAAGCAAATGTTTTGCCATTAAGGAAATTCACCACAGTTAGCTATGATTTTATTTAGTAAGTGAAACATTTTTGATAATAAAGAAGTTACTGAGATGGATTCAGATGGTCATGTGACATGATTCAACATGGCCGCCCTGTGCAAAATACATACATCAGCCTTTATTAGGCTATACAAATAAACAATTTAAACATATATATTTTTAAAAACGAATCATTTATTGGTCCTACTTTATATTACATGTCCTTAACTATGACCATTTAAATATATTAAATAATGCTCTTATTATGTACTATATATTAATTACAGCTGTAATTACATCTATAATTACACTGTTGACCCTTCCCTTACCCCTTAACCCCTCCCCCTAAACCTAACAAAACTACTAAACCTGTCCCTAACCTTACCCGTATCCCACCTCAATAGCAGCAAAAGTGTTTTGCAATACAACACAATAAATACATAGTACCGATTTTTGGTAACACTTTATTATGGCAGTCCCCTTTACATTCTGTTGACAATAAGCAACGTTTCACCTACATGTCAACTCACTCTCATTAGAGTATTAGTAGACTGTCTGCCTAATATCTGCTAACACTTAATGTGATGGTCCGCCAACAGACAGTCTGATAAGTGACTTTGCAAGTAGATGCCAACTTATTCTAATAACCCTAACCCCAACGGTCTAACACCCTACCTGAACTAATACTCTAATGAGTTGCAATGTTATTTATAGTCAACATAATTTCCAAAAGGAACCATCAAAATAGAGTGTAACGCAATTTTTTGATGTACGTACATTATATAAAATGTGACCCATTTGGTCGCTTTTGTAATTCAGAAAAAACCTGAGTGCATTGTTAAGGAAAATAAAAAGGCAAAAAATGAGATAAAAGATAACTATTGGGTAAAATTACAAAGTCAAGGGAAAAAAGGGCGAGTATGAATAGTGGAGGTCTGCACAGGTGGCATTAAAGGCCTCAGGCTCAGTGGGGGTCTCCCCTGTTTCACTTTGTCCACAGGTGTTTATTAGCACATAGGAGCTGCCATATGTCCCAGCATGCAACATAGCCTCAGGGTGTACAATCAGCCCTCACACCCATAATCATCAGCAACCCTGGCAGCACTCTCTCTCTCTCTCTCTCTCTCTCTCTCTCTCTCTCTCTCTCTCTCTCTCTCTCTCTCTCTCTCTCTCTCTCTCTCTCTCTCTCTCTCTCTCTCTCTCTCTCTCTCTCTCTCTCTCTCTCTCTCTCTCTCTCTCTCACTCACTCATTCTGTCTCATGAGAGATGAACTGAGGCAGCAAACTATTTTGTAAATACACCCTAAAGTTCACTTCACTGTATCAACATCCATAGTGTACTAAAATATATGGATATAAGGATCAGTGTCATATAAGAATTCCCACGATTGAGTTTATAGCAAATGTTTCAAATGTTAACATTTTTGATATTTCATAAAGTTGCACCACATCACAGTTACAACCTGAAACTTACAAAAATGTCAAATTATCATATTTGTTTTCTGTCTTCAAATCATTGTACAGTATATAAGAATAATGTATTTTAAAATAAATTAATAGACATGACAAAAACATTAGCAGTACATCATTGAAACATTACGAGTTATGCGAGTGCAGAAGAGTTAGAAAACCCAATTCGGCGCTTAACATTACATATTTTGATGTCAAATCTTTCCGTAAATGATATCAAATGCCTCTCCATTCCCAGTCTTTCCCTCTGCAGGGATGGAAATGTTTTGCACCTGGTCAGTATGAGAGAAAACCATTGTCATTTTAACAGCCCCCCACTCAGGCAGGCATGTGAATGATTGGGCAATGAATACATACTGGGAAGCCAGCGAGCGGTGCCTGTTTGAAGTGGGCATATGGTTGCTGCATTTGCATTTAATGCCCTTCAGATTACGAGCGTTAACTCGTGCTAAACACCTCGCTCGGTTGGGGCTAATTTGATGAGGTCATGCTGTGACCTTGTGACCCGTATACCCCTATGTCCTGTAAGTGAAAGCAGCTGGGTGCAGATCAGGGGAGATTTGCACATGTACACACTCATACACACACACAACCTGTTTTCATCTCTATTCTGGCTCAAAGCTTAACATGCCGTTCAGTGAAAACATGTAAAGCCTTCTACAAAATGTAGAACTTTTAAAGTTGGGAATGGTCAATATGACATCTGTAAAGGTTTTTACAAATATTTATATTTTACAACTGACATGGAACGATAGCTCTTAAATGAACTAAATTGTGATGTTTATTTTTAAAAGGAAGTGCTATATTACTTACCTTAGCAGAACAAATGGAGGAAAATGAAGCAGGTCAAGGGAACATACAGTATAGTGGGGTTCAGATCTCAAGGACTACATTGAAATTCTGAAAAAAATATGTTATTTTTTATTTTATTTTTTTACTGAAATATACAGAAGGCATTTGGTTAGGAAAGATTATTATGTAATATATATATATATATATATATATATATATATATATATATATATATATATATATATATATATATATATATATATATATATATATATATATATATATATATAAATATAAAATAAATGTTTTGTGCGATTTCTATGCCAGTAATACAATATCAAAAAGGTAATTTATAACATTGATCATGAAAACTTATTTTGTAAGCATAAAATACTCTATAAATCACGTGATCAAATATTATAGATCATTCTCAGATCATGCTGAAAATATGATCATCAGGTTTTACACAAACTTCACGCAGCTCCTGCTGATGCCGTCCAAATATTTCCTAAAAGTCACAAAAAATAAATGTATACTTTCTCTCAAATTGTCATGCTGATAATACAATTTGTAAAATAGTTTATACATTTTAAATCAAATGACACAAAATATACATTATTACACTATTATTACATTATTCTAATAATACATTTTTATTATTTTTTATAAATATTTGCAAAAAATGCTTTTGCAAAATAAATGAACTTTGCCAATACTTAACCATAAGGTTCAATAATTAACAATACTTCTATTATCTTGTTATTTTCAACATTTAACACATTTTTCAAATTATACAATATTCAAATGTTGTATTTGTTAAGATTAGCTAATGCAATGTGAACTAATATGAACAATCAATGAACAGCTGTATTTTTATGAACTAACATTAACAAAGACGAATAAATAATGTAAAAAATGTATTGTGCATTAAATGCATGTTAACAAATGAGACCTTATTGTAAAGTGTTACCAGAATTTTTTATACTGACCCTCACTGTATTTCTTCTCATCTTAAGTAGATTTGGCGTAAAAGTTCAAATGTACTCGGTGCATAAAGCAAATGATGCTATTTGAATATAATTCTAGAATTCCAAAGCATTCCATGCACTCACAGTGCACATTATGACCACCGATATGCACATATTGCAGGCATGCAAGTTGCTTTCATTGTGTTTTAGTGAAAGGGGGCATCGATACGCTGCGACTGAGCCTCTCCTTTGAAACGGTCCACAGTGAAGAGGAGTGCAAAGATCTGTTCAGTACAGTCTGAGAGGCTGGTTTAGCTAACCTCCAAGGCCACAACAGCAAGGGGGCCTCTGGAGAGCCTCTCTTATGTCGAAAGAGGGGAAAAGCCGCTCAGCTTTTAAGACATCGCTTTGCCTTTTGATCAGTTCACAAGTTACAGTCGGAAACTAAGGCCTTTTTTGATGCAAATGGCCGCTCATCAAAAGCAGCACCGAAAAACATCTCTTTTCTTTGGGACGGTAATGGGTCTCGCTCTCGTTCTGGGAAATCACACAGCCAAGGACTGAGTAAAGTGTCCACTCTGAGTGCTGAAAAGCAGTCGCCTGCACAGGTGTGGACATTGTACACGTCTTCCTGCTACGATATCCGAGTCACACACACTTGCAATTAAAGGATTAAGGTTCAAATTATTAGGAGCGCAATACTGGACAACACACTGCTAATTTGTTCCCGGCCCCCTGTTTATGGATCAGTAAGCCAAATAGTAATGAAGTTTAAATGTAATTTGAGTGTTATTATGGTGCAGTAGTGATTAATTAAAAGAGGCTTTGCAATAAACGTGAGGGAGATAGAACAGCAGTTAGTTTTAATGTAGAGGAATTAAATATTTTTCTTATTAATGAAGATAATTGCTCGTCAACAGCTTGGGCATTTGATCTCTCCCTTCAAATGGAACAAGCACGACTTCTGAATATTAAAGGGGTAGTTCAACCAAAAACTTTTGTTCCAGTGACTTCCTTTATTCTGCGGGACACAAAAGAAGATATTTAGAAGAATGCATCATCTCTTTGGTCCATATTCTTAACATTAGTGGAGTGCAAAATTTCAAGCGCTAAAAGGCACATATATTGTTTGGAATACGTTTTTTTTTTTAAAGTTTTTGAAAGAAATATGCTCACCATGGCTGCTTTTATTCGATGAAAAATTCATAAATATTCTAAAATATTATTACGACCTAAAACAACTGTTTTCTATTTTGAAATATTTTGAAAATGTAATTTATCCAAGTGACGCAACAGTCTTCTGTCACATGATCCTTCAGAAATCATTCTGAAAAGCTTACATTTTAAAATAGAAAACTGATTAGTACTGACTTTTAAACCGGTTGTCTAACTGCAACGTGAAATAAATCCATACAACTCAAAATTGATATATTTTCTTCAAATATACCTCTCCCTCATGCTGCCCTACATCAAGTATACTCCAAAATATGTTTTTTTGTGTGACAGAAGAAAGTCATACAGGTTTGGAACAACATGACAACATGCATGAGTATTTATTTGGGGTGAACTATCCCTTTAAATCATAAATCAGTGTGTTTTATGTCTGTCACTCTGGAAGGTCAAGTTGGAGGAATTCATTACCAGTTGTTTCTCTTTTATTTCAAAAGGACATGAAACGTGACACTTTTATATACTTGTAAATCAGACAGACCTCCTTTGGCATCGCCGAGCATTATCCTGTCTGTTGTGGGATCGGCGGCTCTCCCAAAGCATATCATTATATGCCGTTAAAGAATATGGTGACAGAGATTGCGGAGAGGACAGGGAGGGGCTAAACTAAACTCCACTCAAGGTCATGTTCTCCGACAATGGAGCTACTAATCCTTCGCCCACTCAGACGCGATTGGACCCACACCCCGCCGCTCCGAGGAAGAGTACGGGGGCCGGGTCTCCTCTTCCTCACCCCGTGTATTAGGCTTCCAAGAGCGGCCGGATAATCTACCAATTAGCAGCAATTGTGGCGGAGGGTTTTAATGTGGGGTTCTGTATTTTTTAAATACCGTTTAATTTTTCCTCTCTCTGGCACAATCGTGATTGTCAGCACTCTCTCTGGCTCCCCCATTTAAAATAAAAGAGTCCGGAGCTTAATTTGGCATTAAAGACCGTAGAATGTGCACAGCCAGCGATGTGATTGTCAGTCAGAGTCGGGGCGAGAGAAAAAGAGAGACTGAAGGGAGAAAATCATTTTAAAAGAGAGCTGGTGTGAAGGACTTGTTTGAACAGGCCTAATGCCTGCCAGAGTATCAGTGGAAGAAGCCGCATTGTGCCCAGATAACATGGTGCCCCAACGTTTCACCCCCTGTGGTCCACCGAGTTGGTGTGTTTGGATTAGGACAGCCCATTACATTAGCCTAATAATGGGATAAGGCCAACTTAGCGACATACTGCGCAAGAACACCAGGCAACATGAGCTTGTGGTCGATGGGAAACGTAATGGAAAAATTGTTGTTTGAAACAGAACTGCATATTTTTTCATTTAGGTGGTAAAACAGGTGGAGCGCAATATTCGTGAGAATTGTGTTTGTGCTAAACGTTTCAAATACTAACCTGTTGGTGGGGCTGTAAAACACAAAGCTTCTCTGATTACAGTGCTGAAATGATAATAATTAGACGACTATGTGGGTATTTCCATCGAAGGGAACCGGGCCAACATTGCATGCAGTTCTTTAATTTAGCGATGAATGTTATGTTGTGCGAACCAATAAACCTATGTTTTAGGCAAGCAGGCTGTCAAGGGACAGACTACAAAATAGGTTTCATGAGCCTTGCCTGACAGAGAATATAGTTCAGGGGATGAACGTGTGCGTCTTAGTAAAATACACCAACCAACTGTAATAATACTAATAACTCACATAGACAAATGTTGTGCATAACAGTACTTAAGAGTTAAAGCTTAAATTACAAATTAAAAGTTAAATTTAAGTCAAACATAAAAATTTAAGGTGCACAATTAAGAAATGAAAAGCACTTTTGAAAAATATATATAATCAGGAATAAAATCTATTATGGGCCATCTCCTCCCCTTATAATGTATCTGGCATCACATGTATCCACAGAAAAGACAATCCCAGAATGCATTGTAACAAGCTCACTGGGGGAAAAAAATCCAAGATGGCAGAAAAGAGCAATGCTTATAATCCTTAAGTCTATGATTGGCTCATTATTGCAGTGTTATGATGTTTCTAGCATATCATATGTTTGGCAACGGTTCTTCTAACCCTAATTGATGTGGTGGGTAGCTTTTCATTTCTTAAACAACCATGTAGAAAGACACATTATGGCCATATTCCAGGATGACAATATCAAGATTCATCAGGTTCAAATTGTGAAAGAATCAGGGGAGGCAAGGGAAGCATAGCCTACCCAAATTTTTGAGGTAAAAATGGAAGGAGTGGTTTAATGTTAACAAAATTCACGGTTATTCATTTCATGTCTCAGAATGTATATTTATACTTTGTAATTTCACCTCTGTAATGTGTAACTCTTCCCCGAATGTGCAGAATCTGCAAAACACAAGACTGAGGGGATAGAGAAGGGGAGGGGAGGCATTGAGTCAATGTCTCTGTTGGTAAAAAAATAAAAATAATTAGCCAATCACCAGCAAGTATTTCGCTTTCACCGATTGGGAGTGCTGAGAAAAGTAACATGGCAGAAGAGGCTAGCCTCCCTTGGTAAACCAACCAATCCTCGAAGAAACATAAATTACACGATTTTAGTTTGAACCGCTACCGCAGATGCATAAACAACGTATAGAGATAAGAGATAATATTTGAACGAAAACAAATGTATCAAACAACCATTCGAACAACAGCTACAAATTATAAAGGAAGACCCCACACTAAGCTAAGATGTGGTGGGATCTCACTCACAGCTCAGCTCGCAGCTGCAGGCATTCATGTTAACGGAGCGGCCGGTGGAGCAAAGTAATTGTTTCAACTTCTCAAATTAATTCCTTTGAAAGTTAAGCTTCCAAAGGCATGAACTTAAAACGCGCCAGACTGAACACGCGATGTGAATGTATTACCTCAGCTCTCATCACGAGAGCTCATTCAGCTCATTCATCACGATGAATGTAATCTGACTCCTGCAGCATTTGTGCCATGACACTCGATCGGTGACTCACTCATTATATTGAACAGACACGTTCAGTTTTTAATTGTAGTCTGTTCTCTAACTGAACTGATTTTATGAAAATAAACAGGTGGGAAAGTGATCTAGTAATCCAGTAGCGGTGGCTTTGGGAGTGGCCTCACAGGGCAGCAAAGCAATGTATTCTGTGAATTGTAGTCTTTCATCCCCATGAGACAAAAATACATTTTCTGTCTTTTCTCAGTCTAGAAGGCACCAAATTGAAAAATAATTTCACATTTCTACTACATTAATGAACCAGTTAAAACACTGATTCTTCTTTCCAGCGCTGAAGTACCCCTTTAACATAAGACTCGCCGTTAATCTATTCTCAAAGTTGGGTTGGGAGCTGGGTCTATACTACCAACCCGATCACACATAAATGCGTATAAATTGTACGAGTGTGCAATGTCGTGGAATGTATACATCAAAACTCATTTTGGCGTGCATATGATACGCTGTTTTTCGCGTGCATATGATACGCACTTTATGGCGTATATATGACACGCTCTTGGGTAGGTTTAGGGTAGTGGGGTGGGGGGTTCGTATGTATAATACACCAAAAACTATGTATCATATGCACGTGAAAAACAGCGTGCCATAGACACGCCAAAATGAGTTTTGGCGTATATATTCCACGACATTGCACACTCGTACTATTTATACGCATTTTCGTGAGAATAGCCTGATACTACGCAAGCTATGATTACTTTCACCTTACTTTCACCATATTTTAGCACGGATGTATACCTAGCCAAATTGCACTGTAGGGAGCGAGAACGAGTCTTCAAACCTGTGTATGCCTACTGTGAAATTACAACATTAAACGTGATGTGCAAACATGGATGCTGCTATGAAGCCGCCAGGTTTGCTTCAGGGAAAAATTATTTTTAAGAAGCTTCCCAATGGAAACCTCGACAAGACTAAGGTTGCACCTTGTGCAATGCAGAATTAGTTTACTGTAGAAGTACTTCCAGTCTCGAGTACCGCCTAAACTCACACTTTTTGTCATTCCAATTAAAATCATTCCGACTGAAAGATTCAGCGGATTGTTTACATGAGACGTTATCTAATCTGGGGTTTACATGTGCTGACTTTCAGTCTGAATCATTTTGTGACATGTTGTGACAGTTTGTTTGGCGCATCAGAAATGTCAACGTTGTCCTCTCCAGCAGCTGGAATGTGTTCACAGTTGCCATAGCAACTCTCAACGGCCACCAGGACTTATACGGTTTTATAAAAGCTATTTTTTTGTTGTAAAGTGTAATAATCATCTCAGAAAAATACATTCTTCTGTCAGACGCAGTTGAAGTAAAAATTGCCTTGGATAAACACTGTCAAGATGAGAGAGTGTAGCCAGGCTGTGTCTGTGTCATTATTCCAACATATCTTCATAACTTCTTACGGAATAAAACGTTTACCCCTCAGAAAAAGTTTCTTTCCTCTCAACATTATAGCCTGGTGTGAGCGCAGCGCTCGCCCTTCAGCTGTGGAGGCACGCTCTGTATATCACGTCACATAAGGACATATATTCAAAAGTAATTGGGAGAGGTCTTTTACATGGTGAAATTTTTAGTTTGATCGGTTCATGAAAAGGTTTATCCAACCCCTCTCAAACCGATTACAATTTCATTCGGTTTGGGCATTTTTATTCCGGTTGAGGTGTTTATAGAGCATTTTGATTCAGATTGGACTTTTAAACTGATTACAGTGCTCCATGTAAACGCCTAAACGCACCGAATATTTGGGTAGCACACATATTCTGAATGCCTTTGGCAGAATTCAAATGAGCCATTTTAATCTATAGGATTAATCTAGATTAATTCCAAGATTACAGTGAGATTAATCTAGATTTAAAAAATTGATCTATGCCTACCAATATTTATATACATATACATAATAATGATTCTATATACTATATGAATTATTAGATATTGGCTGTTTGTTAGTACTAATACAGCACATATTAATGCCTTATTATGTATGACCATATTATATACCTAAACTTAACAACTAACTTATTAACTATTAATAAGCAGTGATTAAGAGTCAATAGAGGCAAATGTCATAGTTAGGTAATAGTGAGACTAAAGTGTGACCATACACACACATATATATATATATATATATATATATATATATATATATATATATATATATATATATATATATATATATATATATACCCTATTTACAAACTTTTATGTTATATGCGATTTATCGCTTTGACATCACACACACACACACACACACACACACACACACACACACACACACACACACACACACACACACACACACACACACACACACACACACACACACACACACACACATATATATTCACTGTGTTAATCATCAGTAAATGAATGAATGAATGAATGAATGAATGAATGAATGAATGAATGAATGAATGAATGAATGAATGAATGAATAATAAGTTGTTGTTTTTATATATAGAAAAAAAAAAACTGAAGTCATTCCTTAAAAAAGCAGCACATAGCAGCACATCTGAGCTACATTTTTCTCAGGTGGGGCCATAGGGAGCCAAGAGGCCAATAATTAGTTGTCATCCCTGCTTGCCTTTATAGTGCTAATTTGGGGTCAGGCTGTGGGGTATAAAGGTCACGGTCACAGCTGGCTCTCTCAGCGTGTCCACTGCGGCTGTTTGTCTATTGCTGGAGCGAAAACAATCTGCTGGCTGTTCCCTATGGTCGGCATAGTGACCTTGCCCTTGGCCACGCTGGTGATGGCAGCTGGTGTCAAAGAGAACAACGCCACAGAGTTCCCGGGACCTCTGTCCTCCGCTTTACTCTACAAGCTCCTCTCGCAGGTGCGTGGCGATCGGTGGAGAAGGGGCGGAGTGTTCCTTCAAGAGACGTCACAACCTCTTCTATGATTGTTTACCTCATAATCAAAACACTGAAGGCTAGAGCTTATCTCTCCTTCAATCTTCTAAATCTGACCTTGGCTCTTCAAATAACAGTCTGATCCTTTTACTAATGGCTAACTCTTCCCTGGAGGGTTCATCTCCAGGTCTCAGTACAATAACATAGTGGAAGTGCATAACTCTGTGGGAGCTTACTGACCAGCTTTTAAGGGCATCAGCTTCAAAGCTGGAGTACCTGAACTAAAGTTTAAGTTAAATTAGACTTGCTATTGCCGAAGGGCAGGATTAACTGAAAATTATAATAACAAACTCCATTTTGCACACATCACGCCACACAGTTCTGAGTTGAGAGTTTCAGGAGAGACAACAGGACACCCTCATCCTTGGACTTTCTTGTGAGCTTTCGCTGGCCGTTCCCTCACTTCCTTCATTCTGTTTGGGTAAACAGTGCCAGCCTGGTGTCCACCTGCTTTGGGGCAGTTGAGAAATTGACGTTTCCTGAAAAGTTCCTTGAACTTTGACCTGTTGGGGGCAGGAAGAGGGGTGCAGTGTGGCGATGCCCTCCTGTGTGGCCAACTACCATTTAACCCCCTAATTGTTACAAGGCAGCTCCTGGCGCTCTAATACTTGGTTTCCGGAAATCACTCTTAAACAATCAAATGAACGCACATGAATGGAATTCGCCATGCCTTTGGGCCTGGGATAAATGGTGTAGCCTGAAACAGTCATCTGGTGGTGCTCAAAAAAGAAGGAAAAGCTTCGTCTAAACACATTTCTAGAAGTGAATCTGATCAGCAAGTGAAATGGATCAAATAACTTAAATAGAACCAAATCACTGAAATACAGTTGATTGCGGTTTTAAAGGTGTCGTGAACTGGCTTTTTTATTTTCTTATACTGTTGTCGAGGTCCACTTATGGCGTTCACATGGTTTTTACATTCAAAAACATCTTAACTAATAAGTAATAGTCTATTTTCTACACTCTCTCCAGAACACTTGGTTTTGATGGGTGTGCTGCACTGAAGAATTAGAAGTAAACGCCCACGGCTAGGATTGGATAATATTTGCATATTTAATGAGCTTCTGCTCCCCTGTCAGTTCTCATGAGGGAGGGATTGTTTTAAAAGCAGCTGGAATAATTAACTGACGGGGCTAAGTCTCAAAACGTATTTATCAAACAAACACAATGATTTATCTCTCATCCACCCATGATTGTCACCCATGATTACTTGGCCCGCCCGATCGGTGGATATAAGTGCGAAACGCGCACGCACGCACGCGCACGTGCTCTTCAAACACAACGGAGATAAAGAAATGAATGTTATTTCACTATTTAAGATTCACCGGCCTGCCGATGTGCTTGCAATTTGGTAGCCCGTCTGGAATATACATAGCCCTGGGACGTTGGGCTTTGTGAGCCCTGGGAGTCTGATCTCGCAGTGAACCACAAATAAGGGATTCTCCAGCCTGTGACAGCGTGCTGGTATGCTCCGTTGCACGTCACGTACACATAATCAACAATGCAGTACTGTTGCATATAAAAAAACATGTGCTGCAGTGCACCATTCCTGTCAGCTCCAATATAGAAGGCACAGCATTGTGTTTTAATCTCAATATGTCTGCAAATCCAGTGTCGACCTGTGTCTTGTTTACAAACGATTTTCTTGCTATCTTCGGCATGTTTATTGCTCTGTAACGCGATCAGAGTCGGTGGGCGGGGCTACAGAAGCAGCGCACACATATGAGGCGGCGTTTCACACTTCTAATGCGTTATTGATCTGAGAGCCTCGTTTTCTAGGCCTGAAGTCTATAAAAGCTTTTCTTTTACTAACAAGTAAGTTTTCAGCTCTGAAACACAGGATATTGTTATATTACAATGACCCTTTTTATATATATATAAAAAAGCTCAAGGGAAAGTTGATTTCATCACCCCTTTAAACAAGGACTTTTCAAATTATTTCAATTGTCACGCTACCCAGGACGTCACAATAAACTTCTTACAGCATGACACTCATTAAAGGGAATTAACATTATGGTAACATGGGTTGTAAGGGGATATGAAGAAGGTACACTAAAACAAAGACAGACTAAAATAGTATTTTCTGTAAGTAAAACATGGTGAATGAAGGTGGGACATAAGTCATATTTTTCCACATAGGCCTGTGGGAGTTATATCGTGATCAGTGTTCATTGCAAGACATTTGACTTTATATTGTGCATTATTGTCACAGTAAGAAAGCATTACTGATTCTTGATATGTTAATTAAGTCACATGCTCTCACACAAAAAAAAATCTTAGGTTATTTTTTCTACCCAAATCCTGGTTTGAGACTTCTGGATAATTTTGGGGGGTTATTTTCAGGATTTTCAGTGTTTAGGTAGTTTTTGCTTTACCCAGCTCCTGGGTCAGATGTAACAACCCAGGGTTTGAGTTATTTATCGCAGGCTTTTTGTGACCTTGTGATCTTCGGTAAAATACAGGTTTATGTACATTTTATTTGATCTATAGATATAATATATATATATATATTTTTTTTTTGTTGTATATATTGTTTAATTTTATGCAAAGCAACATACAGGGGTGCAATGTGAGTCACCTATACAAGTGTTGCGTGACTCGAGTCTGTCTTTCCGCGCTATGAAAACACCTGATGCCTTGTAAAAAATATTATGATTTTATAAAAAAAAATACAGAATATAAATACATAGGATGTTAAAATAAGTCCTCAGAACTGCACACTCATTAGGTTATAGAGCCAGTCACCACATACTTTAGCAATGAATGAAACACAGGGCAGAGGTCTAAAGTTAGAAGTACCCCCGCTGAACATGATACAAGCTCTTGCACGAGATCCAGCGTAGGTGGAAATGGGACACCGAGTAGATTACATTTGAATTACTTCAGAAGCCTCGTACAAACAGGGACGATTATCGTGCGCTCTTATCGCCAGTGTTTTTCAAGACATTTTTCAACCCGTCTTTGTGTTCATACCCAAGCAATTTTCACTGTAGATGCACCGAGTGAATGTGCAAATTCACTCCCAACAGTAAATACCGCTTATTGAAAAACCGAAATACCCCGGTACACAAGGTGGCGCTGCCCAACTTTATGCTTCTGAGTCTGACACTCGCTTGTCATAGGAAGAAGAGACCCAGTATTTATGTGCTTGCCAAAACCATTCACACACTTTTTGCTAACTGGCCAACAGAACATGGATATTTCAGCTATTTCATTCACTTTGCTGTTTGTCATAAAGTTCTTTGTGTTCTTCATTCATCTTGCCTTGTTGCATCTTGTTCTGCATCTACTTACTTCCTCTTTGTCATCTTCTTCTTAGGTATAAATGTGTGCTCAGCAAGACCGTTTTGTGCTTGAATTCCACCAAGTCGTGTTTTACTGTAACTTTAGCAGCTCCAGGCACGTGACTAAAAGTGCCAATCATATTGAACGGCCAGTTTCAACCCAAAGAAACCAACCCTAGGCGTTTTTTTTTCTTCTTCAATTATGCTTTTATGCCTGCCATTTTGTGCGTCGGTGAGCACACTCACGTTGGGTGTTTCTCAAACGGAAGGCTGAATCCTATCGAGACTGTGTTCTTCCTAGTCCTAGTCCAGCATCTGCTACGCAAATATCCAAAACAAAGCAAACAGAATTTCCAAGATGTGCTTTGTCAAAATCATAGACACTCTTATTCTGTGCCAGTAAGTAATTTAAACACAATAAACATTTGAATTCATGTAGATACATCTAACTACTCTTCAAAATGTTTGACATGTCAGCGAAGCAAAAGTGGATAAACATGTTAGGACTTTAATTAGTAAATGATGACTAATGTGTATTAGTCAGCCTTTATTAGAAATGTCACAGGAATTTTAAACGGGCTGAAAGGAAGCAGTATATCAGGAGAGGGAGATGATCTGTCTGTCCAGATGATTTGCACACGCATTATTAGCATACAGTGCGAGTTCCTCTGGAGGACATAGCACTTGTTTTTCTTCTTTCTCTGTGTTTTCTTTTTCTTTCTTTGCCCTTGTGTTAAGGTTTATCGAAGAATTAGGTTTCCTGTGATATATCATTTTACCACCAAAGATTTTTGTACAAACAGAGAACACAAACACATCTGAGAGACTAATGACTTAAATATGCTTCACATAAGCACTTGTGTTTATCACTTTAAAGTGCAGTTTCTACTCAAGAGGGGCTGTGAATATGCTGGAGAAAAATAAAAAATTAAACCACAAATTTGGCAAAAATATGTAATTAATGTCCCTATGACAAGACTGCATTAAAGTTGCCATGAAATCAAAATGGACCATTCTTTTTTTTAATGTAATACTGTGGTTGATTATAAATGATTTATCTGTGCACTTCATTTTTTTAAACTTTTTTTTAAAAAATTCATGTCATTATAATCTTTAAACAAAAACATTAACCTTCTTTCCCCCAGTGAAGCGGCTTCGCTTCTCTTCCTGTCAGGTGCTGCGGCATGAGGGCGGGGCTTGATTTCGTCCTCAAAAAAAGAGCAAACACAACTTCTGCTTCATGCCCACCTTAACATTTACAGCACAAAAATAACAAAATAATAAGATTAATTAGATTTTTATATGGAAAAGTGCTTGCTCATGCAAAACTTGCCTCCACAATGTTGGAGTTGGAAAACTTTCTAGAGTGTGCTCAGTGGTTGCTATGGTGTTGCTATGCTGTTGAGAAATTGATTGGCCATTGCAAAATATCTCTTTGAGATCTTTTTTTTCTGCTAAGTTCATTGTCTGCACCACCATCACTAATAATAATAATAATAATAATAATAATAATAATAATAATAATAATAATAATAATAGTCATAATTTTATTGGCTGAACCACACCAGCACAAATAATAATAATTAATATTATTACTAACTAATTACTAATAATTATTTAGTAGTAGTTCTTATATAATAATAATAATAATAAATATAAGTACATTTTATTGGCTGAACCACAACTAATAATAATAATTATTATTATTACATATAAAAGGTTTTATATGTTTTATTTGGTAGATGTCTGTTTAATATAGTTTCCCCCAGTGCATCATGGGATGTCAAGCACCCTGCATGGCTTTCCACACTTCAGTTTTTCCACTTTGCGCTGACTTGCCTTAGACGCACGTGGGCTTAGAGTGTTCCTCAGCGCTTCTGAGACAGCGACCTATAGGCCTGATTGCTTCCCAGGATCAGAACGAAAAGCAGCATCCAGTCGAGTTTCGCTCAGTCCCGCTAAGCTAACCGCACAAACTGCCAGATCAGAGGTGTCTCCAGCAGCCCTGGATTACTTAGGAGGCCAAACTATATTTCACTTCATCTACTTTGTTTATTTCTTCCTCTTCTCTTTATCTGCCCTCTCCAACCTGCCGCTTCCATTCCGATCCTCCTTTCCCGTGTCACTACTGCCCCAAAACTCAGGTGTTATTTTTCAAAAGGGGATCTCGGGAGAGTCGGAGTTTAGTGATGTAATGAAACAACAGCCAGATTCCAGGCAAGCTTTTAGCACCAGCAGATTGGGTGGGGAAAAACTTCTGAAGAGACTCCAAGGTCAATTGCTGTGGGAACCGACACTTTTGCCAGAATGAAAAAGGAAACGGAGAACGTATCAAAGGCTGCTACCTCCAAACTCTTGCTTTCACCTCTCTCAGCGGACACTATCATATGTCTACTTCATGTTGATGGAGGCCTTGTAAAGTATATGTGCCATAACATTGAATCCACATTTAATTCAATGTAAAATTGGTAACTTGTTGCCAAATAGAAAATTAAAATGTAACTGAAACGTATGTAACCACAAAGGGGTATTCTTTACGATCCAAAAATAATTTTGACCATGTGAATTCTTTTCCCAAACAGAATAAAATAGAAAGAGGTGGATATAGAATGGAGATGGTAGGTATATTTTGGCTGCATATTAAATTATTGTTATTAATATTATTTCCATGGTTTCAACTGTGATAAACATAAAGTGCAATTAAATAAAATAATACAACATTTAAAAAATAATTCAATATTAAATCCTTTATGATGTGATGTTGATCTAAAACTGCAAAACTTAAACAAATCTAGCAGTTTTAAACTATAAACCTTTCTCTCAGAGACATAAGCATTTGGTGTGTGAACGGTGTGTGTTTCTAAAAAAAATGATCTGCTTTGTGAGGTACGACGAAGATCATACAAATGCTAATTATGTTAAATATTATATATATATATATATATATATATATATATATATATATATATATATATATATATATATATATATATATATATATACACACACACACACACACACACACACACATAATTTATACATATATATATATATATATATATATATATATATATACACACAAACACACATATATAGATGTTTTGTTGCGTATATATATATATATATATATATATATATATATATATATATATATATATATATATATATATATATATATATATATATATATATACTTTTATAATGCAGGAAATTCTGAAGAATAAAAAAAACTTCTCTAAAAAACTTTTTTTTTTTCCATCTTGCCAATGATGCATAGGTAAAATATGCATCTGATTTTTATTTATATTTAGGAATAAAATGATTATAGATTAATTTATATAAGTTACAAAAAAGATAAGTATATGAAAAAAATGAATTTATGAACTTCTTTTATGTTACAATTTCATCAATCATGTTTATTAATAATTTCAGTAATTGCACAAAAAGCTGCACAGAAACAAACACATTTACAAATATCTACTCTTTTTACATGAAACAATGTTAATCTTTTGAAAGCAATAATCCTACAACAGCTCTTGATATCAAAATGAGAATGCTAAATGTAAACTATACCATGCTGCTCTGCAGTAAATGTATGTCACGTAAAATGTGATCCAGCACTCCATATCCCGCTTTCACCGGCCCCTGTCTTCCTCCAGTTCCTGCCACCCCGGAGGTCAACGAGATTAGCCCGGGAACGTGAGAGGAAGCCAGGGATGGCCTGGTGTGGAGCCTCCCCTCACTCTGTCTCCATCTCCTCTCCCCTGTGATTTAAATTCAATCGCTGAGAGCATCGGCGCGACACAGCCGCCATTAAAGCAGCGTGCTATTTACACATCATAAGCCAGTCTATTACATTGACATCCCAAGGAGCGCACTTCAGCCCTGCGCGAACTCATCCTCGGCCCACAACCGGGCCCCCTCTCTGTTTGCTCTGTGCTCCGGCATGCTGATTGGGCGATTTTGGAGCGATATGACATTCCACTACTGCAGGACGACGTGTTAGGTCATCTTTCTGAAGTAGTCAGGAGGCATTCATTATTTTGGGGCGAGGGAAATTTTCAGAAGAAAGGTCAACTAAGAGATGGGGATGGTGTGGGTTGATTTTAATAGAGGTGATGGTCGTTGGGTGTTACAATTGAGCAGGGAATACTGTGTATCCCACACTTACAATATATACACACCATCTCATCCAAAAACAGTGTTTAAACTGTGGAAAGTGAGGGAAGCAAATGTTTGCTTTTATGTATTTTATTCAGTATAACAGCACGAACGCCCAGACCAGTTGGTGTTAGTACCAACTCAGTGCCCGAAATGTTCCTCCACTCCTGGTCGCTTATTGCACCACTAAAGACATAAAAAATATTTGAGCAATTACAATCAGATGGCTTGAACTGTGCATGTGTGTGAGTATATGTATGTGTCTGACTGGTGTTTATATACTGAGGGTGCCCTGAGGAGAGTGAACTCAAAGCGGCTTAACGTTGAGGAGTGAACCCTTGCTGAACTCGGAGCAGGTGGGGAAATATTCTCTGTGTCTCTCTTGTACTCTGGGACCTGCTTTAACTTTTATAGTGATCAGTAGAGCTCTATCTCTTCTCTTACTCACAGACTCTGTGAGTAAATTACATGTAGATGTAAAACAGTTATGCCTTTATTCATGAGTGTGACAATTAATGTGACAGTTCATAGTGCATAAATTACACACGCACACACACACACACACACACACACACACACACACACACACACACACACACACACACACACACACACACACACACACACACACACACACACACACACACATGTTGGTCTATGTGGTTTACAGGGACTCTCCATAGGCGTAATGGTTTTTATACTGTACAAACCGTATTTTCTATCCCCTTACACTGCCCCTGCCCCTAAACCTACCCATCACAGGAAACATTCTGCATTTTTACTTTCTCAAAAAAACATCTTTTAGTATGTTTTTAAGGCCATTTGAATTGTCCTCATAAACCACATTTATAGTGTAATACCAGTGTAATACCCATGTAGTTATACAAATTTGTGTCCTCATAAACCACATAAACAGGCTCACACACACACACACACACACACACACACATATATATAACAATACTATACATATATAACAATACTAACGATTGTTTGCTAAATAAGTGGGGGGGGGGGTTAAAAATTGAAACAAAAATTCAGCTTTGCCATCACAGATTTAAATTACATTTTAAAATATTTAAATTACCTTTTAAAATAATTTACATGAGATAAAATGGAAAAGAGTTATTTTAATATTGCACAATATTACTTTTTACTGTATTTTTGATCTAATATGCAGCCTTGGTGAGTATGAGGGCATGAGGATTTGTTTTACATTTAAAACTTTTGAACAGTAGTGTATATAAAACTATGTGTGTTGGGCAAATCTTGTGTGTGTGTGTGTGATTTTTCTCTCATTTATCTAAATATTAGAAATATGATTGTTAAAATGTTTAAGTACCGACCATCAGTACAAACCTACACCAGGTTACATGGATGAAACCCTTGTGATTAGTTTGGAAAGATTTTAATATTCATGAAGGATGGAATGTCCACCCATGGAAAGAGTGTTTTGCTTTGGTTACATGCTGACATTTTCGCTAGCTCGGGAATTTATAAATTGAAACCAAAAACTCTATGTACATTGATTCCGGCACACATGCATTTGTATTTTTTGGGTCAGAAATTTGCTGTAATTGCACGTTTTAGTTTCAAGTTAGACATCGACTAAATATTTTTTATTTCAAAAGCATAAACGTTAAAGGCTTGCAGTATTTTTCACTGATTCAGTTCACTGATTTCACTGCAGCTTTGAGTACAGATCTATGCATCATCAAAAAAGAGTGAATTCAACAGATGTTTACACACATAGAATTACATGGTATATTGCCACTGCAGAATTTCCTATCATGCCCTAAAGACAAGATCCAAGCTGGCATCATGTCAAGTTGGTGTGTCACCACATTTCAAGGACAGAAATACAGACCAGTTATCAAGTTGTTAATGTAAATTACAATTGACTTTTATTGGTCTACCACTTACTATGAAATTTCCCGTCTTTAAAGACAGCCATAAAAATTATTACAGTGTACTGCAAGTGAGAAGTTTTCATTTGAGGAAGAAAAAAAAACATAAATCACCAACAAGACCAGTGGAATAAAGAGATTTAAACCTTTCATTATTTTATTTGTTCTAGTCTTTTTTCCTTCAGTCATGTAGGGAAAACTACTACTAATAATAATACTGAACAATAAACTGCAACTAACCATCAAAATGTGCATATGACAATAAAATAATTTAGGTTTTTAGAATTTCAGTTTTTAAAAGTGAAAAAACAAAAACAATATTTCGCTTAAAACTACTAGAAAATGTGAATAGGCTAATAGTAGCCTAATATAATATTAGTCCAGTGTGTGTTACATTTGTTAAACATTATGCTGTTTGTGAATTTTAAAATGTCAATTGTCCTGTCAGTCTGTCATGTTGAAAACGAATATCAATGGAACATTTTTATATGCTGCACATTTATGATAATAATAATAATACAAAATTTAAATTAAATAAAAACATTTTGGAAATGTGTTGGTTTCCACATGATCCACTGCACAACGCGGATGCTCAAACAAAACCAGTTGTGAGCCACTGATCTAAAGGTTCTGAAGTAGAGAGCTTGTGGGGAATCTCTTTATGGTTATCATACCCCATCTAGTGGCTGGAGCCGGTTAGACTGATAAACTAAGACGAGCCGGCAAACCTCTCTCTCTCCTCTCCACTGCAAGCACGAGGAATAGACCCAACTGTCAACTGTCAGTCAACAGCTATTACACATGCAAGTCGATATGAAAGAATAAAAAAGTTTTTAACTTTAGAAAAGTAAAACGTATAATTTCTTCTGTGGATAAAATATCGAGTTCCAGTGCAGCTGTTTGTATAGGCTAATAAACGAACGAACAGAACAGAGTAAATGTAATAGCTTGAGGTAGATTGAGTGAAGTGGAACCTGCTGTGTGTGAGGCTGCCATTCTGATCGTAAATATGGTTCATGTTATGTAGATATAAAGATGTAAGAATGTGTGAAAGCGCTGCCCTATATTGCCCCCTTGTTTCACAATGCCATTATCCGTCTGAAAACGGATCCCCGGTGAGCTTCTTTTGCGTTTTTCCTCTCAAAGAATAAGTGCACAAAATCGATCTCAGGTCTTGCGAGCAAAGCTGCGTCTTATAAGGTTACAGATGGGACCATTTAATTCACGTCTAGGGGCAATTCACAGACACATGCTAGTGAAAGAGAATATCTCTTTCCCTGAGAACCTGTGCACCAGAAGTGCTCCACCTGTTCCTCGCTGCTCTCCCGTCAGAGCGTTTTCCTGTCTTTCCCCGCTTGAGATAAACATCTGTGTGTGACATGGCCTTCAAATTGACCATGTTAACGATTCTCTTCCATACAGTAAGCATGTCATGTTGAAAAGGGGGATTTCTTCATCTGTTGTGACTTTGGCTGTCAGCAAAGGGGAACCATGTTACAGTATCTGTCCTGTTCTGCTAAAATTTACCCTCTTCTACAATTTCAGAACTGTGTCTCCCAGAATAATATGAAAACAAAGCGAGGAGGTCGGTTGCACTGGTGTCTTCGTACTGGAAGTTTTACTGCTCTGTGGTGTTCATACGTGAAAGTAGAAACAGATGAGCAACAGGTAATATCGCTGTCACTCACATGTTCACACAAAACCTTTACTACAATGGAGAACAGATACTGAGAGATACATATGGCTGTAGTCCAGTACTGTTTCTTGTGTCATGGTATATTTGGACTTTAAGAAAATACACATACAAATATAGTTACAACACTAAATATATAAATGTAAATCTTAATATTTATTTATAAATCTGAACATAGTTATAAGTAAATATCTAAATATAAATGTATAAATGGATACAATGTGTGCATATACTTGGTCTGAATATTTAGATTTAAATATCTTAATATATAGTAATAATCAGTGGCGTAGCACCAAATTTTGGGCCCTGGGTACAAACCATCTTGCTGGGCCCCCGTACCATGTATGTGTATGTATAGAAAACGGACTTCCCTGCCTCGGGCCCTGGTTACTCAGTACCCTTTATCCCCCCAGTCCCACGCCCCTGGTAATAATTCTGAATATACTGTACACAGATGTAAATCTGAACAGTCTAATGTAAATGCAAAATTGTAATAACTATATATATATATATATATATATATATATATATATATATATATATATATATATATATATATATATATATATATATATAATTTATTAATATAATAACATTTACATAATTTCTTGTAACACAAGCACACATATACACAAGCACAATATATATATATATACATATATATATATATATATATATATATATATATATATATATATATTTTTTTTTTTTTTTTTTTTTTTTTTTCAAAAGAACTACAAAGAATTCAAAGCTGTTTTCATCCAAACTTGTTTATTATTGATTTAAACTACTCGTGGGAAGAATAACATGTTCTTTGACTTTGTTAATAATAATCACAATTTCCTTCACAATGGCATTCACCGAGCTGATCACAAAAAACGGCATGATACACAAAGAAGTATGACGTGTAAGTCAGGTTATATGATGATGATGTTAATGCCTTATCTCTCTCCCACTAAGGCAAAAGGCCACACATAAATCGCGAGTGCAATTGAAAAGCTCAGCGGCTCCATTAATTCCAAGGCCATATCCTCTCTCTCTTCTCTTGAATAATTGATCCTTTATAAAACCAGCTATTAAAAAGAGACTCGCCCATGAGAGAGCTTTCAGGGAGAGAGAGTTGTTTCAGGAAATCGCAGAGAAACGTCAGTGTAGGAACACCCTTTTCCTTCAGACTTGATTACGGATGGTTTTAATCTGACAAAAAAGAGTTGACAAGACTGGTGATGCAATCCCTGAAGAGAAAGCCACCATTCATTAGTCCGACCTAATGTGATTGAAAGCACTTGTGCAAATAAACAGGCAGTTAGAACTGATAGAGAGGAATCTCAGAGCCCATGCCGGTCACAGACAGTGACTAATTCAGTTTGGCCCTTTTATCTTAGTAATCCCATGCAGCAAAGTTTGCAAGTCCGAAAGAGGACTTATAAATTACATCTAATAGGCTTCAAATCAAGTACTAATTAAAACTGCATTAACGTTAATGAATCGGAAAAATGGAGACCCCAATTTATTGGAGTTGTGTTTATACAAGCAAGAGCTTCAATAATACATGACGCAATCGTGCTCTATGGGATGAACTCTTCTTCCTAATGCAAACCTCCTGTGTGTGTATGGAGCACAGATGAGGACGTACATGTGTGTGTGTGTGTGTGTGACGGTAAGTTTGGGCACTCCTAATCATTACTGGCCTTGTTAGAGGTTAACTTAGCAACATTAAGGCATCTTTAGCATCGGGAAAACACAGATGGAGTGTGAGTGTGCCAATCAGCATCACAGGTGCTCATAATTGTCTCTCTAATTGCTTCATTATTTCTTGCGGGTCTCGGGCCCCTGTTTTTTTCCCCTCCTCTTGTTGTGTGGCATCTGTGGTTCCATCACATCAGCATTTGGCAGATCCCTCTCAAGTCTCAATGAGAAGCCTCTCTAGAGTTTCAACATGTATCTGCATGTTTCCTTGATTTCCCCCGAGATTGTCTTTTATTTATTCGCTGATTCTCCCCTCAACCCCCTTTAATAGAAATTCCCGTGGTACAGGGTATGATTGTGGTGTTTATGACAAATTGTTAAATATGTCATTAGAAAAACAGAGAAAGAGAAAGGGATATACATGGAAAGGGAGCGAGAGTGCACAAGCAATAACCAGGAAATTCCCACATCAATTATGTCAGTCAAAGTGCTGTTTAAGTGCATGGTTTTAAAGCGCACGGCATCTCGACTAGCTCTTGTGTAATTATACAGGTGAAGAAACGTCACTCCAAACAACTTGTCTCATTGAATCACAAATAGAAAGGCATGACATCTTTATGATGGATAGATGGATGGCTATTGATGGATGATGGATAACAAGATTTAAAAATGGATGTATGTTTTGAGGGATGGATAATATATATTTGCATATATAAATGAGTGGATGCAAATATATAACCAATAGATGGATGGAAGAAATGATGCAAAGAATAGATGATAGCTGGATACAATTATAAAAAATAGATGGATAAAAATATATAAAAAGGGGTGGATCCATTTTGATGGATGGATAAAATACCGTATATTTAAAAAGGATGGTTGGATAAACATTTTAAAAATGGGTGGATGTTTTGATGGATGGATACAAATATATTACAAATGGATGGATTCAAATATGTAAAGAATAGATGATGGATGGATAAAATGATTAAAAAAAATGGATGGATACAAAATATATAAAAAGGATGGATGGATGGATGGATGGATGGATGGATGGATGGATGGATGGATGGATGGATACAAAGATTTAAAAATGGATGGATGTTTTGATGGATAAAATATATTTTAAAATGATGGTTGGATAAAATATATAACAAATGGATAGATGAATGAAAAATGTAAAGAATAGATGGAATGATCAAAGGATAAATAATGGATGGATACAAAATATATAACAAATGGATGGATGAATGAAAATATGTAAAGTAGATGGATGGATAAAAGATTAAAAAATATGTAAAATATATAAAAGGGATGGATAGATAGAAATATATTTAAAATAAAGTTGATGAAAAAATGATGGCAGGTGGAGACAGAGAGAGAGAGAGAGAGAGAGAGAGAGAGAGAGAGAGAGAGAGAGAGAGAGAGAGAGAGAGAGAGAGAGAGAGACAGACAGACAGACAGACAGACAGACAGACAGACAGACAGACAGACAGACAGACAGACAGACAGACAGATAGATAGATAGATAGATAGATAGATAGATAGATAGATAGATAGATAGATAGATAGATAGATAGATAGATAGATTTATAGTCAGTCTGCTGGCTCACTGACTCCAAATGCAATTACAAAGCCACAGACTGAGTACGGCTCCACAGAGAATACTTTAAACCTTCTCAAAACAGTCCTCAGTCTCCAGGGCCACACTGAAACTGACAGTATGGTCAAAACAGATTTACCATCATGGGGAACCCTCATCCCATTGGCTCTAAAAGTACTGACCCTGTGCCTGTGGAGTTCATCTCTGGGATACACTTTCTCCTCACTTTAGAAAAACTCCAATCACATGACATGAGATCCCCCAGAAGGCCTAACCACCTTCTGCCCACCCACAGAGCCAATGAGGCAGTCATGTATGCACATTCATGCCTCTCAAGTCTGGACTTGTGTTGAGCGGGACTGGACCAATTATCTGCGCTCGACTGGGAATACCCACGACTATGGCTGAGACCCATGAACCTGTGTAACCACTGGTCAAAAGCCTATGTGTAGATAATACAAACAAAACCTCCCTGTCATAAAGGTATTCCACTGTATATGGTTTACTGGATTGGATTTCAGCAGATTATCAATATATTACAAGATTGATGGTATCGATTTTGAAAAAAGTTTAGTAACACTTCAGAATAATGGTCATTAGTTCACTACATTAGATAACATTAACTAATAATGAACTGCACTTATAATTTATCTTTGTTAATGTTAATTTCAACATTTACTAATGCATTATTAAAATCTTGTTAATGCACTGTGAACTAACATGAACAAACCATGCATGAACAGCTGGATTTGTATTAACTAATATTAACAAAGATTAACAAATATGCTCATGGTTAGTTCATGTTAGTTAAATTATTAACTAATGACAATTATTCTAAAGTGTTACCAAAAATTGTGCTCATACAAAAAAAGAGCTTAAAAAGTTATGTTTCTGTTTCATATACATATTGTAATGACCTGAGGGTAATATTTTCATTTTGAGTGAACTATCCCTTTAGTAAGTTAATATATATATATATATATATATATATATATATATATATATATATATATATATATATATATATATATATATATATATATATATATATGTATATATATAATATATATATATATATATATATATATATATATATATATATATATATATATATATATATAAATATTTTTTTTTTTTACATTTAAGCATAGGTTAAAGGCTCTGACATTCATCGTTTTCCTACTTTGCACAGGCCAAAACAATTTTTGAACGGCCAGCGTTAAACTAGAACGACAGCTGTTTTTGTTTTTCCTCCGCAGTACTTTGACAGAGACGCACTGACTGCTAAAGCTATGTGAACGCAACTTTTCCGATCTCCCCCAGGAGGTTTGCATCTCTCAAAATCACCTGGGACTGACTAGTCATAATCTGCACTGCTTAAAGTCCACATAGCAACATTCACACCGTCCAACCCTTGGCAACAACAGCAAGTCCTTTACCTCTGCCTTCGCCCTCACTTAGCTCCATCTGTGCGGAACAGCCTGTGGGGAGGAAAGAGTTAATTAAATTACCATCCATTTTTAAAAAGCGCAGTGTCTGCGTCTCCTGCCAGATGATGAGGGGCATGCCTGAGCCTGTCGCTCTCTCCGTCTGTCTCCCCGGAGCTCCTGCCTGTCACACACACTCAGGTGTGTTTCCAGAAACGCACCTTTCACATGCACTTACCGCATCGACATCCGCACTTTCACAACAAGATGCAAGTTACCGAGATTAATGAGCACAGAAAGAGCGAGTAGAGAATTCAGAAGGTCAAAAACCTCCGATAGTAGTGATTTTGATGTTGATTCCATGTAAGTTCAATGTTACAGTTCAGCTCATCAGTGTTTTGAAGTCTTTAAACGTTGCTCATTAAATTCGCCATTCCAGTTTTAACCCCGGAATGGATTAAAGTTGTGAGCGAGTTCTTCCGAGAGCCGAGCTTTTCTGAGAACTAATCAAAATAAGTGTCGTTCGTCAGGAGAGAAATCTGGGGGCCTTTAACAAGCCCTTCATTATATTTGACCTGATTTTCTCCTTACAAGGACTTACAACAAACAAATGGTGAGATATTTCATGTTCCTGGCAGCACACTTGGCAACAAAACAAGGGAAGGGTGGAAGTGATTCCTTTTCTTCCAGCAATTAAATGGCTTCTTGATCAGTTTTCTGGGAAAAGGAGAGAAGGTGGTAAACAAATTAAAAGAGCCATCCATGACTAAACCTATCCCTAGGATTTGGGGGGGGGGGGGGGGGGGACGACTAAGAAAAAACCCTGCGTGAGCTACATGCAGAATTTGGAGAAACAATTTGGAAAATGCCAATTGCATTTACATTGGAGGCCAATTATTAATTCTGATTCGTGTTACCCCACTTACTCGCGCAGTTAAATTAATGAGGCTTGTTATCGTCCGCATTTAGACGTAATGGACAATTGCTGAATTGTGAGTGTTTACTCTACTGGAGCCGAATCCTATCTTAGGCCTTTTGTAATGTATTGGCAGTGAGCAAGAGGAGAGATTAACGGTGTTTGTCATTCTTCTCACAGCAGTTTTATAATGCAAAACATGGAGAAAGAGAAAGAGAGAATCAAAATGACCATTTGAAATAGCTACCATAGAGGAAAACTTCTGAAAGACAATTACTGTAATTCTTAATCTAATTAGCAAAGACTCTTATGCCTGCTGCAGACTGTGCGATTTCGGCAATCCTGTAAGATCATTACAAATCACACTGTGCGGCATGGATCTAATAAACTTGGGTGCGACATGTATGTATGCTGTTTGATGATGACGCCTATTGAATCCTAGGCTAAGTTAGTATAGAAGAATAAAACGTCATCAGCATGCGCTAATAGTAAACAAATAGAGCAAGTTGAATTGCAATTGTGATTTTTATGTGCTCTGAGAAAAAAGTAGGAAGCAAAAGAGGAGAATACGGATGTATGTGGTCATGGCTTGGGAAAAGAGACCAACTTGGCATGCCACATGCAAATGGTGGTCGAAGTAGTTTTACGTTTGACCATGTCGCATGGATCAATACGACATGTCATGTCACATTTTCATTGGCTAGTAAGTACACGTAGGTCATAGGAGCGAACACTATGAGATGATCATGCTAAATTTCTGACACTGTTTTCATATGACAGCTCAAAATCGTACAATGTATAGCGGGCATTATATCCCAGCAAGCAATTATGCATTTAAAAGACGTTTAACAGCCATCCAAATACAGCCCTGACGTCTGGGCTAAAACAAGACAAGAAGTGGGCTGACTGTACAGACTGATCTCATGAAATGGCGTATGTATGACATGCCAATTCTTATGCCATTTTGGCGTGCTATCAAGACGCATAATCACTTTTTAGGGTGTTTATCAACGCCATTTCATTCTATCCCCCTACACTGCCCCTACCTCTAAACCTACCCATCACACACACACACAGCTCTGCCCCTAAACCTACCCATCACACACACACACAGCTCTGCCCCTAAACCTACCCATCACACACACACACAGCTCTGCCCCTAAACCTACCCATCACACACACACAGCCCTGCCCCTAAACCTACCCATCACACACACACAGCCCTACCCCTAAACCTACCCATCACACACACACAGCCCTGCCCCTAAACCTACCCATCACACACACACAGCCCTGCCCCTAAACCTACCCATCACAAGAAACATTCTGCATTTTTACATTTTCAAAAAAACATAATTTAGTATGTTTATAAATCTGTTTACCTTGTGGACAAACACACATATTCAGACACATTTTAAACGCGTAACTCAAACCCTTCCCTAAACCTACCCATTTGTGTTTTATAAAAAACAGGATAACAGGCAGATACGACTGCAGGCACAATTTATTAAGAAAGTACAAATATTCCAAGTGTTCCGAGGCCAAACGATTGATTTGTGTAAAGAAAATTCCCAAATACGCCAAAGATTAATAATACATTTCAAATATTGCCGCCGGAAGAAACGTCACGTCAGCTTTGACAGCATTGGCTGTCGTGTGTCTCGTGACCAATTGCGTCATTATGTCAGCTTTGATTGTCAAATGCCATTGGCTCTCGTGTGTCTCGTGACCGATCGCGTCATTCTAATCTTGCCCTGTGTATCATTTGAATCAGAAATATTAATGACGTACGTGTTCCATTCACAAAGGGGCGCAATCATCATTTCAACGACTAAAACATCAAGATCAACTCTGTTCTTCACATGAAGATATCGTTTGACTTCAGAAGACTTGGAATGCAACATGAGTTAATACTTTTATACAGTTTTTTGGTCAGTTTTTGCAATAAATACATGTGACTATACATTTATTTGCCTCTTACGTGTTTTATATTGTTGAGGGTGGGTAGGTTTAGGGTAGGAGTGGAGTTAGTTGCTCCAAAACATAAAATTAGGCTATAAAGATTCATTCTGTGAGATCAAGTTGGCGGAATCAAATGACGGCGTAGACAATCAACAGGCGGATAGCTTAAAATGCGTACAGATAACACGCCACTTGGCTTTATAAAGTGGCATACATGTTCACGCAAAGTCATGATGTCATGTTGAAATCTAAATGAAAATGTAAAAGACATCTAGACCAAGAATAGACTAGTCGTCAATGCATAGAAAATGTCAAAGAAATGAAACCTAACACCTTGTAATCACTGTTGACTTTGCTTACATGATGGAATATCATACATCTCTTTTTTTTTTTTTTTTTTGGCAAAACCGAGATATAACCAAATTCAAGGTAAATTTAGCAAGTGGGTTACTCTATCCTTACTTTTTTAGCGCAAATCGATTTGCGTACCACTGACCGCCGGAAGTTAGTTATTTTAGTGTATAAAGTTTTAAATATGGATATTTTTCTTACATAAACACACCATTTTGTTTCAGAAGGCCCTTATTAACCCCCCAGAGCCATGTGGAGCAGTTATATGATGGATGGAAACACATTGTATGGACTTCAAAACGACATAACCATTCACTGCTATTATAAAGCTTTGAAGAGCCAAGACATATTTAATATAACTTGTAACTTTTAGCATAACTCTAACTCGATTTTATTCGTCTTAAAGGAGAATGTCATATACCTCTAGGATGACATGAGGGTGAGTAAATCATGCTCTAATTTAAATTTTTGGGTGAACTAACCCTTTAATGTTCGAAATATACATTGAATGCCCTATTAAGATGCTTGCTAAATTTGAATACATATTTCAATTTAGAGCAATGATTGTTTTAAAATTGTTTGGAGGCCAATCAACTGAGAATAGCTAACATAATTAGCATAATTTATAGAGCGGTTGAAATAAAAGAGAGCTTAGCAGACTTTAACGGTGCATAATCATATTTTGACCTACTTAATTCTGTTCATTCAACACAAGGAGGTTATTAAATTCAAGGTTTTGCAATATATATATATATATATATATATATATATATATATATATATATATATATATATATATATATATATATATATATATATATATATATATTTGCTTGGTTTTGGACGACTGGACAGTGTTCAGAAAAAAAGAAGATATGCTAATGAGCACTTTTAATTCATGCCTGACTGGGAATCTTAATCTCAGACGTGTTTATGCCTTCTTTATCCAAGCATTTTATATCAGGTATCTCTTAAGGGATAGACAAGATCATAGCCAGCATTTTCTTACTGTAAATAAAAAGGAATACAACGGATATCCTCTGAGGAGAAGCCAAATCCAACAACAGCGAGCTGTCGATTCTGAGTCCTTTCATAAACAAAGACAATGCGATGATCTGATTCAACATCCTCTTTTCCTATGACGAAACAAGCTCTTCGGGCAATCAATTAAACACATTTGATTCTCTTCTAAACATCTAAAAGTGACTCAAATGGACTGTCAAATCATTTCTATTTTCAAATAGGATTTGAGAGATTAGTGTGTGGAGATGAGAGGCTGATTTGCTAATATAGATTTTTTTTCTTTCTGAACATTCAGTAACACTAAAGTGTGTGTCTAGTGAACGGTAAGTAATATGGAAGAATGATATAGATGCCATTATGAAGCCAAGAACAGAAAGGAAATCTCTGGCTCCATTTGGTTTCACTTTCTATAGCTGACTAAAGTACGGGCAGCTAATCCTCTTTTTGTTGGACATAAGGGTTGCCAACAGGCCCAACTCAGGTACTCTACTCTTAGATGTTTTCAAGGGGTTTTCCACATTCTCGGGCGTAATGGATTTCAGTTTAAAGCTGGAAAATCAAACCTCAATGAAGACTTAAACAAAAACGTCTGTGTTTGTGATCTTCACACCAGCTTCATCTGGTAGGAACACAATGAGCTGTCTTAAAAAGCTCTGTCTTTTATATTAGTAACTGATTTATTTTTATATACAGTATATTCTTCCATCCAAATGAAATTGTGCTGCCAGTGTGTGTAATGTGTAGAATAGTGGTTTATGTAATCAGACTATCCCGTCTGTTAAGGTCAAAGAAGCCCCAGTGAGCATAATAACAGATGCCAGACACAAAGGCATTGTTCTCCAACAAGGATAACAGCAGATATTAACCAAACACGCTAGAGTTCCTATCAGGATAGAGCGCCTTGGATAACACAGGGTGGGCATCCATTTAGCCTACTTATCTAAAGTCTCTAATTACTTGGGTTTATTTGATAAACAGAAGAAGAGGAATGCATAAATGGTTCGACTACATCCAATGGGGATTAATCTGAACTCCTTGAAGAGAGAGAGACGGAGAGAGAGACGGGGAGAGAGGGAAAGAGAATACATCTTTTGTGGAATCCTTCATTTTGTTCTTTAATCATGCTTTAATTAGGAACAGTAGGGCACCCAGTTACACTTGGCATTTTAAGAGATTGGCTGTTCGAAGAAAAGACTGTGTTAGTCTGGTCTCCAAAGAAACGTGTTGGAAAAACACACTGACAATGGCATCTCACTCTGTTTGGAGGCCTCGGAACTGCTGGAATATTGGAAGAGTAATGCTTGTGTGTGTGTGTGTGTGTGTGTGTGTGTGTGTGTGTGTGTGTGTGTGTGTGTGTGTGTGTGTGTGTGTGTGTGTGTGTGTGTGTGTGTGTGTGTTTGTGTGTGTGTGTGTGTGTGTGTGTGTGTGTGTGTGTGTGTGTGTGTGTGTGTGTGTGTGTGTGTGTGTGTGTGTGTGTGTGTGTGTGTGTGTTTTAAATTGTCACGATTTACAAAAAGCGACAAATGGCGTCAGGACACACATATTAAAGAAATAATCATCCTAAATTTAAACTACTGCCATATACTCACCTAGCCTGGCTCTGCCCTCCTACGTACTTCCGCTCAGTTTTCATTTTCCTTCAGTACTACGTCTGGGACTGCAGTGTAGTCTTAGGTTTTCTCCGAACAAATTTTTACCGGTCCAATCAGCGAACAGGGAGTGGCTGAGAACGATGACGTTGATGTCGAGCGCTAGTTTGAGATGTAGTTCAGTAATGGCGGTGGAGAAAGATGCAAACTAAACCATTCATTGCATTGTGGCACCGCTGACGAATTTCCAGAAGTTAAAGCCGGAGCAATAACAGTCTTTGCTGGGGTTTGTTGTTGGCCATGATGTTGTGGCCCTCCAACAGGATAAATTCGGGAAAAGTTTGATTTTCCAGATCGCTTCGTTAGTGATGAAGGAGTTGGCTGAAGCTATTCGGACAGTAACTGTTTCTCGTGGGGTCGGAAGGTATTGCCATCATTTAAGTTACAGGGACTGGTCAGTTATTTTATTGCCGTCCGTCTCTCACCACCCGCGTAAAAATCCCCGGGCGAGTTACCTACTGCTTTTGACAAACGCACGGTCGTGTTGATGTAATAACTTGTCCGAATCCACATCTCTGATTATTCAACAATATATCACTTCAAAATTCACTGTTTGTAATCATTTTTGACCACTGCAGAACACCATACGGTTGCTTTGATGTTATTAGGATGCATCTAGAGTGGCTCAGGGCAGGTCCAATAGTTTTAAACCTCAACAGGGTGCCCGCCTTCGCGGAAATAAACCCTTGTCAATGGAGAGTGGCCAGACTCTATGTACAAATGAAATGTACAAGAGTCTGGTAAAACCAGGCTAATACTCACCTGCATGTCATTTAAAACCAATATATGATTTTTCATGCTATTTCATGCATTCTGACTTGTTAAATAGTTGAATTCTCATGCTAAACATAGACAAAAATGATTTCTGGGCCAAATGTTTTTTTTTTTTTTTTTTTTGAGTATGGCCCTGTATGACGTTATAAAGGGCGGAATTCCTTGTATAGGCACTTCTGCCGGATGAGCAAGTGCGCGCCCATCAACAAGCTTTCTTTGGGTCACAGAAGCCATCGGAAGTCATTTTGTTTTTAGACCACGAAATCAACAATGTCACTAAAGAACAGTTTTTGGTTGTGAGGGAAAGATAACCTTGTTCAGCTTCCCAAATAACCCAGCATTAAGGAAACAGTGGATGCAATTTGTTTTCCGGTGCAGCAACGGAGTTCTGCAAGTGTGTTTGTTTGTTCACGGTCATGAATCGAAACCGCAGGCGGTGAGTGAAACTGCATCAAATGTCTGTGTTTTGTTGGCAATCTGCACATAATGCCAGCAGCCATATTACCCTGTAGCCCAAGACTGGTTTCCCACTGAAGCTAAGCAGGGATGATGGGAAAAACCAGGTAACTGCTGGTAGAGGTGTTAGTGAGGCCAGCAGGGGGTGCTCACCCTGTGGTCTCTGTGGGTCCTAATGCCCCAGTATAGTGATGGGGACACTGTTCTGTCAATGAGCACCGTCCTTCAGATGAGACGTTAAACCGAGGTCCCGACTTTCTGTGGTCGTTAAAAATCCCAGGATGTCCTTCGATAAAGAGTAGGGGTGTAACCCCGGCATCCAGGCCAAATTTGCCCATTAGCCTCTGTCCATCATGGCCTCCTAATCATCCCCATATAATGATTGGCTTAATCACTCTGTCTCCTCTCCACCAATCAGCTGGTGTGTGGTGAGCGTTCTGGCGCAATATGGCTGCCGTCGCATCATCCAGGTGGGTGCTGCACATTGGTGGTGGCTGAGGAGATTCCCCTTTCAATGTAAAGCGCTTTGGGTGTCTAGAAAAGTGCTATATAAATGTAATGTATTATTATTATTATTATTAATTTAAACAACAGAAATGATATAGTAAATCAAAAGTTATCCAGGTATAATGCCATGATGTATTAATGCCACTGCACACCTCCACAAGTTTGGCTGTTTTCAGAAAGAATCGGTACAGCATGTAACTAAAGACTGTTCAGAGATATGAGGGATGCAATACTACTCTATAGGTACTACTCTATAAGTAGTGTGTACCCTTTAAAGAAGACTCAGCAGATTATTTAGAAGACTTAAATAGAAGTTTAAGTTTACTGTAAAGCAAAAGTACATTTTTATTTTTATTAAATTACCATTTCATTTTTAAATATAAATATATAGTATTTTACAAAATGTCTAACCAAGTTGAGTTCCAAATTTTAAGGTTGATATCACAAAAAGTTTTTTTTTTTTTTTTAAATAGCGGCTGACGCATTGTCCTATCACAAATTAATATATTTCTGTCACAATATGACTTCCATCACAAAATAGTGGTGAAATATTCACAAAAATGTTTTTTTGATGAAAATTATTCACTCATACTAAATGAAACATTGAACCACAGAGTTAAATTTCCCATTCATTGTAATTCCATGGAGAACAAAATCAACACATAAGGCAAAATGTCTCCTTTTGTATTCAACAGCAGAACACAAAATCATATGCATTTGAGCAAATGATTACAGAATCTTCATTTGTTTGGGTGAACTATCCCTTTAATTCATCCTGAAAGTTACAGGTCGCTTGATGCATTAAGGAAACGTGTTTTCAAATAAAAGAATCGACATCCTCTTGAAGAGGCACACTTGTACTTCTGTTTTGAAGTCATTATGTGGCCCTTTTCCCTTCCTCCCCCTTCCACCGCTTCCCTCCTCACCAGCTAAAATAAAGAGGTGGCTTCACAGGCAATCTCGGCCTTGTTTGTGTAAGGTAATTACTACTCGTCCTCCCATCCCACCAGTTCTGATGATGCATGAAAAATAACCGTTCCCCTACTTCAATCACAGCCGAGGAAAGAGAAGAGAGAAAAGGGGAGCTGAGAAAAGTGGAGGAGGGGGGTTTGAACCAGGAGACGGAGAGAAAGAGAGAAAGAGGGTAGTCTGGGAGCGACGCACACTGCTCCCTCCTCGTTTCTGATTAATTAGTTGGAGTTGGTAATCAGTTTAATAAGGCTGGAGTTGCTGGTGAGAGGTCCCCTTTGGCTGGGACTCGCTAAGCTGAACGGGGAGACCAGGGCCCTGCCATTCTTCCATCAAGTAAACACACAGCCCCTATTTACATAAACAGTTGTTTCTTTTCTCTTTCTTACTTTGAATGTGTGTGTGCGTGTGCGAGCGTTTGCATGCGTGACCCTGCTTTATTGGGACGACCTGCAAGCCTCCCACCACTGCCCGAGTCACTTGCAATGTGGGGGCAAGGCAAATTCATGAATTTTTCAGGGGATTTATACACTAATTAAATCTGGGCTTTCCAAAAGAATCGCGGAGCAGAGCGCCGGTACTGGTTCCTGCGCACACAACAGAGGCCTAATGCTGTTAAGCCTCATGACGTCAGATATTTAGCATTCAGCCTTCTAGTTTGTTTGTGAACAAGCTTAGTTTAGAGAAGCGAGAACTTCATTTAGTCCACTTTTTCCTCTCAGACAAAAAGGATTAATGCAGGCATGCATTATATCAGTTATAGTAAAGCTAATGAAATAGGCCCGTTTCGGTGACCATGCATCTGTCATTGGACTTTTAATAACTCCCAAGCTAGAAATACTTAGTTGGTTTAAGTACACCAAGCCAAAACTTGTTGATGATTTTAGCTGCCAGACTGTAAATATGTTTTAAAACTTACGAATCTGGGAGGAAATAAATTGGCTACACCTGTTTTTACAAGTTATGAGATACAATATATTGATCTACACAACACGGCCATTCAAAAGGTCAAAAATTTGGGGTCGGTACGATGTAATTTTTGAAAGAAGTCTCTTATGCTCACCAAGGCTGCCTTTATTCGATCAAAAATAGTCAAAAAATAGTTACAATGTGAAATATAATTATATATATATATATATATATATATATATATATATATATATATATATATATATATATATATATATATATATATATATATATATATATATATATATATATATATATATATATATATATATATATATATACACACACACACACATTTATATGGATTATATGGAATCTGAAACCACAGCCACCATTCATTTTCATTGTATAGGGGAAAAAAAACACTTCTTTAAATAAAATGACAAAATTACTAATTAAATATTTTGCATTATTTTATCAGCAGTAATGGAGGTGAGATAAATAATGCATGGTGACTGACCTGCTTGGGTCAGGTTTTCAATTGTTTCTGTTAAAAGCTGATACATGATTAAATTAGGGCTGTCAAACAATTAATCATGATTAATCATACCCAAAATAAAAGTTTGTGTTTACATAATATATGTGTGCGTACTGTGTATAATTAATATGTACATTTTAATACACACACATACATAGCCTATGCATATGTATATATTTAAGAAATATTTGCATTTATTTGCTGAATATATTTATAATATTTATATTATATATAAATATTAAAATATATTGGTAAATATATACATGCGTGTGTGTGTGTATTTATATATACATAATAGTATGCACACATATATTATGTGTAAACAAACTTTTATTTTGTATATCGTTAATCGTTTGGCAGTACTAAAATGAATAGGCCTATATATATATATATATATATATATATATATATATATATATATATATATATATATATATATATATATATATATATATATATATATATATATATATATATATATATTGCTCAAATGCATATGATTTTATATAAAATATCTTGTTTCCCATCAAATTGACTAAAAAGTTTTTTTTTTGTAAAATTCAAAAATAAATTGTGTAAAACAAAAACAAAATGTGTAAAAATGATCACTGCTCGGACATTTGGCTAAATTACTCACAGAGAATAAATTAAGTCATGGAGTTCCAAACCACATGAGGGTGGGTACATTTTCAAAGATTTGCTTCACCCCAAAATGTGCATTTTTGGGTGAAGTATCCCTTTAAAATCACTAACCTTTTTATATAATGGTCAGGTTGAATACTCACAGATGCACATACTAATATCGGCAAGACTTTTAATTTAAAAGGACGACTGCGACTTGTGAATTAAGAAATCCGAGTTGCACAAATGATTGCAAATATTCCAAACAACTAAATTACAGCTCATCCCCTCAGGACCAGCTCTTTCACACCATGAAATATGTGATTTGTGTTATTCAGTTTCTACCTCTGAGAGAAAACAGAAAGTTCAGCATAGTTCCTACCCAAACTTGTGGTGCAAAGCCTTTGATAAGGGACTACCTCATAAACTCTGCAGTTAATGATAGTGTGCAGTTACAACACATATCCAGTCAAGAAGCTGATAGTGCAAAGAAATAATTTAAGCTGTGTTAAGTGGCCTATTGTCATTCAAATGATAAATTATGCTTGGCAGAGGTTTTAGAATGGCTTTTACAAAGCATTGCTATTGTTTGTGCTGGGACAAGGTTTTAGGCAGCTAGAAGTGAGGGAATTACTTTAGAGAGTTGTGCAAAGTTCCTAAGGGTTCGGAGACAAATTGGTTCAACACTCATCAGGTCTACGCTGAAAGTATAAGCTCAGCCCTCGACATGAAAACACTGACACTGCCATAACTCGGAGGAGCGCGGCTACAAAACACCGCCACAGACTTACAGCTACTCCAACAAATTTAATGACCCAGTTGATTATAATACATGCACGCTAAACTGTTTCGCTTGCTGCCAAGTGTAATTTTCAGACATTCGTTAGAACTTGCTGATACACTGACCTATCCGAATTTGTTTTGCCAAGTCTTTTACTGCTAAAAAAAAGCATGTTTTCCTTTCATTTTTTTCTCAGGGATTTCTTTAAACCTGTTTGATGGCATCTTTCTCATCATCAAAGGCTATTTCAGAATGTGTTTCAAGATGCTATGACAACAAGGCCCATTAATGGGTTATTTCTAATCAAGCTAACGTTTGTATTTATTAGCCGGGGAAAGAAATACCTTCTTCTGCCATGCAGACACTGAATCCCCAATGAAAAAGGCAAAAGATTTCATTCGACTTCCAAAGCATGGGTCACTTCGCCGTACCGGCTACAAAGACAAATCAAGCTAATGGTAATTACGTCACTTAAGATGATTTGGGCAGATCCCCTGAAGGCTTTTGCGAGCGCTTAGTGTCCATTTGTAAGACAGGGGCATTTCTCTAGTTCGGTCAGTGGTGTCAGAGCCCTGAGGGTGAAGGTGAATCATTCACTGCAGGTGTGTTTACACAGCAGCGTCTTGACCATTGAGCGACTCTATGGCCGTTCTCACAGGGTCACTCAACGGAGCGTGTTCTGTGCAAAATGAATGAAAGTTCAATTCTCAGCAAAAGGAGGATTTGAACAAAACCTTATTTCTTTAAATTATAGGTCAACTAGTGTTTTAAAAGATACTGAAAATCCATATTTTGCTATAGTTGCGCAGATTACATTACATTTGTGTGCATTGACTAATTTCACTAAAAAGAATATGTAATATTCATGAAGATTAATTAATAATTCATTCAGATAACACGCAATATGTCATTATTTTTTTAATGATGAAAGAGTATTATGCCTGCGCATTCAGCATATTTGTTCTAGGGAACATTTATTTCATTTAAAGATATCATAATTTTAATTGGAAGTTCATTTCCATTTTGTTTCAAGAGTTATTTTTAGATGATTATAAGTGCTTTCAAAGAATAATACAATTTTCTTTTTTACATGTTGCCATATCCATTTCCAGTTAAAGTACAGCTTAGTTTAATTATATAGAAAATGCATTTATACTTTTTTTTTTTTTTAATCAGACCACTGTAGGTTGTCCTTGTTAACGGAGCATAAAGTAGATAAACACTTGAATATATCTCTTTTCTTTTCAAACGGCAATTTATCATGTATTTACCAAATTAATTTAAAGTTACAAATGTTCATAATTTGGCCTCTGCTCTCATTTTAGTTTACTGTACGTGACACAGATGGATAGAAGCTTGTTCTCAGAATTGTGAGATAAATATGAAATAATACGTTTAAATCTCGCAACTCTGACTTCTTTTCTCAGAATTGTGAGAATTTCATAATGGTGAGTATAAAGTAAAATTTGGAGGACTTTTTTTAAATTGCGAGTTTATATCTCACAATTAGGACCTTATAACACACAATTGCTTGGAGTCAGAATTGCCAAGTCAGAAAAAAAGTGATTTTTATAACTTGCAAATTACGACTTCATATCACGCAAGTCAGAATTGAAAGAAAAATATTTTTTCACAATTACTTTTAAAAAAAAATATTATTCTGTGGCAGCAACAAGCTTCCATGCAAATGACAAATGAGAGTGAGTTTCTGTAAAAGTCCCTGGAAACACATGTTCTCATTTAGAGCTTAAGACCCATATTTTTGAAGTAGGCAAGCCTATGGTCACATACACACACTGCAGCTAAATTCGGTTGTCAGTTCACCTTTTATTGCTTAATTCTGTTTTGTACACACACTGTTCAGTAATTTACAGGAGTAACAACCGTATTCTAGAACCCTAACTCCCGAAAAATGCAGGTAGTGACAACCTACGCGTACATTCGACCCGCTCCAGACACATCGGGTGTGCCTGCCCTCTTGGAAAGGTCAGCGTGTCAACACTCACAGTAAAAACCAATGACGGCACAACATTGTGTGGCTTCTGGTCGTGAAATCACCAAGATTTAGATTTTTAAAAAAACAATAAAGGAGAAATGAGATAAAGTATGTAAAGAGGAATCAGTATAGTCCTCATCTACTGCAGATTTCGATAATCACATGCGTCAAACTACAGTCGCAGACGCACAGCCAACTTGCTCTTGTGAGTTCAGACAGTTGTTTTGACCGTTCCAATATGGCTAACATAGTGGCCTGTAAAAACAGCTACTAATAAACCTTATTTAGAGCAGCCCCAGTGCCATGAAGGTATGAAACAAGTATGATGCACACATCCTGAAAAGTGAAGCCAAAGCGTATCGATGTCCCCCAGGTGGTCGGTCCCAGTATAGGTCAAAAACCCTACCCCTTCCTGTAATCTAATCGCGAGACAAACTTATCAGTCGCATTACACTTCAATTAAATTTGTGTCCAAAATGATGGTTTCTTTCATTTTAGGTAGATTTCATCATGCTAATGTAAATTCAAGTGTTCGTTTTAGTTAGTTAATTGATGCTATAAAAACGCGAGTGTGACATCTGTGTTTGGCAGTTGTGATTGACAGCTTCTCTGAGCAAAGTTTTCACTATGGGAACAATGGACTTTTTTGAAGGAGGGTTGCAGCTTTAGCTTTAATTTCAACATTTCCATAACTGTTTTTCATACAAACATAATGAGTTGCTCTGCAGTAAAATGTACTAGATACCGCAGGAGTGTGGGCGGGGTTTTGATATCACAGATCTACTTCCTGCTCTCTACTGCACAGTCTCAGGTCCCGAGGTCAATGCTGCGCAGACGCAGGTCCCAAATCAGTTGTCAGTGCCATATTCCGATATTAGCAGCTTCACTTTTCTACAGTGGAAGATAGTCTAGGAACGATGTCCTTTTTTGCAGTTTTTAATGGCATTCACTTTATAAAGCTCATAGATCACTTATAATTTACCACAGCTCATGTTAATCTTTCTTGTCTACTGAGAATTCTTAGAGAGATTATTTTGCAGTGTTTCGTCAGCAGAACAATAAAAAAACAAATGAAATAACAGTACAATCCAATGAAGAGATGTAAGTCTATCTAAAGCCTCACTTTCATTCCTGTTAAAAATCAAAGATGGATGATTAAAAATACATGAAAAATAGACATAGAATAGTAAGTGATTGTATTAATGGTTCACCTATTGACAAAAAAAAGATGCATCTTCAGATGTTTCTTAAAAACGGCTAAAGACTCGTCAGCTTGGGTTAAGTTAGGCAGGTTGGAACAGTCATGGTAAAAGTCCATGAAGTGATCTTGTGCCTCTGGATGGCACCATTAAGCGCCATTCTCTTGCAGAACACAAGTTTCTGAAGGGCACATCTGTATGTGTGGTGAAATCACAGCGAAAGCAGTACGAGACTTGTGTTGCCAGATCTTGCAACCAAATCAGCAAACAAGAATAAAACCACAAAAACGAAATAAATGGAAATAATTTATGTTAAAAATAAGACCGGAATTTCGCAACCCACACCATCTTTATAATTTCATAAACTCAATCGCTGTATAAGCCAAGCTTAAACAACAATTATAATACATTTATAATAAGTTTAAAGTTAAATTGCTGAACACGAGTCTTTTGCTCTCTTGTCCTCTTGTTGAGAAAAATCGGGAGCAAAAGCAGTGCACTGTGTAAACATGAGGCTTATTGTAATTCTAGACTAAAAGTTAGCATATAATTACAAAAACATTACTTGAACACAAACAGATTCAGTATTCATAAAAATGAATAGAATCAGTGAAATCCTATATCGGAATATAAACCTCCGATAATTAAATTATGTAGGCCTAAACAAAAAAAACAATTGTGTTTAATCTTACTTTATTGACCAGTGTAGGCTAACGTTACTTGCTGCCAGTGCTGACCTTCGATGATTCAGTCAAACCACAAGTAAAAATGACTAGATTTTTTTATTTATTATTAGTTAAAGTCCCTGTAAAGGCAATTCGCAAGTTACTGTCAGTAGGCCTACGTTAGTTACAACAGCAGCATACAACTAAAAAAACAGCCTACAAAACAAAAGCGATGATATCTAGAAGAGGTGGATTAATTTTGTGAACAGCTACCTTGATGGAGAGCTGAGAATCACCGACTATCTCCCGCCCTGACCTTTATCTGATGCGGTGCCGTAGTAAAGCTTGACGGTGGAGATCCACTTTTGCGACACGACTGAAGCGTGATGTTGTGAAGCTTCCCGTCATTTGTGCGTACAAATCGGTTTAAATGCAGCGCTGCCTTCCCGGAATGCTTTTTTTTTTTTTTTTTTGTCTTCCCGGAATGCTATGCGAGCGCTGAGGAAAGCTATGCGATAAAGTCGCTTGACGTCTCCCATAGGAATAAAGTGGAGCACGGCACGACAGAAATGTTGCACGGACAAGTGGATCTGCACCTTGAGTCTTATGGCAGCTTTCCCGCAAGTGGCCGTGGTTGAGATCCGGCGCAGAAAATGCTGCTTATGTTTTCAAGATTTTGAAATGCTATTTTATTTTATTTGACAGTTTTTTATAATTCAAATTTTGCTGAGTGGTTAATAACAAATTTGCCTGTGGTGTGACATACTCAGAACACATGTTTAATTTTGGCTTGGTTTAATATAAACATTTTGGTGTGAAAGTGCCTTTACATTTGCCCAAAAATATTTTAAAAAAATGTGTTATAAAAAATAAAGCCCAGCTCAGGTGAGGAAAAAGTAACTCAAAAGTAATCTAACACATTGCTTTTCTTAAAAAGTAACTAAGTACTGCATTTAGTTACTGTTTAAGGGTATAACGCATTATTGTAATGCATTACTTTTCAAAGTAATTTTTCCAACACTGGTTACCACTGTGTCAATCATCACAGTTTTCTGGAGTCAATCATATTCTGTACACACATGGAATGATCATTTTGGGGACTTGCTCCCATATTTAAATGCAGTTGATCTCTCCTGAAACTTTACAATGTGTACGTGTAGTTATTTAAGCAAGCCTTATAAACATACCCATCTAAAACTATTACATAAGACACAAACACTAAATGCTTTATCTGTACATATATATCTGCCCTCATCATTCAAAATGTGTAGATCATTTCAGAAAACAATCCATCTAATGCTTTTGAAATACTGCCTCTAAAGTAACATAAACAGTCCAACTCATTTTCTCATTTGACTCTGTAACGAGTCTATTTTTTCTTCTCCTGACTGATTAAGAATCTTTTGTCTTGACACATATAATTATTTAATGAACGCAGCGACAGAATAAATGACACGTCTTTTGTGTTATTATTCTGAGCATCTTGACAAACAAGGCCCGCTGAGTGACCTCCTGGCCTCTCTCAAGAGCGATGATTACACTAATTAAAACCGCCAAACATCTGCGAGGGCCGCGGATACGGCGGAATTAAGCAGGTCGTTAAATCAACGGAGGAAAAAGTCAACATCCTCACAGACAGCTCCTCTTTCCCTGTGTTACAGTGAAATGAATGCTAGCAGTGCTCTTACACGCATTCAATTGTTTTGGAGCTACATTTTTTCCCAAATGGATGGATTGGTGTTTCTTTGTGAAGTCTGGTTAATCACACTGTTCGACATGCTAAACCGCTTATCTAGGGAATCTCGGCTGATTTTGTCCTCAGGGTTCCACTTGTAGTATTTCTGTTTACACGTTCTTTTCCTCAAGTGATGCAGGTTTCTAGTGAAGAGGGATTACCATGCCTGTATGTTCATGGAACCTGGATTTCAACGCATCGTGGCCGCGTTCAAGCATCTAATAGGATTGGATGTCACAGACTTTTTTATGTTATTCTTTTCCGAACAATAATCATTTTCCCCCCTTAAGTGTTTCAACATGTGCATCAAGAGTTTCTCCTCTGCGCTTCACAACAAATCAACACGGGTCAGGGTGCAAGCCTGGCCTGCAGTAAAGAAACGCTACACAAGCTGCAAAGCTACACGAAGACTTCGAAAAGCGGATTGTCCTGCTTTAAATGCTACAAACACACAGCTCAAGGCTTTATGCCATCTTCAAAGAGATTAATAGACTGAGATGCTTTTGATAGGGAACCGAGCCGTCAAGCAACCCCTCTAAGCGGAAGGACGGTCATGTTCTCTGAAAGCCGGTCTCTGGAACATTCCCTCATGGTGAAATGGTTTATGTATGCGACCCGAGACTAGTTTCTCAGCAAATGCATGTTCCTTCCGGACTCCTGGAGGACATGGGATTACTGTAAATGATGTACAGGTTATTTTCAAAAGGCTGAGGAGTGTCACAAATCATTGCTCAGTTTTTAACTGGAAAAAATAAAACAATTTGATATTTTCAGCATTGGCTTTAAATGACCAAAACGCTGCACCACAAAAACATTGGACAGCTGTAACATTGTACACTGCTGATATTAAGATATTAATACTCTAATGACTGCTAGTTGACATGTAGTTGCAACATTACTTATAGTTAGTGGAATGTCTAAGTCATCAAATTGTTTGAGCCTCCTTTTGATTATTTTTATGAATAGCTAATTCAGTGGTTACAGAATCTGACACTTACTGAACAAGTTATTATTTTCAGTCATATATGGATAAATATACAGTCTTGTTCAAAATAATAGCAGTACAATGTGACTAACCAGAATAATCAAGGTTTTTAGTATATTTTTTATTGCTACGTGGCAAACAAGTTACCAGTAGGTTCAGTAGATTCTCAGAAAACAAACAAGACCCAGCATTCATGATATGCACGCTCTTAAGGCTGTGCAATTGCATTGGGCAATTAGTTGAAAGGGGTGTGTTCAAAAAAATAGCAGTGTGGCATTCAATCACTGAGGTCATCAATTTTGTGAAGAAACAGGTGTGAATCAGGTGGCCCCTATTTAAGGATGAAGCCAACACTTGTTGAACATGCATTTGAAAGCTGAGGAAAATGGGTCGTTCAAGACATTGTTCAGAAGAACAGCGTACTTTGATTAAAAAGTTGATTAGAGAGGGGAAAACCTATAAAGAGGTGCAAAAAATGATAGGCTGTTCAGCTAAAATGATCTCCAATGCCTTAAAATGGAGAGCAAAACCAGAGAGACGTGGAAGAAAACGGAAGACAACCATCAAAATGGATAGAAGAATAACCAGAATGGCAAAGGCTCAGCCAATGATCACCTCCAGGATGATCAAAGACAGTCTGGAGTTACCTGTAAGTACTGTGACAGTTAGAAGACGTCTGTGTGAAGCTAATCTATTTTCAAGAATCCCCCGCAAAGTCCCTCTGTTTAAAAAAAAGGCATGTGCAGAAGAGGTTACAATTTGCCAAAGAACACATCAACTGGCCTAAAGAGAAATGGAGGAACATTTTGTGGACTGATGAGAGTAAAATTGTTCTTTTTGGGTCCAAGGGCCACAGGCAGTTTGTGAGACTACCCCCAAACTCTGAATTCAAGCCACAGTACACAGTGAAGACAGTGAAGCATGGAGGTACAAGCATCATGATATGAGAATGTTTCTCCTACTATGGTGTTGGGCCTATTTATCGCATACCAGGGATCATGGATCAGTTTGCAAATGTTAAAATACTTGAAGAGGTCATGTTGCCCTATGCTGAAGAGGACATGCCCTTGAAACGGTTGTTTCAACAAGACAATGACCCAAAACACACTAGTAAACGGGCAATGTCTTGGTTCCAAACCAACTAAATTAATGTTATGGAGTGGCCAGCCCAATCTCCAGACCTTAATCCAATTGAGAACTTGTGGGGTGATATCAAAAATGCTGTTTCTGAAGCAAAACCAAGAAATGTGAATGAATTGTGGAATGTTGTTAAAGAATCATGGAGTGGAATAACAGCTGAGAGGTGCCACAAGTTGGTTGCCTCCATGCCACACAGATGTCAAGCAGTTTTAAAAAAACTGTGGTCATACAACTAAATATTAGTTTAGTGATTCACAGGATTGCTAAATCCCAGAAAAAAAAAAATGTTTGTACAAAATAGTTTTGAGTTTGTACAGTCAAAGGTAGACACTGCTATTTTTTTGAACACACCCCTTTCAACTAATTGCCCAATTGCACAGCCTTAAGAGCGTGCATATCATGAATGCTGGGTCTTGTTTGTTTTCTGACAATCTACTGAACCTACTGGTAACTTGTTTGCCACGTAGCCATAAAAAATATACTAAAAACCTTGATTATTCTGGTTAGTCACATTGTACTACTATTATTTTGAACAAGACTGTATGTACCTTTACATATACACACTACCACTCAAAACTGAGTGGTTGGTAAAATGTTTCAATGTTTTAAAAGATTATATAAGTGTCATTTTGGCATCATGTCTCAGCTTCATCGCTGTGTTAAACAAAAAAAGATTTCATCTATTGATGTGAAATTAATAACTTTTATCGGGATGGTCTGAAGATCAGACAAAACGGCCTAGAAGGAGTTTGAAAAAGTAGGTTTTTAACTAATAACAAGAGAGGAAGTTTTACCAAATATGGGAAAATTGATATCTATGTTCTCAGCACTAGCCAAGGGTTGTATTATGACCAGTTTCATTATAATAGGCTAATTTATTCAAAACTTGAATGACTATAAGCCTTTTTGTAAATGTTGTTATACATTTTGACCACATGGTGGCGCTGCCCCAAAACTTGTTGATTACCTTCAGGGCATGGTGCAGAAGACACATAAGTTTCGTGACAAAATTGCTAATGCATTCGTAAAATACAGCATTTTAAGACAAAATTAAAAATGGCCGACGGATATGGGATAATTGGATATTTTTTGACTCAGCATGACGTCCCAAATCTAACAAGACCACTTTTATGATTTCTGGACAAACCCGTCAGAAGTTATAAGCCAAAATAGCCATTTTGTGTATCTACGTACGTGGACCAGTACGTGGCATTGTGCCGAAATGCTGCAGGTCACTTCAGATCGTGCTTGTGATGACGTACCAAGTTTGGTTTGAATATGATAAAGCATTGCAGAGATACAGCCTTAAGTGTATTTTTGCAACCGTTACATAAACTTTGTTTTCGCGCGTTTATCAAAAAAGATTTGCGGAATCAACTTGAATTTAATACATTTTTGTCTGCATAGTCTGAAGATGATCTGGTTCAATTTTCATGAAAGTCAGAGCATCGGCCTAGAAGGAGTTCGAAAAAGTATATATTTTTTAAAATTCAAAATGGCATGAAAATGTTCATGACGGAAAATGACGTCATAGGGTGCAATCGAATCACCATGAGCCAAAGGATCAAAGGACATTTGTTTCTAGCCCTTATGGTTCAAAAGTTATTAGCATAAACATGAGTGCAACTTTGGACAGGTGGTGGCGCTAGAAGGAATGAGTTAGAGAATAAAAATATGCTATAGTGACAGTTGGGACTATCTTCTATCTGTGTGCCCAATTTCACAACTTTTCCACAAGCGGTTCTATGGGCTGCCATAGACTCAAGAGCGGTAGAAGAAGAATAATAATAGTAAAGAACGGGAACGGATACAATAGGTGCCTAAAAAATTGCTGCCAAGACATTTCTTAAATCAATCAACCAATCTTACTGACCTCAAACATTTGAACCGTAGTATGTATATACAGTCAAACCAAAAATTATTCAGACACCAAATATTTTATTTTTACTAGTGGGTGCAGGACACTGTAGTTTATTTATATAAGTGAGGATAGCAAAATAAAGACATTTATATCTAAAAATTCATCATACACTGGACTACCAGTAAAACTGATAAAAATCTGGAACCAAAATTATTCAGAAACTTTGACCTGACAGCTGATTGGTTGATTGTAATCCATTACATCTCTCAAAGTTATCTGACACAGTTTAACTCTGAGTTCTTGATTTGTCATATTTTATTACCATTTTATAAACTTTAGCGAATAAACTGTGATAATGTGAGAAAATGTTGAATGTGTCTGAATAAATGTTGATTTTTTATAAATATATATACACACACCCCATCTGCAAAGACTTAAATTCTATCAAATAAATAGCTGGACTTCTATGACTAAAGGGCTGATTACAGTATAATTTGTATTTGCTTTAACTTTAAGCATCACTTATCACTTCAAGGCAAAAACTGACTGACGGTGTGTTTCATACCTTATAATTATAGATGTCTCTGGCAAACCTCACAACACTGTTGGAAACATTCTCCAGGATGTTGTGCAATGCAACAATAAAAATATTTTGTACAAGCCTTTGCGTATGCACCCAATCATTGCTACTGTAAATGTGTGTGAATTTCAGTCCAGTGGCATATAGCCGAACAGTGAAAATGTGTCATCTTTCAGCAGATGAGACATTCAGTGTGAAGCCTTCTGCAAGATGAGTGTAATTAGCACCTCATAGGTGATGACGTGCTCTCCTTAAAGACAAAAAGCCTAAAATGACTAATGCTTGACTGATGAGATGTGGTTTGACATGTTCTACACATAGTCTGGGATGTTTGTGACGCATATGGAAACATGCATAAATCAAAGTTTCATCAAGATATTGTAATGTTTTACATGCAGATCATCTGATTCCAGAAATGTACTTATAAATAGATCAATAACAGGTAAATAACTGATGTAATTGATATTGAATGTTTAGCCCCTACTGAAGAAGACTCTTATTTGCGTATTTGATCAGAAATCAACTTTAAAATTTAATTTGTGTTTAAATGTTTTTATTAGGTATTACAGCAGAAGATCAACTTTTTTATGCAAACAAATACAATTTACATCTTAACAAATATGCCTGAAAATAAATAAAAATAATGATATAATATAATAATTACCAGAAAATTTAAATAGGAATATTAATTAGTAAAATGTCTTTTGTTCCTGTGATGGCACAACTGAAGCCTTCAGTGTCAAATGATCCTTCAGAAATCATTCTAATAGGCGTATTTGCTTCTCACAAATAATTTCTTATTACCGATTATCTGAAAACAAAGATTCTACTTATTATTTTTGTGGAAACCAGTGATTTTTTTTTAATGCTCCAAGTTATAATTTAAACATTTATTCATGAAAACAAGTTCAAAAGCACAGTGTGTATTTGAATTATAACATGTTTGTAACAATGTAAACCTCTTTACTGTCACTTCTGATCAACTTTATTGCATCCTTGCAGCCCCCAAACATTTGAGGGTATTTCCCTGCAATTTATACATATACACAAACACACATATTGCACAATTTTTTATTCAGTTCATTCAATATGGTCCAGATGCGAGTCTACAGCAATCTCGTAAAAAAGACAAGATTTTAATAAGAAGGAATCATTGGCATGCAATCTTTAGGACTTTATATACTAAGTGATGTAACAACCCTAATTTGACTGATGTATTAAAGATGGCATTTACAACAGAGCAGTCCTTTCCTTTCAGCAAGATGTCTCCGTGGTAACTGGCAAGGCTGAAACCACACCCATTGCCTTAAGGCAGCACTGACAAGTTTGTGCTACAGTTGTCAGTTGGCTGTTGTCAGGGTGGGGATGTCAAAGCCCTAAAATTACAGATGTCTCCGCCTCAGGCCAAAAGAGCATAAATCAAGGGAGTGAGTCTCCACATTCCCGCTAATGACCTCACGAGACAAAGCTGTGGAGGTGGGATGGATGTTTTAAAAAGGAAGGTGCTCAGCATAAAGAATCATTCTGCTAAATAAAATATAATTATCATCTAAAATGAATGATTTACTCACCCTTTCTTGTGTGTTTTGAAACTCATATAACTTATTTTCTTCTGTCAAACACAAGAGAATTATGCCATTACTTCCAACACAATGAAAGGTGACCATAGCAGTCACGCAAGATTACCATTGATCAGAAACTTCAATTTACTATAATTTTGCCTTCGTTTTTGAATATAATCTTACGGATTACTTCTATTATGTTTCATTGGTGTTTTGTTATGGGTTTTTTTGGAGCTTGACAGCTCTTCGTCCCCATTCCCTTTCATTTAATGGAAATGAGCAGCATGAACATTTGTCAAAGCTTCTTCTTTTGTGTTCCTTGGAAGAAAGAATCACAAGTTTGGAACAAAACATAATAATGGCAGAATTCACTTTTTTTTGGTGGACTATTGCTTTAAAATAATTATATTAACATAAATATATATTTAAATTAATACATTTATTTGAAGAAAAAAAAAGTCAAATGGATTTTATCTGATAGACAGGCTTATACAAATGCACTGCCAACAGGAATCCTCTCAAAGATGCATTATGGGTTGAGTCCAGTGTCATACACACCGTTTTTCAACTCCACGTTCGCTTTTTCCCCTCACACACAGTCATCTTACACTCGAACCCGACTAAACTCCTCGTTTATGACTGCTCAAACCTCCTTACAGCCGACAAATTTCATTTTGCCCAGGCAAATCCTATTGCATATTATCCTGTACATTGCATTAGGCCCCTAATCTCTCCTTTCTCTTCCCTCGCTCCATACCGCCGTGGAAGAAAAAAAGCGGCTCCTGATTAACCCACTTACGGCAGTAAATAAATGGCGTGCGCAGTTGTACGCGCCAGATTTAATTATGAAAGAAAGAACAAAAATACATACAATAACGACCAACATTACAATAATGGTGTGCTTCTAGAATTTATTTAGCCATATACAAATGACCCACAAATCTGAATGAATGACCAAAAAAGCTGATTCAGAGAGAAATAAAATGTTAAAATGACATAAAAGGGAATTTGAGTGTAATAATACTGTATTATGGAAAGATTACCTCTATAAACAATTATCAACATGCCAAATCTGTACTCTGTGTGCTGTGAATGTCACATGAATCCCATATTGCTTTTCGTTTCCCATCTTTTCTTTGCTTCAAACCTAAAATTACAACAACAAAAAAATGCATTGAAAGTGACAAACTTGAGTTAAAATAATCATTGATTTTTGAAAAAAATAAAGAAAAGCAATGCAAAGAAAAAGCAATCAAAGCACATTATTTTGGATAAATATGCCTGTATATAATTGCAGTGAATGCAATCAAAATCTGCGTATCGTGGCTACTTTTAACTCACAGTATTCAATGTGCATTTAGAGTCTGACCAAAGCGATAAGCAGAATCCGCATACTCATTAGAAAGCTCTAGTGAATACACATGAGTTAACACATAGTCCAGGAAAGAAGGGACATTTAAAGTGTGAAATGCAGAGTGACTTAATGAAACTGCAGGGTATCAACACTGGGGACAGATAGAAGAAGAGGAGAAAAAAAAAAAAAAACAACAAACCCCCAAGCGATTTGCTTCCTCCTTTTTTGGGCTGCCCGGGAAGCCTCCGCTTCCTGTTTGGTGCTAGCGAAGTCACGGCAATCGGCGGCTTGTGCGATTTTCACGGCCAGCTATTGAGAAGGAGACAGAGACAAGCTCCATTAGCTGGAGAAAATCAGTCTGCCTGGCAAACCTCACCAACACTGCCAGTGCGTCAAGGTGGAGCTCGAAGAATGCCTCCGGTTCATATCTTCATCACTGCGAGGATGGCGGATCACGCACATGCTCGAGTTTCAAAAATAAAAAAAGAATTTGTGGTTCGTAGATAGAAGTAGGACACCCAACCCTCCGTTCCAGCACTCAGCATGGATGTGCATAATTAATGTTATTATCTCATATACTTAATCTGTTCATCTAAAGAGGACCTTTAATTCTGAAAATTGCAGTGCACGCACTTAGGATGGCAAAATGAATGGAGGAGGGCGAGAAGCACATGTCGGCGGTATCAGTGAGGGGAAATGTGTGTGGTGTGGCTAGATTAATTCCAATAGCCAGAGTGACACAGAGGGCTCAGGAAACAAAAGGAGAGTCCGGGCCTCTTCCATCACTCCAGGGATGGGTTTATTATTGGACCGCAAGAAACTTTGATAAACACTTGGAACAAATCACAACCCTTTTTTTTTTACCCACTGCCTTTCTCTCGCCGCCTGTTTTTTGGGGGGAGGGGATATGAGGGTAATTCTTTAGAACAGTGAAAGAACACAATCAGAGGGAACACACACACACACACACACACACAAAAAAAAAAACTCAATCGGTAATGAGGAAATGTGCCACCATTTCTAGGCTCGAAAAAACCTGGAGAGAGCAAGAGAGTGGAAAAAAAATGTTTCAATTATAATTAAGTGGGATAAACTTTATTAGAAAGACTGAAACTAAAATATCTCCTAATGCATGCTGGGATTAGGCAGGTCAGAGCGAGCAGGAAGGAGAAATTAAACTCTAAAGGCTTTTTATCGCCATATTTCAGGAACCAAGGGTGTAAAATGTTCTAATTTGGGATACATTAAAAGCCATAAAGGTCTTTCAAAAAGATTAATGGTACTTTGCTTGGATTTAAGATAAGGCCTTTAGCAGGCTGAGAGAGCGGGGTTCCGGCTGGGCCCTCGAGGCATTCATCTATACAGGCACTTGGAAGATTTGTAAAGGCGTCTGCATAACCTGAAGCTAACACACTATGACAGTTTTTTAAAATCCTTGCCATTTTTTTGAGGTTTTAAGAGCCATAAATCATGTTTTCTAGCAAGACAGCACAGAGAGGGAAGTTATAATGGGTGATCATGCCCGTGTTTAGAGCAGATCCGCTCGCAGATAATTCACACCAGGGTGTTTTTAGAGAGGCGCGTTTAAGCAGAATAGGTGCTAAAGCTATCGCGGACAGAAAACGATAAACATGGCAATGTCATTGGTAAAAAGCAGGCGTTTCGAGACAACAAAATGGGAGGATGCCAAATGGCTTCTGAGGTTTAAATCTTGAGATTTATCTGCGTTTTCGACACAAGGATTACCCACATTAACCTGCGCTCCAGCTTTAACCAAATATTGCCCCCATCCCCAAAATAAAGGCCCCCCACCCCCCTTCGCTCTTCCAGTAGGGACTCCCCAATTTCCACACACATTACTATATTCAAAGCATTAAATGTCTTAATTTTTTTTTTTTTTTTTTTTTTTATCAGTCCAGTCCACAATCCATGATTGTCTTTACCGGGGCTCGACATTAATGTCAAGCAAGTTACCTAGGAGACAGAGCAGATCAAAGAGACAAAAAAGGAAGAAAAAAAAAAAAGCTCTCAAATGTCTGATTAATCAAGCCTTGCAAACAGCTTATTTCTTTTAGCCTGCATGCAAGTATGAAAATGAGATTCGGAGCGCAGTACATTGTGCAGATTTGTTCATTCTTATCAGAACAAAGCCGGCGGCAGCTTATTTCATGGATCACTGGCACTGTCATCAGTGTAGCGCAGAGCAGGTGACAGCACTTCTTTCTGTGGCAAGAACAAAATTAGCAAAAAGTCGGCACAAATTAGCCTCTCATATTTTCCGTAATATGACATTATTTTTCATTTACTTTTTTGATCCACTTTTCATGATTTTTCCCTCCTTTTTCATCCTTATCCCCCCTCCTTTTCCCTCTCTTGTGACTTAGTGCCAAATCCTTTCACATCAAATGCGGGCACAGAGGAAAAATGCAGGGCAGGAAAAAAAGGAATGAAAATCACAATCCCAAAAAAAAGTGGGCTTGGGGGGTGGAGGGTTGGGGATAACATACACAACAAAAAGCGCTTGTGCTCTTTGTTCTAGGTAGTCAAACTAAACCTTCCCATATTTCCGTAAGAACTACAGTCAGAGCATTTCCATTTTCGTTTACCTCTCTTCTCTCCTCTTTAAAGCCATTGTGTGCCATTTACGCAAGTCCACAGCAAAGCCTTATTCAGTGTTGGGCTTATTTAGCGCCATTAATGATGTGACCTTTGAAAGGTCTGTGAGGGATGAATTAATTCTGCTCAGCCCTGTAACTGCAACATGGGGCCACTAGGTGGGTTAAGTCAACAGTGGTGCAGTCCTTTACTTTGTGTTGTATAGTAGATCACTGACTGCCACAGTGGCTGCTGTAAAGTAGACAAAAACATTTATGTGAAATATATGCAGTCTGCATAAATTCGCAATGCTAGTCTGTCACCTTATGGGCATTTCTTTCATTTTTGAGCCTTTCACAAATATGACAATAAAAGTGGCAAATTATATTAGAGCAAACAAAGCTCTATAATGATATTATTTAGTGATCATTTCTTGGAAAAAGTAGCTTTAAAATAAATGCGTTTGGCTAAATTTTTTATCTTGCAGCGGTTTAAAATAGGTTTTAAATTAATTATGGAGCTTGCATCTATAACCCAGGTTCTCACTCGCACCCACATATCGAAAAAAAAAGGATTGCAAACAATTAAAATTCCTACAGTGGTTCATTCTATAGCTGTTATACATAACATTCACTCTGTAAAATAAGTGACACGTGCACACACCTTAATGCCAAAATAACATGGCTAAGGCTGTTTGTGTGTGGTTTATTTTTGGACATTAGTTGGCCAGATAGTACATACTAAATTAATGAGCTACTACAGTCCACTTACATGAAAATATTACAAAATCATATAAAAAGTGGCACATTTTTGGTGCACAGTAAACAGTTAAAGGGATAGTTCACCTAAAAATGAAAATTCTGTCACCATTTACTCACCCTCGAGTTGTTCCAAACCTGTACAAATCGCTGATCACAGAAGAATATATTTTTGAAGAATGTGCTGACGGTAGCCACTGAATTCCATATTATTATTATTTTCCATACTCTGTCTGAAAGTCAGTGTCTAATGTCCACGGTTAAGTTATCCGATTATTTCGTGTTCAGCAGAAGAAAGAAAAACATACAACTTGACGGTGAGTAAATGATGTCAATTTTCATTTTTGGGTTAGCTAAAATGTTCCCTTTGCACTAAAAATGTGTAACTTTATATGGTTCTGTAATATTCATGTAAGAGGAACCCATAAATAGTTTAATCAATTTTAATTTTAATTTAATCAAGTTTAATCAATTGATTATACAAACAAACACATTACATTAAAGGTGTCATGAACTGGCTTTTTAACTATATATATAATATATATAAATATATATACTGTTGTCTGAGGTCAACAAATGATGTTCGTGTGGTTTTTACATTCAAAAACATCATAACTAATAAGTAATAGGCTGTTTTCTACACTGGTTTTGAGGCTCTCTCCAAAACGCTGGGTTTTGATGGGCGTGACACTGGAGACTTGGAAGTAAATGCCCACGGCTAGGATTGGATAAGATTTGCATATTTAATGAGCTCAAGCTCCCCTCAGTCCCCTGTCAGTTCAGTTCACGAGGGAGAGGAGAGGGAGCAACCAGAATGATTCTCTCGACCACAGGGTTCGTAAACGTCTTTATCAAACAAACACAATGATTTATTTCTCATCGACCCGCGATTGATTGGACTGTTATTTTTATATTACACATAGCCCGCAAGATCGGACGATATAAGCGCGAACCCCGCACGCGCGCACACGCACACACACACATTCGGCGCGCGCCAGCCTTCAAATGTCAACTAGAGAGACAATAGCACACATCAAAAATGGAATATTAAGAGATTCATCGGCCTGCCGGCTTTGCGAGCCCTGGCCCATACGTGTCTGAGTCCAGCGTGGTAAAGGTATGTTTCTGTTAGACACGTACACATAAGCAAAACAATCTATAACAATGCAATACTATTACATAAAAAACACGTTTTACTCACATAAGTGTGTTGCACCATTCCTGTCGGATCCAAATCCAGCATCAACCGGAGATTTGTTTACAAACAATCCCGCAGTGAAATTAAGTGAACATCTCTGTGAGCTGGAACTTCATTAAAAATAAAGTTCAACCACTCAATCCTAATATTCGAATCTGAAGGAACCTTATGCAGCGACTGTGTTCTTCCACAACCAGGAATAGCGTAGTGTCTTGCTATAATCTTCAGCTTGTTTATTAATACTGCTTGCGTGATCCCATGAGTCGGTGAGTGAGGCTACTGAACTTTACGCGCTCATTATTCTGTAGAGGCAGTGTTTCGTCGCGCACTGACGTCAATAGAAGCACAGGACCGTTTGTTGAGCCTGGTGTCTATAAAAGCTTTTCTTTGACTAACAAGGATGTTTTCAGCTCTGAAACTTACAGGACAATCTTATATCACCATGACCTTTTATATACCAAAAGCTCAAGGGAAAGTTGATTTCTCAATTCATCACCCCTTTAAGAACTTGTTACATTTTCTCTTTTTGCCTCCTCTAATGTCAACAATAGATCAGTAACATTTTTGTAATCCTGTTCTGTCAACAGATTGGAACAGACATGGCTTGCATTAAAACAATACCAAGGGAAATCTCATGGAAACCATTGCATTGCCTGAATGAAACGAAACAGGCCACGCTCCCGTGACAATACCCTGTGTCATCTACACTAAAGCGGAGGAGACGAAATCCTCTCAACAAAAGTGACATATTGAGAGTCCTACACTTGATATCCTTGTATACAGTGAAAGATCCAGTTAACATAGCTTATCAGTCTCAAGGGGGTGGTGGGGGAAATAAGACAAGGAGTTCCTGTAATCTTGCCACCAACTTGACAAACAGCATTACAAGACATTCAGAGAAGCAGTCTCTCTGAGGGGGATCTAGTTGGAAAAGCTCTCGGTATAATGCGCTTCTCTATGTTTCAGCCCCAATAATCTGATTCCAGATACATAAGACTGTCATCTTCAGGGAACAAGGGAGTGGAAAAAAAGTCTGAAAGTTCGCTGGCTTTGTGCGTATTTCATTATCTTCCCTCTTCTGAGCAGGCAAGGCTTATTAGCAAGCTTTGAACTCACACTTACAATAATGTGCCATCAACAGTTTTATAAGCTAATTAGAAAAACAGTTTAATTAATGACTGACTGGCAATAAAATGGCAATCAGGGAAAAAAAAGGAAACGAGGGTGCTAAGCTTCCACTACCACCAATTAAGGGCTAATTACAAACAAATTATATATGTGTTTTGCTGTGGGCTTTAATTCGGAAAAAAATGGCTTTAATTAAAAGAGAAAACATGCTAATTAATTAAACAGCACAAAAAAAAATCTACATTGAAAAGTATGCTTTGTCTATCAAGTAATTAATGAAATACAATAATCCAAATGAGATTCGCCAGCATTTGATAAAAGCTTAGGACCCATTTCAAAACCCATTTCAAAATTAATGGGCAAAAATTTAATGTGAGTCATCTACAGATATAATAAAAAGTTCATTCTGTGATAAATTGCTAATACTGAAAGAAAATTGAACAAAGAGGATAGTTTTTGCTTAGCAGTTTTCTTGTTGCCAGAGGGGCCCGCACAGGAGGAAGAGCTGGTCTGGGGTTTCGTTACAGATTTGGTGTTATAGGCGGAAAAAAGGGTTAAAAATACCTAAATGTGCTGCTTTCGAAATCAGGAAAAATAGAAAAACCAAGACATATGTTATGTTTAATGCACTAGCAGCCTATACAAAAGCTAACTAACTTCCTTCACAAAAGCTGTCAAACTAGTGCTTTTTAATTGGATTGGTGTCTACCATTGACTTTGACCTAACCGCAATACTGGCACTTCTAAACAGCATGACGCCCCTTGTAAAGAACAAACTTTCAGAGAACATTGTCGTTAGAGATCTGTCTGTTCGTAGTTACTGAGACACACTGTATTTAAAATGCATATTAGGACAAAAGCCCAGCTGACTGCTCTGAGATGAAGGCTGATAACAGGAAATGGCAAAGCAACACATTTAATAGGTGTGCCGAACATAATAAAGCCAACGCTACTGTATAATATCGGCTGTGACGCAAACGAAATGTGAGCATTTAACTCGCATACTGAAGAATACATGCGCCTGTGTTCTCGAACGCCCGCTCGCTCCCCCGACTTTATCTTTTTGCGCGCCCTCCAACAACTTCTTTTCAGACTGTGTCTCCTTTTAATCATTTTCATATTGTCTGACTCCTGGAGAACTTGAAATGAACGCAGTACCCCCCACCGCTCGAGACTAGAAAGTCTACGTTTTGAAGTGGTAATGCGGAGCTAATATTTGTGATCAGGGCAGAGAAAAACTGTAGGAAATAATAAAGTGTGACAGTCCTTTGTTTAGTCTTGCTCAGTTCGTCTTTACCACTGAGACTCAAACTGCAGCTCTTGTTAGTAAAATGTGCTTAGAAGGCTAAATGAATCCCCTTAAAAAGAAGTTGACGCAAGTAATTCATTCTATACAGAAAAATACAAAAAGTTTTATACAGAAACATTTCCAAACAGTCACAGCTTTGCCATAATCTTTGAAATCTATTCTAAACTAATGGTTTTTAATATACATTTCAAGGTATTATATTAGGGTCCTAAAATCTGTGACCTGAAACTCTCCTTTGGGAAAGTGTATATGGCAAAACATGTACTTTATATTGTTAATAAAGCCAAAATATTTAACACTCTTAAAAATAAACGTTCCAAAAGAGGCGTTTCACAGCAAAACTACCCATAAAAAAAAAAACATTCTTAAAAACCAACCACATTTCTCTAAGTGTGATTAACAATAATCATTAATAATCTATAGATCTATGGATGTTAAAAAATTCTTCATGGAGCCAGTAATGCCAATAAGAACCTTTATATTTGAGAGTATCTTTTAAAGTCAGTTTTTTCTTTTCTTTTTTTTTTCCGGATATGCAGTGAAGAACTTGATAATACTGTATTCTAATCAATTAAAAAGCTTTCACCTTTACAAATTTATAAAACAATTTGTAAAACAAAACAGTTAAACCTTCTACAGAATATTTTAATACACTTTCATGAAATGAAAATCTCAAAGAACCCTTTGCTATCTACATTTGTGTTTAAACACTTAGTCAAAGATGAAAGCCCACATAACACACACATTTTATGATAACATGAAAGAAGGTTTTAACAAATTGCTTTAATTTGCAGATTAAAGGAAACATGGAAAATATGATTTAAAAAAAACTAAACAAGGAAGCAACCAAAAGATATTTCAATGTGTCAAAACAGCTGATTTTTGAGATATAAAAGCATAAAAACTTTTGATTTGAGAGAGAAAAAAAAAGAGTAATGGATAAATGGGTTATGAACAATAAAATATCTCTGGTCCATGCATAAGTTATAGAGATCATTCTCGAGGACAAGGGGCTCAAAAAATATCACAAGAGCTTTAGTATATCACCGTCTCATCAACTTTTAAACCCTTTAATTTAACGCTGTATTAGCATGTAAACATATTACAGAACGTATGATGTTTCATAGAGCAGTAGACACAAATATTATTAGAACCTTGAAATTGAGGCTTGCCACAGCTGGGATTATTGACTGTTCACTGCATTATTTCAAACAGCTGTCTGCAACAACGTTTATCCTGGGCAGAGTGCTCTGTGGCCGCACGGAGCGCTGTGATAATGAATACTAGCTGGATTAGAAATGAGGGCATAAAATGCTTCACTAATACCCAAATTGCACCCTAAGGACCATTGAAAAGGGGCAACATATTTCTCTCTTTATCTATTTGTGTTTAGTTCACTGGAAATGTTCCATGATAGTTGGTTGTGTAGTGATGAAATCATTTCAATCAATCAAAAAAAAAAAGTAGAAATAGTACATTGAGCTCTGGTGTTCATATGGGTCATGCATGTTCAAATCTGGCTTGCAACTTTCAGATCCTTTTCCTCCCTTTTAATCTTCTATCATTTTTTGTTCCTTCTCTACTCCCCTCTAAATGAAAGTGGTAAAAAGGCCAAATTTTGAATAAACAACAGCTAAACTACTGTTCAAAAAAATAGTGGTCAGTAAGATTATTTTTCTGAACGTTTCAACATTCAACAAGGATGCTTTAAACTGTTGAAGTGAGAGTAAACAGCATTTATAATTTTACAAAATTATATATTTAAAATAAATGCTGTTCTTTGAACTTCCTATTTATTGAAGAAGAAAAAATGTTTCCACAAAATTATTGAGCCGCACAACTGTTTTCAGCATTAATTATCATAATAAAAACTGAGCACCAAATCAGCATATGTGACCCTAAACCACAAAACCAGTCATAAGGGTCCATTTTTGAAATTGAGATTTATACATCATCTGAAAGCTGAATTAAAAAGCCTTCTATTGATGTATGGTTTGTATTTGGCCGAGATACGACTGTTGAAAATCTGGAATCTAAAAAAAAATACAAATATTGAGACAAGCACCTTTAAAGTTGTCCAAATGAAGTCCTTAGCAATGCATATTACTAATAATAATAATACAAATGTGATATATTTACAGTAGGAAATTTACAAAATATCTTCATGGAACAAGATTTTTGGCATAAAAGAAGAAGATATTTTTAACCCATATAATGTATTGTTTGCTATTGTCACAGATATAAACGTGCGACTTATGACTGGTTTTGTGGTCCAGGGTCACATATTAGCATGATTTTTGAAGGACCACGTGACACTGAAGACTGAAGTAATGGCTGCTGAAAACATATTTTACAATATTTTACTATTTTACTGTTTTTTTATCATATAAATGTAGCCTTGTGAGAAGAAGAGACTTTTAAAATTACTAACCCCGAACTTTTGAACAGTATTGTAGTATACATCGGCATACATGCAGGCATAAAGTATGGCTACAATAACACATGGTCCAACTCGTATAACTAAATCTGCAACCCTTCAAATGATCTTCCACATGTCCAACCGACCCTATCATTGCACGCACTAGGAGAATGATGTTACCACTAACATAGCTGATGAAACTTTGAATACAAAGAACATGCAAGTATCATCCTATCTTGGCATGTTCACAAAAACATATTCCATACCTACATCTCACTGAGGGATGCTGAATCAATCAATAGAGCATGTCCAGCAGATGACAAATGCACATTACCTGGTGAAAACTGTAATATACAGTCTTTAGTGGAGAACAAATAAAGCAGCTAACAGTGGCATTACTGCGCAGCGACTGCCAGTGTTCTGTCAGAGGCAGACCTCAGCTGTCTGGCTGAGCGAGAGATTCGAGACTGCTAAGTCTGCTCAAATCCACTGATGCTCTAAGAAGCTTTCTGTGACAACATGGTCCTGGTAAGTCAATCAAAGAGGAAAGCCATGCAGTTTGTGTTTGTGTTTTTACCTGCAAGCCATGGCAAACTAATAACGAAGCCAGCTATAATTACTATACCAGTGTTATTAGATAAAAGGCACAAACCTTAAACATTTCAGTGCTGTCATTTGCGAGCATTTAGACAGCATGATGGCATCTCTGCAATTCTTTAGCTGCTTTTGAAGTCTAGATAAACTCTCTGTGAAGGAATGCTTAAATCTGCCATTCTCAACCAAACAAAAGAACAAAGGCGAGGGCTGATATAGCCGTGTGGCATCACAATGAAGCCCATGTAATGATGAAATGTTTCCGAGAACAGTTTCCAAAGAAACCGTAATGTCTCCGTCTACCTGGGAAAGAAAAAGATAAAACCACAGAGATACTCCAGAGATAAGCGTAAGTGGCATCTGTATGGATTACAGCGTAAAGACTCTCAAAAGAAAATTGCCTATAAACCAAGGGCCTGTTGTTGGCATTACTGAGCTATTTAATGCTTGTTCCCATGGCGCTACGCTTGTTAGGAGCATGATTATCACCTTGCTTTGAACTGATTCAAATCAACATTCAACAGCATCACAATATGATTTCATTAGTGCGGAGTAAATGGTGTCATTTTCGCATTTACACCAAGAGAAACAGAAGCTGTAATTGATTACGTAGGAAACTAATATTTGAGGTTAACGCGATTAACACTGCTCCTCCCAATTAGATGGATGGGAGAGCTTTATCGAAGCATGACCTGAGACCGTTTTATCCACAATAAAACTATAAAACTAATCTTAATAGAAAATTAATTATTGTAGAAACTGAAAGACACATTTAAAAACACCAAAGACAGGAATAAATGCAGCTGCAGTACGGCAATAAACCGTAAAAGAAAATAATTATCACAAAAAGGATTTGCAGAATGAGTCCCACAAACCATTTAGTACACCTAAATATAAAGTTATTAACAGAAGATTAATTACCACTTTATGCAATGTGTCGTAATGCAGCTGCATGATGAAATGAAGCCGGTTCACTGTTTGTATGGAGACTGACACCTGCTATAAAAGTCTGCCCGACAACATAATATAATAAGCAAGAAAGAAAGGCTTCACACTTAAAAAAGTTAACCCTGGGTCAAAAGGTCCGCACTGCTCAAAATGTACCCGGGGTTATCAATTAACCCTGAGTATTCATACGCTGACGTTTCACACTGTACATTCCTAAACCCTGGGTTAAGTTAAAAATAAATAAAGGTAGATGAAATAGGCTCTTCTTCATGTCAAGTGACGCAGTTTCCATCACCATTTGACATTTTTCCCATCAAAGGCTGAAGGAAAGAAACAAAGAGCAAACAAAAGAAAGAAAGAACAAAAGAATGAACAAAAGAATACAAGAAAGCAAAACTGCAAGAAAGAATTAATGTACGAATAAAAGAAAAAGAAAGATGGTACAAGAACGAATAAACAAACAAACAAATGAAAGAAATAAACAAAAATGAAAGAAAGAACGAACAAACAAACTAAAGAAAGAAAGCAAAAATGCAGAAAAGAATGAATGAACAAAAAAGAAAGATAGAAAAAGAACGAATAAATGAACAAATGAAAGAAAGAAACAAGATGAATGAACGAACAAACAAATAAAATAAACAAAATAAACAAACAAAAGAAATAATGAACAAAAGAAAGAAAGCAAAAATGCTAAAAAAAATGAATGAACGAACAAAAGAAAAAAATATAACAAGAACAAATAATGAACAACGAACAAACAAATGAAAGAAAGAAAATAAACAATCAAAAAGAAAGAAAGAAAGAAAGAAAGAAAGAAAAAAGGAAAGAAAACAAGAAAGCAAAAATACAGGAAAGAATGAATGAACAAAAATGAAAAAGATAGAGCATGAACGAATAAACAAACAAATGAAAGAAAGAAAATGAACGAACAAAAGAAAGAAAACAAGAAAGCAAAAATGATAAAAAGGAATGAATAACGAGCAAACAAACGAAAGAAAGAAAATAAACAAACAAACGAAAGAAAGAAAGAAAGAAAGAAAGAAAGAAAGAAAGAAAGAAAGAAAGAAAGAAAGAAAGAAAGAAAGAAAGAAAGAAAGAAAGAAAGAAAGAAAGAAAGAAAGAAAGAAAGAAAGAAAGAAAGAAAGAAAGAAAGAAAGAGAATTTGTACAATGGTTCCGTTTGCACTTCTGTATTAAAAGCACTTGGTTTGTGGAGTGGAGTGACTAAAGAAACAAAAATCATCTTCGCAAAATGTTTAGAAGTCACCAAATGTACAGGTACGCGGACCGGAAGCACACAGCCAAATCTTTTCAGCACTAAACGGTTTAAGGTTGACAGTGAACATCAATTCCATGCAGTAATGCTGGAATCAAAGCCTAGGTCGGAATTTAGTGGAATGCATTTCAGATTCCATTGAATCAAAGTTGCGAGGCTTAAAAATATTGCCCGCTATGATTGCCCCAACTTCAGAAAAGTTGAATGTCTTTTTAACTGCAATTACAGCTGTGCGAATGTTACATTTTCTGCCAAATTAGCTTGGAAGCGCTTGATCCTACGTACACTCCTAAAATGTGTCTTTTTAAAACTGCAGGCACTGTATTTAGGTATGAGCCCACTTCAAAGGTGTAAAACTGGCACCTTGAAAATGTTTTAGCGCTCGGGTTGAAAGCATTGTAGCCTTCATTAAAAGGCAGAACCGTAAGTTCTATAGACACTGCCGTACTTCAAACTGGGGGAGGGCTTTCCATTAACTTTAGTGTAAAAGGGTTGCAAGACTTTCTGCCCAAGTGTGTGTGTGAATGTGCGCGCGCGTGTGTGTGTGTGTGTGTTTGTAGCCTCTGTCTTTGCAGGCAAAATGGCCACAGACCCATTAGCTCAATTTGTCACAGTCGGCGCGCCCCCCGAGATGGCTTATCTGGGCAACATACCTCTCGAGTAGCAAGTCTGTCACTCAGTTCTTCCGCCTTCCCATAGTCCCCTTCAGCGATGGCACTCTCAATGCTCTTTTCCAGGCCTGACTGAAGATGAGAAGGAGAGAAATAAAATGAAGTGATTTTCAAATAGAAATAGAAGGACCAGAAGAAGAAGAAGAAAAAAAAAAAATCAAAGAGTAACTTAAAAACTCCCCCAGGCATTCTTTTTAATACGACTGCCATTACAACAAATATGTAGATTTCCTCTCGTAAATGAAAATCGTTGGTTGATTAAATATTAGGCAAAAAAATCTGTCTAGCCACGGGAGGTTACCAAACATAAATGTTGGTCTTTAATTAGATATTTGCATCAAAGCAGCAGGACTAGTGGAGCAGAGCTCTCGGATCGTCAGCGGACAAATCCCAAAAAAGACAACACTCATTTTACCAGTTTCACTAACTCTAGACATGTTTGTTCCTCCTCACGGTCAAAAAACATGAAAACCTATCAATAGATGCTTCAATAATGTTTAACTACCTGACGAATTTATTCTTGAGCTAATGTATATTCCATACTGTGATTTCAGAAACGGTCATATTATATTAATTCTGCTTAGGTAAACATTTCAGAGGAACTGTTCCAATCAGCCTTAATCCCAACTCCATTAAAATATATTTTCACAGCATACGCTCAGCCCTTTAATAACGTTAAATCCAAAATAGATATAGCCTTTGAAAGTGAGGTAAAATGGGGCAGCAGAGCTGTCTAAATTAACAGGACAACCGGATATATACATAATCAAAACAATATTTGAACTCAATAACCCAATATTTTAACTCGCTAATGCAAAATTACTTGAACTCAACATTAAACGATATGGACAATTGAATTAGCAGCGTTTTCCTACTTAAAACAAATTACATTTGCCAACATTCTGCTTACATGACAATTTATAAATTAAAATAACTGCAAAAAATGTTTGGAGTTAATGCTGCAGAATGATAAGTAATATGCATTAGTGCAAAAATGGCTTGAAGTTACAAATGAATTAGTTCTGTTTACAAAGCTTTGCACTTAAAGAGACTTATTTATAGAAAATTTAATCAGGAAATTCCTGCATGACGAAATTAAATTATGAGCCAATGTACAAAGTCAGCTTTCTTGAATCCTTTTCTCACATATTCTGCACTCATCTCACAAGGAACAGACCGAAATCATACACTGCATAAAGACATATTACTGCTTTCAATGAAATGAGCTGTACAATATATAAGCAAACCTGTGCACAGACACCACAGCAAGGCTGTATCCATGTCTTAGACATTGGGGGGGGCAACATATTTTTATTATATTTTTTGCATGGGGTGGTCTTATTGGTTTATTTAAAGGAATTAAATTATTATAGGTTTAAAAGGGATTCACAGATATAAAGAAAAATAAATAAAAATGGTAAAAGTTCCAGTTCTATAACTATATATATAAAAAATATATTCTCACATTCACTCTTATTTTCGTCTCCCTAATATGTAAAAATGCGAAGCGTTTCTTGTCACGTCAAATTCACGTCAGTTATTATTTACGTAAATAATGTCATATTCAAAATGGTAAAAGTCGTTTGCATCGCTTACTGTTGGTCGATGAACAGTACAGTGGTTATCATCGTAAAACAGTTGTTAAATATTAAAGGGTTACTCCAGTGATTTAGCATTAAGCTTTGTATTAAAACTGGGTCATTAATGTAGTAGAAATGTGAAATTATCTTTTAATTTGGTGCCTTCTAGACTGAGAAAAGACAGAAAATGTATTTTTATATCATGGGGACAAAAGTATCTCATGGGGATAGACTCCCAGAATGCACTTGCTCTGCTGCCTTATGAGGTCACTCCCAAAGCCACTGCTACTGAATTACTGGATAACTTTCCCGACGCATTCATTTTTATAAAATCAGTTCAGTTAGAGAACAGACACTACAATTAAAAACCGAATGAGAGTCACGGCACAAACGCAGCAGGAGTCAGATTGCATTCATCACTAGAGCTGAGGTAATCGCGACCGCAGCATACATTCACAGCGCGTTTTCTGTCTGGCACATTTTCAGTTCATGCCTTTGGAAGCTTAACTTTCATAGGAATTCATTTGAGAAGCTGAAACACTTAAGGCTGCAACATACTCCGCAAGAACAGAGAAAAAAAGTTCTTGCTCCCAGGGCTGCGAGAACCAAATGATTTCATTTTCTTCTCTCAGCCCTGGTTTGGGAGTTCTCGCAGCTTGTTCTCGACACATCGCCTGACCAGAACTTTTTTTCTTGCGGGTGTCCGAGAACTATTGTGTGATTGGTCATAGATTTAAAGTGGGCCCGGTTAATGCGGAGAAACGCAGATGATCGGCACCTGCTTTTCTGGTGAAGTATGGAATGTACTGCCTGAACGAACTTTCAAATGATTTTTGAAACAATCATTCAAAATACTCCCTGGTTTCTACTGATACAAAGCCATATGCTAAATCGCCTTTAAATGTTTAGCTACTTACATCTTGCGACACACTTTTTTACTGCTATAACTAAAGTGTCACGTGAAATTCAACAGTTAGCCCCGCATTCTTTGATTTGACTGGCCATCTTACACATTAAGACTGTGTAACAACTACAGTAACATAAACTGTGTTGATAAGGGGAATTTTGTGGAGCAAATGCCTGTTTTTTATGCAGAGGAAGTAGAGCAACAATGTTTATGTGCCAGCACAATGCAACCATCATATGCACACTCCTAAATCCTAATATGATTTAAAAAGAAAAGAATATAGATTATAACAGATTTGAAATGGTTTAATGGCTCTTTAATTAAATGGTTTAATGGCTCTTTAATTACTTCTTTGCGCTGTAAAAGTACACTTGGAAAAAAGTATTACAATCTACCTTCCACTTTTTCCTAAAAACCTTTTTTAAAATCATATTTCCAGTTTCTGTTAGAAAATCTGAAATGTTTTTTTTAGATTAATTTATTACCAAACGTTAAAATAATTTAAAAAAAAATTAACATTATAATCAGATATGTATTCTAAATCCAAAATTGAGAATAATAATCCAATAAATTCACATTCCATAAATGTTTAAACAGTTTAAAGAAGTATCATTTTTCAAAATTTTAAAAAGTGAAAAGTTTCACGAACAGAATAAGCACACATTAAAGTTGAATAAAGTATTTGGTTGTGATATAACCAATACAGAAGTGCTATGCGACAAACAACTCTACCAAACTATGACTCTACGGCAACATTTTTAACAAAAAGCAAAGGAGGCTGATATTTAAAACCAACTTCAATGTGCTGGAAGAGTGGGTTATACTAAAAACAGGTCCATTTACAGAAGACAAATAAAGGCATATGCTGTTTATTATACTCTTTATGCAGTTCTATGATGATGCCTTTTCAGCTTCTGAGTGGGGGAAATCTTAATGTCATATTTGTTACACAAGCTGTCCCGTGTATTTGATTTGCAAGCGTTCTCCTCCCTATCACTGAATTACAGCATTACAGAGAGCTCCTGACTCCATTGTACTGTGGCTTTCAATGGAGAAATCCACCTCATATAAGAAATATTAAACACCAACCAGAACAGACAGTGCAGCTACATCCTCATGTCAAGATTAAGGTAATCTCATCATTAAATATAATATGATCTATTCTGTTATGCTCAGTGTCATGTGGAAGAAAAGACGCCTCCTCACTCTGTCTTTCACATTTGATAGAGGAAACAATTACGAGTTACACATACAGTCGACAGACTACAGAGAGAGGCAGTGGGATAAAAATGCTTTCAGCATCAGAGTGGAATTAGGACACCCACAGAGTGGTAGAGGAAGATGGCGGAAATCATTGTTACCATGAGAGGAGGTCTGCTACAAGGAGGAGGTTTGAGTCTATCATTGATGCCAAAATACTGCGTGAGCTCCTTCCAGTGCTCCTCCTGTTTCTCTTCAGGCTCCCTGGGCATAGACACAGAATGACAAGTCTTTCTGTTATTATTATTATTATTATTCACTCCAGGACAAGCATGTATACATTGTGAGATTCAATTATTTCTGTACACATCCTTTTCTGCTCTAACTGGTGAGTTACAGAGACAGTTCAGCATATATGTGTGCTTAGTGAAATAGGCAGGAGGTATCAAATATGAAGAATTTTGTACTTTGATGAGCTATGTTCTATTTGCTCCCTTTGAGACTGGAATATACTACACAACTTTAAAAAATTTGAATAGATTTCAAAACACTAAGTGCCATACAGATGCAGACTGAGAATCACACGCTACTATACTTTTCAAGTCACTCTGAACAACAAACTCACGCCGAAACAAACACACGGCATGTTGCTAAAAGACAGACGACTAATGAAAACCATTGCGGTGTCCGAAAATCGAATTCCATACTATATCGTTTTCAAAAAACAATACGCCAAAAGTATAGTATGTATGGAAAACACAAGGGAAAAAATACCCGGATGACTTACTACTTACGCCAAAATTCTGAAGTGTGCATTCAATGGACACTTTACCATCCCATGAGGCCACGGGAGATGATTTATGAATGGCAGTGAGGTAACGCAACTGACGCTGGTAGGTCACAAAACAATAATAACATATCAGATGTAGTTCGTCCAAATTTCATCCATACTACCCATATGCATCACCAGACAAAGCTCAATCTTTTAAGATTGAACATTGTTCTGGGGAGTCTGCTAAGTATTTTCTACTGCACAACATGCGTGATCAACAGGCATAGTTCAAATAACCGTACGCCATTGGATAGTTCTTCAACCAATCAGAGCACAAGATGCGTGATCAACAGGCATAGTTCAAATGACTCTGTATGCTATTGGATAGTTCTTCAACCAATCAGAGCACAAGATGCGTGATCAACAGGCATAGTTTAAATGACTCTGTATGCAATTGGATAGTTCTTCAACAAATCAGACCAACGTTCCATCACTTCTCTATCTGTCATTGTGTTAAACCCGCCAATAGCACGCCAAGTGGATAAGCCAGTTTATGATTGGTCCCCGCAAATTAGTAACAGAAACAGGATAAAAATTTTAAAGGTTTCCAGCCTGAGCTGCAGGGCAAAATCAAATCACCGGCAGATCGGGCTGGGTTTACCCAGTCTACATATTCACACTATATAGAATGCACTTTTTTAAATTATCATGAAGTACATTAAAATTCAAATGTAGTACCTTACTCAGACAGCGTGCGATTTTTCAGATGCACTGAATGTGCTCTAAAATCAGCTCAAAATATCAGACACGCTTGATACTGTCCAACTGGACGGAATCATAGTCTGGAGCTTAAAAAATCATACACGATGGAAAAAAGTTGTGTAGTGTATTACAGAGTAACGTAATATTCCTCACACCAGTCAGTGTACAAATAAAACATTTCAAACCCAGTAGTGAAGTATTTTTACTTTCTAGTACATTTTTCAATTATGTGTATTTTATCAGTGTTTTTCTTTGAAAAACTTTTACTTCACTACATAAAAAAACATGTACTTTTTACTGCACTACATTTCATAAATTTTTTTTTTTAACCTTTAATACTTAATTAATTCAAAATGTAGTATATTCATGTACTCAAATAAAACTTTGAATTACTTTACTTGAGATTTTTTATGTAATTAAGTATTCGATCATGTTCAATATTAAACATAGTACAGTAAAGAGTCCAATATTATGCTTTGGGATGTTGTGAAGTAAAAGTTTTCCAAAAAAAATATACTTCGAAAAATGTACCCTTAAACAGAGTAAAAATTTTTGACTACTGTCCGCCTCTGTTCAGAACTATATTTGAATTGATGCATTCCTTCACCACTGAAAAAAAGTAAAAGTTTAAGCCTAAGGACATGTTTTTTTAACTTTGAGTTATTTACACGTTCCTCTCATAGTCTTGCAATGACCTGCTTACTAATGTACTGATGTTTTGTTTGAATGGTCTATTTTAGAAATCATGTCCATAATGGTCCACCATACCTTTTCTCCCCAGTGTCGCAATTCTGCGTTCCACCTGTTTAAAAAATAAAAAACAGAATATGTTCGTTCAGTGTGTCTGAAAGGGTATGTACAAGTAATTAGGCATATTGATTAGAAAGCATGAAACCGTGTTTATCTCCACAAGTAGAGTGGATGTGGAATACCGGTATATTAGTTCTACTGTAGTAAATCCTACTGGACACCCAACAAACAAAACAAAGTTCTTGGCATCATTGTGACTGCTTGGGAAATTATAAATAAAAAATTGCATTTTTATGTTTGCATGAAAATGTTGAATAAATTAAACACTATAAACCACAACAGAAATAGTATAGTCGAAGGGCTGTGGTAAATAATGAGAAGACAACTTGACCTTTCTTGTGGCGCCTTTTCCTTTGCTGTTTTGTTTGTGGTTGCTTCATTCTCTGATCATCTTTTGCTTTTTGGAGATCTTTGAACCTCTGCAATAGCAAAAACTAAATGCTTAAAACTAAATGCTGATGGAAATGATTACAACTTGTTTTGTTTATACTGTAGTGTTTGTAATTATTTTGCACATTTCGATCTACAATACATAATTTGATCACTGCATGATCTGCAATCTCTCACAATATAACTGCATACATACATAACTTCGGTCAGTTCACATACTTGCCACTTATCCAAGGAAACTCCAGGAAGACAATCGTCCCCAGAAGCATCATAATTATGCAAATCAGTTTTTGTCTCATTACATTCACCCTGTACACAAACGGAATGTGGCTCTGTGCCTGACTGAAGTGAGAGGTGTTCGCCTGTCTCTCCTTGCCTATTTTCTGATGTTAGTCCTTCATCAGCATCATCAGAGCTCAGGTCAGCCTCAGTGAGACCCGGCGGCAGAAGTCCACTGTACATATTAAATCTGGCGAATCATCAAACACGCAGTTATCGCAGACTTCCGCATTATTCTGTCACAAAACGAAGGTAATTCATGTATAAACCAAATATACTGCTAAATGAGACGGATGATATAACGACATTACAATCTATCCGCGTACTACACCAATAACAGCAAGACGTTTACCGTTGCCTTCTGTATTTCCGCGTTTGTAACATAGAGCTTCATTATTGGATCAGCGGTGGAGCGAAACCTGTAACAGAAATGCTGATTGGTCACTTTAATATCATTGTGAAACTGGATCCTTCCTTTAAACAAAGTAGTAAAATCTGCTGTTGTGAATAATATAGTTAATATTTTAACACGACTAATATTTTTGGTAATTCGTCTATTTATGTATAAAAACATAATAACAATTATTATTATTATTATTATTTACTACTACTTTTACTATTACTATTACTGTAGGCTATTTTGTACGTCTTTATTCAATTCTTTTTTGTTATAAAATGTGTTATATAAATAAATAGTTAAAAATCGATATGGTGGGTGGATATGCCATGGACCTTTCTAGCCATGAATACATTTCCAAATTAAAATGTCAAAAGTCAATACACATGAAAATTATATTAACATGAGTAGGCTATTATACTTCATTCCCCTAAAATTTTGGGATGTTTGTTATTTCTGGTTGTGGACATTAGTATTAAAACTTTACAACTCATTAAATGGACTGTAGCCTATGTCTATTACTCACAGCCTCGTTTACATTCATGAAAAATTAAATACGGCTTCTAGCCTGAATAAGGTTGACCAAAAATACTAATGCTACATATTATGCAGTAGCAGCAAACTTTAAGTTAACAATGAGTAAACTTATTGAAACGTTGTTGCAAGCCAGTTCAATAATGAAAAATATATAGGTTATATTTTTCATTTTTACAAATGGCAAAATAAAACACAATTGCTCATGTTTTCCAGAGTGATAAGAATGCTCTTATATGAGCAATGTCTCCCAATTTATTCAGACAGCTGAGGGCATCACCGCATTATCATTCAAATGATTAGCATGCTAATCTTGTTTAGCCTGTGGCACTGGCAGACGAAAAACACTGATGCTTAAATTGCTTATTTATATCAAATAACATCAGTTTTCTGTTTTGTTGCTAAATAGGGGTGGGCTTTGTGCCTAATTGCAAAACCACCTATTTACTTAAATGATTTATTTAGTGTGCACAGATTTTGAGGCAACAAGCTCATTTGTATTGTCATAATGTCGTAAATTTTCATCAATATAATTTCTGCTTGATATGCCTCCAGCGGGGGTGCCACTAGTTTTGAATGTGCCCAGCAATTTATCTCTCTTGCTCTTTCTCATTTGCGCTTCTCTCTCTCTCTCTCTCTCTCTCTCTCTCTCTCTCTCTCTCTCTCTCTCTCTCTCTCTCTCTCTCTCTCTCTCTCTCTCTCTCTCTCTCTCTGCTCCTTGTTTGCGCTCATTGCTGCTTTAGTCAAGTTTATTGAGTTGACCTGACCTTCTTTGTAAAGCTTGATATGAAATACTTACGCCTATTAGCCATTAGCCCGACTGGGTTCTCCAGGCATCCCGGTCCTGGGCCAGTCTCTCCAGCTGTCCCCAAGTGCGGCCTGTACTCTTGACATTGGCATCCAGGTCTCGACGCCAGCTGTTTCGATGTTGGCCTGTTAACAAAAAATGTGTCCTTACCATCTCCAGCGATGTTGGATGATCTCTTCGCCTGCTTGTTTTTGGCTTCTGGAGAATGTGCCGCAGACATGCGTTGGTAAATATTTGTTCTTTTTGGTGGTTACAGTGATCCTCCATGTTTCAACGCCATAGAGCATAAATTACTTCACGTTTGTGTTAAACTCCCTGATTTTTGTTTTGATGAACAAGTCTCTTGAGCTCCAGATATTCTTTAGCTGGAGAAAAGATGTCCTGGCCTTTCCAACCTTCACTTTCACATCGGCATTGGTTCCACCCTGTTTATTGACGATGCTGCCGAGGTATGTGAAGTTGTCCACCTCCTCCATAGCACCATGGGTGATGTGTTGATGGTGTTGACCTTCAGGACCTTGCTCTTTCCTTTGTCGATGTCGAGGCCAAGATGATTGGAGTTTTCTTCCACGATGCTAGTCTTTTCCTGCATCTGCTGCTAGGTGTGGGAGAGAAAGACCAAGTCATCCGCAAGTCAAGGTCATTCAGTTGGTTCCATAGAGTCTACTGGTTGCCGTTTTGTTTTTCTGCTGTGGACATTTTAATGACCCATTCGATAGCCAGCAGGAACAAAAAATGGCGACAACAAACAGCCGTGCCGCACTCCTGTTTGTACCAAGAAGGCGTCAGTGAGTTGACCGCTGTAGACCACTCTGCAAGTCAGTCCCTCATAGGAGCTCCTGATGATGCTGGTGATTTTCTCCGGGACCTTGTAATGTCTAAGCAGCTTGGGTTAGTTCACCCAAAAATGAAATGTATGTCATTAATGACTCATCCTAATGTCGACTAACCGTAATGTCGTTTCCTCTATTCATCTTCGGAACACAGTTTAAGATATTTTATATTTAAACAAAACAAATGAAGGCCATATAAGGCCATATGTCCCATATGGACTACTTTGATGATGTTTTTATTCCCTTTCTGGATATGGACAGAGTGTGCATACACTTGTTGGACTAAATATAAAATATCTTAAACTGTGTTCTGAAGATGAGTCTTACGGGTGTGGAACAACATTAGGGTGAGTCATTAATGGCATAAATTTCATTTTTGGGTGAACTAACCCTTTAAGTGCAATTTGGTGCAGATCCTGATATTTATATGGCCTAAATGTATGATGAAATTTTGATAGCTTGATATACAGCCTAAAAATGTATTACAAATATAGATTTTCCTCAAAGTTTTGATCATGTTGATAGATATCAAATATGTATCAAATATGATAGTGTAGGCACTGGGGTTAAATAGGCCCTACATGTTTGTATTCCTTAAAAACATAAATTCCATCCAACATCAAGAACTTTAAGTAAGTATGATATGATAGGGCTTAAGTCACCAAGATATATTAAATGTCACTCTACGTAGCCCATATCCTCGCCATTGCAAACTGATACCACCCACCCAAAGTTAATACCAATTTAATTATATGTGACAACTCGATGTCAATGACAACTAGAGCTTTCAAAGGTAATTTGGTGATGTAAAATATCACTGAGGCTGCTGTGGCGTTACTAGTGTCAACATTTTCCAGATTATTATTATTATTTTTATTTAATTACAAGACATGTTTCTCTTCCTACACTGGCATTTTTGTTCAGTTGCGCGCGAGATCATTATTTCTATAATTTATTATACTTATTTAGAGTTTGTTGTTTAAAACTTAGAAACCCTCATTAAGTTTTGGTTACAGTGGAAAAGAGGTGGTAAGTGTGGTGAGATAAACTAATCATGTCAAAGTCTTAATTACTAGGATCTTACTGTGACAGGCTGTTTTTTCCCCGATACAGCCAGTCGAGTTGAGCCTCAAATGAGCAAGCGCATGTCTGAGGAAATAGTAATAATTTTAAGTCATCTGGATCTGGCTTGGGGTGGCAGAATTCATTAGAGAAGATTAGCTGAGTGTGTACAAAGTAAATGAGATATCTAATACTAGCCAACACGGAGGTCCAGGGATTCCTCATTTAGCTCCGAATATGAGAAACCATGTTAAGAGGCGATTATGTATAGCTTGACTTCTGCACTGGCTATATGCCTGCTTCCTTGCATTTGGCCCGATGGTGTGCTCTCATATTTAATGACCCTTGACTTTTTAGCCTCCATGTGTATCCAGTGTACAAGCCATTACCAATAACATCCAAAGGCACAGCACGAGGGAGGAGAAAGAGAAGGGTGACACCCAGATGAGATTATTCACCGTTAGCCTGACAGGGCAGCCAGCTGAATTGTTTTTGAGAGAGAAGCGAAGGAAGCTAATTATGAGTTTAAGAAGAAGGTTGGAGGAAAAAAATAATAAGATTACAAAGAATAATTTGCAGATATAATTACACCAAAATTGGGTACACACAATCGTCAAATACATGTATTGCTTGACCTGGGTGAGCCAGTGAAATAAATCCTTCTTCTATAGCCTTTGTTAATTTGTTTTTATCATCTCCAAGTGGTGTTTGTGCAGGCAGTGCAATTTGCATGTGTAATTCCACTGTGCAAATTGACAACAAGTAGATAATTCTGGGAAATGGGCTAGTTGCAAGGCCCTAGCTATCTTCCTGTGCCGATTCATTTTGAGGAACTGCTGAGGCATGAAACTCATACATCAACTATTTCCTGACAATGCTCAGACTTATTGTCCCCTAAAATGTCATTACAGCCATTATTTATGGAGTTAATTCATTTATTAAACCATATTTACGCAGACAGAATGTCACATTGTGTCCATCGTCCAGAATAAAGCCTTTAATGATGATTTGAACACATTTTCTTTTTTAAATTCTGCCAAGAAAGCCAAAGCGAAAAGTGGCTTTGTCTTTATGTCAAGGCTTAAATTACTACTGGTAGGCTAGGCTAATATAAAACCTTTACCTAGACAGATGAAAACAAATGGCCGTCATCTAGCGGTCAGATATTGTTTAAAAGAACGATTCACTAAAGAATCGCACATATAACTGCTTATCCATGTAAGGTTATAAAATAATTTAAACTAAAATCAACATTTCATTATACATTTCATATACATGTACTTATTTATTTTATTTATTATATAGCCTAATAACAGGCTAAGTGAGAGATTGTCACCAACCGAAAAAATAACCGCCTTTCAGGATCTCACTCTGATTGACGCATTTCGCCCCCTACTGGCAGACTCATGGAAGTTTTAAATTGACGCAAACAAAGCGAATGAATGTAGCAATATACAATTGACCTATCTACAAAACAAATGGCCACAAATACATCTAAACAAACAAACAAACAAAAAAAAACATTATATGGCTAATCAGCATAAATAATGTAGCTATAGGCTAACCATAGCCTATAATGTAGGCTAGAATTTAAAATGTACTAATTTTAGTTAATTAGCCTAATGGTAACGCTCACCTCATGGTCATTTTTTTATTATTAAAATGCATCACTTTTTTTCATGTGCCCTCATAATCTTTAATCAAAATAACTTCTTGCAACGACATGTTGCAACATATCTCTTTTCTTCTCAGATGATGTGTTTACTGGCGAGAGGGTGGGGCAACCTTCACTCACGTCATCTGCAACCAAATATCGGAGACATTGACTACGTTTACATGGACAACAATACTCCGATATTAATCTGATTAAGACAATACTCTGATTAAGAGGCTACCATGTAGACAGCGATTTCTAATTACCTTAATCTGATTAAAGTCATAATCTAACTAAACATAAATCGGATTAAGACATGTGGAGTATGCCTATTTTAGTCGCATTATCAGAGACATGTACACACCTTAATCTAACTATTAATGTCATGTCGGAGATTTCACCGCATTTTTTGACAGGACACATACCGTTACGCACAACAGGGAAGTGCAGAGGGGAGGCTTTGTGGGTTCGAGCCTCTGCCCTTTTTGAAAATTAATCAAAAGTGCCCCTTTCAACAATCATCGATAATATTGTGGCCAATAAAACATAATTGGGATTATACTTAATATAACAACGTGTACAAAACAGTAACAAATAGTGGAAAAGTCGCGTTTATCTTTTACGGATCTGTCAGTCTGAAAAGTCGTTGCCATAAACGTCGTTGCTATGGGCGGTGTGTGTTTTACTTGACTGTTCATTGTGAACACTGCGTCCTCTCTCTCTATTTTTATTTTTGTTGTTCAATGCTCATTGTAAAAGTAAAATACAATAAGTTTGTATCTGTAATCGCAAACCAGATGGGTCATTCAGTGAACGCCTGTGGCTCGACGGCAGGAAAAACAATCCAAAGAGTCATGATTTTTAAACCTTTTTCATAATTAATCAAAGCTATTATTTTAAATGTAGGCTGTCAATAAGGAGGAAAGAGGGGCAGTGTCTCTTCAAAAAAAAAAGAAAAAAAAGAGGCAATACATATTACAAAAATAAATCAACGTAAATGTAGATATAAAACATTATAAAAACGCATGTTTTGTTATACTTCTTAATGTAAAGTAACACTGTCCAACAGCGACACCCGCAGGTGAAGTTAGCGGGTTTACTGAGCCCATAAAATTAACACACCTGCCAAAGTCACGCTATGATTGGATGTTGGAGAACATAGCGTGGCATGGGGACGTAATGACGTGCCATAATCGATCTATGTTCTAGCACATGTAAAACGGGAACATGAACGGAGTACTCTAAAAGCAACTCATGTAAACACCTTAATCAGAATATTGTCTTATTTAGAATAAGGTCAATAATTAGATTACTGCTGTCCATGTAAACGTAGTCATTGAGACATTGCGCAGGACTTAACAACTCCACGCCATAGACGTAAAAGAAAACTCCACGCAGCTCCCATTCTATTCTCCATTGGAATGAATGACTTCTGGTTTATTGTTTGTCGGATAGTCGGATAGTGGAAAAGCAGCTTTAGAACCACGAACGCGGAGTGAGGTACCTAAAAGGGTTTTATTTTGGTCCACTACATAGGACTAGGCCTACATAAGTTGCAATAGAAACCTGCTGACTGTAGCTCTTACTAATTGCACAAATGGATTTATGAGAACAATAACATTCCGTTTTCTGATAGTCCCCACTGAATAGAACTAACTTAGGCCTATGCTAAAAAAAAAAAAGGAAAATGGTGAATTCTCTCTCAGAAATTGCTCGTAAATTTCACAAATAATTACAAACTGTGGTAGACTAAAAGACTGAATTAAATGTCTTTTTTTTCTTTCTTTTTTAACCTAAATAGTATGCTATTTTATTGTAAAAAAAAATGTAGGCTACTTCAGTAAGTTTTGTATTTACAACTTTTAAAATACAATTTTACAGTGGAATCTTTCACAGTAGACCCGTCATTCCCCAGCCCAATGAGAATGCTGAGTATAGTTATAGCCTACACATTACATTTTTCACTAAGTATGACAGTGCTCCTAATGTGTAATTGTACAGCAGGAGACATCTCCTGGTGCTTCATACATTTTAATGGTACATATTCGCCATGGATAATTCCATCATGCCATTCTCATTTATTTTATTTTCTATTTTCACCTGTCACCTCAAACTACTTATTATGGCAGTAATAGTGAGCTGTATTTGAACCATTAAGCTGTAATGATTCACTTGCGTGACACTTTAATTCAAATAAGGAGTTTGAAGAGGAAGGCAGTGTTACTGGGATTAGACTGTTAGTGCTAAAACAAACTAATTTGATTGGCAAGATAATACTTACAGGCTCTACAGGAGGTTTAAGTAGATGTTTGGTTGGCCATTAAATCCACAACCTTGCTTATAGGTAGCTGTACAGTAAAAGATAAAGGAGGAAAAAAACAGCAAAGATTCTCCAAGATGGAATAGAGAATTGCATTTTATTTTATTTATATGTCGTGATTATAGTTTTATCTCATAGTAAGATGAATAATGTTATGTAGAACTCACTTCCTTGTGAGTTCTATGTAGAATGGGTTCATTGACCATACTTAATGTCTTTTCTTAAGGTTCCAATCAAGGGAATACTTGCGCCAAAAAATCAAGTTTTGCTAACTCATGGAGTGTGCAAGCTTTGGTGTTTGTATACACTGAAGATAAAGAAACAACTGGAGTATTCACCAGAGAGTTGAACAAACAATACTTAAAAGATGACTGAGATAGGGTGAGAGACAAAGACTGAGTAAGAAAGAGAGAGAGAGGTAAATTTGAAACACTCCATTGAACAGAAACAAGGTTTACAGGCTAAGCCAGCATAAACACATTATGTACACAAGATTCATCAGTTCTCCAGTGTCAAATCCACACTGCCCAAAGGCAATTTCTGAAGACAGTGTACATGTGGTAAATCTAATCTACCCTCAAAGTATATACATATATAAAATCTTTTTAGGAAACAAGGAAACATTTAAAGATGATATATTTCCATTTCATATAAATCTTTGATATCTACACACATTTTTGTCAACTGCTCATGGAAAAATATCTAACATCTTTTACTCTATAGCTTAAACATGAGGGTGTCTATTAAAAAAGTACAGTAAAGTGAAATCAGAGCAGTATATTTTATGAATGTGATGTATTTCAAATGCATGCTGTGCCGAAGTCATGGTTTTCAGACTGGCTGAGTTTGCCACCATTCATCTGTAATTAGTTTAAGCACAAAGTTGCACAACCAGACCATTCCCAGATAAAATCGTACATTTAAATTGAATCATTTATTCCTTTTTTTAGTGCAGGACTTCCAGCACATTTATCTGTTGTCTGTTTCTTTATTTTAATCACACTTCTTTGCCTTTTGGACAGCTTCACTGGCTTATAGATTAGTGTGAAATGTACCCCAGTTAGAATCTCTTACACGCTCCAATCAGATGAGCGCAGATTTAATCGGAGTGAATCGTCCATCCCACCCGTGAGGGGCTGCCCAGATGAAACACACCTCATATTCATAACTTCACTTACATGCCTGATTATGAAGCGGGAGATAGCAGGTAACTCTCATTCTCTGCCTTTTTTATACCAGCACAATTTTGCCTCCAAACTTGAATAGTTAATCGTAGCCCCTTTCTTCATCAGCCGAGAATCAAAATTTGAACAGAAGAGGATATATATCATTAAAGATGAAAAAGAATCCCAAATTGAATTGGCCTTCTGGACCAGATATATTGTGTCAAATTTCACTTTCAATGCCGTTTAAAGGATTTTTCCCCCCTTCTTTTCTTCTTTGCATTAATTTCCGGCCGCTCTAACTATCATTTTCTAAGAGAAAACGTTCACGTTCCACTGCTAATTTGTGTGCATGGCTCTGTAATCATGCCATTACTCTCTTTGACATAAAATAATGCCTTTGAATAATGGGAAATATTACCTGATGAATTAATTTAAGAGATAAGATCGGGGGTAAGAAGCTTAAATGCCATCTTAAATTATATGCAGACCTTGGAAAACTTTCAACGAGTCTCATTTGCATTAGCTTAGTGTTGGGTTCTCATCATGCCTCACCGTGAGAAGCCTGAGCACACCTTTAAAGTATGGGTAAAATAATAATATTAATACACTAGGAATTATGTAATTAGAAAAGTATTGACCCTCTAAACAGCACCAGTGTCTGCTTTCCATTATGATAACATCTACTTCCGTCTTCTTACTTCCGCATAAACTGTCTCAGTTTAGGAGAGCCTGTTTGCTCTGTTCTAAAACGCTAAGAGAGCGCTTTAAGGCTGCATAAGCGCATATCCATATAAAGGCTGTTCTTAAATGTATCTTAATTCTATATCTTCTAAGGAATCTTGTTTTGACCAAATTCTAAGGCAGAATCACATGTATCCTTGACAGAGAAGCTTATCCCACAATGCATTTCAACATGGGGGGGGGGGGGGTCCAAGATGGCAGACAAGTCAATAGAAATCTTGATTATGAAGTTCAGGGTTATTCAAATACATACAGTAGTGACTAAAAATGATGTCCATCCTAGGAAAATATTTGCTAAATAATTATGTCAGAGAAATGTGTACTTGTTTATATTACATTGTGGGGACCAAATGTAATATAAACAAGTACCCCACAATGTAAACCTAAGATCACATACGTTGTACATTGTACAAATACATGGATTCATAAACATATAAATTATTTTATTTTTTTGAAAATGTAAAAATACAGAATGTTTCCTGTGAAGGGCAGGATCAGTGTAGGGGGATAGAATGTACAGTTTACTTTGTACAGTGTAAAATCCATTACGCCTATGGAAAGTCCCCACAATTCACAAAGAACACAACCTGTGTGTGTGTGTGTGTGTGTGTGTGTGTGTGTGTGTGTGTGTGTGTGTGTGTGTGTGTGTGTGTGTGTGTGTGTGTGTGTGTGTGTGTGTGTGTGTGTGTGTGTGTGTGTGTGTGTGTGTGTGTGTGTGTGTGTGTGTGTGTGTGTGTGTGTGTGTGTGTGTGTGTGTGTGTGTGTGTGTGTGTGTGTGTGTGTGTGTGTGTGTGTGTGTAATTGTGTGTGCATGCATGTTTTTCTAGCCTGATGGGGACTTCAACCTGAATGCACACTGACTCATGGGGACTCGTGTCACTGTGGGGACCTAAATTGAGGTCCCCATCGGTACAACAGCTTATAAATCAAACAGAATGAGTTATTTTGAAAATGTAAAAATGCAGAACGTTTTGTGTGATGGGTAGGTTTAGGGGTAGGGGTAGTGTAGCGGGATAGAATATATGGTTTGTACAGTATAAAAACCATTATGTCTATGGTGAGTCCCCAGTCCCCAGAAAGGTGTATGTATTTGTGGGTGGTGGTGGTGGTAGAGGTCGTGGTGGGGGGGAGGGGGGGGGGTTAAAGAACCTGGAATTAGATGCAATTACGCAAATACAGTGCTCTAGTAATCTATGCAGTTACAACGCCTCCATATGATTGTTAAAATTTTACATAATATTGTTCGTGAATTAGAAAATATTACTCTGCTTCTTCTGTGCTATGAACGTCCAACTAACTGGAAAATTACCCTACTAAAATGTTAAATTAATTAGGTATCAAAATCTGAAATCACTTACAGTGATTTTTAATTCCTATTACGAGACTCTTCTATTTTGGAATAAAATCCGTAATTTATAATTCACTTCTGCTCATAACACAATTATTTCTTTTATTGCAGCAAAAGGGCATCATTTTGAGCTCTTAGCTCAGGTGGAGAGAAAAAAGGACTCTCAAATTCTAGAAAATCTCATGCCTAAAGATAGAGACAGACGGAGAGAAAGGAAGAGAGAGAAAAGGGAAAGGAAGGAAAGAGGGATGCCTTGCTCATTACACTGCTGTCATTTACTCTTCATCCTTCGTACTCTTTAGTGGCATTAAGACGGGATGTAAATTTGACAGTTAACGCTGTTAGAAAATGGCTAGTTCAAGAAGGGCAGGAATTAGAGATGGGCATTAGGCTCTGATAAGCTGCTTTCCTCCACTGCGGCAGCTGCTTAACATTCATGGGAAAGTCATCATCAAACAACGTTATCGCAGCTCTGTTGACGGCTGAGGAACATCATCACTATGATAATTTTTTTTATAGCTGTGAGCCAGAAAAGCCCCCTTTTATTTCAGCGGTGTGTTAATGAGATAGGGCCTTGTTGGTATGGGCAATGCAAACTTGCCACTCTCCACCGTTTGTTTGAGTCCCTCTGCCTCCAACGCTTCCCCTTTCCTCCCCCTCCTCTTGCTCTCTTGCTCTCTCTCATTCTGCCCATCTCTCTCCTTTTTGCAGAATACAGGAGACACTATTTTTTAGTGTGTTCAATGAAAAGAAGACCTTTGTGGCAACATATACAATCCCAGTTTGGTGCCTGATCAGGTATATTGGCTTTCTGACTGTCTTCAGAACCCTTATCTAATCAATATCCTTTCTTTTTTGGGCTATATATGATGTGTGAATGCCAGTTATTTTGGTACAGTCTTTAATCACATGAATGATCACAATGCAATTGTCATTTATTGCCCTTTTTATTTAGTGTTATGTGCAAAATGTTGCGTAATCCCATACATCAGCTGCATTATTGTGTATTTTGAATAAGTCATTGCAATACAACATCTTGCAGATAGAAAATGTCTATTGTCTAGCGTGAAAGCACTCCAGTGTGGATGAAAGCTAGAAATACCAGCATAAAAATCAAACCATTCTTTTGTTTTAACCTGCTTATGACAGTCTTGAAGTCCAAATGGATTCTTGGTTCCTTAGATTCACACAGATCCTTGTACTCTGCAGAGAGAGACATGCACACACCCAGCACAATGAGTCTCTGTCTGTGTTGGGGATACATGGGCTGCCTACTGCAGATACCAAAATCAGATTTAGGATTTATTACTCAGCTTTTGTTTGTTGAGTGGTTTGGGAGAGATTTAGGCACTCTTGATCTTCCAGAGATCTCTGTCAAGGGGGGACACAATGCATGTAGAATCTGAGCGGCTTTAATTAGTTTTTAAACTTTGAAAACTGCAGGGCTTTGTGCTTCTGACTGCAAACATTACTGGTTCAGGAAGAGTTTTGCACTTCTTAAGTGGTCTTTAAGGGGTTCCAGTGTCATATTGTCTGACTGCATTGTAATTGCACACTTGTCATGTTTGGTTCGATTAAAACAAACCCTGGTGCGATTGCTCGTTTAGTGCGGTTTTTGAACATATGTGAATGCTGCCATCTGAACCCTGGTGCGCACCAAACAAGTGGACTAAGGGTGCTTTCACATATCTAGTTCGGTTCATTAGGTTCGAACCAAGGGCAAACAATTATACATTGTTGCATTTTTCAGCTTTTTTGGTTCCTTTTCACACCACACTGATTGCTTTTGTCCGAACCAGTTCAAACTAACCAAAACGCAAGCACGTGACAACATCCACATCACTCATTGGCCATGGCGTATTTCCTAAACTGCTTTTCAATTGGTCAGAATTTACGTGTGGGAAAATTCCAACAGAAGAGGCAAAGCCAGCAAACTATAATAACACTATGGAGAGACCACTGCGCGGGCTGGTTTTGTCCCTGGCCATAATCTACTACACTGTGTGTATTTACCACAGTATGCAAATACATTTCTATAATGGAGCGCGGATGCGACGTGAAAACAACGTTCTAATGCACTGCAGATGGCGAGAGCGCACCGCTCGTCACTTCAAGAGGAGGCGTGCATTAATTATTAACTCTTGACATGCTCATCTTCCCGAAAATATTGCCAACGATCTATCAGGTAATAATGTCATGCACACAATGTCAGCGCAGCTAACTACGGCAGCTGGTTTAGTCCAAAAATGATCAGTACTTTTGTAGTTGTTTCTGTTCGAGGTCGGATCACGTTCTCACCACAAACGAACCGCTCCAGAGTTCGTTTGACATCGTACCGAGACCACCTCTTCAAGGAGGTCTCGGTACGCTTGTTTGGTCCGCTTTTGGTGCGCACCCGAGTGCGATTGCTGCTTTCAGACCTGACCGAACGAACCGCACCAAAGAGGGAAACGAACTCTAGTACGATTCAACCGAACTAAATGAGGCAGGTGTGAAAGCACCCTAAGACCGCTAAAAAGATGGGTCTCGGTCTGCTTCCAAACGAACTCTGGTGCGGTTCGATTGATATATGAACACAACACGGACCAAAGACATGTAAACAGACCAAAAACCGGAAGTAATGTCACAAGATGCGACACATAGTCAGCTGATTTGACGACGCGGAAAAATCAGTATATCCAAAATGAATAACTTGAACGTTAGAGGGCAAACGTGGAGCAATGAGGAAGTGCCTCATCAATACTTGGTCCGACAAGCATGTTTGGAAAATGCTAGAAAAACTGCACAAAAAGCATACCTGGTTATTCTCATCAAAGGACCTGTGTTGCCCATTATTAGCAGGTACAGACGACAGAACGGCCGTCTCTTTTGCATAAGAGACGCCCGTCTCTTTTCTGCACAACGGAGGAAATACCACAGCTGCTGTTTTGAATGTTTTGAACATTTTACGAGCTCTTCGTGAGTTCTCAGCAGGTAAAAATAATGCCATATGTACACGCATATAATGATGGCGTTTAATCCAACACACAGCATTGTTTTGAATGTTCGGTAAGCAAGCTCCTACATCATATAAGCCGACCAATCAGGTTGTTATCATCTCCCTATGCCTTTGGTTCGCTAACTTTAGGTTCGCTGTTAAAAATGGCAGTGTGAACGCTAAGCGGACCAGGACTATATGTTTTGTTTTGTTTTTTGGTTCGGACCAAACTAACCAAACTTACCGAACTACAAGTGTGAACTTAGTACACTTAAAACTCCAACAGCCTATTTTGAACGGTGACGTTTGAAATACCTAAATATGACTGATGTGAAGAACTTCAGACTACAGGGAGCATTGAAGTGTATATGATCCTGATATTGATAATGTGCTGTTCTCAAAGCCAACTATGTTGTGCTCATGCTGCATTGTGTTGAAGAAACCTTCTTAGGTCCTATTTACTCTAATCTGTTTTTGTTTTAAAAAGCATACCTTTTACAATGGTTATGCATCCTATCTACTTAAGTTTTTGAGCCTTGAAAACTGACAGGAAACACTTTTGGAAACACTGCAGACCCCGTTTGAGTTAAAAAAAATCTGAGGTTGAATTTAAGTGTCGGACAAAACACAAAGACTATTGAAAACGAAGGCGTGGCTGCCCACATTCACTACCTGATTGGGTCTTCTGGATCATTGCATATATTTCCCTGATTTCATCCAGCCCTTATCATTACCATTAGCCAACAATAACAGACCAGAGGTGTCTCTCTCAAAAGCTCTGTAACTGACCAGCCTCGAAGACAATGAATGTGCAGTAACATGTAAATGGATGACTTTGTTGTCCTTTTTAGCAGCCATTGTGCATTTCAACTCTGCATTTTATAATACTGCAGCTACCTACATGCACACGCTATTATTAGGGCAATTGGAAGCTGTTTGTGCATAAATGGTCATGTGACATGCATTTTAATTTTTAAAATGCGTGTTAAAACGAAAGCACACTGGTGCCTTACACACAGTTTTAGAAGAAAAGATTCTACACAGTGTCTTAAGTCACATTCACACTAGACTGTGAGCAAAATTTCTTCAGACACTGCAACGGTCATGAAAGCTAGGGTTTCAAACCTAGCTTTTTTGGTAGGTTTGTTGAGGTAAAGTGAAATCAGAGCAGTATATTTTATGAATGTGATGTATTTCAAATGCATGCTGTGCCGAAGTCATGGTTTTCAGACTGGCTGAGTTTGCCACCATTCATCTGTAATTAGTTTAAGCACAAAGTTGCACAACCAGACCATTCCCAGATAAAATCGTACATTTAAATTGAATCATTTATCCCTTTTTTTAGTGCAGGATTTCCAGCACATTTATCTGTTGTCTGTTTCTTTATTTTAATCACACTTCTTTGCCTTTTGGACAGCTTCACTGGCTTATAGATTAGTGTGAAATTTACCCCAGTTAGAATCTCTTACACTATATAGAATCTCTTTCACTTTACCAAAATTTCTTCAGACACTGTAACGTTCTAGCCTAGAAATCTAGATGCACCCTAGCGGCAGCAAATTTAATTTTGATATTAAACATCTTGATGTGGGTCTGGCTTGACAGGCTATTAACGTTCATGATAGAGTGACCAAACGTCCTGTTTTCCGAGGACATGTTCTGTTTTCAAGTCCTGTCCTGGCCCTAATATAACAATTTTCTATCCATACTAGGGCTGAACGATATTCTGTTTTAACATCGATACCGCGATGTGCGCGTGAGCGATAGTTACATCGCCGGAACATGCGATGTGAAGGGTAGTAGCCCATGGTGTATTAAGAGAACGGTAGCACACAGTGAACACGAGTTTGTTGCTGGAGTGACATGCGCGTTCCACGTGCCTGCACTGTGATTGGTTCGCTGCGCCGGTGCTCACCGCTCATGGCCAAACATTCACTGCTAAAATGCGCGACAAAGAGGATCTGCCGCAAAAAAAAAAAAAAGGTTCGTACCAGAAATCATCTTTTTGGGACTATTTCGGCTACAAGAAGGAGGATGTTGAACAAAAAGAGGTACTTTGCATGTCTTGTGCCCACCAAACAAGAAAACACTACTAATTTCTGATCACTTAAAATGGTTGGCTACCACAAAGATCTTTACGACGAATACAAAGCAGGGCTCAACATTAACGCTTGTCCGGGACAAGTGGATTTTTTGAACAGACTCAAGTGAAAGAGAATTTTACTTGCCTGACGGACAAGAGCCTGATTAAAATAAAAAATAACTAGCGAATCACCAAAATGCAAGAATGTTTGTGCATTAATTTAGTATAAGTGGCGATCGATAGTGGATAATAATATATAATGAACTGACGATAATAAGGGTCGCGCTGTTGATGCTCGTGCAGCCTCTCGAGGAGAAATTACAACACTAGAGCGTTTTCCTGAATACCATCACGACTGAAAATGACACTGATTTCATATGACAGTTCCATAAACAACTAATTAACATTCACTTAAAGTCACTGACATTTTAGATGCAATATTTAGTGTTGTTGTTCTATTTCAGCAGTGGAAATCGTTCACAGCAGACCCGTAACGCATCTCACTAACACCTAGCCTAGAAATCTAGACGCACCCTAGCGGCAGCATATTTAATCTGCCCGCAAGTGTCGTCTAGGCACTCTCAATACCATTCTGAGCTGTGTTCCTCAAAATCTGGACGGCCCAATCACATCGTGTATAGAGTCGGAGGGCGGGGCCATAATGACGACGGCCGAGTTGCGTTTGCGTGCTTCTAGTTAACACAGAAACTGGCAAACGGCGGCGGTCTTTCGAATCAGCTCTGACCGCGACTCTGGAAGACTTGGAGTTAAGCTTTTCTCTGAGAAAAGAACAAAGAACAGCACTGAAGTCATTCTTAAAAAGGGAAGATGTGTTCGGAGTTTAGCCGACCGGATACGGTGAATGTTTAATCTATCAGCGAGCTCTGCTTCACCTTCGTTGCTCTGGTTGGTTGCAGCGCTATCCTATCGCGTGCAGAGGGACTTTGAAAAACAACCGTTTATCCCGACCCTCGGATTGAGCCCTGTCTATGGTGAGTTTCCAGACCAAACATCTTGATGTGGGTCTGGCTTGTCAGGCTAATTCACAGCAACAAGCGTGAAGGATTCAGCGTTTGAATGAACGACTCAGTGACTCACTCATTAAGGCGGTCACCTGCTGCCACCTACTGGATGTTTAGTTTCATGTTTACGCATACTTTCCAACATTTATTTTTGTCACTTGTAATTAAGCTTGCTTATTACTGAAATTATTAATATCATGGAATGGTAATTATTGACTTTAGCCTGGATTGATGGCTCTCAATATCGCAATATATATCGTTGGGGAAAAAATATCTCAATGTAGTTGAGTTTAGTTCATTAGAATCTCTTGATCTCTTATAGTGTATGGAGTCATTATTGACATAAATTTCATTTTTGGGTGAACTAACCCTTTAAGTAAACTTGATTTAAGTATCTCATTGCTGGGCCGAGTGTCCTGGTTTTTGGTAATCAAAATATGGCCAACCTGTGTGACATCACAGTCTGCAGAGTCTTTTTTATGAAAAAAAAGTATAACAAATAGTAATACACTCACAAAAAATTACAATCTACCCAACTGCAAAAACAGTTCTTTTAATTAAGCAAAGAGGTCATGCCATGCATGACGTATCAATCTTCTACTGGTTATACGTCTTCACACAATGCTAATTCGCTCTGGAATGCAGTGAAATGATGAACCTTTGGCATGAGCTTGCATGCGTTTCCGTTCTGATGCATTTGCATGCGTTTGAATGGAAGTCAATGGAACGAAAAGTGCAGTGTGACCGGCCCTTCAGAAGAAAAGATTCTATATAGAGACTTAAAGGGATAGTTCACCAAAAATGAAAATGATCCCATAATTTACTCCAAGCAAAACTTCAAGCCATCCTAGGTGTATATGACATTCTTCTTTCAGACGAATACAATTGAGCTTGTATAAAAAAAATGTCCTGGCTAATCTAAACATTATAATGGCAGCCCAGCAGACTGCCTTCTGTATTCAGCTTATGAAGAAAGTGTAATGCCTCTCGCAGTTTTAAACACTTACGTTACGTCTGACGTCATCGTTGCACCAGTTGCGTTTTATCGAAAGTTGAATACAGAGGTGGTCTGCCGAAAACTAGATTTTACATGATAACGTGTTAAATATGGATATTTTTTCTTACAAAACCTAACGGTTCGCTTGAAAAGGCCTTTATTAACCCCCTGGAACCGTTTGGATTTCTTTTATAATGGATGGATACACTTTTGTGGGCTTCAAATTTTGGGCTGCCATTTAATGCCATTATAATCCTTGGGATGCATTTTTATATAACTCCGATTGTATTCATCTAAAAGAAGAATGCTTGAGGGTGAGTAAATCATGGGGTAATTTTCATTTTTGGTTGAACTATCCCTTTAAAGAGTTCTTTCAGATTTTTCATATATAGAAAATTTTAAGGCAAGTTTACTCTACACAACTTTTAGCTGGATTTTGCTGTCACAAATTATTTTTGGTCTACGACAAAACTGCCAGATCGCCAAATAGGTGTTCATTGAAGTCACCGATGCTCGTTAAGAATGAGCTGGTCTCAAGCAATCAGACTCTGCGATGTTTTCAAACCTAGCTTTTTTGGCATGAAGGTTCAGTAAAATTAAGCAAATAACCTATGGTTCTATATTGAAACCAACCAGAGTATGAATGATGCGACAGCAGCCACAGTACAACGGCACCAGTATGCTCACCACACACCAGCGATGGGTGGAGGGGAGAGAGTGCGATAAAGCCAATTCACTGGATAGGGATTATAAGGAGGCCATAATTGGTAAGGGCCAATCAAGGGAATTTGGCCAGAACACCGGGGTTACACCCCTACTCTTTACGAGAAGTGCCATGGGATTTTTAATGACCACAGAGAGTCAGGACCTCAGTTTAACATCTCATCTGTAGGACGGAGTACAACATATCTGTGCTTTCTCATGCTAAACTATTCATTTCTATGGTATTCAAAGGAGAATATCACAGGAGCAGTGCAGCTTTATCAGAATGAGCTACAAAACCAGTCTCACTAAGTGGTGTCTCAATCAGTGTAGTTTTTTTTATAAAGCAAACCCAGTCATTCCCTTACATTCCCTGTAAAGGTGTACCAGAAATATATCTAATCCAACACTGAGCTATTTGTGATCATTCAGATTCTATGACACACTCTAATTCATCAAAGACTGATTCACTGGTTTTTGTTGGGTATGAGTGATGATTCAATGTCTTTGTTATCTTATGCATTGTTCTACAAGAGATTGTTCTGGTTCTCAAATTTGATGGCATTACAGGACTGAGACTTTTCACTGCTTGTATGTATCACTTCACTTGTCTGTGTTTGCGTGTTCCAGTGTATTAGTAATTGGAATTTTTCAGGGACTTTTCTTTCTGGAGGTTACATAGTTACAGCAGTACATGGTGATACACTGTATTTATGAGTGAATCACTGAATCATTAATTGAAACACACTGATCTGAAGTGATAAGGTTCATCCATATTTTTGCAATGTATCAAAACAAAGAACAGACCCTCTGCTTTAAAAACAAAATCTAGCTTCATGCATTATTTTTATCAACAGCATTTTTTATCAACACTTGAATGTGGGTGTTTCATAAAAAATCCACATTCTGCAACAAAAAAGCTGAGAAAATAGCATTTTTGTCAAAGACTGTCTGGATCGGATTCAGAATGATGATCGATATTGAATCCATCAACACCCCCAAAGCTTCATAGTCCTGTACCTTGTACTGGGTCAAAATTTAATTGCTGTTTAATGTCTAAAGATTGCATTAGACTACATGCACATAAGCAATGGGTAAGTTAAATTAAGTATAATTTGATAGTAAAACATTTTATTGGTGCAAAGATGAGTATATTTTTTACAACATTTGCAGCATTTTCCGTCTATCTTTTTATCACTTAATTAGAAGCACCAGAATTACTAAATTGTTGTCTACTGAACAGACATTTAGAAGTTTTTTTTTAAAATAAGGAAAAGTACTGAAATTCAAAACAAAGTTCTTTAAACATTTTACAACACTTATGTGTCATCAGAGAAAACAAAAGTTCCACAGACACGTGTGGTTTTCCCACCCACTTGAACACTTCAGGCATATGCAGGAAATACTATACATCACAGACAGTCAATTGCAAAGACTGCAAGTGTGGGTATTTGGACAGGCCTGATGCATCTATCACTTTTTGCTGCTGCTTCTTCAGCTGTATTTTGTACTCTTTCAGAAAATGTGTAATGGTGCACTACCATGTAATTTTTTTTCAGTAGTAGGGAAAAAGTTAAGTAGATTTGAAGTAAATTCCTATAACACAAAAAAATCACATACTCAAAATTAAAAATATATTTGTTTTTTATATAAATGAATATTATCAAACAAATTGATTGTATTGGATGCCAAAATGTGTAGGTTTATAAGACAGTAGATCTCGATAAAAAGATTGAGTACAAGTAGGACAAATATACTTAGACTTTTCTGTATAAGTCAAGTATAGTAGTGTAATTTTAAGTATATTTCTGAGAAGTATATAAAAAGTAGGCTGCGTCTACTTATTTTTAGTTTAAAAGAAGTGAATAAACATATTTTTTTAATAAACGTAAGGGTTTTGACTAACTGTAAGTGAAACCTAAAAGTAACCACATTCGGACACAGTGACTGTCAAACACTGAATTATGTGCTCAACCAGTTTGTTCAAAATACTGATTCATTCAGAAAGAACCACTGCGGTGTTGCTCGGAGACGTGCAAGTTATTTCTGCAGTTGGCAGAGCAAAAAACAAAAACTAACTGCCAATATGAAACTTGTGGTACTTTATTAATTGTTGGTCTCAATATCCGCATGGCATGATTTGATGCTCAACTGCTTAATTGAAAACAGGATGACCAGGGATGGCATTATTTGATACTTTGCCATACATACTACAATGCTCGTAATAATTTACCCATTGGAAATTAGTCTAACTAGCATGTGTTGCATATATCCAGATTAAAGGAAATGCTGTTGTGATTCTAAAACTCCAGAGATGCTGATTCACGATCGGCATGTAAACAGCTTCTTATTGTTCATTACTCGAATCATGCTACTCCACGAGTCCCGCATTGCATAATGGTGAAGATCACATAGAACATATGCAAAGCATCATCGAGGCACAATGCTTTGACAGAAGCAGAGGAAAGCAAAGCAAACAATTGTAACAGCAGTTAGTGGCTTTGATTTCTCTGGTGACTGAATAAATAAAAGCCTGCTTAGAGCTGTTGTTTGTTTTCCGTCACTCCACGCGAGTACCTTATTTTTCTCATGGCACCATTTTTCTCTTTCAGGATTTGTTCTTTTCTTCAATTACAGCCAAGAACCCGGACCGTTGAATGAGAGGCCTACAGCTCTTTGTATTGGTCTCTCAAGCTACTTAAGGGGTTTGAACATGAAACGCACACCGCTCAGCTTTATAAATGAATTGAACTTTATTCCTTGCAGTTCCAGAGTATATGAAAGCAACACCTGTAAGCCTGTAAGAAAACTGCAATAATGATTTTTTTTTTTTTTTTTTTTTTAACCAACGCTTAAGTATTCTGAAAAAGAATGCTGGATAGCTTTGTACAAAGGAGAATAAACAATGCCATAAAGCGCTGGTTTTCAAATGGTTTTGCTTCAGGAACCAGATTTTACATTGGAAATCAGGTGGTGATCCAACACAATTCCAAAATTATTTATCATACAAAGCGTAATTTTATTATTAGTTTCATGCTCTTGGCAGTCAGTAATTCACAGCTCAGTTGATACGCACAGGTTTCAGCTCAAACTTTGCTATGAGTGAGCCTGTATTTAAATGTTGGTGGGGTTTTTTCACGTTGCATAGTTTTTTTTAGTTTTTTTTTAAATATTAGGACATGTCATGCAACTGCCACAACCGGCTGTGGCTGTAGTAGTAAGTGCACAACAGAAGAGTAGAAAAAAAAGTCCATTATAATCCACACAGAGAACTCAGGAAAAAGCAGGAGATAAACTAGAACTCAACCGCATACAGCATAGTTGATAATGGACAGAGAGCTAAGGAAAAGTTAGGGCTTAAATACATGGTTGAGTAATTAATGTGAAACAGAATGGGAGTGATTAGGGAATATGGAAACTAATGAGAAATGCAGGCTAACAAGAACAGAGCGAAAACTAAACTAAAACAGAACAAACGTGTTACAGCAACCTGTTAAATTTGAATAGTAACTTCTATAAAGTGACATGAATTTGAAACAAAATACTGTTGGGCAAGATAGCATTTGAAAACAAAACATATTTGAAGCATTTTGCCTCCATTTAAAAGTTAATAAGCCTATTTACACCCACCTAAAGGATTATTAGGAACAAGTGTTCAATTTCTCATTAATGCAATTATCTAATCAACCAATCACATGGCAGTTGCTTTAATAGATTTAGGGATGTGGTCCTGGTCAAGACAATCTCCTGAACTCCAAACTGATTGTCAGAATGGGAAAGAAAGGCGATTTAAGCAATTTTGAGCATGGCATGGTTGTTGGTACCAGATGGGCCAGTCTGAGTATTTCATAATCTGCTCAGTTACTGGGATTTTCACGCACAACCATTTCTAGGGTTTACAAAGAATGGTGTGAAAATGAAATAATATGCGGCAGTCCTGTGGGCGAAAATGCCTTGTTGATGCTAGAGGTCAGAGGAGAATTAACTGATTCAAGCTGATAGAAGAGCAACTTTGACTGAAATAACCGATCGTTACAATCGAGGTATGCAGCAAAGCATTTGTGAAGCCACAACACGCACAACCTTGAGGCGGATGGGCTACAACAGCAAAAGACCCCACCGGTACCACTCATCTCCACTACAAATAAGAAAAAGAGGCTACAATTTGCACAAGCTTACCAAAATTGGACAGTTGAAGACTGGAAAAATGTTGCCTGGTATGATGAGTCTCGATTTCTGTTAAGACATTCAGATGGTAGAGTTAGAAATTGATCCATTGCCTTGTTACCACTGTGCTGGCTGGCTGGTGGTGGTGTAATAGTGTGGGGGATGTTTTCTTGGCACATTTTAGGCCCCTTAGTGTCAATTGGGCATTGTTTAAATGCCACGGCCTACCTGAGCATTGTTTCTGACCATGTCCATCCCTTTATGACCACACCCATCCTGTGATGGCTACTTCCAGCAGGATAATGCACCATGTCACAAAGCTTGAATCATTTCAAATTGGTTTCTTGAACATGACAATGAGTTCACTGTACTAAAATGGCCCCCACAGTCACCAGATCTCAACCCAATAGAGCATCTTTGGGATGTGGTGGAATGGGAAATTCGTGCCCTAGATGTGCATCCCACAAATCTCCATCAACTGCAAGATGCTATCCTATCAATATGGGCCAACATTTCTAAAGAATGCTTTCAGCACCTTGTTGAATCAATGCCACGTAGCATTAAGGCAGTTCTGAAGGTGAAAGGGGGTCAAGCACAGTATTAGTATGGCGTTCCTAATAATCCTTTAGATGAGTGTATTTTGGTATATTCCATCCAAATAATGTACTATTATATGATTAGTCGCTTTTAATTAAACTGTGCATTTAGCATTTTATTTTCTCTTCTCTCAATGAACAGGACAGATCTCCAACCTAACTTTGGATCGCAACCACGGTTATTAGTTGAATTTTAATTTAGTTTTTATTTCTATTTTTAATGTCCCTATTCAATCGATTCAGTTCGATTAAGTAATCTAGTTTTTTATTTTAGTTGTAGTTTTTTGTAAGACTATAATTTATTTCTGGTTTGCACTAACAGTTTCAACACTAAGAACCAACCATTTGAGAGCTGCTTAAAAAGAAGAAAAAAACAAAGTAAAAAACAAGTAGCTATAGATAATGTTGTTTGCTCTGAAATCATGATATTGACTTTAGTTTGCAACTTAGATTTTGGAGACATTACAAGAATAACTCTTATTATCATAAAGATTTTAAGTGTAGCTTTATTCCAGGCAAATCAACACCAACCTTCTCCTTCTCAGGACAGAAGAGGGCTGTATTAGCACACGAAGCTTGATTTGTCTCAGTGCGCCCTTGTTAAGTTTCTTTAATAACCTTGTGTAAACCTAAACCCTCTGTACTCAGTGCTCATTAAGGCAAGCTGGGAGTAATGCCTTACTGATTGCTCTCCCTGCATCAGCGGCAAGGCGAGGAGGCTTTAACATACGCGTGCCTCTCACATGGAAGGGAAACCAATAGGGGTCACTACTCCGCATTCCACAGAGCCATTACGGGGTGAAGCGGTTCCACCTGGGCCTTCGGAGAACTCCTGGAGTCAGTGTGTGTGCATGCGTAGTAAGTTATCACAGACGAGGACAGAGGACTCATTGTTGACGGAGGTGGTGGGCACCAAATCAGGGCTTCATCCATTTCAGCAGTAGGCAAGCGCTCCTCATTCCATAATGATTCTGATATCGGAAAACGAAGTCGAGCCATTGACCTTCAATAAGGGAAAATATTCTGCCTTAATGGAAATTCCCCATTTTTTCTGCACTGTTCCCATAAGCTGTGGGAGCATTATTTCAAGCCCATTACTTCCTAATCACATTGTAAAAATCCTTGCGCCTTTCATCTATGCCACCCCCTCCTTTATTTGAGATCCCTTCTTTTTTTCCCTTCCCTCTCCCTTTTGCACTCGCTCGCTCTGCTCTGCGTTGGTGTTCAGATTCTCAAGTATGAATGGATTACTCCGAAAAAGCTGTTACTCAAATTTGAGGTCAATTCCAAATCCAGTAGAGAAAGCAAGAGAAAAGAGAGAGAGAGAAAACAAATAATGTTGCATTATTCCGCTACCCATAGTGACCTGCTTTTCAACAGTTCCTCATCTCCCTGCTCTGAGCCGAGGCTTAGTTCCCATTGATAGAAGGTAATCTGCAGCACAATTTCTCCTCTAATATATTTACATTATTGTGTGGGCCTAAAAACAGTATTTCATGGCTCAGCGAGGCATGGGTCGTCTGGAGAATTTGCCTACAGGATTGAATCCTAAACAGATGTCAAACAGAAGAGGGCTATAATGATACAAACAACAATGGCGCACACTTTGTCTAATTACGACTTTTAATCAGACTGTTTCTCTGAACGTACAAGCATTGAGTGAAATCGACGTCCTGCGCAACTCGTCTCCCAAAACCGCTTATTTAAACATGCAGGATTCGACCCAAACTCTGTGTACGCTCATTGTTCAGGAATGACAGTTAGCGCGCACCGATTCGGTCAGAGGCGGTGATAAAGCCAGGCTCAGTTTGCTCGCAGTCATGGAAACTAGTTATAATCTAGAGAGGGAGGCAAATAGAGAGGCAAGCTGACCTCCTCGGTATCAGCAGGTTATCCTGCCCTGCAAATATTAAAGTAAGTATGTCTGCTCTGCCAAGAGGCCTGCACAATAGGCACATTTGTACAGGGAAACTGGATCTGGTCGACGGGAAACCATAAACTGACTTGGCAGACTTACACAACAACTGGATGTCATTGAGTCGGAGAGACCTCTGCCCGTTCTGGGGGGAACCGAGGGAATGCGTGAATGCTATCTTGGCTCGTAGCTGTTTTGTTTTCTATACGGCGAGGCTAATATTAAGGATTCCGGAGCTAATGATAAGTTAATGTGCATAATTAGGAAGCCATACCAATAACACAGCTATGAATGTATCCGTGTGTCGGAATGTAGAATAAACAACGTCGGAAGGCGCAGTCATTTTCCGTAATGCATGTCATAACTATGACTCGGATTGTTTATCCAGCCTTCAGCACGTGTGAAATTAGCACTCAAGGAGAAACGACGGATTCGTGAAATCTGTAAAACAATCCCTTTTTCCCGAAAATTATGCACCTGCTCTGTGTTTAATTTCTTAAATCCCAATTAGTAAATGTTTTAGTTCAAGTAACCGATTGTGTTTTATTAGTTATACGAATTTGACAGAAACAAATCCCCTTATTGAACTAAATATAAAATGTTTGTAATAAGAAAAGAGCCCCCTCGGAGAAAGGCAAAGTGCATTAAATCTAACGAAGTGCATTACACACATATTAAAGTAATTTTCTCTCCGCCTAACAGAATTGGCCCAAAAAAGAGGGGAAAAAAATCACTTTTAACTTGCCATTGTACTTCAAGGTATATAGGTTTTTCACTCCTTAACTTTGAAGTAGGCTGCAAAATGTGCAGGTAGAGGGAGGATGACATCTAATCATCAGCAACTTCAAAAAGCATGCTGCCACTTAGCACTCCAAAAGCTAATGTCCCCGAGACATTCAGAATGTAAATTATTCAAACTCATTTAGCGTCGGCAAATTGGTCTAAGTTCAATCAGAAAACAGACTGACACTGAACAAGAGGAGCAGCCTAATTGTACTTGTTTGTCAAATGAAAATTTCATTTGGGTGGAAATGGAGGCTCCCAGCAAATTCTTTTAAGGTGAGCTCCTGGTTGTATTATCAGCTAAACACAGTAAAATCCATAATCATATGGCGATAATGAAAATGGTGCCAGTGTTAACATTCAGGCTTTCCTTGCCCTAGGCGAGTGGTGATAAAAATTAAGTACCATAGTCCTCTAGCAGGCACATTGACACCCAGGCTGGTCTTTAGCCTCTGCCATGCATTTTTGCATTTTAAAAACTTTATCAAAGCGCTGTTGCAATGTGGAAAATGTCAACGTGAAATGCTCTGAAGGCAAATTGGAATTTCATTAATTGTAAAATTATTGCTTTTGACTGATGTATTACTATGCTTGTTAAGAGCTGGGAGTGGAACAGACCTGTTCCTGTCTCTGCCGCACACTCCCGTCCCTCTCAGACATGCTCGGAGACCAAACTTTTCAGATCGGCTCTCGCTCGGGATGACCAGTCTGGGAATGGTGTCAAGTAGAAGTGAATCATTCTGTCCAGGGGAATTTGCCTGTCAGCACTTGAATGATGTATGTTTTTAACCCTCGTCTGCTTTTTGAGATGAATCGAAGACACCGTTCACAAACTCTAATGGAAAGAAAAACACACACAATCTCATCAGTGAAACAAGCAGTGACATATTTTACTTTTTGATGCAGATGATAAGTGGCATTGTGCGATTCTGTTTTCCTTCAATCAATATGAAATTATATTAAATAAAGGGAGCAAAATGCAGCTTAGAAAAATGTTAAAGCAAACTATCGCAAAAGAGTTTCTTTTCTTATGCTGTTCAGGCAGTATTTTTATTTTTTACAGTAAGCAATGACAAATATACATTATTCAAAACTCTTATTTATTTTTACAGAATTGTGATATTCCTCACTGTAAAAAAATATTGTTGGTTTAACTTAGTAAGTAATATGGTTGCTTAAAATGTTGAGTTTATCGAAATTAAAAATGGGAGTTGATACAACGAAGAAAATTGTTTAATAAATAGAAACTCAAAATATTATTGTATCCGAACCACATACAAGATGTGATAAATCATGAAAATAGCACAATTTGGCATGTTTCACTGCGTCATCAAAAATATATCACACAATTACCCAATATGCTTACAAAATCTTTTAATTATATTTGAATAAAGGTTGTCGATTCCCAAAAATGTTAATTGCATTAACTCCTGAATTAATTACAATTTTAAGATGACTTATTTGTTTAAAGTACATTCACTGTATAGAGTTTGTTATAACAACTAGTACTTACTGGCCAATATATAATGCTACTCAGTAGGTCACAATCAATCATTGCAAGGAGAAAATAACAGAGAATTACAAGTGTATTGTCACTGGACTAAATATTAATTAAATGTGATTTTTTTTGGCAGAACGTATCACAGAGCAAGCTGATATAACTCGGCAACCTGGATAATTTGTGTGTGATTTATTTCAAAATAATTTGAACCATTTGTCTGCATTATAATTGTGAAATTATTTCAATTAGGATTCGTAATAGCATGTAAAACTTACTCATTTTCCTGTAAATCTAGCCATGTCCCTTGACTTGGTGTTGAGCAGACTATTCAAGGAATATTGTCAGGTATGGAAAATACGTGGAATTTTGCAGTCAACTTCTGTCCTCTAGTGGCTGTGTGACAGAAGCACAAAATGTCAATGTCGCCGATTTCAAACATTCTGCACATTAACATGACCGTGTGTTCTTATTAGCACACATTTTACAATATTATTAATAGGCTATAGTGAATATTACTCCTCTAGATATCAAGTCAATCTCACATGCAGCCCTGATATTCTTACTTCATCAACTGTCAAAATATCATACCATTAAAAGTAATTGATTATGTAAAGGTGCCAAATACCATGTCAAGCTGTTAAACAGGCCTAACTCTTCAGAGCCTTGACATTTTGTAATTTCCTTAATCTATCCACTCATCTAACGCCGTGTGCAACATTCGAGCAGCATATCTCTCTATGTGTTCTGCTCTCTCTGTTCACTTTCTGTAAGAATAACCTGCGATAGGGTTGGACGGAGATCTGCAGTCATTCCCGTGGTTGCGTTCTATCACTACTCTCTTTGTGCCACGGACAAGTTTTAAGCAGCGATCAGCCAGGCACGCGACCCCAGCCCTTGACCCGCTCTAATTAAATACTGGATTAAGCTGGAGGAAGAGGCCCGCATATATTTCAGGTTAATGTCTGTCTGTTCAAAGCCTTTTAAAATGAGCTAAGTGATGCGTTTAACTTTAGGAAGCTTACCTCCTCCACATTGGGTGTCATGTTAGTCCCCATACAAAGACTGTGTTTGTTAGGGATGTTGAGCAGTTGTACTGCACACAGTACTTCGAGTGAGGCCCGAGAACATGGAGCGAGATCTAGAACCCCACATGAGTCTATTATTTTCAGCAAATCTGCTAAATCATTGCCGCGTTTAATCTATGTATAAAGGCATTCATTGCAGAAAAGGCACACCTCTATTGTAAGTGATAGAATGCCAATATGTAACATACCTGAATTTCAGAGATCTGATGTTCATCGGTTTGTTTATCCGCTCAAAATGGCCTTAAATATTGGTCTGTTTTAATGTTGGCTAGTCCTAAGGCTACAGCAGTTTTGTTCTATGTGCAGTTGAAATTCTAGGCAAGACAAAATTATCATATTTTAAAAAGCTGTAATATTTAGTAAATGCGCTGGTATGCAAATGTCCTCCTCAGGAAATGTTTTGTTTCTTTTGTAAAGCTTTTTGTCCCAATATAAAGCCAACATAATGCAATAATATGCAAATAAATACATGCACATTTTGAAATAATAAAAATGCTTCTGGACATTTGCTATATTTTTGTCAACAGTGTATGCAACCATGGAATTGCTTTTAATAAAAAGCAATCATTATTACTGCAAATCACTAATGAAAAGGATGCTTTGACACATTTGACCTATATTAGCTAAAATTGTGAGTATATTTATTTTGATGAGCGTAACATGAAGGAATTTTTGGTTTTAGTTGATATTTAGACAAACATTTCAAGAGACCTTCTGTCAAGCGAGAAGGTTACATGCTTATTTGCTCAAGGCACTGTGCAAAAATGATATTAGTCAGTGTCTAGTTCATGAATGGAACTTTCTCGGGTTTGACCTTGTGACCTTTGGATTATTAGAGCAGATTTTAAACCGCTGAGCTGCCACCACCCTATAATCGCGCTGTTAGTTTAGCATTTTAAACAAGTTTTTAAAAGTTTGCAATCTCAGCTTTCACAGCTAATATTCTTACTCCACACATACCATCACGGACACAAATTACCGCTGCATATTTCTGCCGAGTCAGATTGGCAGTGCTAACAACGTTCATTTCTGGGATTCAGTTTGGCCTGAAAGGAGCATTTAGGTATGAAAATGAGACCGCCATACCAACTTTCTATTCAGGATGAAACAATTACCTTGAGCCAGACCCACACACACTTTTCTATAGATAAAGAGGACTGATTAATATCCACTTTGCGATTACTGTAGAGCCAAAGCTGCTATTCCAAATTGAATGCTTATCATGTTTGAGCGTTTTCAGCAGAACACAGACAGTAGATGAAAGCAAAATGATCTTTAAATAGTGGTTTAAGATTGTGCTACCGATAAGTTGTTTCACAACAGTTTTGATCAATGAAGCGTGTATTCAATATATTGCCTATTTAGATCCTGGTGATTAGTTTAACTGGACCTTTAATGCCTCTTAAATTATGTGCACTGCAGTAATCTTTTTAGTACTTTAGTGTATTATTAATATTTCTAACAGAGGTACCTTGTAATACACATTTATGGTGAGATACAGAGAACTTGGGATAAATGAATAGACCATATATATATATATATATATATATATATATATATATATATATATATATATATATATATATATATATATATATATATAGGTCTATTCATGTATCCCAAGTTCTCTGTATGTCACCATAAATATGGAATTGCTTATATTCATATATATATATATATATATATATATATATATATATATATATATATATATATATATATATATATATATATATATATATATATATATATATATATATATATATATATATATATATATATATATATATATATATATATATATATATATACATACATATTCAGACACCTTCAACATTTTCTCATATTATCACAGTTTATTCGCTATAGTTCAGAAAATGGTAATAAAATATGACAAGAACTGTGTCAGAACAAATTAATCTTGATAATGTCAGAAAACTTATGTATGTCTTGGATTACAATCAACCAATCAGCTCTCAGCTGTTAAATTTAAATACCCAATTAGATAATACCAATTTAGGTCAACCAATTACCAAGCAATGCTTCATTTTGTTCAGTCTGTGGTGTAAAAGGTTGCATTAGCAATTAAAGAAAAAGCACGTAAGGAAAAGATGGTCAGGTCAAAGTGTCTGAATAATTTCAGTCCCAAATGTTTATCAATTTGACTGGTAGTCTGCTGTATGAAGAAATAATATATTGCAATTTACTTTTTTTTTTTTGCTATCCTCACTACATAAATGAACTATAGTGTCTTGTACCCACTAGCAAATAACATTTGGTTTGACTGTATATATATATATATAGTATGGTTTGACTGTATATATATATACAGTCAAACCATATATATATATATATATATATATATATATATATATATATATATATATATATATATATATATATATATATATATATATATATATATATGGATATATAAGTGGATATATATCCACTAAAAAATCATTTTTGGTATGATACCAGTTATAATATAAATAATATGCCCTGACTATATATATATAGTCAGGGCATATTATTTATATAATAATAATTTTTTACTATTTAATATGTTATATATTGTCCCATATTTGATATGTGATAGTGTGAGAATCTCGTCATTCCTCTATCATGTGCTTACATTTACCAAGCACTTGACTGTGTTTGTAAAGCCAAAGGCAGAGTGTCACTCACACCTCTTGGTATTCCTGTCGACAAAGACTCTTATCAACAGAAGACAGTCTCAATGCTAATTTTCCTTTCACCAGTCTGACGCCTGTCCAAATAACGATTGAAATCTTTCAACACTGTTTGCACACCATTTCATATGAGCATTTTTTCCTGGCCTAAACCCCATTTAAGTTTTTAATAATACATTAAAACGTTCCCCGTTCAGGTAAACACAATCTGATTACCGCGAATGATTGAAAATGTGCTTAGACAGTGATTCGTTGTGATTTATTATTTTCCTTCTTTCCTTCTTTTTTTAGGTTGAGTGAGTAAAAAATCTGTTAGAAGAAATCATTAGATGTGAAATGGCATTTTGTAGTAGTAATATGATCATATGGGTATAAAAATCTGTTGGATGGATGGATGGATACATACATAGATGAGACACACAGCATAAAATAGTGTCACACAAAACATCAAATTCCCTTCTGTGTTAGCACTCAGGAAGTAAGGCTGCCTGAATAATTTCACCATCCCGAACAGGTCCGTAGAGTTCAGGGCCCAAAACTATTCATTGATCGTTTTAGATTTCCCTCCATAAGCAGTTCTTTGTGTCTAGTGTGCTACTTTGGACAAGTGCTGGCCCACGGCTGCCTAAATGAGGTTATTCTGTTTCTCCCACTCACTGTAAATTTCAATAATTTGTTTGAGAGGCCTCTCTCTCTGTCACTTTTTATCATATTATCAATGACCACTCAATTTTCCCCCGGCTGCTCATATAGCGTGGCTCACCCCGGCCCTATTACTGTTCTGTAATGAAGTGCAATGGAGTAGTAATTGGTTCACATTATACCAGATCAGGTAACATTAGCCTTATTTCCTTATCGCAGTGAGCCCTGCTGCTGCCTCTCAATGAGAAACTCAACACAGCTTCCCCTTGCTTTAATGCACGGGTATCATCCAAATAACATTTCAGCCCATCCAGCAACCCCCTAGTCCTGCTCCAGTTTTCTGTTTCAAGATTGCTCCCTGCATTTAACTAAGCGATTGCTGCTTGTCTGCCGGTTCCTTCTGCTTGAAAACTCCCCAAAAGGCAGCAGCCATTAGAGATGCAGATACAGGGATAGCTTTTCCCGGCTCTGGGGAAGTACAGTAAGTGAGAAGGTAATAGAAGCGAGAGGCTGTAAGATGAGTGGGGCTGTACAGTCCCCGGCTGGCTCTGTTTTCATTCAGCCTTGTATGCACATCCTTTGTTCTGTTATTTATGTTGCAGCCTAAGCTAAACAGGAAGGGCTACTGGATAATAAAACGTAAATCATTTAACATGGAAAGAGTTTTCTATCCGCGATAAGTTCAGTGCTTCTCATATGTTGCCAGGGTGCGCTCTGTTGCTCAAGAACGACACTGGTCACAGTATATCTAAAAAATGTATAAAAGTTTTGTTTTCATGTCTAAAAATGAATACACTTGAGAATTATTCAATGACTTTTTGAGGGTCTACTTTTTTTTTCATCTCGCCAACCTGATCTCACAGGTAATGCTATAAGGCTATTAATGCTGTAAGGCTATTTCTGCGTTCATACCATAATGTCGTAAATACCGTGAATAAAGCTTTGTATGCCTTCGAATCCCACTCGTGATGTCATTCACCAATCGGTCTACACAGCACCACTTTATGTCAAACACACTTTAAAGGTGCAGTATGTAATATTGACAGCTAGTGGTTGAAATGGGTACTGCCGTCCAAATTGAAAATATTGGAGAGAGTTGCTTCCCCTCCCCCTCTTGAGACTCGACACTCACAAGAAATGCCAGATTAAGGACACGCAACATGAACTAGTGCAGTTGACAATGTGCAAGTTTATCAGGTAATGTATACGTTTGTAATGTTTCGATCTCTGATTTAATTTGTTTGCTGGCTTCCATAGCTGCAATACTCTGTGTTTTCCACCAACTGGGGTGTCAAAATACTATTGGATAAACTGGCTGTGGGCGGGATCGCACTGACCTAAACAAATACAAAAACCAGAAGTTCCAGCACAGAACGCACATTTTAAATTAGAATAACTTGTTGATTCATTGTTTTTTTCAGAGAAACTAGTATTTGAACTTGTTTCCTAAATCTCTGCAAACATATTATGGGATTTTATATATATATATATATATATATATATATATATATATATATATATATATATATATATATATATATATATATATATATATATATATATATATATATATATATATATATATATATATATATATATCAACCCGATCACACATAAATGCGTATAAATAGTACGAGTGTGCAATGTCGTGGAATGTATACGGCAAAACTCATTTTGGCGTGCATATGATACGCTGTTTTTCGTGTGCATATGATACGGTCTTTATGGCGTATATATGACACGCTCTTGGGTAGGTTTAGGGTAGTGGGGCGTATATATGGCACGCGCTTGGGTAGGTTTAGGGTGGTGGGGTGGGGGGTTCGTATGTATAATACGCCATAAAATGCGTATCATATGCACGCGAAAAACAGCGTGCCATAGACACGCCAAAATGAGTTTTGGCATATACATTCCACGACATTGCATACTCGTACTATTTATACGCATTTTTGTGAGAATACCCTGATATATATATATATATAATTTTTTTTTTTTTTTTTTTACATACAGCAAGTGTACAGCAAGAAGTCTTAGCTCTCAGAAAATTACAAGCTAACACGCTGTAATTACAAGTTATAAGCACATTTCTGTCAGGTCTATTAAGTCAAGAACAAATAAAAATGATTTAGGAATTTTTGAATAAATTGCAATTCAAGTTGATAATTCTGAATGAATGTTTTGGCTTTGAGAGTCAGAGGACAGCAGCAGCATTAGGGAACGCTCGCACAGTTTAGGGCTATGAGAGCTGAACTATTCCCCCTATGAACAGAGCAGCAACGATGACAAAGTAAAATGCCACGTTATACACGACATGGAGGAGCTGGGGAGGTGGTGGGCAGAAAAGAGCTAGCAACAGCAGTTAGGAGCGAACTAAATCTGTTTGAAGATGCGTGCTGTTTATATAGCCATTAGCAGCGAGGGGAGTTTGAACAGCTGATGCACTGATGCAAATCAGCTGACCCTTTAATAATGCTTTCAAAACATTAGCACAAAAACATTCGTTATAATGTTCATGAAGAAAAAAAAACTGGACGATTTGAACGATGAGAGAGCATTCGACAATGTTCTCATAATATGAACATTCGCTAAATGTTCTTGGGACACATAACTGCCAGGATTCTCACTGAAAAGCAGTGTCAACACATTTCAGCCAGGCTTCAAATGTGGATGTGACATTAAGAATAGGTGTCTAAAACAGTATGTGATTACACCCGTTAAGGACCTTTTCTTTATTGATACAATCCTAAGAGGTTTACAAAGCACTTGACCTCGCCCAGTACAACTACACACTCTGTACATATTTAATGAACTGTCCTCTGCCAAACATAAATAGGTGTCAAGTGCAACACACTCACTTGTGTTGATGTTCACAGGTACAGTTTACAGATAAAAGGACACATATAACATTTCATGTCCTTGATCACCAAGACTGTACTATCACACTGAGCTTATATAAATATTTCTTACCACTCACTGAGTTGATTATATCATGCTGATAATCATAATTCATTATTCATACAGATTTGTTGTTTTAATGACCTGTTTATATTTTTTAAATATAAAAAATGAAGAGTTTTTAAAGACATACCTCTTTCTTCATGTGGGCCTCAAGTCAAGCACCCTTTCTGTTTTAAAGCAGCCCATAGCATACACTCAGAGGAAAATGGAACAGGATATTGGATAACAAGGTTAAAATACAGGAGCAAATATTCTCTTATTAAAGTCCAACAGCAGGGATTTGATCTGAGCTGCCTAATAGACAGTGGTTTAAAGAGGGACCAGAGGGGAGGTAACGGAGGGGTCAAGGTTTTTCTCTCTAATGGCCGAGATTGGAGAAATGAAGGGACTTTATTTCCACAGGAAATTCTGATGAAAGGTGGATTATGGATCATAGTGGTCTTCCCAATCCACCTCTGAGTCCAGTAATGTGCTTGGGCCTGCATTTATTAGAGCATATGTAAAGCTCACTGTGCTTTATTGTTACGCAGGGAGCAAGGCAAGGACAAAGCAAGATCACAGAAGATACATCAGATCATGCTTTATTTGTGCTTGTGTCATGCAGGCCCTGGGGGGTTGTTGATTTTTTTGACTGCCATACTACAATAAAATTTTTATTTTTAATTACATTCTGCAATTTTGTTGTTAAATGTGCCTGTATGCACATTTTTAGAGGGATGAAAATCTGAGTTGTGGATGAATCTATAGCACTATCAAGTGTGCCCAATAATCAATCAATCAATCTATCTATCTATCTATCTATCTATCTATCTATCTATCTATCTATCTATCTATCTATCTATCTATCTATCTATCTATCTATCTATCTATCTATCTATCTATCTATCTATCTATCTATCTATCTATCTATCTATCTATCTATCTATCTATCTATCTATCTGTCTGTCTGTCTGTCTGTCTGTCTGTCTGTCTGTCTGTCTGTCTGTCTGTCTGTCTGTCTGTCTGTCTAATTACAATTAAATAGAGTGGGTCTAGAAATGAATGCAAACTATTGCATTGTTTGCAACTGTTTGTTTGCATATTTATTTATTTACAGTTTTTCTCAGTCGCTTTGGTACATTTCTCAGATCAGAATTGAAATTCTCAAAACTACCTGTTCAATTCTCACATTATTGTGTCACTTGTGCACATCAAAAAAGCATTTTCTCATTTCTTTGAACAAGTTGCAAATGCTTTGGTACATCCATGCAAATGATTATGTACAATTCTCTGTTGTTTCCTACATTATCAGTTGCTTATGTCATGTTGATCAAATGGTTGAATAGTCTCACCCCTCACAACATTTAGGGACAAGATCATAGCATAAGTCTTCACAAGCAAAATGGTTGAACAAGTTATCATAATATATACTATACTTTCTATATTTCCATTAGACTTTTTTCTAAATCTGTCCTGAATTGGTAAATTGATGGTGAATCTTGACTTTCACTAACGAAGGTGCTTCTCATGAAACAACAACTAGCGTATATATTTCTACAGCACCGCATGTAAAGTTTTTCCTATGTTCACATTTCTTCTCTAGGTTTTTTTTGTGGTGTGCTATATAGTGCTGTCTTTTCATTTCTGTATCTCAATGACATGTTCTGTCAATAAAATACAGTACAAACAGTAAGAGTGTAAACTTTAATCTTTTCCATTCTCTTGCAATTACACTCACACATACACTAAGATGTAACTTACAATTGACAATAATTGTCATCAAAACTTTTAGCCACAGTGTCCATCAGAACATCCCTCCAGAGTAAACTGTTATATTGACAACATGACTAAACAATTTGACTGTCTTATCCGTACACAATGACACAAGGACTTGTGATTCTGATGGCACTGACATGGTCATTGACACCAATATTTACTTTTGAGAGATGAACTAAGGATTTTGAGTAAGAGAGTGGCTTTTGCAGGTTATCCATTGTGTTTTGCTATTTGTACAAATTGTTTTGAGAAATGCACTTACTGTTTTGCACATTGTGAGTTTGATTCGAGAAATGTACCAAAGCGACTGTATTATTTATATTTATACATGCTTACATTTTTTTAAATGTACTTGTGCAAATATACTTTTGTACAAAATAATGATACTATTGAGAATAGAATGCAAACTACTATATACTGTACATAATCTGTTGGCAGGGATGGCAGTATGCATCATGAATGATTGTCAGTATGACATCATCCACAATCTTAGCATTTTAATCATATGAACTATTTTCTGTCATAAATCTTATAGCCTAAACCTGTAGCAATTTATCTGATTCTCCCAAGGTGTCCAGCCATGTGTATGCTCTGCTGCCATCTGGTGGATTAATCTATGAGCTGGCACTTAAAGTTATAATTTGTGTTCAGTGTTACATGCACCTGACACATTCTGTTGACTTCTTGTCGTACTGCGTGAAGGCTGTAACTGACCTTCTCACTCCTGCATTTCCTAGAATCCACTTGTACTTAGTTCCGCTGCACGTAACAGTAATAGACGCATTGTAGAGAGCACACACAGACTGTATTACAAAGCCTGATTGTTATGAATCCACTTGGGACAATGTCTCACTATCCACTTCTTTAAAATACCACCTCTAAAAATGGCCTGGAGAGGAAGTGGTATGTGAGTGTCCTGTCACAGGTGGCAAGCAGCACTGCAGTGACAGATGCGTCACACAGCTACAAGTCAAGGTGAATGCCATTTATCTCTGGCAGGATCGTGCCACTGTGACCCACTCATGTGAGCTACTTTTACTAGAAGTGAAGCATGAGCTCCTTAAAATCTCTCCTGCTGGAGTGTCTACAGAGTTGCAAATGACCCCCTGTGGATTTGTGAAAGCAAGGACCGTCACTCAGTCTGACAACTCAGTCCAAGCCCAGTGTTAGGTAAGGTTTGTTCTCTTTTACTGTTTTATCCTAAAAATGTGAATGTTTGCATGAATTCTCATGTATCTTGTTTTCCTTTTCTCAATAAGACATGCAAAAAAACCTCCAGGATCATCTTATTGGGCAAAGGGAAGTGATCAGATGTAGACTGAAGAAACTGCATGGCAAGCAAAATGAAATCAAAGTGAGTCAAAACTGTCAAATAAAACCAAGCAATGTTTGTTTTTTTAATTTGTGTGTGTGTGTGTGTGTGTGTGTGTGTGTGTGTGTGTGTGTGTGTGTGTGTGTGTGTGTGTGTGTGTGTGTGTGTGTGTGTGTGTGTGTGTGTGTGTGTGTGTGTGTGTGTGTGTGTGTGTGTGTGTGTGTGTGTGTGTGTGTGTGTGTGTGTGTGTGTGTGTGTGTGTGTGTCCAGTTGAAAATTTTCTAGTGACTGATCACATCTAAATTTTTCAGTTCAGGTCTTTATTTTTATTTAAATTAATTAATTATTTGATTCAGCAAGTGTAAAGATCATTGTAATTTTACAAAATATTTATATTTCTAACAAATGTAGCTTTGACATGACAGGAATACATTTCATTTAACCATTTCTAATATGTCTTAATATTACTGTGTTAATAAATTTTTGATCAGATATATGCTGCCATGGTGAGCATAAAAGACTCCTTTTTTAATCTTTCCAGCCCCTGACATCTGAACTGCATATATGTTTTCATTTACTTTTTTATGAAATTGTATTAATAAAGTAAAATTTGAAATATTTACATTTAGGAAAATTAAATACAACTGAACATTTATCATTTTTGTATGGATTGTCCAATTAAGTAGTCTAAACCATTTACTCATCTTTCTCAGTCCAAGTCTTCAGCAGTGAGAGAAAGTATAGTGAAGAAGTATGAAGAGATGCGGAGAGTTCTGGAGGAGGACTGTAGGATCACTCTGTCCCTGCTGGAGATGGAGGAGACGGCTGCGGTTCAAGCACTTGACAACCTCATTGAGACCAACTGTGTCCTCCTCAGAGACATTGAGGTCAAGCTCGATGAAGCGATGATGGACAATGACACACAGCCTGGTGACAAGGTGAGACTTTTATGAGCAATTGGTTGGACAGATTTATTATTGTGGACTCTTATGCCTGTCATTTGTTTAAGTTTTATCTTAACCTGCCATAGATTGTATATATTTGAGTAAGTCAATTTATACATTTTAAATTATCAACATTTTTTTAGTGGTGGAAACTTGGCTTTAACTAGCTTATTCAATAAATGCGACATTTGCTAATAACACAATGCTTTAATAGCATTATAGCATAGCACTTGCTGAATAAGTATAGCAATAAAGAGAACATTTATCATATCTATTCTTAAACTAAGCTCAGCTCCACTCGTCACCTTGATAGGAACACCACAACAGAAACCCTTCTAAACTAACATAGCAAAACATTAAACACTAAATCTCCCACTGAACATAAAAAAATAAATAATACACATTATATAATGCTTAATTTTAGCATTTACTCTCCCTTTTGAGTGTCATGGCAAAGCATGGATGGAAATCCCAGCCCAGTTTCAGTTAAATTTAAGTTTGTCTCAATTTAAAAAAACAAGGTAATATAACTCAAAACTATTAAACAATTCAGATTACTTCAAATGTGTTAGTTTGGTGAACTTAAAAGAAAAAGAAAGTTCTAAATACTTATAAAAATGAATTTTATTTAACCATGGGCGTTAGAAGCAAAAAAACAAAGGTGGGTCCTCCCCCAGAAAAGTAGATGCCATTGACATCAAGTAAAATAACCCCACTTGTTTACTAAACATCTGGTTGGGTAGAAGAAACCAAATTACATGCAGTGGCAGTGTAGGGGTAAAGCACGGTAAAAGTTTAGACGCAAATCAACCCGAGGTTCGAAAACGCCTTTTTCCAAACTCACTCTACTCCCTTTTTCCATCACATATCAGATCGGAAAGACATTTATTGTCAATAAAATGAATTAAATATTCGAAAAGTGGAAATAAAGCATCTAATGTGCGTTTAATAAAAAAGTGTAGCCTATATCAGTTAGAGGTAGGTGAACAGACATGCACTGAAAATTGAGATGGTAAAAGTGAGTGGGTCCAATATCATTGGTCTTTAAAAGTGGGTGGGTCTTGTCCCACATACAATAACATTTGTTAATGTACTTGTTTTAAAACATTATAATAATGTTTTCAAAATTTTAAATTTTTTATAATTAAGAACAATTGTTTTAAGGGAATATCCAAAAATAACTCGGGGAACATTATGTGAATGTTAGCAAAACATTCTTAGATTATGTTTTTGTTAGCTGGTATGTCAATATCAACTGAACAGCAAAATAGTTCAAATGAGCAATGTATCATCTCTGCAACATTATACATTCTCACTATATTTCTGCCCCTCTCTCTTTCTCTCATAGGTCACAATGAATGAGGACAGGTATGTATATTTAGAAACGCACATATGAAAGATTTTGTCACCATGTCAAGCATGCTAGATGACTCATCTGCAAAGGCGTTATTGTTGTAGAGATCATGTTTGACAGCATCCATTTTAAGCAAATATATGTTTTAGGTTTATTTGATGTGCTGCAGTTAAACACTGTTTAGCAACCTGGGACAAACTTATTATCTTAAAGTTTTCATAGCTGGCTGGGCTCATTGAATGAAGAAAATTCTGATACAATTCAGAAATCAGTCATATTCTGATTATACAAGCATCATGTAAACACAATAAAGAGACTCCAGCGGATATTTCAGTTTCTACAAATCTAAGAACGTGTCTAAAAGACATATGAAATAAAGTATCCCTGTATTAATATTAGTTTTGGGTCATTTAAATTGTACGCCTTATTCTCATTATTTTCTATAACTGAACAATACTTTTTATCTGCACATACACATTAATATTTTAGCAAGGACGCATTAAATTTGTTTAAAAATCCCCACCACTAAAAATAAAAATAAAAGACTATACATTGTAATGATATTTCACAATATTACTGTAGTTTCTGTATTTTTTTCCAAATAAAGGCAGTCTTTGTGAGAATAAGAGACCTCTTTCAAATACATTGAAATAGCTCACCAACTTTTTGTTTTAAAAGGTAGTGTAGCTAAACGAAGGGTAATTATTGGTTGTATTGTATTAGATAAAATCCTGTGTAACCATAAAAAGGTAACAATAATGGATAATAGAAGATAATAATTCTGTCCAACCAGAATCTGAAAATTATACAGAAAATGGTAAACATGGTCATTTATCTCAGACTTATTCTGGATAATATGCTATTTGGGACATCGGTCATATCTTAGGGACTGATCTAAATAACCCTTAACATTTTTTATATAGAGGATGGGTGTTATGGTGCTGATATAAATGTCAATATACTTGTTGGCAGGGTGCTGGAATTACTAAAAGCGACAGACCCCGGTCTCATAAAACTTGATGCGGCAAAATCAGATCAGCTACTGGGCCTCACCAACAATTTACTACTGTTTATTCGCTCCCAGATCCCCATTGCCAAGAAGCTGTTGAAGAGCTGTGAGTTAATGTGCAATAGCCCATAAAATTGTTGATCTTTTGCATCAATGACTTGCACCAAATGACAAACATATTACAGTACAGTAGTTTTCCAGTAGTGTTCCAATAGTGTTCCTATTTTGCAGATTCCTCAGGAGTGGTCCTTGACCCTTCCACTGCCCATCCCAAGCTGATCATTTCATCTGAAGGGGACTGTGCCACTTTCACAGATGTATGGCAGGATGTCCCTGAGCACGAGGGCCGCTTTGACACCACCCTTAACGTCTTGAGTGCCCAGTGTTGGGACTCTGGACGCCATTACTGGGAGGTAGATGTGAGTGGAAAGATCTACTGGGAACTGGGTCTCACCTACCCATCCATCCCAAGAAAAGGCCAAAAGGAGGACTGCTGGTTGGGCCGGCATGCTGAATCATGGTGTCTGGAGTACTTTGATGGAGACTACAATGCCTGGCATGGAGGTATTGCTCATCCTTTGCCCATTTCCTCGTGCTTTCATCGCATAGGGATCTTCTGCAGCTTTCCTGGAGGTCTGGTGACATTTTTAGGGGTGGATAGCATGACACCGCTGTACTCATTCTGTACTGGGACATTTACAGACTGTCTACACTTGGCTCTTTGTCCAGGTCATGATCTTCAGGGGACGAACTCAAAACCTATTAAGATCTGTCAATCTAACCATCTTTAAAAACTCATACCTATAGCATCTAGAAGACCAAGTGGGTGTCACATGCCTGTCCTGTCTTGTGTGCACATGTGGGTTTTGTCATTCTGAGCATGTGCTCATGTAATTATCTGATCCCTCCCCCCTTGTTATCTGATTAGTGTTGATTTCTCCCACCTGTTCCCTCTTGATTTCTTCCCTTTATAAGCTCCTTGTGTTTGTCAGTCTGAGTTGGATCCTTGAACTGTCTACGTCTTCTGGTCCCCTGTGACTCCTATGTGGTCAGTTTTAGTTTATGAATTTTCTAGTTTACGTTTTCCCCCTTGTGGGTTTTGTATTTATGTTTTATTTGTTGTAAATAAATTATCATTTTCCTGCACTTGAGTCCTCGCACCCTTTCCATTGTATGTGACGTGACAGTGGGCCTCCCTAGCACAGGTCTGTTTGATTTCATACTGACTTTGTGTGTATATTGTTTAGTTTGTCTTCCCAGAAGAGCAAAATATCTTTTATTTATATATATATAGTAAAATGCACCTAAATTATTTTGCATTTTTTGACTTTCAGTAAAAATAAAAAATTCCACTCAAATTTTGTCATTATATATATTATTGATGTACTGTGAGCTCTGTAAATTAAAAAATAAAATATTTGTACATTTAAAATGATGGCACACATTCTGTATCACAAATATGTGTACCACAAGCGCACTAACATTCAAAAGTCTTATCAGCAAGATTTTTTGTGTGTGTCTCTTACACTCTAAAAAATGCTGGGTTGTTCAGCTAAAAAACAACTATTGGGTTACATTTTTTTTAATTGAATTTTTAACCCAAAAGTTGGATCTTTCCATATCTGACCCAAAATTGGGTTAAAACAACCCAGAGTGTATGCTCACCAAGGCTGCATTTAGTTGACAAAAACACAGTAAAAACAGTGATGTAAAACATTATTTATTACGGTTTAAAATAACCATTTTCTATTATATTTTAAAAATGTAGTTTATTCCTGTGATGGCACAGCTAAACTTTCAGCATCATTACTCCAGTCTTCAGTGTCACATGATCCTTCAGAAATTGTTCTAATATGCTGATTTGCTGTTCACAAAACATTTCTTATTAATATCAATTTTGAAAACAGTTGTGCGGCTTAATATTTTGTTGGAAGCTATGATATATTCTAAATTATATATATAAATCCTTTTGTAACAAATGTCATTACTGTCACTTTTGATCAATTTAATGCATTCAATAAAAAATGTAACTTACTGCAAACTTTTGAATGGTAATGTGTGTAGCTAGCTAGTCGAAGCAATACACATTCATTGTTGCTGCTAGCTAATACAGACACTAGAAATTAATATAAGCAAGGGCACATTTAATTGGTCAAAAGCTGGAATGTTTCAATGATAGATGTGTGAAGTATATATCCCCATGAAGACACAATTTTATTAATTCATCTAAAATTATCTCAAACTCTACAATACAAATGTGTACAAAGTGCTACTAGTAAATCAGAGTACACACAAAAATGTGGTCATGGTTAATCTTTTATGGACTTGCTACTGGCTCCCGGATATTTTTGTATTGATCCAGTCCAAGTATTTAAGGACTCTAGTATAGACACCAGGCTTGTTCTTCTCTCCACAGCTGTCTCCCCAGCTCACTATACCGTAGACATAGTGTGTTTGATTCCTCTCACAGGTGAGAGGCCCACCAGAGTCACCCTGTCAGAAAGATAGAGATAAAGTATTGACATCTGACAACAGCATAATTACTTTGTAGTCATTTTTCAGAATGTAATTCTAGTAACAGCAACACCAGCTCTTTAATATTAGTAAACAACATTATACAGTTAAAACAATTTTTGACCCACCTGACAGGAGTCCACTCCTCCCTTGAGATAACCTGCGCAAAACATGCCATCATCCAGCAGAGCCGCATACACTTTATTGCCTGAACAAGCCTCCTTAGAAATCAGCAAAACCTGTGCATCAAGCAAATGCATGGAGCCATACTCTGCTACAGACAGGAAGGGAAAGAGAATGGATTCAGTCCTTTCATCAATGAACCTTCAACACAAACTCAAAAATAGACATATGGAGATGTACACGTCTCTGTGGCTCCCCATCCTGAAATACGGCATTCTGCTCCATCTGCAAGAGGTTCTTTAGGCAAGCAGGCGGCCTTCACAAACTGAGTTTCTCTAGCACATTCTCCATTAGTAGCTTTCAGTTTTAATAGAGCTGTATTAGAAACACAAGAAAATATAATCAAAACATTACAGATCTTCAAAGTAGTTTGTGGAGCTTCTCCTACATTTTATCACCAAATAGCCGGATTAATTACTTAGAACTGCAATAATATTGAGAACAATTGTAATAACATTAGTGAACAACATCAATATAAAATTTGTAGGGTGTTTTATTTTAAAGTTATTGTGCATTTATAGCTTATCTGTACTAGTTCTCCTGTCTTGTGTTTTTTTTAATGAAATTTTGCAAACTTCGCAGCTTATAAATTGTAATTATGAGGCCTACGAGCACATGAACACTTTACAATTTTAGATCTCGTAGTTACAGGAAATACTACGTTGTAAAAGGCACCGAAGAATGCAGAGCTATTGCATAAACCGTTTCATTGGATGAGATTCCAACAGTGCATTATGGGTATTTTCTAATCACTGAACTTATTTCAGTGCATTATGGGATTCAGTCAGTGCACTACATCATTTCCACTATGATGTTGACCACCACAGAAAATGGCTGACGCTCAAAATAATGCAAAATATTATATGGAGTGATGGGGTGATTTCAGACACAGCTAAGAAAAGGAATAACAAACTTCAAAATTAAAACCCTTATGAGATTAAGAACAGAAACCAAAATAAATAAAACAAAAACTCTTACAATATTCTATAACAATGACAAATTATCTCTTTCCCCTTCATTGACAGAATTTTCCATAATTTATGACAAAACACTTCCCCGCCATTGACGTGTTTTTCCATTTTTTTACAGTTAGGCCAATATAGTAGCTCATAAACCCCGGCCCCCACATGTAATTTAATAGGAAGTGAGACAAACTTAACAATAAAATTACTCTTCAAATAATTTTTTTCTGAAGATAGTTTCTGCAATTTTAGGTAGTTGTTATCAAGCTGTTGTAAGTTCAGGTTATTTAGTAGAAGTTGTAACTGAAGCACCAACTTAATTTTTTCGGGGGGAGATTGGAGCTTTCGCTTTAATTTCTACATTTCCCATAACTAACTTTACGGACTGAAATGTCGACCCAGGCCGAGGTATAGGAATGTGAAGCTTTGGCGGTGTTGATGGACTTGATGTAGGCCTACACCATCTATGTTTTAGTCAGCATTCTGGATCCAATCTGGACGTATTCTTTGACAAAAACACGATTTTCTTAGCTTTTTGTTCAACATGTTGCTTTGAAGTTGCATGTTTTTTTTATACTAATAACAGAGGATCAGTTCTTTCTTTTTATATATTTCATGTTCAGATATTCATTAAATAATTCTAGGAGCCATGAAAGTTTAGTGAAAATGATCAAAAATGCGGGCAGGCAACTTTAAAAACAAAAATACTGATGGGAAAAGAGAGAACCCTGTTTATTTGTGCAAATAAATGTCTACAATACACACCAATATCATTGTAGACGACATCAGGAGTTTCCTTGAACTTCTCATGGATGATAGTGTCCTCCACCAGCACAGTCTGGTCTGTTGGCTCCTTTTGTACTAGATTTAATCCTCCCAATACAACACTGTAATCATGGTTTTTATCACTGCATACACAACAAAAACACAACTAAGCCATGGTTCAAAATAACAAAAAAGAAGGATGAAATGAATTTACATTTCAGACCATTGCAAGTTTAAAGATTTATCCACGCTAAAAGTATAATTTAATATTGAGAGTTCATAAATTATTTAATTTAGGATGAAAGTAGACCATAATTCATAATGATAACTGTTAAATAAATGCTGTGAAACATGGACTAAAAAAGGATCGCTAGCAAGATTTACAGCTGTTCAGATCTAACCATTAGCCTACAGTCTTCTATGTCTATTTGATACCTTAATATGTCTTCTCACCATTTTTCTGTTGTCATTGGGTGAATTATGAATACTTTAAAGCTACACTGTGTGATATTTTCCCCCATCTAGCGGTGAAAAGGTTTATGACCATCCAGTGAATATTAGTTTCTGTTCCTCTCAATTCCGATTTCGTTTTAACTCCTACGGTGGCTGATTCAGTCCAAGATTAGCACCTCGTCTATGAGTGTTCCTTTAAGTGATGAGGTAACTTTAGAAAACTATTATATTTAATTTGTCAATTAACATGTAGGTTATGACATCTATGTAAAAATTTTTTTTTAACCATTTTATTGCTAACATCAGCTATCAGGTTCCCAGACGAAAGCAAGCTAATCTTAGTAAAGTAACTTTTTATCAGTGCTATTGTTATTCTGCACTAAAAAAATTATTTAGAAAAAAAGTTACCTGGTTGCCTTAAAATTGAGTTCATTGAAATTAAAATTTTGAGTTAATACAATGAACATTTTTAGAGATTCGTCAACCTTTATTAAAATATTATTAAAATATTTTGTAAGCATATTGGGTAATTGTGTGTTTTATTTCTGATGACGCAGTGAAACATGCCAAATTGTGCTATTTTCATGATTTATCAAATTTTGTATGTGGTTCAGATACAATAATATTTTGAGTTTCTATTTATTAAACAAATTTCCTTCATTGTATCAACTCAAATTTTTAATTTCAATTAACTCAAAATTTTAAGGCAACCAGGTTACTTACTTTTTTAAGTTAAACCAACAAAAACCAACCAAATTTTTTTTACAGTGTGTATATTGTACGACATCACTAGCGTAAGGCAAAGTTTATATCGTAGGCTATTTCATTTTCTCCATGAGCAGAGATCAGTTGATGTGACGGAGGTGCGAAGGAGAGCTAGAGGTACGCAAAAGGCTACATTTAAGATGGAGGGGCAACCTGGCAACCAGCATTCAAACCCCTCACCCGTATGTATTTTCAATGGCATATAAACTTAAGAGAATACTTTATTACTTGAAAGATAAATATACATTAATGAGCACATATATTTTTGAAAGAACTAAGTGTTTTTAGCTAAGAATAAACTAAAAAAGTTATACAGTGTAGCTTTAATATTATATTAAAGGCCATACTTACATACAGTGGGCGGCAGTCAGCACCCAACAAGGTTTGATAAGGGTACCTCCACAGATGTGTCTGTAGCTTTGGACGGATCCTTTAGGTTTGACCTGCACTGATACTTGCCATGGATGGGCTCCAGGAATAGCTTTAAGACCCCCGTAAATCCGGTTTAGTTGTTTTTTCGGCTGAGGTTTACCACAGGTGAGAAAATCCCTTGTTAAGGTAGCATTCTTAGTTGGTGGGACTGCTGGGGCAGCAGTAGTGAATATTTGGGCTGGAATGGTGCTCTTTGGGGTTATTAGGGCTGAACTGGTGTTCTCTGGAGTTATGCTGGCATCTGGTAGGTGACATTTTTGGAAACATTTGAGGATTTTATGTTAATATTGAGTAGCCTAACTTACATTTATACACAACTTTATTTTTTGCTCCAGCCACAGCAGAAGCAACATTCACAAGTCTCTGGGCAACACACAGCAGTGGAGTTTTATTCCCAAATGAAGGTGCCTTCATGCTTATTACCGTTAATAATTATGTGGCCAATATTTAAATAGGCAAAAACAGGAGTTTTGAGTTTTAAGGGCGAAAACGTTCACCACACAGATTTCTCTCATGTTCTAGTTGGTCATGTGAATTCACCACATTGATAGGAAAGCTGTGCTCAATACATCACTATTGGCCATTGTTAAAGCGATAGTTCATATAAAAAAGGGTCAAGGTACGCACATCCAAAGCATCTTACCCAGGTGCAAGATCAAAACATATATCAGATAATACAAAAAAAGATCTGCACTGTTATTCACCCTTCATTTAGAAAAGATTAAAAGTTTGTGGCACTTTTAATCTTTTCTAAATAAAGGGAGAATAACAGTGAGCAGATCATTTTTTGTGTATTTTATAAAGGCATAGTTTATCACAAATGTCACACACAAAAATTCTGTGATTAATTCATTGCTGAATTACTACACTCTCCATCATGGCCTCCTAATCATCCCCCTATCCTGACTGGCTTCATCCCTCTCCACCAATCAGCTGGTGTTGTGGGCGTTCTGGTGCAATATGGCCTCCGCCGCATTATCCAGGTGGATGCTGCACACTGGTGGTGGTTGAGGAGATCCCCCCAGCCCTTCCATGTAAAGCGCTTTGAGTACCCAGAAAACTTGAGGGGAAGTAAATCATGACAGAATTTTTATTTTTGGGTGAACTATCCCTTTAAAGGTCGATTTTCAAAACAGCACTTTGTAAAGCTTCGGAACTTATTGAATCAGCGAATCTAATCAGCGGTTCGGCTCGCCAAAGTCACGTGATTTTAGCAGTTTTGCGGTTTGACCATTTCACGGCATTGACCATTGACTGCTTTGACATGCAATCTGAATCATGAATCGATACGCTGATTCATTAAGCTCCGAGGCTACAGGAAGAATTGTTTTGAAATTGGTCGTCATTTAGGGTTTTTTTGCGCACAAAAACTGTTCTCGTCGCTTCATAAAATTATTGTAGAGCCACTGTTGTGAGATGAGCTTTGTAAGGACGTCTGGTCTTGAGAGAGGAAATGACATTGTGGCCAACGGAGGCCTATCTGAGCCATTGAATTTCAACAAAAATATCTTAATTTGTGTTGACGAACGGAGGTCTTACGGGTCTGAAACAACATGAGGGTGAGGAATTAATAACAGAATTTTCATTTTTGGGTGAACTAACCCTTTAAGGCATTGCTATGTAGTTGCTAGGATGTTGCAGATGAATAATAAATAATAAGCTTAAATAGCTAGTATCAGTATTTTTCTCTGTAAAGCCAACAATGATCATACTAATTGAAAAGGCAGATAGTTATTTTGTATGTTGTTAAAGACATGACGTCAATGTTCAACTCTCATTAAAATCTCAGTGTTGATTAATAATCGCAGAGATGTTGCTAATGTGACAGTGTTTTGAGCAAATGGGTTTAATGAATAACTGAATGATAAAAAATCGTCCCTGAATGATAAAGAAAACATGACAAATCCCTTCCATTAATAGAACGGAAACTGAAAAGATACAATGCTGTTCAACTGTATCAGTACTTTTGGAACGTCACTAAGCCATTCAAATTCAAAAGAAGTATTATATATTATATTATTATATTATCATTAAAGATGGCCATTGTTAAAGTTCCAGCTCTTGATTCACACCCTCAGTAGAAAACAACTAATCACTAGTGTTTTGTCATCAGTCTAGACATGATATGTGGCCAGCAAAAATGAGGAAGTCTTACCTGTCTTAGCTGGCATGGTTGGTTGGAGAGTAGTTACTTTTGGTGTGACTGCAGCTGTGGTAGGTTGAGCTTTATTGGTGGTGGTCACCATTTTTGTGGTAGTTGTTGCTATGGGGAAAAAAAAGTATAACATACGAGCGATAGCTGAATTTGTGGCTAAACAAAAGTGGAATAAAATCTGATGCAGATTTAGCGATGTTATGTCATGTAGCTTATCTGATAGGTCAGAGAGGGTTCAAAGATAAGACTATTGATTTCATTTAAGTGACTCTGAAGGCCACAGAGCTGCTGTATGTTAGTGTTGTGCTTGTTGTTCAGTTTGAGCTCTTGACGGAGAAACATCTGATAAAAAACTACACTGTGACTTCATTATCAGTCTTACCAGGTGGGGGACATTTTCTGACATCACAATGATCCCATCGAAGTTTCTTGTTTTTCTTTACAAAGCACCATGGTTTCTTATCTCCATCAGGGTTTCTATGATACAGAGGGATGTAGGATTTGCATTTGAGAATTTACAAGTCCATTGCCAATGAAGCCCAGATGTGTACAGTAGGTGTGTTTTTGACATGTGTGCACATGAAGTGGAAACAGTCTAAGCTGTTTTAGGATTTTGAAGCAGGAAGCTGAATTTTTATAGGACGTTTTCTCATAAAATGAATGCACTTTTTCTAGGTCACTAGTTAAATGTGTAATTCTCAGGCTTTTGGTTGCCACATGTTTTTAACCTGCAGAAGTTATGCGGTCCCAGGCCTTCACTAGATGCAAATGCAGTTGAAGGAAAAGATCCTTTATCCAGAATGAAATCAGAGTTCCAGTCAAGACATTCATCCCCTTCTTCAGTCTCTGACACCTTTCCTCTGTATGACTGACCATCCCCTTCATAGCAGTCATTTGGGTCTGAGGATGAATATGATTGTGTGTGATGTTGTTGTCATGTTACAATAAAACATAGAACAGAAAATTATATCACAGAAAAGACCCTTCTAGAAGTTCATAACAATGTGCCAAAGTAAGTCTTGGTTCAGATTTATGCCACATTTTTAAAGGAACTGTATGTAAGAATTGTATTTAAATAATCATAAAATGGCCCTGATATGTCACTAGATATTAAGAAATCATGTTAATTTCAAATACTTATATCACTGACAACAGTAGTCCGGCCAGGATATTGTAATTTAAAAGTTGTTGTTGCAGCCCTCAACAGATGTTGATGTTGACATGTTGTGTTTTTGGCCTGAAGCTCCGCCCTCCACCTATCTACCAATCTCAAAGTCAGTAGTGTTTTGGCATCCGGGTTGCCAGCCCTGCTCTAGTAACCACAGCTGCAGATACAAACGTTCCTGCTGATCCTGCAGCCTATCTGGCAACCTCGAGTCAGGGGGGAGGGGGAGAGGGAATACACCGCTCTCCAGCCGTTTATTTTGAAGTGATTGCAGTACCAGTTTTAGCCACAATCTTACATACACTTCCTTTAAACTAGATGCAAATTTTGACTTATTTGAAGTTAATAATTTTGAATCAATTTATGTTGAAATTAACTTATGTTAAGACTTACATGTTTACTAAAATTACTTTTCTAAGAAATTGGCATATTTTTAAATAAAATGTATACTTTTTTTTTGTTGTCATTGTCCAATTTAAGAAAGATTTATATAAGTGTGCTTAATAAAAAAAACTAAAAACTAAAATAAACAAACAATCAATGTATAGCTATTTATATGTATTATTATTTATTAAAATATATAATTTTTTTTTGTTATTTATGTTTTTGAAGCATCAAAAAAGTTGCCATTTTTTGCCGGTAACTTGCATTACATTTCTGAAACGTCATATGTCATTAATTCAAAATCGAATTAGTTAGCTCACCCAAAAATGAAAATAAGCTTTTAAATATGGATATTTTTCTTACACAAACACATCGGTTCGCGTCAGAAGGCTTTAATAGTATAGATTCACTTTTATGGACTTCAAAAACAACGTAACCATTCACTCTCAGAAAAACAAGGTACTGTGCTATCACTGGGGCGGTACCCTAATGTTCAAAAGTGAAAAGGTACATCTTTGTACCTTACTCACCCCTAAACGGTATATTAGTACCTTAAAAGGTACATATCAGTACTTTAAGATTATTTATTAGTACCTTTTCGGTTTTGTACCTTATAGCGTATCGCCCCAGTGACAGCAATGTACCTTTTTTTCTGACAGTGTTCACTGCCATTTTAAAGCTTTGAAGAGCCAGGACATATTTAATATATTTTTTTGATCAGATTTGTTATATTCGCCTAGGATGGCTTGAGGGTGAGTAAATCAAGGGCTAATTTTAATTTTTGGGTGAACTAAGACTTAAATCTAAAAAGAGAAATACAGCATCGCTGTAATTATGGCAGAAAATGTACTCACCGACTTGACAGTATTGTCCTCTGAAACCAGCTTGGCAGACACATTTAAAGTCCTCCTCGTCTGAAACACATCTGCCATTATTCTGACATGGGTTTGGTGCACATGGAGCGGCTAGACAAAAAGACATAAACTCTGTCTTTCAAAATCAACAAGAATACAACCCAAATTCCTAATAAATTTGATTTCGTTTTTTAGTTTTAGTTTTTTGCCTGAGCATTCTAGAACAAAACCTGAAATGCTAAAGTCAGTTTGTTGAGTAACTCTGGCTTAGTGCAGCATGAGTTCAGGGCCGTAAGTCTTACGTGTTTTGCAGGTTGGTGGTGCATATGGTGGAATACACTTGCACTTATAGTAGGGAGGAGATGAGGTAAGAAGACACAGTCCTGTCCCACAGATTCCTGGTTTACAAACCCTTTTCCCTAAAACAAACATAAAATGTCTCTCATAATGACTTCTAAAGCATCTGTATATATTGTTTATTAGGTATTTACTGTATATTGTGTTATATATTGTATATTATGTTATATACTGCAGGTGGTGTGAGCTCATACCTCTTTGGCACCTTCTACCTACAAACTGCCTGGGGCATTTGCATTTGAATTTATCTCTTTTTTCCTCACACACCCCACCATTCTGACATGGATTTGGGCTGCATTTTCCTGAATTACCAAAGGGGGAAACATTTATTAGATCATAGTTAAGGTGATTTCAGGTATGATATTTATAACATCATATTTTGGTTTGTTTTTGATTGCACCATATATACTGTTCAAAAGTTTAGGCTAGGGTGTTGAAAGTCTCTTTTGCTCACCAGCATTTATTTGATTTTTTCAGTAAAGTCAGTAAAAACAGTATTATTGTGAATTTTCTTTAATATATTTTAATATATTGTAATTTATTCCTGTGATGGCAAAGCTGATTTTGTTTAGCAGCCATTACTCCAGTCTTCAGTGTCTCATGATCATTCATAAACCATAAAGAACAGCATTTATTTGGAATAGAAATCTTTTGTGACATTATAAATGTATTTCTCTTTTGATCAAATGAATGTCCTTGCTGAATACAATGATCTATTAACATTATACCCCCCCCCCCAACAATCTTACTGACTAACTTTTGAAGGCTAGTATGAACAATACGAGGAAGAAATCATACCTCTGAGGTCTTGGAGCTCAAAAAGCCATTCATTGGGATCGTCGTCATCATCAGTGTCATCTGTGTTGTCAAACTCAGCCTTCAGGTCTGATATTATAAGTTGCAAATAGAACATTTGAAAAGATGTATATACATACGTATTACATTTCAACCCAAAAGATGACTACTTACACTCCAATCTTCCCTTGCCTCTTTTTCCAGGATGTTTGCCAGACTTCCCATGTTTATCACTGTGCCCAGGTCTATCACGTTCAGCATGCTTATCATTTTCATGTTTATGTTTCTTCAACTAATGAGAGGTGAGAAACTTGCTCAGAAAATGCGTTCGTTTATCAAGATCAGCTAAATGAGATTCATATTTGATATTCAAATATTACAGAATATAAATAAAATGTGGTTAATGTATAGGCAAAGCTTTACAGTAAACTTAAGAGACCAACCGCAGATATGTATTTCAAAGCATTCATGAAATATAGCCATTTCAGTTCAGATCAATGCTCAAAAAGAGGGTGACCGTTAACAGGTTAAAGTGTAACCTGATGTTGACAGTATAGTGATTGTATTGTAAGGTCGTGAATCTATGATATCAGTATATAATTGTTCATACACACCTGTGCAGGGACAATGACAGCACAGAAGAAGAGGAGAAGCAGCCACAGCTTGAGATTCATGCTGGCCGTTGGTCTCTGAGGGAGTGACACACTGCAGACCTACTCTGAATCTCACAGTGTATAAGGTCAGTGTCCTGTGAGTGTGTGGGTGTGTGGGTGTGTGTGTGTATGTGTTGAGGGGTTAGGTATTTGCATCAAAGTTTTATCTTCAGTTTACCTATATGAATGTAGTGAGCAATACATGACTCACACTAGCATCTATACTTTTTTAATATTTCAAAATATGTGAAAATACAGTGATTCTGAATCATTGAATAAGCAGTGAAATGAGTGAATGTATCGTCAAAAAGTCCAGCAGAGAATGTTTCTGGATTAATGGATAGACTGGCAGTTCACAGATCATATTGACAAAGCAGGATACTGTTTGTTTCATTGGAGACTTTGTCCGAAGAGTGGATTGTGAGAGGTCATGCTTGCAGAAGAGGAAAGAGATCAGGATAAATACAAAGGTACAAGGCAAGAAGTATAGGCTACTAAAAATATATAAAAGGCTCCACAAGCAATACAACTTTTAATGGCTTTTGGTTCACATCTGTTTAAACTGTGAGGCCATTTTGTGATTTAGTGTACTCCCAAAAGTCGAAAAGAACAAAAAAATAAAAAATATATAATGTGTGATTTAAACACATTTTGTCATTAAGATGACTTGGAAAAAGTGTTCCAATCAAACTGAATTCGCCCACTAATTCTATATAAGCATAGATTATTTTGAATAGTCCTCAATGAAAACCGATTACAGAATAACAGCAGGGCTACAGAACAACTAACAAGTCATCAGAGTACCAAATGTCAATATAGTTATTAATTTTCCAGTCGCATGTGTGTTAAAGTAGTTTAGTGCCTCTACAGCACCTCCAGTATCTGACCACAAGAGGGCAATAGAATATCTCTTTTCCCATTGATGCACAGCGAAGCAGCACTGAATATATAAACAGTAAACATACGTAACCACTGATCTACAGCTTTTACTTCCATAATAACAACTAACAAATAAACTAAGAGTATGATTTTGCGATTGTAACATTACATTTTTATCGCTAGAGAAAGTAGAATCAATCACAGTAGCCTAGGCCTAACATATTTTCTCAGTAGAAACAAGTGTATTTCTAAATAAATTATAGCTTACTTTTATTTAAATCTACTACCATTTGTAATGTATTGCAACACTAGACACATAAACAAACACTGCCTTTTCTTCAGTGTTGTTTTCAGTGCGATTTCCAGCTGCCTCTAATTAGTGCATCAGTCACATGATGAAGGCTATAGTGCAAGCTAACTCTCTCTGTATCATAGTTTCTGTCATTGGGAAACGAATGATTATGAAGGTCTGGTGACAGCGATGGGGATGTATGTGTGTTTAATCTGGATTATCATTTTCCAAATGTAGGTTTAATTATCCTTTAAAAAATATATTTATTTAATAAGTACATTGTTTTCACAATGTTCCACACAGAGCTATTCTGTAGCTCTACTGCAGTCAGGACAGATGGTTGACTATTGCGTAATCTGTTTCTGCTATAAATCGTTTACAGAATGTGATATCACATGTTGATCCTCCTCGTCAGTGTTCCACAACCGCTTTCATTGCAGGTGCTTAGGCTGATATTCACTATGACCTACTTCAAGTTATCCATGAGGGAAAATCTAAAACACAGCAAAATACACCAAAACACATGGGCTTTGAACTTTAAAATTAGACACATTACATATTGGAGACTGACAAGCCATTTCAGTTTCTTTTTTATTAATTTCAATATAAACATGTACTTACTGAGGCTTGGATTTGCTTTCATTCATGTTTTTACGCATCATCATGATTTTGCTTCAACATATAAATCAACATAAAAATTTGCTGAATGTCATCAAATCTTTTTAAATAGCAATTACTATTATAGCAACCCATTAAATCCCACAAACCCATAAAGTGTCGGGTTATAAACAACCATCCTCGATAATGTCCCTTTCCAGTGGGGCAGTCGGGTTACATAAAGTGGTACAAAGTGGTTTCCCCCTTATAAATACAAAGGATGCCACAATTTTCTGTTTTCCTTGGTTTCTATCAACAGAGCCAATCTAATTTTCCAGAGAGAGAAAGAGCAGTTCTACTGAGTGAGATAATTTTATTTTTCTCCCGCTGTGAGTATGCAGTGTATGGCTTTCTGAGAATGTTGTTGACGTCTTACCAAGATGATGCATCTTTATTTGTAATGATCGCTGCAAATGATTCCCTGCAAAAGCCAAGCACAGTGCATTTAGATGAATAGAAATAACGTTTTATTATCTTGTTTGTAGAATACCATTTTCATGAAAGGGTGTACATGGTCATTGTCCAAATCATCACACTGCCTCTGTTCTTCCCATAGTGCATCCTGGTGCCATGTGTTCCCCAGGGAAGCGACACATAATCACCTGGCCATCCATTTGTAAAAGACAATGTGATTCATAAGACAATGCGATTCATAAGATTCATGAAACAAACAACCTTCTTCCATTGCTCCATGGTCCAATTCAAATGCTTACGTGCCCACTGTTGCCGCTTTCGGCAGTGGCACCTTTCTGACACATTTCTATCAGAAGAACCAACATTAACTTCTTAAGCAATTTGAGCTACTGTCGTCTGTTTGAGCGCACCATACATGCCAGCCTTCGCTCCCACGTGCATCAATGAGCCTTGGCCACCCATGACCCTGTCATCGGTTTACCACTGTTCCTTCCTTGGACCACTTTGATAGACACTGCAGACCAGGAACACCCCAAAAGAGCTGCAGTTTTGAAAATGCTCTGATCCAGTCGTCAAGCCATCACAATTTGGCCCTTGTCAAACTTGCTCAAATCCTTACACTTGCCTTACACTTTCCTGCTTCTAACACATCAACTTTGAGGACAAAATGTCCCCTTGCTGCCTAATCCCACCCACTGACAGGTGCTGTGATGAAGATATAATCAGTGTTACTCACTTCACCTTTCATAATGATATACCTGTATCTTATTCAATACTGCAAAATGCAAGAAAGTGTGAATTCTCTAAATTTTAATTTCAAATATGACCTTATATGTTGTTCATATGACCATTTCTAATTCACAAAATCATTTCATAGGAGACACTGATCCTCTTCATCAAACTCATGCTTATTTATCCCCTAAGGTAATTTAAGAAGTATTTTGCTCAGATAAGTGAACAATAAACTATGTTGCTGTTAACACTCACACACCCTAGATATTCTGAAGGCATGTCCAGAAATATGACTAAGATTCTAAGGAAATGTTGATGTCCGTTTCACAGAAAAACATTCAGCTTTTACAGTAGTAGCAATGTATAGTCTTTTCTTCATTTATTGTGACGTATATCCATGTGAAAGGAATTTTTGAAGAAGAAAAAGTGTATGGAGGGAATTTATCCATTGGTAATTGATTGGATTGTTGTTGTTTTCTATTGCAATGATGAGATCTCTTGCGCCAGTTAACACACCATCATACAGTACTACAATACTGCCTAACATAAAAAATAAGAATGTTAAATTTTGTCATGGCCACTTTAAAGTTAAATAGAAAAGTTTAAAGAAACAAAATAATAATAATAATAATAATAATACAACTATATATATAATTTTTATTTTGTATTATTTTTTTATTTTATTTATGTTGATAAAAAAAATAATGCAAGTAGCCTACATAACTAAATGATTAAAACTTAAAAGAGCTAGCAAGAGAACTAGAGAGAACAACATTTGTTATGTTGAGATCATGAGACAATATTTACAACATTTTTTTTTGTATTCCACAGACGAAAGAAAGCATGTTTGAAAAGAATGCATGGGGCGAATAGCTAAATGATAAGAGCATTTTCATTTTTGGGTGGAGTATTCTTTTAAATTGTGATCTTGACTAAAAAATATGCATTGCTTTGGTACCTCCCGTAATGCTCCGACCAAAACTTTTATGACCCGCCGCAATACTGTTTTGCACAAATGAATAGTGCGCTATCACTTTAAATGTAAGATTTCCCATCCTACGTTTGGCTCTTGAATATAGATTGCGTCACGTGACCGATTGGACGCGCCAGGAAGGTTACCAAGCAACGTCAGCGTAATCTAATTAATATTCATAAGCCAAACCTTTTCCGTAGTAAGATTCGTCACTCCGCTCTGAGCTCAGCACATTGTTTTGGATAGGAGTTGAGCTGTCATTCTCCACTGAGTGCATCTCTGATAAAAACAAAGACGAAACGGCAACAACAGCACGACTTATTATTTGGAAACGCATGCTCAAATCATGCAGTTATTTTCGCGACTATGTTGGCACAGTTTACGAACATAACGGCACATCTGTATCTCAGATGTAGCTGTTTCAGGAACGATATAAAATGACATGGCTTTGGCTTTTTTTGGAATAACGCGCTGAGGTGGATGTTCAACGTCGAGAACATACTGCAGAAAGTTACGTTTCATATTGGTTGATAAATTCCTGCATGTTGACAATGACAACAAACTACACATTGTAACAAAACCACGAGGAGTATTTCTCTGCGCTGTAGAGATTTCTGAATGAAAAGCCTAAAGTCTAATGAAGACTGTAACCTCATCTCTATGTTTAGATCAGAGGGGAACAGGAGGATGGATTTTAGCAGACGAAGAATGTCTCCACGCTTCTCCACGAGGTGTTTCCTTTTTAGGACTGAGGAGCCTTTTCACCTTTTCACGTTTATGATGTTTTACCTGTTAATATGCACTGAAGGATCCTATTCCAGGACATGTGAGAAAAACTGCATCTTTGGAAGATGTATCAATGGAACTTGCGTCTGTGACCAGGGATGGGCTGGTGATCAATGTCAACATTGCCAAGGGAGATTCAAGTGAGTAACGCTTTTTCCTCCGGGTAACAGGTTCATTGTTTGCAAACAACGTTTACATGTGGCGTTAGCAATCAGCACATTATGGCGGATTACAGGAGTGTGGTACTGGAAAAGATTTCTTCCTCTTCTTGGTTTAATGTTTGCCTTAGTGTTTTTAAAAGCGCAAAGGCCAAAAAATATGCGATTTCCTTTGTATCCCTACTAAAAATTAATATGCTGCATGCAACAACAGACAAGTTTCACACACGCATTAAAAATAGAAAACAAGATATAAGCTATTGCTTACACCCTTAAAAGACTGGCGTATTGTAACGTTCACATAGCCTTTGTAAGCTTATAAAACTGGACAATAATTTTTTTATTTTAGGAACTGTTGATGAAAGGTTCTTTGGGGAACCAAAATGGTTCTCCTCACTAAAAATGTCATAACTCACTAAATTGACATTTGTATTTGTAAAAATCTTCAAACACTACATAACAGATGGTTTAAGTATTGAGATTGAGGATTCTAATCAGCTCTAACTTGAAGTTTCCTTATGGTTTACATGCAGAAATGGATGTGGGAAAACTCTTTTGACTGAACCACAGTAAAGATAAATGCCTAAAGAAATCTTATTTTATTTCTATGGGACACCAATGCGATATATGGAGAGAAAATTGAGACCGTGGCTTTGTGCAAGTCTCCTATTGGATATTTCTCCTAAGAAACACCAATCTCATCCGAAGAGGTCTCTGTAATAACAGAAACTGCTCAGATTTCCTCAGAAAATCTGCAGTAAATAACATTTATCATCACATTTTGCCAAAACCAGATTGCCTGGCCAATTCACATTAATTTTATAGCACTAAACTCATCGACAGTTGTTTTAGTTATGTTTGTTTTATTTCTCTCAAGGAATTTTAGGAGAATCGTCTGAGTCAAAGTTGATATTTAAATAAAAAATAAATGAGATCTCGATTAAAATCTCCTGGGCTATGAATGAGCACCTCTGAGAATTGTATTCTCAGTGGTTTAAACCTGCACATTCAGTGGTTAAGTAGTTGAATTTAGAGGTATAATTACATTGGTGCTTGAAATTGGTTTCCTCCTTGAGTTCAAATACATTGCGCTCTAGAAAGGGATAATGATGTGGTGGGTTTAGTGTTTGAACTGGGCCTGTGACTCTGACGCTCTCTTTGAAGAATCAGCCATACTGATTATATTCAATCATGCGTAAGTGACATATTATCTTTTGTAAACGTAAAGTGGTACTTTTGGCTGTAGAGGAAGTGTGAAAATAGGTACAGACTCTTATGTGTTGTGTTCAGCAGCACTTTCATAAAACATTGGTTACTATAATGCTGTACTTTATATCTAAAAGAGTTCCTTGAACATTATGGGCAGGGTCAGTCATCAGAGTGCCTTCTGTGGAGGTGAGGAGCTTATAAAAGAGCTTTACTGAAGAATCTGACCTTGTATTTCCCTTATTTTTGACAATCTCTGCAGATGTTTATTTCATATCAAAAAGCCTTGTAATCTGACAGAGAAGGGCTTGTCTGTCAGAGATTTAAGGAAAAGTTCATCAAAAATGTACGCACTTTCATGTTGATCCAAACCCATATGAATGTCTTTTTTACCATGGGACACAAAAGGAGAAATTCTGAAGCATTGTACTAAAGAAGAATTGCATAATTTTATACCAGGCAGTTAAAATGAGTGGGGGTGCTTAAAAAAAGACACAAAAGCCCCAACAAAATTTACTTGTGTGCAATATTATTATAGTTCTTATATAGACCAACATTTTCTTGTCCTTCAATGAAAGCTTTGCCAATGTGTGTCATTTTGCATGGTTAGAGGCCTTAAAGACGAAAAGACAGACAGATAGTTAAATAGCAGATAGATAGAAAAGGAAAAAAGTTAATCTGAAACCATATTGTCAAGTAGTTTGCAAACTATACCTTACTCTACTAAATTGTGTGTGACAGACAGACATACAGATACTGTTACTAATACATTTTACAATATTTATATGGGGTTCGCTGTATTATATTTGCTGTTTTAGCTGAGTGGGCGTGGCCTTAAAGAGACTGTATGGGCATGCTCATTTTAGCCCTATTTATTGTATTTATTGACTTGGCTTTTTTTTTTAAATCACCCTGTGTATTATTTATTAATCATGGTAAAGCAAGAGCTAATTTTAAAAATATGGTATGGACTCCTATTAGTAAGCAGGAAAACGTGTATATTTAAGGTGGCTGTCACTAGTGGAAGGGAGAATTGGAAGAGGATTATGGTTTGAGTGAATTTGAACAAGGTTATTGTAGCGCTGCTTGAGCACTGAAACTCTGGCCTCAGTTGAAGAGGAGAGTTGGTTTTAGTACCGAACGGTTCTCATTTTTAGACAGTGTTTTTTGATAACCTGTTTTATTTCTGCTCTTAGCCATATTTATTTCCACATTTGCTTAAATAAACAGATCTTTTCTTGCGTCTCACATCCTTATGACTGCTTGGGTCTCTATCACACAGAGAAGAAAATAATTATTCTGCAATCTATATATTGTGAGGTAGTTTGCGATACTTAAACTCTACTTAATTTAGATAGATAGATAGATAGATAGATAGATAGATAGATAGATAGATAGATAGATAGATAGATAGATAGATAGATAGAAGTATATGCAGTGGTTTGCTTTAGGAGGAAAATGAACAAGCTGTTCTCCAGTTATAATTTATTTACTCCATCCTGGAACATACTTGGTTCCTGAGGGAGTCAAAAATAGCTTCATAAAGTTATTCATAAAGCCTTTTCTGTGGGCACTCTATGCCATAGGGGAAATCATGTAATGCCTTACTTCAGGTCCCATCTTGGAAGAAAAGAATAGGGAGAAAAAGATGGGAAATGTGAGTCGAGGACATTCAGAGGTCACAGTGGATGGGAGAATTTCGTCATACATGCATTTCCTCTCATTTAGACTACTAATATTATGATGGAAAATTTGTGTCAGTAATATTGAGAATGGAGCAGTAACCTGAATGCACAATGGTTATCATGCTTCATATTTTCTTTGCTCGTTAAAGGCAAAATATGTAACGATTTTGGATGAAAAGATCCAAAAACCACTAGAACAGTATTATATATTTTGTTGACTTGTGTATTTACATGATCCCAAATGTTTCCAAGAATGTTTAAAGGGGGGGGTGAAATGCTGTTTCATGCATACTGAGCTTTTTACACTGTTAAAGACTTGGATTCCCGTCCTAAACATAGACCACGTTTCAAAAACTAAGTTGGATGTTTGATGGAGTATTTCTGTGTCAAAAATGTTTTTTTTTCGAGTGTGGGTCTGCTTGACGTCGATAGAGCGGAAGGTCCTTGTATGGGCCGTACGGGCTCTTCTCCCGGAAAGGTGCACGCGCGCATGACTGAGGCGAACGAGCAAATGCATGCCCATAAACACTCTCTCAGGTGCAGATCCACTCATCCGTGCAACACTTCTGTCCCACCGCGCTTCACTTTATTCCTATGGGTGACATCAAGCGACTTCAACGCTTCAGCACAGCATTCCGGGAAGGCAGCGCTGCATTTGAACCGATTTGAACGCAGAAATGACGGGAAGCGGCACAACATCGCTTCAGTCGCGTCACAAAAGTGGATATCCACGGCCACTGCTGTCACAGGACTTCACCAAATCAACAGTTACCAAAGAAGTGTGTTTTTGATGGAGCGGTGACGATAAAGGTTCGGTCGTGCTTTGGAAACAGGCGGTGAGTAAAACTGCTTCAAATGTCTATGCTGTTGGCTATCGTCGTGTGAGTAAACATCAGTAAACAACACGATCGTGTATAACGTTAGTTTTTATCAATTTAAAAACTATTTATCAATGGAGCATGCGATCTATGGTGTGTTTTTAAATACATTTGTTTAGCTGACCACTATAGGTGTCAGTTTGTTTATTGTAAAACCACCCAAACCTAACGTTCTCACAAAGCGTGACGACAACATCAGTAAACGACACGATCGCATGCTTCGTCATTCAAATGCGCTAACGGTTACTCCATTGCTGTTCTCTGTATAACATTACACTAGTCTGACGTGCAAAACCGTTTTGCTTGGTACGGCTAATGTTTAGTCGCATAATATAGTCCATAAACCAAATAATGTCCTCATAAACTGCGAGTAAACACACACAAATGTTGACAGGCCACTAAATACAGTACATACCACAGAGACGGACGTCCTGCTGTTGCTGTTTCTTCTGTTCAATTTATTTCAGCCTCCGAATCTGATTCTGGGTCATATCTGTATTAGCTGAATCTGATCGATAGCCGTTTTCTTCTCCACATTTGAGGACGTCACCGCTTTGTGCACGATCGTCATTCTTTAGCTCCGCCCACACGATACGCCTCCAACCTCTTTTTTTTTTCTGAAAGACTCGGTACAGCCTATATTTATTTTATAAATATAATAAAACTAAAGACTTTTCGGAGATATGAAGGATGCAATACTACTCTATAGGTACTCAAGATTGACTGAAACTGAGTGTTCACCCCCCCGCCACCCCCCAAATTTATTTAGCCTATCAATGACATCATACCCGCTTTACCTTCTATTTCCTATATATTTGAATCAAATAAAATATTGTACTTTGTAGAAACCATGTAAACACTTTAATATATTATATGTTTTAAAAGACAAGGGAACAACTGTTTGTAGACATAGACCAAAAATAATTATTGTACAATACAGCATTTTCTCCATCATACAGTATGTTTTAAAATTAATTGGATGGCATTTAGCAACAGAATTTATTAATATGATATTCTAATATCGATCTAGCTTACTGCAGTGTGCAACAAGTGTCTCATAGCAGCCGCAAAGCTAATGCACAGAGTAACGTTATAAAATAATTTTCAGCACACTCAAATGTATCTAGTATGATAAAACAGTGTTGCGTTACCCCACATACGCTTGACCAGAAGAAGCAAAAGCAGCAACTGTGACATGATAAAAGTTCCGCTGCTGTTGAGTCGTGTGTCACGCCCGTCTCTCATTAGCAATCGCTTCAGCAACATAGTTCAGCTGTTAAAAATGACCATTAATAATCTCATCCATGTACATAATTTGATTTCTTCCCGTGTCCTGTCCCGATTCTTTTCCTCCGACTGTGAGGTGAAGACTACAGCTCCCAAGATTCCATACTCAATCTCTACATCATCAAGCTATGCTTTGTTTTGAATAGGCAACCTTTTTTAAAGCTGCACTATGTAATTTTTCTGTCCGCTAGAGGGGGCCTATTCAAAACAAAGGCGTAGTTTGATGATGCCAAGTTTGAGTGCAGAATCTTGGGACACCTCACAACCGGTGGAAAAGAATCAGGATAGGACTCATGTTCATGAATGTGATTATTAATGTTACTGTGTTGTGGGAGCTGGAGCAAGGCCGCTGGAGCAATTGTTGTGCAACACACGGAGTGAGCACGTTGTGGATAAAGTAACAGTACATCCTTAAAAAAAAAAAAAAAAAGATTCTGTGTACAGGTTTTTGTTCCAGCAAGTAATACCTCAGTTGTATCCAAATGTAATCGTTTTATAAAATATCCAATATTTTATATTTTTAATTCACTCTAGTAACTCAACTTGGATAATTTCGACATTTCATCTAGTCATCATGAAATATATAAGTATAATCAGCAAAACAATCCATTTTTTAAATAATATTACCATGGGGTAGCATATATATATTGGAAAGCAGAGGGCCTAGAACAGACCCTTGCAGTACTATATAATTTACTGAAGTTAACTCTAAACCACCCTAGCGCCTGTCCCTGAATACCAGTGTAATTTTTTTGTCAAGCTACAAGTATGTCAGGATCTGTAGGGCTATTCAGATCTTGCCCTCTAGGGCCAATGCGCTGCAGAGTTTAGCTCTAACCCTAATCAAAAATTTGAATAGCCCTGATCTACAATGTTGAATGCAGCAGTAAGATCAAGTATGAGACTCCATCTTGGTCAGAAGTTAAAAGGAATTCATTTGTAGGTTTAAGAAGCGTCGTTTCTGTGCTGTGATGGGGCCTGAATCAGGACTGAAATTTTTCATATATAATTTTTTGTGCAGGAAGAACCTAGCCTGGATGCCATCTGAACTTAGCCCCGCCCAGAATTTTTTTAGGTCGGGCAGTTCGGTCTGGCCTTGCTCTCCATAGAGGAGTAATTATCTCCGAACAGAAACTGTTCGGACCAATGAAATCATCAGGGCGGGCTTTAGACGATGACGGACAGATGATCAACAGTACCGTAATCATGCACGTCATCAAAGGGGCTTGGATTATATTTGTTCAAATCTTAAACGGAGAGCTTGTTAGTATATGCATTCACCATCACAATTTCTCTCAAAAATGATGATCATGTTGGGTAAGTACTCTGTGTATCATTAAATTATTTTATTTTTTTACAACACCTTTCAGTGCACGTGCAGACAGGGTTGCCAAGTTTTTACAACAACACCCGCTAACTACTAGCGCAGAACAATAGCTTCTCGGGGGTTCTCCGGGGAAAAAATGGCGTTTGGGGGTAAAATGTGTGTTATTTTGGCAAGGTTGCCTGCTAAAATTCGCGCTCATGGGTCTATATTTCACATAGTCGCTTCAACCCGCGGACATAGAAAACAACCCACGGGGAAAAAAACGCGGACTTGGCAACACAGTGCAGTTGAGCTCTGTTGACGGCGCTTCGTTGCTCTGATTGGTTGTAGGTCTGTCCAATTGAGATCTTTCCTGGTTCGGTTGAAACACGCCCCATAATCACAGCCCAATGGAGCAGTTTCAGACTCATATTCTGACTTATTCTGAATTGAGTATGACCACGTCAGGCTAGAAAGAACCAAAATTAAGGCGCACACAACTTGTAGTATTTTAGACATAAATGGAAGATTTGAAATGGATCTGTAATTTGCCAATTAATTTGGATCTAGTTGTGGTTTCTTAAGGCTTAATAACTGTTAGCTTGAACAGTCTTGGGATATGACCCAGAGATGGAGACGGGTTAATAATATTGAGACGGAGCTATTCTGTTAGAGGCAACCATTTCAGTAATTTAATGGGTCTAGTAAGGGTTTATGTAATACTTTTATTTTGCACTTTCTATAGCTGTAAAGCACTGTAATTGTTCTTGAGGGGCAATAATTGAGCCTGAATCATAAAACGCTGTCAAAGGTTGTACACTTACAATTGTAATTTTGATGCATTTGCTTTTCTCAGTGAAGAAATTCATAAAGTCATTCATTATAAACTGTGGTGGAATAGTCAGTTCAGGATGTTATTTGTGAATCTGTCTTTAGTGGTTTGAGTGCAATATGGCAAATATTAGCAGGACACACACAATATGCACGTTACAAGGTAGTGATCAGTGACATCATCACTTTAGAATATCTAAATCAGTAAGATCGGTTCCATGCAAATGTATTAAATCTTGTATGATTAAAACCACGAGTGGGTCTGATGACGTTTCGCTTGATTCCGAAAGAGTTTCGTTAGTCTATAAACTCAACTCCTAATGCATCATTTGTATAATCCATGTGAATATTAAAATCTCTAACAATCAGAGCTTAAATGTCCTGTAATATTAGAAGTATGTAATATTAGAATAATGTATTAAAACAATAAACAACGAAGATGTGTGTTTTTTGGTTGTGCTGTGCTTGATGTTTGTCAAGTCATTAGTCACATGCACTGTAAAAAATATTACATGCTATCTGCTTAAAAAAATTATGGTAACAATATTACACGTATTATATTTGAGTAGATTTTAAGGTTGTTTTTTTTTGTGAAGTTTACCCAAATAAATTAAGTAAAAATTCATAAATTATTTAGTCTATGGCACATGATGAATTTAATATTATTAGTGGAATGTGCTTTCTTAATTTAAGTTGTCTCACAAATAAATCAAGCAGAATTTACTCATTTGTATGAATGAAATTTACTTAATTACAACATTTACTGCTTTTTTCAGGTTTAGATAATAATGAATACATAATGCACTTTTTTAAAAACATTTTATAAAACATGCTTTTAATCTTTCTTTTTTTTGCACAAAACAAATCTGTATAAAATGTAAGTCAGCAGTTTTAAGATATGAAAATAAAATTAAAAAAATGACAACATTTTCCATGAGAAAGATCATTTTGTTAAACAACTTGTGCATACACATTTGTATGCAACATTTTTCTGTTAGAAAAGTCACATTATGGACTAAAACTTGAGAATAACTCAAGAAATGTTTTAAAAAGTCTTGCTACTTGCTGAAAGCTTGTATGTAGAACAATATTAAATGTTCATCAATCAATGCGGTTTACTTTTCACCAGAACTTGGTAATAATGCATTGTCTCAATCTAAGTCATGAGTTTGTTTTTAAGTGTTAGTATTTTTGGTGAAAACTTGCAAACATCCAGTTCCAAGAAGAGCTTCTGAAAGGCCTCAAAAGTGTGCCTAAGTTCTTTCAGGTAGGTGAGGTTAAGTGCATATGTGAGTCCAAGAAGAACAGCACAGGCTCTTGCCAGATTTTCCAAGCCAGCCATGACTTGCACCCCCTCAAAGATGATGCTGAAATCCTCCTGATAATCCCTCTTGCAGATGGCAATTTTCATTATGTGCTGCAGGATATCTCCACTGTCACACTGTAAAATAAACATTAAATAAGTATTCTTATCTTGTCCATCTCATTATAAGTCTGTCCATAATTATAAAGTTGATTTGTGTACGGTGTAAAACAAACACTTTCAAAAAATAAATTCTTATAACAACTTAAAAAGACATCTACAAACAAACCATTATAGTTTATTTTCTTTGTAATCACTGACACATAAAAATATTGTTTCAGTGGACCACAAAGACTGCCACAATAACATAAGTACAGTTTCAGCAATGTCAGAGGGTGTTTTCAGAGAAAAAAAGAAATGAAAAAAAATTACGTACGTAACTACATGTCAACTAACTCAGAGTATTAGTAGACTGCTAGGTTAGGGTTAATAGATTAGTTAACATGTAGTTGCAGTTACTTATAGTCAGTATAATGTCTAAAGTGGACCTTCAAAATAGTGTTACCTTTTTTCATATAGTGGCTGACAAAAAAAAAAATATTTTGTGTTAAATATATTCACATTAGCTTTATATAATTTTATTGAAAAAAAATATTGTTTAAGTTGCATTTCTATTTATTTATTTTTTAATATAAAAACAATGTACAAATACATTTCTCAAAACACCATAAATATATAGAATAATTGTAGTCACTTACATTGTACTCTTGGATGAGGTCATCCTCTTTTTCACCCAGATAAAAAAAATCAAGCAACGGAGGACAACGTCTCTCATCATGTCGATGTTTTTATCAGAATTCTGATGTGACAAACGTTTGTAAATTAGCGTCACCCAAATTATTTGTATTTTTTTATAATAATAATTGATGTTATGAAAGTAACTTACCTGCATCATGGGTTCAGTTTTCTCCTTTAAAGTCCGGCCTAGTAGTCCTCCTCTGCAAGTGATACATTCAATACAGAATTTATATAAAGCTTACACTTCTTTAAACAAGTGTAAAATGTCAGTGTAATGTACAATAATTAAACTTTTTAACTGCAACATTTTTAAAAGTAATAATTAATTTCAGTTCAGATATTTTCACCTCAAACATCATTACAATAATCTGTTAACCTGCACTGCCCTTTAAAACAAATTTATCGCATACCAAATTAAAATAGATATAAGTTAGTTAATTAAGCCTTTGGGCTAGAAGGCTAATTGTGGTCTCATTTTAACATTTCGGTTTGCTTCAATTTGTAATTACAATCATAAATAAATACAAAAAAAATGTCTTATAAATGTTTTAGAAATTATTTTCCATAAAATGTATTTTTAATAACAAATTAAATTGACCTTGTTGGGGTTTAGAAACACAATGCAGCTAAAACATGTCTGACAAAGTTATATTTCAAATGAATTAATTTATAAATCGCAATGCTACAGATTAAATTTGTAAACTGCAGTTACGATAAATATTCTGTAATCTGGTATGATATAAGTTACTACATAATTTAACATTACATTAAAAATACTCTATATTCTTATATACATACCCGAGATGGTTTGCAGAAAAAGATAATATCTTCACGATCATGGTCACGACTGCTGGATGTTTTAGTCATGGTTTTAGCGTTTTAGCCAGAGAATTTCTACATGAGGTCGAGGATATTTGCAGGAGAGTCTACTTCTATGAACGAGTTGGAACATCGCGTACAGGCTACTGCAAGAGAGGGCGCCATCTGGCTTCGAGTATGAACGCAATATTACATCGTGCCATTTGTATTATTATATATTTTTTAATTATTAATACTCTTTTCTAGAAGATTAATTTTAAATTGTCATACATTATTATATTTTGAAAGACGTAATTTGAAGTTTTAAAAAGTTACATCTATTAATCTTCTTCCCAATATCAAGCTTACCGATGGCCTATGGAGAATATAATGTTAGCACATTGACGACGATTTATTTTAGCAATCAATATTCTAGCCCCAAGCACAAGCATGTGGTGGTGTTGTACACACTGGAGATAAGACAATCGTTCACAGTTTCGCAAGTCATATAATTTGTTTTCGTTGATTTAAAACAACTCATCTCATCTATTTTGCCTTATAGGCATCGGCATGACACAACTAAAATATGCGACAACCTCAGCTATGCTACTGAACAAGAGTGAAAACATAACTGTTCTATGAAAGAGCTTTAAGAAATAATGAGAAGCATAACTAAACTTACCTCTTATGTGATTGACGTTCGACCCCTCCGCCAAAAATGTCTTCTGATCACTGCCGTTCACTTTCAAATGGTGTCTCTAACCGCATAATTGAACCACTTCTCTTAAAATAAAATAGGTAAATTTTTTCTTAATTTTATTAGTTTATTTTGCTCAAATTAAGCCTAAAAATTGCACACATTTTCTTAAATAAAAGAGGAAAACCTATCTCTTGGTTTTATTAGTGAAATCTTCTTAATATATTCTATCAAACACAAAACCACAATTTCAATAATGAAATGTACCCATTATATTTAATTATCACATTATTATTTTTAATGAAAATTACAAGACCCATGATTCATTTTTTACAGTGTGTGTTTACCTAAAGAGTCATGTTGTTATTTTGTTTTTCTTTCTGCAAGTCTTCATTGTAATTCATAGCCCTGTGGGGTGGCCTCAGATGCACTTTTGAGGGTCTGTGTGGATGGATACATGCAGTGTTATGAGAGGATGGCGAGCACTGCAATGTCACTCCCAGACCTTTCATGTGAAACTGTCCATGTCCTTCTGCTGATCTCTCAGAGTGTGTGTTGTTTATATGACCATCTGTCCATTAGAGGATGAACTAATCCATCTGAAATGGAAAAAAAGCCAGAAATGGACATCGTCCAGCTGCCCCACCTTAAACTTTATCCCATCCACACATTATAAGAGTTTTTGGCAGTGTGTGGTTTGCCTGGGCTACTTTTTGTATGCTTATGTGTGGTCAGCTTTATTTTACATCACGTTTATGTATATATTGAATAGAATAATATAAAGTAGTGATATACTAATTTTACAGTATTTTTGGAGATAATGATTATTATTTTTGTCAAATATTTTTATATAAATTCTGATAAAATCGTATGTCCTCTTTTACATTATTGAGTGATTTTTGTGTAAATATAATGTGAATTGTGTTTAATTGCAATAAATTTTATTTATATATAATAAACAATAGGCTAATAATGAATATGTATATAAGCAGATGCTTATAGCTAGCATGGCAGTGCTGCTTAATACAGTTGTGTTTTTTGTTTTACAACCTGAAGTGAACAGAACCCCACAACTAGTTGTCTGCCATGCTATAATGTGAAAGCCACACTTTTTTTGTTACTGATATTGAGTTTTCATTCTTGGCACAATTTTTTTATTTTATTTTGTTTTTGTTTTTTATGAGATATTTTTTGAATAAAACATTATTTATTGATAGGGTAACTAAAACATTAATTGACTGATTAGAAAAGAATTAATCCTAAAAACAATTGATAGATAATAATATATGTTTATTAATATAATTATATATTATAAAATATTTTTGTATTAATACATCTTTGTAGCTGTTATTTCAATTTTTTTGTTGTTGTAATTTTAGTACGTTAACTATTTATCTAATATTTCAACATGACATCATGACTTTGCGTAAACATACACACCACTTTCTAAAGCCAAGTGGTGTGTTCTCTGTCATGCATTTTGAGCTATCCGCTCATTCCATGCCGTGTGAGTCTGTGTGAATATCTACGCTGCGTAATTCTGTGTGAATGTCTGCCGAAACGAACCATTGTGTGTGTGTGTGTGTGTGTGTGTAAATGGATTTATAAACATACTAAATTATGTTTTTTTGAAAATGTAAAAATGCAGAATGTTTCTTGTGATGGGTAGGTAAAGGGTTGTGGCAGTGTGTGTGTGTGCGTGCGTGTGCGTGCGTGTGTGTGTGTGTGATGGGTAGGTTTAGAGGTATGGGCAGTGTAGGAGGATAGAATGAAATGGCGTTGATAAACACGCTAAAAAACAATTATGCGTCTTGATAGCACGCCAAAATGGCATATGAATTGGTATTATATTTGGTATGAGCCATTTCATGAGATCAGTCTGAATATTTTGATTAGACCTTTTTTTATGTTAAAAACTATTTTAGTATCTACAGAAAAATATTAATTAATTTAAATGTTGTGTAAATGGAAAGAGCAAAACTTTCCTGCTTCAAACAGCCTTTGAAAATCCTTTATTGAGTAACAATCACTAAGTCTAGAGTAGCATGTCATTTACTGTTTTGTGTTGACTGCAGTCTGACTGAAGACGCTTCCTATGTCTGTTCTGCTGTCTTGCTTTGTATCTCCATAATGTCAATCAAGGTTGATTCTTTGATACCTCAGTCTATTTCACTATGTCATAGACAGTTTCTGTTTCTGTTTGTATCAGCTGTCTGTGGGTAGCCTGTCAAGCCAGACCCACATCAAGATGTTGGGTCTGAAAACTCACCATTGACTGGGCTCATTCTAAGGGGCGGGATAAACGGTTGTCTTTCAAACTCCCTCTGCACGCACCGGTCAGCAAACCTCTGAACACATCTTCCCTTTTTAAGAAAGACTTCAGTGCTGTTCTTTGTTTTTTTCTCAAAGAAAAGCTTAACTCAATGTCTTCCAGAGTCGCGGCCAAAGCTGATTCGAAAGACCGCCGTTCGCCAGCTTCTGTGTTTACTAGAAGCACGCAAGCGCAAATCTGCCGTCATTATGTTAAGCCCCGCCCACTGACTCTGTACATGATGTGATTGGCCTGACCAGAGTTTATTCGGGTATGGTGCACGCTTGTACTTTAGTGCATTTAAATGTGTATAGAGTCAGGCTTGTGCAGTTATAGCTCTGTGTGCCACCACATTAGATAAGATGTGCCACTTGAAAGACATGCTTGTGCACCATTCAGAAATTAATTTAAAATTCCAGTTCATGAAATTAATCTTGCAGTTATTTTGAGAGTTCGTCAAATGTAGTTTTTTTTTTTAAAATATCTAATACTGATACCGATTATTTTTTTGTCTGATAACTGATAAGCAGGACCGATATTTAATGTTTTACTTTACATTATAAAACATTCCATGATTTTTTTATATATAACTACAGCAGCAGCAACAATAATATTAACAAAAGGCAATATAAATTGACAAAGTGTTATCTATTTAAATGGAGAACATAAATAAATAACAAGGGAGTCTATCACTGTGCATAAATGTAATATTTCGTTTTAAACTTCTCAATGTTTAGGTGTTGTTTATTAGGCTAACAAATCAAGTAACAACTATGTTGACTGGAATAATTTTGATATATTGTCCAGAAAATAACAATAAAAACAGTAAAGATGTGGTATTTTATCTTCCTGGCAGCAAATGACATAGACAAAATTTTTGAAGCACCCACAAGTTGCTGGCATTTATCAGTGAATCCAATAATACAAAACCGATATCTGATTAAGGAAAAATTTTAAAAAAATCTGTAAGGTTTTGTGTTATGCTGCGCTACGAGATAGGAGGATCTCTGTACCTGAGTTTTAACAGTCCAGCAATCAATACTAATTTACTGGTCAAGTAACCTCAATTTGACATGAATGGCTACATTTTTACCAATTCAGTAAGACAGTATTGATTGTCAATGTTAACGTATATGACATAATGTTGATTACCACAATATGTCATTTAAACTTTTCACTGCCAATAATTTCAGTCATGCAACTGAAACCAGACAACAGCAGAGTATGGTGCTCTTTTGTAGACATTCTCTTTCTATTTAGAAGCCCATATGACTACCTTTGTTGCATTACAGTAATGTCCAAGAGTCTGCCAGAAAGAGACTTCTATTCCATTCTCATGTTTAAATAATACCTCTTAATCCTCCATCCATTCGGGTGAAATATTAAGTGCAGTGCTGTATTCAGGGTGAGGTCACTTCTGAAGGCTTCTGACCTGTACTGTGTTTGCTTTACTGAGTCTCTAGTGTGTTTTCCAGTGCTCCTGCTGGGCTTGTTTTGATCGTCCATGCTGGAATACATCCTCTGCTCCATTCCTCCCATCCTCCCTAGTCCTCTTTCCGTCACTCTCATCTTCTCTCCTCAGACTCTCTTTTACTCTTTCACTACAGGGGTGAAATTTCAAGAGGGAAGAAATGGATGGTTCATGTGAAGTTCAGCACAAAACCTGCATGTGAACTGCATTTAATTATCCCTCCTTATCCATTTTTTTCACTTGATGTCTTTTGATTTTTTTTTCCTGTAGATCTTGCACATTTCAAGTACAGTCGTTCATCCAAATGTCTAGGAACATATGGAATATATTCACAAAGATTTTGGACAATAGGATTAAGCATCCATTTGAATTTTGCAGTGACTTTCCATCCATCCATCCATCCATCCATCCATCCATCTTTTATCTAATAATTTTCAGCCCTGTTCATATTATCTTTTTTTTCTCTCAACCTTTTGGCCGTGTTTAGTCTTTTCACGTTCTCATTGTTTTTCTCTTCATACTCCAACAACTGCATCTGTGTGCAGCCACTATCTGTTTGTCTCTTCCCTCTTTCCTCTCATGTTGAAAATAACTGCAGTCTGACACAGAGAGTATGTATGTCACTCAGTCAGGATTCCTGTGGGATTGTCCTCAACTCTATGATATCACCTCGCAGGCATGATTCTGAAAGCTCTGTTTAGGGTGTGGTGCTCTGGACGCCACAGCGTGCTTTGATTATTTGAGTTGAACTCTGCGTCTGCTCTTGGCTGACTGCAGAGCAGCATCAGCATACACGAGCTCTAGTTTACACAAACTGTGTCCAATTCCTCACAGCAGGACCAGATGAGCAGGGCTGAGAGGCCAGGTCTGTTGTCTAAAGGGTCGCAGACCCTCATCCTTTATGGCAGTGTTGCAGTTTGGGAGTGGTCAGCGTTTAGTGACTTACTAATAACATCATATAAATGTGTTTTGAGTAAACACTGTTCCCCTGGCATATGGATGTGTTGGGAATATTTTTTGTGTGTTTAAGTGCATGGAGAAAAATAAGCATGAGTAAGTGTAGGGGTTGTTTGCTTTGTCATTTATTTATTGTGGTTGAACACGTCAGACATGCCATCATACTGCCAGGGGTTAATGTATGTGACATTTGTGATTTAAAGAGTAATCAACCCAAACTTTTCTAGTACCATGGTTGCCATTGAAATACTGTCAGAACTGTATTTTGGATTTTGTGGCATTACAGAGCCATAGCCTACGGTAGTGATGTCGTTCATGAATGATTCCATCATTTTGAACGAATCTTTAATATGACTTGAGTCACTCGACGGGTTTTCTCAGTGAGCGATTCGTTCATTTTGTGTTGATCGCGCATTTGCAACATCCCATATGTACTGACAGGGATCAGAATTGATTAGTTCATCTTTTGAGTCCGAGTTTGAGTCATTCGTTCATCAAGTCCCAGCCCCATAGGCAAGTCTATGCAGTCTGTACCGGAAACACAAATTATTTGTTCTCCTGAGTCTTCGGTACTAGTCTCGTTCTTTTGTCACGTGATGTGACAACCGTGTCAGATACAGAAATATGTTGTGACTTGGCACAGTCATGCGACAAAAGAATGATTAGAACATCCCACCCCTAGCCTACGGTGGCCCAGTGCAGCCATACTAAATTAAACCACAACACAATGGAATTAAACCACAACACAACGGAAACAAGACACAGCAAAACGGAAACGAGGCACAACACAATTTTTTTTATCTTTGGTCTCTTCACAGAATATTTAACAGTACACAACATCCAATAAATACATCTAACAATACAATACACAATGACAAAATTAAAATATTCACATTTCTTAACTCTTATTCAAAAGACTTATTGCATTTGGTACGAAAGTTTGTTTATATATTGCTTTAATTGCTTTTGGCACTCTATAACGACAAAGTGATGGTAATAATTCAAAAACATGATTCAAAGGGGTACGTTGTGTCTCTTGTTAATAAAAGCTTTGCTCTGAACAGCAGTTTGGTATAACTGAGTAACTGATTTTTGCTTTAATCCTTATAATTCTGTCTAATTTAACTTTATTTACCGAAGTAACTCGTCCGAACCAGACTGTAATATTATACCCTAAAACACTCTCAATTAGACCTGTATAAACTCTTTGCAACACCGCGTTGCTCACACAAATTCTTTCAATTTCCTTAGCAAGAATAGCCTTTGATTTAATTTACATAAGCCTTTGCTTGTTGTAAATGGCTTGTAATTGTATCAACCATAGTGAGTGTTGCATCCTCTGTTCCTCTTTGAGCTTTATATGCAAATTGCAGTATGTGTAATTGTTCTGATATGAATGGTTTTAGATAATCACTAACTACTCTTTCCATGTATTTAGCAGGTATTGATATTAACACAACACAGGATGGAAGTCATCTAGATTTTTTGCTTTCACTTTTTTCGGAAGAGGTCTTATAAATGATAACTTCAATAGATTTGGTACAATCTGTAAGCCTAAAAAAACCTGAAAATGTTTTGTTAGGGTGTCAGTTAGTTCATTTGCACATATCTTTAAAACTCTGCCCTTAAGGCCATCTGGACCTGGTGCTATATAGGGCTTAATGCATTTAAGGGACCTTCTGATTTGGTCCCCTGTCAACCAAACCGGTGGGACAACTGGGATATTATTACTTAATTCTTTAATCGTATTCCAGTTATCGGCTGCATCATATCTTCCATAAAGCAAATTCAAATCATTAACCCATTTTTTCCTAAAAAAAATATGTTTTCAGATCATCCGCACGAGAGGGAGAGCTCGCGTGCATATGGTTGCCAGATTGGACATGTTTAGGTAAAACACCGGATGTGTTCTTTTCACAGAAAAGCTCTGTTTGGGGGATTTTTAAATGACTGAAATCTGGCAACTGCATGAACGTGAGCTCTATCTCGCGTGCGGATGATCTGAAAACACTGATAAACAAGTAAGCTGCATTTTATCAATCTCAATTTGAGATGTTCTGCTTAAAGTGTCAATCAGTCGGTCTGTGTTCTGTCAGGACAGTAAGGACTCACGAGCCGCTTCACTGAACAGCTGAACTGCTGTGAGCTATGAGCTGCTGAAATAATGTTGAGCTCTGCTCTGATTGGCTTAATGTTCATGACTCTTCCAAATAAGGCAAAAACAGAGCATTGCATCCTAGGGACAATTTATAGGGTTGTAAATGGACCTGTAAAACTGTATCAGGACAATTTTTGCCCTTAAATAAGCCATATACCTTCTATGTAGATGTCAGAGAACAATTTAACATATTGTTTCAAATCATTCTAGGGCACCTTTAAAGATTGCATTCGTACAGTTCGGTACACATGTGCACCGAACCGAAAGCCCTGTACCGAAACGGTTTGGTACGAATACGTGTACCGTTACACCTCTAGTTACAGCTAATGCCAATAAAAAAAAAATTTTCTGTTAATGCTGGCTTGTCAGTGATGCGTAACGTTATCTATGCATTGTAATAACTGTTACAACTAGGGCTGAACGACATTCTATTTTAAAATCGACATCGCGATGTGCGCATGTGAGATAGTCACATCGCCGGAGAGAATGGTAGCACAGTATACACGAGTTTGTTGCTGGAGTGACATGCACGTTCCTCATGCCTGCACAGTGATTGGTTTGCTGTGCCGCTGCTCACTGCTCACGGCCAAACATTCACTGCTAAAATGTGCGACGAAGAGGATACGAAGAGGGAAAAAAAAGGTTTGTACCAGAAATCATCTTTTTGGGGCTATTTCGCTACATAAAGGAGGATGTTGACCAAAAAGAGGTACTTCGCATGGAGTGTCTTGTGACCACCAATTTCACTTAAAGCAGGGCTCGACATTAACGCTTGTCCGGGACATGTGGGGGTTTTGAAGGGACAAGTGAAAGAGAATTTTACTTGACTGACGGACAAGAGCCTGATTAAAACAAAAAATAACTAGCGAATCACCCAAATGCAAGAATGTTTGTGCATTAATTTAGTGTAAGTGGCGATCGATTGTGGATAATATATAATGAACTGACGATAATAAGGGTCGCGCTGTTGACGCTCGTGCAGCCTTTCTAGGAGAAATCACAACACTAGAGCGTTTTCCTGAATACCATCACGACTGAAAATGACACTGATTTCATATGACAGTTCCATAAACAACTAATTAACATTCACTTAGTCACTTACATTTTAGATGCAATATTTAGTGTTGTTGTTCTATTTCAGCAGTGAAAATCGGTCACAGCAGACCCGTAACACGTCTTACTCATAGCAACAAGTGTGAACGATTCAGCGTTTGAATGAATCGTTTGAATGAACGACTCAGTGACTCACTCATTAAGGCGGTCACCTGCTGCCACCTACTGGAGGTTTAGTTTCATGTTTACACATACTTTCCAACATTTATTTTTGTCACTTTGTAATGAGCAAAATTATTAATATCACAGAATGGTAATTATTGACTTTAGCCTGGATTGAAGGCTCTCAATATCGCAATATATATCGTTGGGGAAAAAAATATCGCAATGTAATTTTTTTCCAATATCGTGCAGCCCTAGCTACAACACAATTTTTTTGTGACAGTGAAGACACCGTTATAAACTATCTACATTATTAAGCTAATGTAGTGTTACCAAGTCCATGTTTACTTTAAAACCAGTGCACAGTTTGTAATAACCAACCATAATTGGCCGCATTCACCGTAAAGTGTTTCAAACTGCACTCACTTCTGGAGGGGCAGCAGGAACATGAATAGCTGGTACAGATCTTTATTCAGGAGCAGAACCTGCTACTGACCCTTGGTTATAAAGCAGTCTGGTGAGAAATGCTTTGCGCAAAGATAAAAGCATTGACGAACACAAAACTCAGCCACTGCTTCTTCAGCGGTTCGGATTTAGAAACATCAAAATGACTGCTGTGTTCATTATTACACCCACAAACAGAACACCACAATCGCTTAACCGGCATTCTGCTCCAGTGTATCAACAATGGCAGACTATGACAGAGCTCTGAGGGTCTGAGGTGAAACGCTGCTTGTCAATCAACAATCGTGGGAGGGGCGTCCGACCATGTGAGGTCACATGGTTGAATGGTTTGATATGGGACAGGAGAGAAAACATATAAGGAGATTTAAATTATTATTTTTTTAATCATTATAGGATGGTTGTGTACAGACACCAACACACATTTCCATACAATCAACTTGTAAAAGTGCATGTGCCATTATATGACCCCTTTAAAGCTGCTGTCTGTAATTTTTTGTGTGTTCAAGATTTACAACAATTATTTAATGAGAATGTACAACTTGAATCCATTTTCCAAACCGTGTTTTTTGTCTTACCCTGAATCATTATGTTACACTTATAATAAGTGTTTATTTTGGGACTATTTCAGAGTGGTCTGGTAGGAACCACTGCGGATGAGCACCGTCCCTGTGTGGTTCGCCATAGACATAAACGGAGAGAACTAGCTCTGGCTGCAGTGTTCTTCCGCAGGACACATACAGTTCTGTTCATTAACTGCTAGAGCGCAAAAATTTATTGACTGCAGCTTTAATATCAAATCATTTTTTGGTCCGTTTGTGCTGGGATGTGTAAGTTGTTGCTTTAGGTGAAACTTAACTTGAAACTATTTCATGAATCATGACATTTATTTAAATGTGCTTTAAAGAGGAAGCGCTTCTCCTTAGCCTTGCCCTGGAGTTGGTTCAACCTCCTCTGCCTATGGGTAACATTGTCCATAACGTCTTCTATTGTATTCATTTTGGGTTTGAAAAAACATGAGGGTCAGTTAAAGGGATAATTCACCCCCCAAAAAAAAATGTAATGTTAATCTGTTTACCCCCAGTAGCTTGGCTCTGCCCTCCTATGTACTTCCGCTCAATTTTAATTTTCCTTCATTTGGGACTGCGGTGTATTAGGTTTTCTCTGAACAAATTTTTACCGGTCCAATCAGTGAACAGAGGGAGTGGCTGAGAATGATGAAGTTGATTTCTTGCACTAGTTTGTAGTGATCGACCGATATATCAGATTCCCGATATTTTAGCATTTTCCCATAATCGGGTATCGGTTTTGTAATATCGGATTTCCCGATAAATGCGTTTTGAGAATTGCATACAAGCGCACCATTAACAGACTGTCTGAGGGGAGATGAGTCAACAGCGGTGTTCAAAGGTAAACTAACCTGCATCCCTTAATTAATTAATAAATAAATACATTTGTTTAACATAACATTAATGCACAATTGAGATATGCACAAATAAGATATTATGAGATGGTATTATGTAGTTTAAACTTGGCGCTGTAGAGACAAACTCACTGACAGAGTCGTCAGGTAATCCGTCATGTCACAATATAGACAACTTCACATGAATGAAACAAAACAGCCATTAATGAAAGCATGTTGGAAGTAAAAGCACCGGATTTCTTTCTTTCTGTGTGTTTATGCTCAGTCGCATTCAGCCATTCACTCACCGAGTTGTTGCTCCAGCATATAGGCTAACGTTACCGTAGGCTACGTTATGTAAACAAGACCGACTCATTTAAAACTCCTAATTATATTACCATCTGCGAAAGTGAAAATGTATTATTAGGCCGTGTAAGTTAAACTCCTTCAAGAATATATCACTTCAAAATTCACTGTTTATTTTCCTCTTTGACCACTGCAGAGCATTGTACGGTTGCGCTTTGCTGTTATTTGGATGCATTTCTAGACTTGTATTTCTTTAAAATGCTAGCAAATATTTACAAGAGCAATAATCACCGTTAAAACAAATTAAAATAAAAGCACGTAAACTTTTGAATTGTTCCGTTATTTATAGCAGTATTTATTATCATACCAAGCATGACATATTTTCTTACAGCATACAATCATGTTACGGACCACGTGAGCAGCGTGTTCCCCGTTCCTGATCACACAACTGTCCCCTCCACTGTGAATAAATCACTATCCGAATGCACAAGTTTTAAGTTTTATCACTGAGGTGGCCTGCACATTTATTTTGAGGATTTCCATGTGTAAAACAGGCAAAAGGCACATGATGACATGCGTCACGACCAAACGTTAGTGATTGGCTATGGGCAGATCCAAAAGCTTTAAACTTCAACAGGGAACCCACTTGTCAATGGAGAATGGCCAGACTCTCTGTACAAATGAAATGTACGAGAATCTGGTAAGACCAGGCTTTACCCCCAGGGCACCCAAGATGTAGGTGTGTTTGTTTCTTCAGTAGAACACAAATGAAGATTTTTAACTCCAACCGTTGCTCGTATAATGCATGTCAATGGGGGACCCCATTGACACGCATTATACGAGCAAAAATCTTCATTTGTGTTCTACTGAAGAAACAAACACACCTACATCTTGGATGCCCTGGTAAGCAGATAAACATTACATTTTCATTTTTGGGTGATGAGCACTGAACTTTTAACTGTGAACTATCCCTTTAACTAACAGTTGACCAGTTCTCTATGGCAGTCCTATATCATATTAGCAATGTCCTGGCCACATTGATCATAGAGCAAATCTCACATGCTGCCAACACAATCCTCATGAAGCAGTTTTTAATCCTTAGCTGTAATCCAGCACAGTACAATCACAGTGGCAGTTCCTCTCATTAGGGAGATGGATTGGCAGACTTCAGCACTAATCGCTTAGATCTGTGTTTGTGAGCCAATACCCAACCATGCTCGGTTTTGAAATCCCACAGTGTCTGTCCTGTGTGATCCTGTGGGTTGAGTTACTCATGACTGTTGTCTGAAGATGACATCAGTGGCAGAGCAATCGACGTTCACAAATGCATAAATAACCGTTGCTGTGCAAACATTTTGACATCACTCTTGGGCTTGGTATAATGTTCTGCACATGATAGAGCATGAAGCTCTGTTTCAGCTCTTAATATATACTTAGGGTCTGTTCACCACAAATGGGTTCACAGAAAAACAGTAAATGTTCATTTACACTTAGATGTTGTCTCAGTCTAAAACGCTTTCAAAGACCTCACCCACTAATTACTACTTTTACAGTCTCTCTGGGTCGGCATCAGAACACTTCTACAGTCTGGTTTTTATTTATAAGATGTGTAATTTTGGATGATTTTAACAGCCTGTTATCTCTGTCTGTTGGACCAGTTTTGGTTTGGGCTTAAGTGTGCTCACACCTATTAAAGTGAGTCTATACTTTACTTAATAAATATTGTTTTAAAATTAGTGTGTTGACATTATTGCTGAATTTTCTATGTTGGTGGAGTAGGGGTGTTTACATGACAACAATGTGCTAAAAATCAGAAATATTTTAATTTTTTATTTTGTAGACAACAGTGTAAGATGCCCAAGACAGTGCTACAGGGAGACAGGAAGGACAGCTGATTGTCCTTGCAGTGCCTAACCATGTGCAAACATATGTCCTCCCAGACAGGTTAGAGAATGTGTTCATGCCTTAGTGGAAGTGTAGAGTAACATCTAACAGCAAGAACTGGCAAATCCGATGCAGGATGCACTGTAGTACTTAAAGCAGCTGGTAAACAGTTTTTTCCAGAGCTGTATGTCTGTGTAATTTGTTCACTTTATGTCTCTTTTGTTGAATCTTTTTATGTTCATACAAATATTTACAAGTTAAGAAATTTGCTAAGTTAAAAAATGACTACATATGAAAAGTGACAGTAAAGACATTGTTACATAATATTTTTTATTTCAAACAAATTTGAAATACAAATCCTTTGGAATTGTATGCTGATTTATCAGCGTATTAGAATGTGCCACTGAAGCAATAGCTGCTGATTATTTATTTTAAATTGTATATTTCACACAATATTACTGTTTTTACTGTAATCTTGATCAACTAAACATAGCCTTGATGAGCAATAGCATAAGATAATTAAATTATTTTAATTATTTTAATTAAATTCAGTTATTGAGAAATCAACTTTTCTTTGAGCTTTTGACATATAAAAGGTCATGGTAGATATAAGAATATCCTGTAAGTTTCAGAGTTGAAAACTTCCTTGTTAGTAAAAGAAAAGCATTTATTGACACCAGGCCCATCTCAGAATGTGCCAAGCTGTGATGTCAGTGTGGTGAAGCACCGCCTCAACAGAAGAAGAAAAATTAAAGATACTGGATTTTAGACAGGATGAGATTACATTAATGGACACACTAATGTGAGTAAAAAAGTTTTTTTAAATATGTGATAGTATTGCATTGTTACAGATAGTGATGCACAGTTCATGGTTATATTCACCGATCTGGCAAATCAAGTAATAAAAAATAACATTCCAATTAATTGTGAGTGGATGAGAGATAAATCGTGTTATTTTGATAAAGACATTTTGCGAGCCCTGTGAGATGAATAATTCCGGCTGCTTACACACTTTCAAACATTTCCCACGTATACTGACGAGGGAGCTAAAGTTCATTATAATATGCAAATCTTATCCAATCTTAGCAGTGGGCATTTACTACTAAGTCTTCAGTGTGGCACGCACATAAAAAGTGTTCCAGGAGAGAGGCTCAAAACCAGGCTAAAATATCCTATTACTTATTCATTATGATGTTTTTTAATGTAAAAACTACACAGACGTCATACAACAGTATGAAAAATAAAAAAGCCAGTTCATGACCCCTTTAGAAGTCATGTTAATGCATGAAACTATAGCACGTAACATTCCTTAACAGTACATAAAATCACAGATGTTCCAATAATAACTGCTGCTCAAACTTTAACAAAAACTACAGCAAAAACAAATCCTTTCTGAACAGTAGAAAGTGTCATCAGGGTGTAACCTGTGGGAATGTTTCAGTTTTATCCAGCTCTGTTGAAAGGAAATCCATTCTGTCTCTGAAGTGGTTTGATGGGATACATTTGGATTAGGCTTGTGCTGAGGAGGCATTGCTGTTCAGTCGTTGATTTGGGCTGAGACAACTCTGCTGTCAGCATGATTTTATTAATATCAACTGAACTGTGCTAGTTCAAAGCATAATGTAACAGGTGCTCTGCTCGGAGTAATCTGTGTTTGTGAGTGCTGGCACATCCACTGATACCCTCTGTGAACTGTTGTTTTTATGCATTAAACTGTTCTTCATACAGATAACATTACAATGCACTGCTCTCTTGTTTTCCCAAGCCTCAGGGAGGGGTTGTTTCACTATTATAACAGTGTTTTTTGGCAGTTGGAAACTATTTTTCCCAGCAAAAGATCAAATAATGGGAAGTGAACTCAGAGCAAAATGTAAGTGTTGTAAAATTGTCAAATTACCTTTTCCAGTAAGTGTATCACATTTTCTATTCATAACATCTCTCTTTTTATCAGCATTACAAACTCATTCATGTATATATTTAAGAAATATTTGCATGTATATATACAGTCAAACCAAAAATTATGCAGACACCAGATAACATTTTTTGCTAGTGTGTGTAAGACACTAGTTAATTTATGACAAAAATAAAGTAAACTTTGACATATTAATTCTTCATACAGTGGACTACCAGTAACATTTATACAAATTTTGGAACAAAATTATTCAGACACTTTGACCTGAAGTGTTTTCTCTGTCTTGCTAATGCGACCTTTTACACCACAGACTGACAAAAATGAAGCTTTTCTTGGTAATTTTTTGATATAAATTGCTATTATCTAATTGTGTACTTAAATTTAACAGCTGATTGGTTTATTGTAATCCATGACATGCCTTTCTATCGGGAGTTTTCTGACATTATCAAGATTAATTTGTTCTGACACAGTTTAAAATATTTACCAAAAAATGAAATTTCTGCCATCACTTCGGCCATGGTTTTTTTTAAACTGGGGTCAGGGGATCCCCAGGGGTCCTCCAGAAGGATCTAAGGGGTCCCCAGAACATTTTTAGATAATTAAAAGATAAAGCAAAAATGGATTAAGTCTACTGACCAATCTAACTGTTTAATTTTTAAACGTTTCTCATCTTGTTTGCCATATACAAACCTTTCAGAATTGTATATGTTTGCTTTGTAATTTTTCTCACTATAGTCCCCTTTATAATGCTCACTGTGTTCGTAGAGCAGAGTTCTTAATGCGGTACGCAAACTGCTTACCAGTACATATTATTATTGTGAAAGTTGCTTATACAAGTAATTTTTAATTGAACACCTTCTTCTGATTTATACGTCCAACATTAAGTATATCCAATTTAAATTTGGAAACAATGTTGTATTTAAAATGTCATACTTTTTATCTAACAGTTTAAAAGTTGTTTCATACATAAAAATATATAAATGGATTTAAGGGGGTCCCCCATAAAGGTGCATCATATTTGGGGGTCCTTGGCATCGTAAAGTTTGAAAACCCCTGACTTAGGCTACATTCACACAAGAGCAGAATGCAGTTGTCAGTCCTGTATTTGAGTCCTTAATAAGGTAATGGTTATTTTCACACACAGTTTAGTTATTTACGGGAGTGACACCACATTCTATAACCAAACTCACAACTGCAGTCAGTTCCTTTTAATTTTTCCCTCTAGGCTGTGGGGTTGAGATGTCAAATCAGACCATCAAAAATACAACTCTTTATTGGGGGAAATCTGATTCATTCAGTCGTCGCTGTAGCTCTCCCTGGATATAAATCCATTTAGCAAGCAAGTTGATTTCATATGCACTGTAGCATTAAAATCCCCCTGAAACATCTCTCTAGGTTTCTGAAATATGAACTATTTCACTGTTTGGTCTATATTTAAATGTTTTCAGTCATAAGACCCTTACACTCTTTACATCCATCTCTGAAGGATTGGAGACTTGATTTGAAGGACCATTTGAGGCCTGGCCATTTGTGGGGTTCTGTTAACTTTCTCCTGACCTTATTGTGGATGTAATGTAAAAGATAGTGGGGTTTTCATCCCTGGCTCTCTAGATGAATTAATGGATGGTGGGAAACCGACTAGCCACGACTATACGTCAGAGACCTACAAATATCAATCTCTGCCCTTGCTGCCCCATTGTCTCTAAGCATGAGTGATTTTTCATTTTTAATGAAGGACAGGGCCAGTAGTTCAAGGTTATTTAAGAGCAAAGACCAGTTCTTTCATTGTTAGGTCTCCATAGTGCATCAGTGCGCATACAGTGGCTATGAACACTAATATACAGTCACACAGGCTGTATTTAATCTTGCAGAAAGGGTGATGTGTTTTGACTGGAACTGACATTGTTGATGACAGACAGTTTTAGTGTGAAAAGAACAGCAATGCAGTATGACGTGGGCAACACAACCAGCTAAATATCCCTTGGTGGGGTGTTTGATTGCAGGTTGTTCAATTGTAAATTTCTATTCTTTTTTTAAATTATATTTTTTTAGCACAAAGCCTTAAACTCCCTTTATTAAAACGCGTAACGTACCGCAAATTAGTTTAATCTAAAGATGACATTTCCTTGATGCGTAGATACTTAAAATAATAAATACAATGCTTACAATAAACACTTATTTATGTGTTTGTTTTTGTTAGTTTGATGATTATGAACACAATATAGAGTAACCATGGAAAACCAAACTAGTACATTAATTAAACATCAATGGAACTATAATGCTGACACTACGTATGACACTAAGGTTATTTTCTACTAACGTAAGCTATACATGTCAGATGGAAGTCTGTTACAGTTGTTTCAGTGACAGCTCCAGCTGATCTAGTGCACTCAACTGCTGTACAATGTAGCGATAAGAGAGTGAGTGAGTGATTTCAGACACCACAACTGTCAACTACATCTCTAGGGCTATTCTGAGTTAAAGAATCTACTCTTTTGGAGTCAACTCCTTATCCCCAACTCCCTATCACCACTCGTCTGCTATACATTGGTGTTCTTATCAGAGACATTATCACGTCTTTTTATTGCCTACATGAACTAGAACGATTTGTCTCCATTTTTATTAACTCTTTCCCCCAGTGTTTACAATTAAAGTTGCCTGCCACTGCCAGCATTTTTGACAATTTTCACAACAGTTTCATGGCCCCAAGAATATTTTGTTGTATGAATATCTGAACAATATATCAAACAGAAGAACTCGACCTCTGTTTAGAAAGTCTTATTCTAGCTTCATCCTTTTTTTTAATCGATTTTATTTGGATCTTTACTCTTTCAGAATTTGTGTAATAGTGTGCGCACACCGACACGCAAAATGGCAGCCGTAAAAAAACATTTTTTTTCAAAAATGCCTTCGGTTTGTTTTTTTGGTTTGAAGACCTGCGTTAACTGGCTGACCAATGAGATTGGTTTTGTTCGTGTGCCTGGAGCTTCTGAAGTTACACACAAAACGGTCTTGCTGAGCACAAATTGCAAAGAAGATGATGCAATGAGGTGGTGTCTGAACAGAAAGAACTTTAGGACAACACAGAGACTAAAAAAATCTTCATAAGAGGGAGTTGTTATGGAGAGGAATTGCAGATCAAATAGGATTTAGTGATGCTTTTCCATCAAATCCTTTTTGATCTGAGAATATTCTGTCATTGACGGGGAAAGAGTTGGATATTGCTGTCTTGTTAGGCAGAAAATCAGGGCTAAAGTCATGTAGTGTGTGAGCGATTTATAATATCAGTGTGGTGACAATCTGAGACAATAATGGCAAAATACAAAAGTTAAAAGCTCCACGTTGCTGTAATTGGCTGATTACCCTGTCAATGTTATTGTCTATTGCAGCCAGTCCACAAATTGGGTCCAAATGGGTCAAAATTAGTACACATCTGTACTGTTGGTCGCATCTGAATCGAATTAAAATGAATTTGAAATAACTTGATGGTCTGTGAGTGTGAGTAAGCTCTGTTAAGCGACATAGCTTGGTTAAATTAAAACTGAGTAATCTTCATGTCTGTAACCTTCATGACTTCTGCATTGTTTACGGTACAGTCAGCAAGTAGTGACCAATATTTAATTATACAAATTAAATATGTTGTTATTGTATACATTGAACTGCAACAACCCAAGCCTGGAGAAAACAGCTCGCTCCTTAACGTCCAAAAACCCCCACCCAACATGAAAACTGAAACAAGTGATATTTTTAGCTTGTATCTTTTGTCTCCCTTTAAATAAATACTTCAAAGGATATACTATTGGTAGAGCTGGCAAGAGTGTCTCTAATAAAAACATTTACGATGTGGTACAGGGCATATCAGACACTTGTTAACCACTAAAATGAAAATGTTGTGTCTCCAAATGCCTATTTAATTCTACAGTTCCCGTCCTACAATAAACACAGTCCAAGAATAGTCCTGTCACCTCTTGTAAGAGTGACGCAGTCTCCATTTAGAATGGCAGTGCTGTTGTAGTCTGACAGTAGTGCTTTTATAGCTCAGATTTGGACTCTGCATTGTCTTGAAGATGAGATCATTCCTTGCTGACGGACATTCACTAGCCCTTTTGTCTTAATCATAATCTAATAATACATACTCATTTGTTTAAAGTAGTTTGTGTGAATGCAAGTATATGCAGTTGGTTGTTTGTATCTCAGGGGTCTCGTTGTTAGGTGTAACCTTGCACTATTTCTGTAGTATTATAGGATTGTTGCTATGTAGGTCTTTGTAGGCCTGACGTGACCGAGACAAGACATTTGCAAATTTCATGTAGTGAATAACACTACAATCTTAGATTATGAAATTTCTTTCCCTGAATTCACCTTAGTGTAATTAAAAAATAATTTGAAGGTGGATTCACGGTCTTTAAAAAGTGCATCTTTCGATGTTCACTCCAAACTGTTTCAAACAAACACATTGCTGGCTTTGCGGCAAAATAGCTCGAGTTGATTATTGTTTCCATTGGCCAGATGTGGTTTGCATTTTGGGCACACTGTGTTTGCAAATATTTGTGGGAAACTGTTAGAAAAGCACTATTTTCTAATATGAATGGGTTTGTGGTTTAGCTCATTCCTGTGCAGCTCAAGACAATTCACAAACATTCATGTTATCGGTCTCAAAGCCAATTCACCTATTGTGAGGAGGCCCCAAGAAGATTCAAACTAACCCTGAGATATAATCCCTTCCATTTCGGCCAAACTGTATCTCTTTGGGTTGCTGTATATTTCTCTCATGTAGGCCGTGGTATATTTCAATAATGGTTTTAAAGGAGAGTTGTCTTTGTTATGTTCAGAGGTCAGGTACTGAGATGAATGTCAAGTTATTCTTGAGTTATTCATGTGTATGTGGTTGTAGTTCAGAACATTCTCAGAAATAAATGTGTTCAAATTGTACATTTTGGGGGCACAAAAGCTTGTGTCAGTACATTTAAAATGACATTTGTTCGCTTTTCACCCTTAAATGGTGCATATAAGTATCTTAGAGTAAGAATATGTACTTTAGAACCAGGTTAGAACCTTTTAAAAGAAAAAGATAAGTTTGTTTTACAGCTAAAGGTGCATTTTTTTGCAGTGTGGGTTGTGTGACTGAACAGAATAGGCTATTAATTGTCTCATGTTTGCTTGGGGTAAAATAGGTTTGTAATTTGTGGACCAGGGTATATCAGTCTCTGGATGCCTTTGAAAATAGTTGGTTTTAAGTCACCTTGGAATATAGAAAATATTTCATAAGAATGTCAGTGGTGAAAGTAGGTTAGTTTATGACACATGAGTGAGTGGCGAAGAGGAGATTCATAAGGCAGAATGTTTGGGGAAATAAACTGGTGTCCTTCTTGGTTATTAGTGTTTTACACAAAAATACTATTTCTGCTTTCAAATGTCATATTTTCACATTTAATTCAATGTGGTACATGTTGCTTATTTGTAATTAATTGTGAAATTTCCTAGAAATTTGTTTCTACGCCATTTTTCCCAGTGTACATCCAAGTGAAATATATTATTGAAAAAAGTATCTTGTTGATAGTGCCATGCTGACCATTATCTGCCTCAGTCCCTGTCCTAAAATCACTTTCTGTCCTCCATTTGAGCTCCTGCTTTTCTACAGCCAGGCCCAGTCTTAGCACAAGCACAAGCACAGTTAACACATGATTACAGACTTTTTTAAATCAAAATATTATTGTTATTGAAATTGTCGTGTATGAAAAAAACATTTTACCTCAAAAAAGGGCCATGTGTGATTCACTACGACTATAGAATGTTCAAAACATTTAATTCAGTGTTTGTTAATGAAGAAAAACCATGCCCACTGTATTCAGTGATTCGTGCCAGTTGTTCCTTACGTTGCTGCCAGGGCTGTTTTGGACTGTTTTAGCGCCCTGGGCTAGAGCCCCGACACCCACTTTCCCCTCCTCACAACTTAAATTCTCAAAACTTAGTGTGTTTCTAGCATTGATTTGATACTTTTTACAAATTATATAAATGTTATCTTAATAAGCATTAAATTATTCACCAACTTATGTACATTAATTATTTTTCTGTACACACAGCAAAGCAGTCACCTGTCCATATTGGTTGTCATAGTAATGACACTAGTGTAGTGGCTTAGGCCCTGTCCACACGAAGCCAGCGCTTTCCCAATCCGATCTTTTTTTTTCCTCGTTTCAAGAAATATCTGCGTCCACACGAGATTACAAAAACGTACTAAAAACGATGTAGTTTGCATGCCAGGCCAGTGTGTGGCGCTGTAATTCTGCCACAGAAATACACTGAAAACAGTGAAGAAGAGTTGTGGCTAGGCAGGGGTATAGCAGTGGTCGGAGGTGAGGCAAAATCTCACAATAAAATAACAATAAATACATTTGCTACTTAACAGATGTGTTTTATTAATGCCTACACATACCCCAACCCAAAACATACCCTTACAACAATGCAGATACGTTAATTAAATGACACGATATTGATGTGCGCATGCCCAGTGCCCGTAGTTGTATCCCATACCTCTTTCACCGTGCTGGACGTAGTGTGATGACATCACCTTTTCAGAAAATATATGGATTTGCTGTACACACGAAAACGGAAGATGATCGTTTTCAGATTTATCCGCTTTGGGACCCGGTTTCGGATGAAAATTATCGGATGCATGCTTCTAAAACGGCGGATCCGTGTGGACGAAACGCTGATATGGTACAAAATTTATACGTATACAGCTAAACGCGTCTCCGTGTGGACGGGGCCTTAGTGTGTAGAACATCAGGGTTCATACAGATACGGAAAAATAAAAATTCCAGGACTCTCAGGGACTTTTAAGCAATTTAGTTTGCCTCAAAATACAGATATAAGGTATCCAAAATACAACTTTTATAATTGATTTAATAGTATAACGTTTAAAAGGCATGCATGGTATTAAGAAATGTTTTTTTTTTTGACAAAGTTTCAAAAAACTAAGTTGGACGTTTGATGGAGTATTTCTGTGTCAAAAATACTCCTTCCGGTTTCTCACAAGTTTCGGAGAGTTTTTTTCGAGTATGGGTCTGCTTGACGTCGACAGAGCGGAAGGTCCTTGTATGGGCCGTATGGGCTCTTCTCTCGGTAGGGTGCGCGCGCGTGACTAGAGCGAGAGAGCAAATGCACGCCCATAAACACTCGCTCAAGCTGCAGATCCAGTCGTCCGTGCAACACTTCTGTCCCACCGCGCTTCACTTTATTCCTATGGGTGACATCAAGCGACTTCAACACTTCAGCACAGCATTCCGGGAAGGCAGTGCTGCATTTGAACCGATTTGAACGCAGAATTGATGGGAAGCGGCACAACATCACGCTTCAGTCGTGTCGCAAAAGTGGATTTCCACGGTCACTGCTGTCACAGGACTTCACGAAATCAACAGTTACCAAAGTGTGTTTTTGACGGAGCGGTCCCAGCGATTAAGGTTCACGGTCGTGCTTTGGAAACAGGCGGTGAGTAAAACTGCTTTAAATGTCTATGCTGTTGGCTATCGTCGTGTAAGTAAACATCAGTAAACAACACGATTGTGTATAACGTTAGTTAATTTTCAATGGAGCATGCGATCTATGGTGTGTGTTTAAATACATTTGTTTAGCTGACCACTATAGGTGTCAGTTTGTTTATTGTAAAACCACCCAAACATAAACCTAGCGTTCTCATAAAGCGTGACGACAACATCAGTAAACGACACGATCGCATGCTTCGTCATTCAAATGCGCTAACGGTTACTCCATTGTTGTTCTATGTATAACGTTACACTAGTCTGACGTGCAAAACCGTTTTGCTTGCTACTGCTAATGTTTAGTCGCATACAATAGTCCATAAACGGAATCATGTAAACACACACAAATGTTGACAGGCCACTAAATACAGAACATACCACAGAGACGGACGTCCTGCTGTTGCTGTTTCTCCTGTTCAATTTATTTCAGCCTCCAGGTCTGATTCTGGATCATAATGTATTGGTTGAATCTGATGGATAGCTATGGTTTATTTAGGGTAGCGTTTTCTTCTCCATGCTTGAGGACGTCACCGCTTTGTGCGCGCTCGTCATTCTTTAGCTCCGCCCACACGATACGCCTCCAGGCACTCGTTTTTTCTCGGAAAGTCTCGGTACAGCCTACATTTCTTTTATAAATATAATAAAACTAAAGACTTTTCGGAGATATGAAGGATGCAATACTACTCTATAGGTACTCAAATTTGACATGAGATTGACTGAAACTGAGTGTTTCACCCCCCCCCCCCCTTTAAGTCACTGAACATATGGACCCTCCCCCAACACAGTTAATGGCCACTGGAGCCATTGAGCCTGGCCCCTCCCATAACACGATCGTAAATAGAGCACATTATCATCAGTTCGCCCGCTCGATTGCAAGTGACTGTCAGTACCGTTAGGCCGGCTGCATGCTGGCTGCGTGCCATGTCTGTTTTTATTTCGGCTCCCATGTTAACATGTTAGAGCTTGCACACTGAGAAACCGTCAGCTCGGTGTTGGTCGGTGAGGAGAGGAGAGCGCAGCTGGTAGGGCTGAACGATATGGACAATTTCATATCTCGATTTTTTTCATGCCAGATACCTCGATATCGATACAATACGATATGATTACGTGTTCAGTGAAAAACAAGCATTTCTCAGAAAAATAAAAAGATTTAAGCCATTTTAAAAACTGTCAGAAAATGTATTGTTTTTAAGCCTTTCGCACGTACGATCACACAGGTGTAATCAGTCTAGGCTGGTCCCTGGACCGTATGATCAAGTGCATCACATGATCAACTGCTAAATCCAAATGTTGAATTTAGCCAATAATAATCCTTTTCATTATAATTTGACACGTTTTATTCATATCAGATACACATTGTGTAAGTAACTTCAACGTTTATTCTATTCTATTCCCAGTTCACCAGCCATTTACTTTTAAGTATTTCGGGAGAAGTGGATGAATTCACGTGTTGTTACCATAGAGGTTGTAAATCCGACACATCCGATTCTCTGAACTGCGTCTGCGGCACAAACTAACACGGCGGCGCCTATCGCGCATACAGCTTAACTAACGCGATCGCTATAAAGGTGTTTAAACAACAATATACTTCCACTTGCATGTATTTGACAATCAGAATATCAGATATTTCATGCCATAGCTAACACATTTGTGAATATACTGAAAAAAAAAGGAAAAATGACAAAAGCAGATCATCATTCATTCAGCGCTGTTGCTGCTGCGGTGTGTCACGTGACCAGCAATGACGCGTCACCATGGACACGCCGCCCCTCTCACAATATAGTTCCCACGTCCCTGGTAGGCTTTAGCAGTGTATTCAAGGGCACTCGTAAAACTGATATTTGTTGCGACTGCCAGAATTGTATGCAGGGCGAGCACGGAGAGGGGAAATTTATATTGTCTACATTGTTGCTTTTTTTGATAGTAATATCTTGAAAGTTCATATCTAGTTATAGATACGATAACGATATATCGTTCCCCATAGCAGCTGGTATCGATACTGTAGAAATTGAGCAACAAATCATTTCAGATGTTTCAGTATTGATATTTTTGACAACACTAGTTGCACGGTGCCAACCCAAGCTAAAAAGTAATAAAGTGAAATAAGTCAACACTTTAGAGCACCGCTTACCGTGCTCCATGGCTGCAAGAACAAGCGGGCGCGGCAAGCACTTCCAGAAATCAGGTGGCCATTATGGGAACCAAAATTTGCGCGTTTGGAACCGAAGATCGGAATCGAAAAATTCTAAACGATTTCAATGGCAACGTTATTTTTTAAACGGTTCCAAGAACTGGTTCTCGATGCCCAACCCTACATATAAAAAAGTATGTTTTACTCGCATAACTTTGTTGCACCATTCCTGTCGGATCCAATATAGAAGGCATAACATTGTGTCTGCAAATCCAGCACTTGAGCGAACACACAAACGTTCTTCCCCACGTGAGCTGGAACTTCATTAAAAATAAATGAAGTATCACACATTCCTAATATTATGATCTGAAGAAAGCTTATACCGTGACTGTTCTTCCACAATATATTGCTATCTTTTTCAACATGTTTATTGCTGCTGGCTAGTGATCGACCAAACAGCTCCATGAGTCGGTGGGCGGGGCGACTGAATTACACGTTCTGTAGAGGTGTGTGTTTAGTAGTGCTATGACGTAAGAATGAAGCTCACGATCGTTTTCTGGGCCTGGTGTCTGTAAAAGCTCATCTCTGAAACTTACAGGATAATTTCTGTGAAAAGAACACATACTATCTGGTGTTTTACCTAAACATGGACAATCTGGCAACCATATGCATGCGAGCTCTCACGTCTCACAATCTCCATTTGAGATGTTCTACTTAGTGTCATTCAGTCGGTCTGTGTTCTGTTAGGACTCACGTGCCGCTTCACTGAACGTCAGTATAAAGCACAGGACCGTTTGCTGAGCCTGGTGTCTATAAAAAACTTTTTGTTAACTAACAATGAAGTTTTCAGCTCTGAAACTTACAGGATATTCTTATATGACCATGACCTTTTATATATCAAAAGCTCAAGGAAAAGTTGATTCCTCAATTCATCACCCCTTTAAAATATTAGATTTTAAATAATTATAAAAGAGATAGATGTTGGTATATTACTTTCATATGCTAAAATGTGCTTGGCACATGGTGCATTTTTGCTAAAATACAGTGTTTTTTAGTTTAGTTTTATTTGTTTATTTTCGAACATGAGAGAAATATAAATACAAAAATATTCAGACATTATCAAAAGAAACAAATAAAGGTGAAAGACAAAAAAAATTAATTAATTCTATCCCATGAACGAAAAAGTGTGGTTATGTTAATATACTGGGAATGCCATTGAAGCCTTTGTGTTAATGCTGTTGAGGCACTCACTAGTGCCCCCTCCATGGTAGCACCCTAGACAACTGCCTAGTTCGCCTCTACCTACACATCCCTGATTGCTGCTTCTACTGGTGATGTTCAACTCTTGTCTTGTGTTGTTTTTGTGATATACATTGCTTTTCATAGAAAAGCTGATCTCTTGACTGATGTGCAATTGCTGTGACTGGTCTTTACTGTGCAGTACCATTCTGATCTTGGTCCTCCTCCACTCTCGGACAAATTAGTATGTTTTTTTTTTTTTTTTATTCAATCCGTTGGGATTATGGCCTTCATTTCCATGTGGAAGAAGGAGGGATGGAAAATGAGGTGAAAGGGAAAGAGGATGAATCAGGAGCAGGTGGTTGGGCCAGTGTCACATGGCCAGTTTGTTGGTGCATGTGGATGGCTTTTCATTATGGTGACGTTGGGTGCTGTAGAAGCATAAAGGGTTTTACAGGGAAGACTTTGAAAAAATACTTTGGGAAAAATATTGTTGGTTTAACTTAAAAAAAATAAGTAACCTAGTTGCCTTAATTTTGAGTTTATTGAAATTAAACATTTTAGTTGATACAATGTAGGAAACTGGTTTAATGAATAGAAACTCAAAATATTATTGTCTCTGAACCACATAAAAAATGTGATAAATCATGAAAATAGCACACTTTGGCATGTTTCACTGCGTTATCACAAATAAAACACAACCATAACCCAATATACTTACAAAATATTTTAATAATATTTGAATAAAGGTGTTCGATTCTCAGAAATATTCATTGCATTAACTATAATTTTTAATTTCAATGAATATCAAGCATGCTTGAATTTAAGTTTGCCTTTTAAGTAGTATTTTTCTAAAATTCTAAGAGTTTTCCAAATTATAATAATTTACATTTATCCTTTAGCAGACGCCTTTATCCAAAGCGACTTACAAAAGAGGAGAGCACTATAAGCAACTAAACAAACAAGGGCAACAGCATTAAAGTGCTGTAAAAAGTCTCAGTCAAACGAACACAGTACACAAACTTTAAAAAAAATTATAAACAAACAAACAGAACATTTTATTGGATAGTTAAATGGTAGTCTTTATTGGTCAGGTGCAGCTTGAAAAGATGCGTATTAAGAGATGTTTTTGAAAATGGCTACAGACTCTGCTGCTTGAATTGAGATCGGCAGGTCAGAAAAAGTCTGTGAGAGAGATCTCATGCCTCTTTAGGATGGCACCACGAGGCGTCGTTCACTTGCAGAACGCAGGCTTCTGGAGGGTGTGTAATATGGAGAGAAAACAGTATCAAAACCTTCCACAAATGCACGCGAGAGATCCACATGCGCGCGCACCAATTCACAAATGCACGCGAGAGATCCACATGCGCACGCACCAATTCACTAATGCACGCGAGAGATCCACACACACAAAGCAGTCCACAAATGCATGCGAGAGATCCACACACACAAAGCAATCCACAAATGCACGCGAGAGATCCACACACACATTTAATTATGTGTAAATTACACACCTGTAATTTAATGCACAGTAAATCACAAGTCTTTTGCATTGGTGTTCTTCTTAGAATGCCCTTGAATATGCGCTTTTGTACCTGTGGAATGTTTTGAGACTGTCGTTCCGTGGCCTTGATTCACAAATGCACAGAAGCCTATCCGTATCTGTCCCAAAGATGCGATATAGTGTTATTCCTCCAGAGGGCGCTTACCAGCCTTCGAACTGAATCTTCCAAAGGGCTAAATTCATTTTCTTTTCTGACTTGGTGAGACAACTGAAGTCTAAATATTTTTCACTAAATATCTTATACATAAATACAAATATAGAAAACAAACCTTTTTTTTATTCTTCAACATGAGATCAGAAAATATATAGCCTATTAAAAAAACATTCGGATAACAGGAAAGCTTTTAAGTCTTTAAAATGATTTCTGTAACTGTTGGTCATTACTAGGCTAAGTACTATCGCAAGTGCTGTGCCAAGTGGGAGACTGAACAGGGCAGGCACGTGCAGAGGGGGGAACTTTGGGTGCTCGAGCCCTAGCCCTTTTTCAAAATAAATCAAAAGTGCCCCTCTCAGACAAATATCAATGATAATATTTTTGGTCAATAAAACAAAATAAATTTGACTTATAATAACATGACAATGTGTACAATATTAACGAATGGCTCAAAAGTCGGAAAATGTCTGTTTTTTTTTTCTTATCAGTCGGTCTAAGTGTTGCCATAGCGCGTTGCTATGGGTTGCATGCAATTTACTGGCTGATTTTGCACAGCTAAAACGCTTAACGTGAAAAACGCTTAACGTGGCTTAATGAACTAAGACTGTTAAAAACACACCAAACTCAGGAAATATCATAGCCCAGAATATGAACGCAAGGCGTTTTATTACACGTTAAATGTTTTTCTCCCATAGAAAACCATTATAAGAAAATGCTTAACGTGGCTTAATGCACTAAGACAGTGTTAAAAACACACCAAACACCAAAAGGAAATATCATATTTATACTGTCTTAGTGCATTAAGCCACGTAAGCGTTTCCATGCGTTCATATTCTGGCGTTTCCATGCGTTCATATTCTAATACAGAAATCATTTTAAAGACTTAAAAGCTTTCCTGTTATCCGAATGTTTTTTTTTAATAGGCTATATATTTTCTGATCTCATGTTGAAGAATAAAAAAAGGTTTGTTTTCTATATTTGTATTTATGTATAAGATATTTAGTGAAAAATGTTTAGACTTCAGTTGTCTCACCAAGTCAGAAAAGAAAATGAATTTAGCCCTTTGGAAGATTCAGTTCGAAGGCCGGTAAGCGCCCTCTGGAGGAAGAACGCTGTATCGCATCTTTGGGACAGATACGGATAGGCTTCTGTGCATTTGTGAATCAAGGCCACGGAACGACAGTCTCAAAACATTCCACAGGTACAAAAGCGCATATTCAGGGGCATTCTAAGAAGAACACCAATGCAAAAGACTTGTGATTTACTGTGCATTAAATTACAGGTGTGTAATTTACACATAATTAAATGTGTGTGTGGATCTCTTGCATGCATTTGTGGATCGGTGCGCGCATGTGGATCTCTCGCGTGCATTTGTGGATTGCTTTTTGTGTGTGGATCTCTCGCATGCATTTGTGGATTGCTTTGTGTGTGTGGATCTCTCGCGTGCATTTGTGAATTGGTGCGTGCGCATGTGGATCTCTCGCGTGCATTTGTGGATTGGTACACGCGAATGTGGATCTCTCACGAACATTTGTGGAAGGTTTAGATACTGTTTTCTCTCCATAGTATGAGTCTGAACAAACGAGTCTAGGTATATTGGTGCAGAGTCGGTGATTGCTTTGTAGGCGAGCACCAGTGCCTTGAATTTGATGCGAGCTGAAAGTGTCATTGGCTGAAAGTAATGGTAACTCTTTGTGGAAGGATAAATGTTTCTTGTTGATACAATGTATGAATGATACGTTTATTCAATATTTTGCTTAAGTCGTGCACAATGCATGATGTAGAGTGTATACTGTAGTTGATTATTCGGCTAAAGTAAGAGATTTCCCCCCCTCCTTTTAAGCATGAAGTCTTTCCTTTTAGAAAAACTAGCTGTTTAAGCAACAGTGACCTTTTAAGATATTTGTATAAAGGTCTGATTTTAGATTTAGCATATTTTGAAGGATTACATTTTTATTTATTTATATGCATACATTTCATTGTGTGTGATTGTTGTGTTTGCTCTCTTAAACCTAAAAACTGCAATGTGCTTTTTATGCTGGTCTACCTATTTAACATGTTATTTAACCCATTAAAAGAACATGCATTGTTGGAAAGGCATTAACAAAGTAACAATTGTCTATATTTACACATTGTGTATTTATTTATCTTTGTATTTTTCTTTGTCAGGTTGACAGAGTCATCCGGATCACTTACTGATGGACCAGTTAACTACAAGTACAAGACTAAATGCACTTGGCTCATTGAAGGATAGTGAGTACCACTATGTCAAGCTAATCTCTGTATTTTTTTGGTTGCAAATGTTCTCACAATTTACTTCTAAATTTATTATTTACTAGATTTATTTGTTCTAAGCAAGATACAAATTAGAATTAGGATAAATAAATTAAAAAAAATTATTGCTGTAAGCTTGTCCTGCAGCATGCTATTGGAGTTCCTCTGAAACCCTCCAGCTCCACCTGCCTAAATCTGCTAATGGATTTATGTATGTCTATTTATGCAGTATTTATGCATGTAAGGCATATCTTACATCCTCACAACAGTGTGTCTGTATATCTATTAGCAGTAACAATTTCATACTTGCTCTGTAGCAGTTGTCTAGCACGATGACCATATTCAAAAACATGCTAAAACTATTCTAATGGTTGTCATTGAAAAACTGTCATCTTAATTCTTTTTATTCAAATTAATTTATTTTCTGTTTTTATTTTAGCCCAAATGCTGTGCTGAGGTTGAGGTTCAACCATTTTGCCACAGAGTGCAGTTGGGATCACATGTATGTTTTTGACGGAGACTCGATTTATGCACCTCTGATAGCTGTGTTTAGGTGAGTGGGACAGAAATTATTGAATACACAGACCTTGACACAGCCGATTTAAAAACTTCCATTGTCAATTTATATAAAAAAAAAGACGAACACATTTATCAAACACAAATGCATTTAATTTTTTATTTATTTATTTATTTATTTATTTATTTATTTATTTATTTATTTATTTATTTATTTAAGAAACAGGGACAGCGTACAATAAACATTAACCTCAAAGGGAGAGATGCATAGTACCAGGTTTTAGCTCAAGAGCTAATTTTCACCCGTAGTCCCTGGGCAGGCTGATGTAAGGCTACATTATATAAACAAACATGAGTAATAAGATTTACACTTGCGAAAAAAATAAAAAAATAAAAAAAAATAAAATAAACATTGTAAAAATCCATTAAAATAGGGCCTATTATATCATGAACACACACACACACACACACACACACACACACACACACACACACACACACACACACACACACACACACACACACACACACACACACACACACACACATTTTTTATAACTAAATGATCAACAGCTCCGTATGTCCAATTCAGTTAAATGTACAGTGAACTTTAACTAATCAACAAAACATTAGAATCAAATCAGACTAAGTAACCCATGAAGTGAGATTGAAAAATGTATGCTGATCTTTTATTTGTGCAAACTTGTGACTTCTCTTCCCATGGCGTTACATAATTATTTCAATTGAAAGCATAGCGAGGGTGTTAACCTCTGCTGACCCATGGAATTTTATTTTAAAGTTACTCTTGTTTCTCTTCTATGAGCTTAACTACGGCTATTGTTTTTACACACGCATTCAAATAAATGAAGAAATAGCACAGATAAAAGCACTGTATCAGTTTAACAATTTAAAGGGTTACTGGCCTATTTCATTTCCTGGATAATGGGTGAAAGGATGAAAGTTTGAAGAGGATGAAAGTTTTAATAAAAATTACTTGAAAGAAGAGTAATAAATGGCATGAAATTAAAATGGGGAAAATGTGCATATCTTGTTTCCTCCCCACAAATATTTACTCAAAATATGCTGATTCCCACAGGCACAAACAATGTTTTTATTATATCTCAATGGACAATGCAAAAAATATTTGTCAGAATTATGGCCTAATCGGAATATGGACCTTAGACTGACTCATAATGCTGCAAGTAACAATGACTTTTAATATTAATATGCATTAATATGCGAGAAAAAAAAATCGTATTCTCATATGGTAATATGTCGGAAATATGCCCCCTAAAACTAGAGTTTACATTAGTCAAGTCACATTAAATGCAAAGCTGTCTGTTTGGTTTTCTCTTTTCTCATCCCTTTAATTCTTCTCTCCATTTGAAGTGCTATCTCTTATTCCTTTTTAATGGGATGGACCTTATCTTCAGATACCTGCTGTGTACTTTAGTGTGTGTGTGTGTGTTGGTGTGCTGTATCTGATCCATTTCATCTCTGTGTCCTGTGGTGTGTCTGAGAGTCCCAGCTGGTTGTCCACTTGTGCTGATGCACTTAACATGGGGTCATTTGAAAAATATCGGACCGTCAAAAGCATATAGATTTATTTTGATACTGTTTGCTTAGTGGAACATGTGAACACAAAGGAAGTCTTTTTTCTGATTTATGTGTCATACTCTTGCATGTCCAGTGGCCTGGTTGTCCCAGAAACAAAAGGAAATGAAACCATTCCAGAGGTGGTGACCACATCTGGGTATGCATTGTTGCACTTCTTCAGTGATGCTGCCTACAATCTTACAGGATTCAACATCTTTTATTCGTGAGTATCATTATACAGTGACAAAGCTTTCGTATGTTTTTTGGTTTTAAATATAACTTTTTGTTATCGTCTTGATCACTCTCTCCCTTCTGTGTTTTTCAGGATAAACTCCTGTCCTAATAACTGTTCAGGTCATGGAAGGTGTACTACAGGGAACTCCATCTCTAGCAGTGTTTATTGTGAGTGTGAGCGATACTGGAAAGGTGAGGCCTGTGATATCCCCTACTGTTGGGATGACTGTGGCAGTCCTGACCGTGGATACTGCGACCTAACCGGAGAAAAGCTTTGCGTCTGCAATGACAGCTGGCAAGGTGAGGAGCCAGTAATACTTCAGATGTCATTATGATAATACTGTATAGAATATCTCCACAATGTCTGCCAAATGTTGCAGAGATTTTTGTATATTGTATAAAAGTTTGAGTCTTTGAGCCAAATTAATGAATAGAAAACAGCTATTTTCACAGTATTACTGTTTTTTTGATTAAATAAATGTAGCCTTGGTGTGCACAACTTCTTTCAAAAACATTAAACAATATTACCGACCCCAAAGTAAGTGTTAAACAGTTATGTACAGTTGTGAATTTTTCCTTAATATGTTGATTACAGATTTTCATGGGATATGATGGCATATAGTGGTGGTCAGAATTACTGGTAAATATTATCAAAGATTGCTGTAAAAATAATTCTGCATGGTTTATACTTTTGATCTATTGAAAAAAATAGCAAAAACCTAACCTTTCATTGTTATCGGCTTCCCAATAATATTTTACGAGTAAAATGAAGTATATTCCCATTAATATTTAATTTTTTAGCACACCAGGGTGACTAGGAGCATGAAATTGTCCACCCATGGAATCTTGTTTCACAGAAGTATAAATACGAGGAAACACAAAGGCCAAACTCTTAATCATCCATCACAATGATGACTAAAACCAAAGAATAGTTCTGATGTGCTGCAAAAAATTGTATCTTCACAAAATTGAAAGTGGCTGTAGGAAAATAGCTAAAGCAGGGCTTGACATTAACGGTTGTCCGCGACGGAGAACTTGTTTGTATATGCATTCACCTTCACTATTTCCCTCAGAAATTATGAATGTGTTGGTAAGAACTCAAATTCAAGAACTCAAATGTGCATCCTTAAATTCTTTTTTACAACACCGGCAAAGATTGTTTACACTCATCTTTTTCTTCTAATGTTACAGCGTGCGTGCAGTCACAGAGTTCCCAATGTTTTACAACAAAAACCGCAAACTACTTGCCCAAAACAAGCCCAATAGCTTATCTGGGGTGTTCTCCGGGGAAAAATGGCATTTGGGGGGTAAAATGTGTGTTATTTTGGCAAGGTTGTCTGCTAAAATTTTCATTCCTGGATCGATATATCACACTATTGAAAACCGCAGACTTGGCAAGTGGCAACACAGTGCAGTTGAGTTCTGTTGACATTTGAAAACTAACATGCTCTGATTGGTTGTAGGTCATCCAATTGATGTCTTTCCTGGTTTGGTTGGAACACGCCCCATAATTACAGCCCAATGGATCAGTATCATACTCATATTCTGACTAGAATTGAGTATGACTACGTCAGGCTAAACATATGATACAGTTAAGCAACATCACACAACCAAGAGTGCTGTTTTCTTAAAAACCATCCAGAGAGAAAATGTGACTGATTTTATGACAGTTCCATAAACAATTAAATAACATTAGGTCACTTACATTTTAGATGCCATATTATTATATATTTGTTCTATTTCAGCTGCATAAATAGTTCAAAACAAACATCACTGCAGAACCATAATGCATCTCACAACAACTGTTGGTTACTGTGATCATTCAGATTTTTTAATTTTTTTAAATTCAGCATTTTGAATGAATCGTTTGAATCAAAGATTCAATGACTGCCTTATTCTTGAATGAATCAGCCGTTTCAATTAATCATTTCAATGAATCGACTCAATGACTCATTAAGATTGTCACTGCTGCCACCCACTGGTGGTTTACTTTCATGTTTAAACATTCTTTCCAACGTTTCTTATTTGTATATTCAAAAATATTTAAAACAATCTCATAATTTTTTTTCAGTGTAAATTATTTAATTTGATTGTTAACATCTGTATAGAGTCTTCTAAATTAATTTATAGATCAAATTGAAGAATATTAAATGAAAGCTGAAGCATATATTTAATGGAAAAATGATGAGGAGAGTGGCCAAAGACTCTCCAAGGATCACAGAGTGAGAATCATAGAGATTAGTTTGAATCTTGGGGTCAGAAAGCCTAAAAATAATAAAATAATAATCAAAATCAAACAACCCTTACATCACCACATTTTGTTTGGAAGGGTTTCAAGAAAAATCTTCCTCGCTCATCCAAAAACAAACTCCAGCTTATTCAGTTGTCAGACACGACTGGAACTTTATAACTGACCAGGGGTGCGTTTCCCAAAAGCTTCGTTAGCCAACTATTGTTGCAACGTAGTTCAACGATTCAGTGTTTCCCGAAACCATAGTTCTAACGAACATTCGCAAACTGCATCGCAAACTTGTGTCGTTGGAATGACAGCTCTCCACCTGTGGTTAGAGGCATAGTTCGTCGTTATTTTGCTGTGTCGACGTCATTGATTGCATCGCACCTGGGCTGTTCTATTCAGAGTTATCGACCCTGTGCCCTATTCCTTTAGAAGATTTCACCATCCACTTTGAGTGATTTAAAAGACTTAAAGTTGTGGTTTAAGTTTATCACATAAATCGCCTTATTATTATTATTACAAATTCAGTTTGAAACTATATAGAAGGGTGGCCTTCGTGATTATTCTCCCTTCGAAGTGCCCTCTGAACGCATTAATCTTGCCGATTAGAACGCATCAATTGTTTCGTTTGTGCGAAGAAACGGCGAGTCTGTCAAGTGGGTTATCTTTGTTTAATTTTAATTTAAAAACATTCCAAAATACATGTCTCTCAAATAACAATATTGGTAAAACAGTGTGTTAGAGGTTTTCACTTATATAAAATGTTAACACTCAATTACAGAATTTATATAGTAAATTAATTTTAAATTTTAAATGAATGTACAAAAAATATATAAGTGAGTGATTTTGTTGTTTTTACAGAATTATAATATAGAATACTCTCTACAAATATGTATATATATATATATAGAGAGAGAGAGAGAGAGAGAGAGAGAGAGAGAGAGAGAGAGAGAGGGTATACACTGTGTGCAAAAGTTTTTTTTAATGTTTTTAAGTGTTCATTTAATACACATCGGCAAAGAAACCGAATATTTAACAGAAATGATGTCACATTAAACAAATGGTTTAAACTGCAGTGGTGGCTGGATGCTGCACAGGTGACAGGGCGTATGGGCGAAGAGGACATGTCTCCAGCAGCCCGGTATAACCAAAGCCATGCACCCTCTTGAGCCACCTACAAACTGCAGAAGTGGCCCACACAAAAGAGTCATCTGCACTTCTATCACCCATTAGGCCATCACCCATCACCTCCATAAATTTCCAACAGCATAATAATGCAGTGTAGCTAACAACTGAATGTAAAGCATTGTTTCTTCTTATTGCCCTCTGAAGATGTGAAGCCTGATGTTGAAGGGCCAGACTGGAGAGGGCCTGATGTTGGAGACCTGGACTTTGAAGGCAAAGGGTTGATGCACATGAATCCATATCTCCAAGGATCCTTCCATTGCAAAAGGCCCCAGGATGGCCAAAACTGTCTCTTCCTCTGTAGGGACAGGAGGAACTGAACTGATTCCCCATCAGTCTTGTTTGCTTCCCTCTTACGTGCCACAGCCCTCTGTTTTGTCACACTTGACCAGTCCTTCCACTTATTCCTGACTTTGTCCATATCCATATAGCTAGCATTGTTTATTTTTTAAGTGATTTCTGCCCAGATTTTTTTTTGTAAGCATTTGTAATGCTATTTTCAGCTTTGAAAATAGCTGGACTTTACTATTTTCACACATTTTTAACTCGGTGCGTGTATAATGTATTGCAGAACAAACGAATCATTCCTTATTACTCGACTCCTACGTAACGTCATTTCAAAAGCGTTATTCGAGTCGAAGAAAAGAGAAAATAAAACCAAATTACTGTAGGTGTCGGTATGTACTCATGTCTCCAGTCAGCCATTAGATCGAAGAAGAAGAAGAACGACAGCTCATACCAACGTAGTTTGAACTACGGATCTGCGACGCAGGTACCATGGTTTTGGGAAACAGTCGTGACGTTCGTTTTCACAAAGATGCATCCTACTATGGTGGTTAATCTGCGAGCTACGTCGTTGTAGAAACACACCCCTGGTTCTATGTTCAATACTAAAAAAAAACTTTTTGGCAGCAAACCTACTAGATGGGTTTGGTGCAAATAGGGATAAAAAAGTACCCCGTACTCACAGTTAAAAATACAGCTGGATCTTTATTGTTGTGGCTCTTTTTTTTCTTCTTTTTTTTCTGCAACTCCTGGACATCTTGTTCAGGTACATTGTATCATACAGATAATACCAACAGATACAAAAATTCAAAACCTGACATCTTATAATGGGACATGGTAGTGGATGGTCTTCCATCAGGACGATGATCTAAAACAAACATCAAAATGTGTCACTGAGCACAAAATGAAGCCAAACAAAATCCCTAACTTGAATCCAAGAGAAAATGAGTGGTGTGAACTGAAAAGAAGAGGCACCAACATGGAGCTGAATCTGAAGGATCTGGAGAGGTTCTGTATGAAGGAATGCTCTCTGATCTCTTGTCAGATGTTCTCCAAACTCATCAGGCATTATAGAATAAGACTGTTATCTGTTAAGATGTTATTTTGGGAAAAGGAGGTTGCAAAAAGTATTTCATTAAAGGGTGCCAGTAATTATGGGCCAACGTGTTTTGGAGAAAAACATTTCCTTCATAATGTAATCAACCCCCAAGTTTAATTTATTTTACTCCATTGAAAGGTTAGATTTATGCCTTTAAAAAAAAAAAAAATTAAAGATCAAATGGATAAACAATGCAGTTTTTTTTTTTTTTTTTAAACAACCTTCTTTGGTCATATTTATCAGGGGTGACAATAATTCTGGCCACCACTGAAACGAATAGTCAACGTCTCTCATGTTTCGTGTCAATAATGCCACCTGCTGGTTATCAGTGATATGCTTTTTAATTTTATGATTTAAATCGAAAATATGCAATGTTAATACTAGTTATGCACGTAGCCTAAAACAACAGGAATACCATCTTAGAATCTCAATAACAGCCTTCCAAATACCTCTCCTTTAAAAAAATATCTAAACTTTATGTAAATGCATTGAAACCGAAACTACCGTCTAAAAATATTTGACTAAATATTTTATAATTAACAATATTTTAACTAAAAAGTAAATATGCATATAATGTAGTTATTTTAATATATTTAAATTTTTCACATTTGAATAAACTAATAAATCAAATTCAACTTTATTCTTAATCTAATTTGCATAAGAAGTTGCCGCGTGACGAATCTGCATATTTAGCGGAAATCAGGAGCTACAAAATGAAGAAGCAGCACATGGTCCGGACGGTCCGGACCCCCCAGACAATCTCCCCGCAAGACGATGTGTCAGAGGCTCTTGCATTTATGTCAGGAAGAGGATCATTATCATCCAAATGTTATTTACTTTACACAAAACAAAACTTAAACATAGTTTTTAGGCCTTTTTCAGAAGTGTTAAGTTACTACTAATTACGAAGAGCCTTTGCCATTGTGCGGTCAAATTTAATCATGCCCAAACGTATATCTGTTTTAAAGCAGTGGTGAGTAATTTACTCCTTAATTTGTTTAATAAAAGTTATGCTTAGACATAAATAAAATATAAATGATATAATTCTTGCGTATGATGAAATCCTCCATTTGTCAGCAAACCAGTGAGAAACGGACACAACAGCAGTCCCCAAAACTAGCAGAATTTTGAAGAAAATTACCGTCGTTTGGCTACTAAAAAATGACAGACGTTTTAGGGTACACCTAAAACAATGTGAATTTATTGGAATTTATAGTTTTGATATTAATGAGCGTGTCCAGGAATGGCTTTGGTAACGTTATGCACTATGCAGAGCATTCGCAGCGTGTATGGACTGCACGGCCCTGACACGTTTGTTTTTTAAAGGAACTGACATATTTTTGGAGGTCTGTTATTGAAATTCTAAGATGATATACTATTATTTCAATTGCTTTGTGATGGAGATCACTGGAAGAAAGTTTAGAAAAGCTCGATGCGAACCTGCAACCTTATTCTTCATTATTTTAGAGGGGTTTTTACTAACCACTAGGTGGCAGTGTTGGATCGTTTTTGGGTCTCATCCAACAGCTGCTTATTTGCAATTCATTGTAACGGCAACTTTTGACCTCCAAAAGGTGTGTGTGTGTGTGTGTGTGTGTGTGTTAACGGCTACTTTTTATTATTTCCATATTTCTAACAATTTATTTAGCTATTTTAGAAATCTTGATTCATTTTTTGGGGGTATTGAAATTCAAAGCAACAAGATAGAGCTCTTTGGTCAAGATATGTTTTCTATAACATGGTTAAGAAGTTTCATAGCCAGCAATATTTTTTCAGAATCTTACACTACAGTTTATTATTCACACAGGTCCTGTGAACACTTCTGTGTAGTTTCATTTGCTCGTCTTTTTTCTTATCTGACACTTCTCTCCCATCCCAGGTCCAGATTGCTCTTTAAAATTCCCTTCGACTGAACCGCACTGGTTTCTTCCTAACGTGAAGCCTGATGGACAGTCACTTGGCCGGGCCTCTCATAAAGCAGTGGTTCATGGGAAGCTGATGTGGGTGATTGGAGGGTTCACCTTTAACTACAGCTCCTTTCAGATGGTTTTAAAGTAAGTTCTGCTGTCTGGTGTCATCATCTGCCAGTTTTGTACTTTTCTTTATGCACATCACTTGTGTCTAAAAGAATCATTCATGCACCACTATGTTTATTGCTTTAAAGGATTGTTAACCTCAAACCACAATACCACAATAATAATTCAAACCTCAAACCACAATAATAATTGAACATTTTCCTATTGACTGTATTGACATCTCTCGAGCTGTCGCACAATTTTTTAGTGCTGTAATGTGCCGTGACCTATTTTTGAACAGTCTATGGGTGTGGCATTCACAGATCACTGTAGCCCTCAGTTCAAGCAAACGGCAGCGTGGCGCGCATGTCATAAGCCAATCACACCTCTGCGTTACAGCACCAAATCATGAATGAAAACAAGTCAAATGTTGAGTATGTATGTAAGGGCTTGACATTAATCTTTGTCTGGGACAAATGAAAGAGGGTTATACTTTCCTGACCGGACAAATAAAATATTAAAATAACCAGAAACGTGAGAATGATTCAATTTTTTTTTATTACAGTCAATATAAACAGCGACTGATAATGGAGTGTATCTCCAATAACAAAGTCACGTTGAGGCTCGCACTGCCTCTCTCTTTTTAAATGACATTCGTGGAGAAATCAAAACAAATGAGCAGCACTATAAACTCACAGAAGAAACATACTGGGGTAAAACTGAGTTTTGATTTTATTTATAATTTATGATACTGGTAATAAAAGTCGACTAAGGGAGCTATTTTGCTAAACATTATCACAATTGCAAATATGTTGCAATTGTGAATTGTATACAATGAATTGTGTAGCCTAATTAATATTAAGTTAATTACATTTTAGACTCAAACTACATTTTGTTTTATTTCACCAATGATTTCATAGACGAAAATAGTTCACAACAAATTTTTTTTTTTTTTTTTTGTACTGAATGAGTCAGTGTTTTGAATGAATCATTTGATGAACGACTCAATGGCTGTGTCTCATTTCAGAAGGCTGCGTCCTCCGGAGTTTGAAGGCTGCATACGTCATAACTGCATGCGTCCTTCTTTCACAGGAATTCGGAGTGTGCATGAGGTGTATCCTTCACGGCTGGAGATAACCCACAATTCTTTGTGTCGCCGTTAAAAAACATTTTTTTTTAATATTATATGAAAAACGGCACCACCGCCAGATATACATTCAAGCATAGGTGTAGTGTTTAAATGTAAGTAGTTTAAGCTTGTTTTTGTTTTTTAAGCTCTTTTACCTCCAACAGATATTGTGGTAAACAGGATTACAACTGTTTAGTGCTTTTTTAAACGTTTAGAACAGTACAATGATGTCAAGACAAGAAACATGTCATAGTCATTTTCAAGTTATAAATAATTTTCATTCATATAACTGGCGTGAACGAGGCTGAACGTGTTGGCATAGCAACGTGATACTTCCTGCCTGTGTGTCCTACGAAGGACGTCTCGTTTAATTCTGACTGAGGACACTCCATATACTGCATCCTACACAGGACATGTCCTCCGGAGGACGCAGCCTTCGAAATGTAATGAAATGAGACACAGCTAATGACTCACTCATTAAGATGGTCACTTGCTGCCACCTACTGGCGGTTTAGATTCTTTCATGTTTAAAAGTATCATTGCATTTTTTTATTTGTATATTCAAAAATTTAGACCATCAATCTCATAACATTATTTGTTGCAGTTGTATTTAATTTGATTGGTAACAGCCCTATAGTGTCTTACTATTATAACTGAATTTATTAATCAAATGTAAGAATTTAACATGAAAGTTGATGCATACATTTAATAAGAAAAAAAAGGCCTTCATAAAATTAAATAACACCCTGGGGTAAATATCACAAATATGCAGATTTAAGTAGGCCTATGTAAAAGCTGATAGAACACTGATGAGTATTGATTCAGAATCAATATATTTAAACCACCAAAAATCCCCCCATAGCTACTCTACCTGATAGGCCCGAAGTTAATCAATATCAAATCAAATTGTGAAATTTGTGACAATGCCAAGCGCTATAGTGAAAATGTTTTTCACTTGAAGCAAATGTTAAATTTAAGGCCTACCTTAACTTTGAGTGCACCAAAATGCTTCATTTACATGTTAAAAACAAACAAAACATTCTACTGGGTGGCAATGCCCCAAACCACACTAAAAGTATTTAATTCGGAAACATGTCACCTTTTTCACCACTTGTTAGTTTGCAGGTATGAATTAGGGCTGGGCGATATGGCCAAAATTTCATATCCCGATATAGCTCATTTGATATCCCGATAACGATATACATAACGATATAGCAACCTTTCTATTAATTCAGTTTATGAATAGTCTATACAAAATTGCAATGTGGAAATGCAGTTTGAAATGATATACAAAACAAATAAAGGTAGTATGGACTACATTTTTATTTTATTTAGAACCTTTTTTTAAAGCAAGACTGTTAGTAAAGTTAACACCTGCCTAGGGATGTTTACCGATGAACGTTTGACCGATGGCTGACCGTATCAACGTTAACCGATCAAAGTTGTCGGTTAAAATAAATAAAAAAGTGATCTCTAAATTAGGCTATTATAGACAGTGGACTAAACGCTACTACAGTTGGCCGTCTCATTCCAAAATCTTTATGTGTGATTGAACATATCCCTCGCACTCAATTTTTCATAACTCGCCTGTTTGTACTTAATAAACCAATAAAAACATTTGGCGCGAGGTCACAGCGTTTGGGTTTGCGCGCTCACAAGGTTTGCAAAAAGTAAACACTCGAGGTTAGAGCCAGAGCAGACGACAGTATGAAGCGTGCATTTCGCTTAAGATGGGCTTACATTTGGAAATATATTACATTTTCATTTCAGTGGTAACACATAAGGTGTTGATCGTCTTTCTTTATTATTGTTAGCAGTAACGTTACCTCGAACTAAAGCGGCGTCTCTTCGGAGCTGTCATTTTCTTAAATGAGCCGCGGCAATGATTCAAATGAGCTTCTAAGGCTGGACAAACGCCTTTATTTTCAACGCGATCACCTTGTACCCAAACCATTTCGAAACTAAGGAGCCATTTGTCCTCTGATTACAAACAAGCTCCTCTGCGGCGCGTTTGCGGGACTCGTGTTTCGCGCTGTGGGGGATTTTAAAAAAGTGACGTGAGTGGAAGGGAGGCTGCAGCGCGTGTGTGTGTGTGAGTGAGAGAGCGAGAGAGAGACAGAGGGAGCGCGTTTATGTATTGCATGGGCATGCCGTGGCGTGAGGTGCATCTTGACGTAAAATTCTGCCATAAACGCCTTATCGTGGCGTAAGCGATAGAGCCTTATATAAAACGATAGACATTTTCTATCGTCCAGACGATATATTTCGTCATATCGCCCAGCCCTAGTATGAATTAGGAAGTCCTTAACCTGTATGTGTCTAGATGAAGTCCTGGCTGGTGTAGCTTTAGGCTATTTAACGACTTGAAAAGGTCCATATTGGGTCCTTTTCAGGGATGGAAATTACCTTTTTGGTTCACCGGCCACTGTGGCTGGTGGATTTCAAAATCTACCAGCAACTCAATGTTTTTACCAGCCAATTTCTTGTTTTTTACCGACATTGTGTAACTGCATGTGAAAATGAATACTATAAGCTCTACAGTACTTGATCGGTTTATTAATCTAAAGTCTCAATGAAATACTGACATTTTCTCTTTTACACACAAACCATGAACTGATATACTTTTCATAAAATGAGTACGGCTCTGTGCTCTGTGTGCTTTTTTTTTTTTTTTTTTACTTGGATGTGGTATTTGGATGATTCGTGGTCTTTTCTGGCTTCCAGTTTTAGGTTTTTATCCCAACAATGAAACTATTAGTTTTGGCATCTTCTGAAGCGTGTTGACGACATACCGAGCAGTACATTGTCAGTAGGGATGCACTGAAATCAAAATTCTTGGCCGAAACCGAAAAAGAGGAAACCAAGGCCGAAAACCGAAACACTGAAAAAAATTCAGGGTGTACGCTGGGTTCGATTCACGGCCAATGCAACAGTCCTTTTCTTTTGTCAGTCTAGACAAAACAAAAATGCATATTTTTATTGTAACATTGATTATTGTGACTATATAGACAAAACAAAAATGCATAATTTTATTGTAACATTTATTATTGTATCCTCAAAGGCATGTTTGTTGCTTGGTAGCTCGATCTGGTTTAACACTAGGCCTATGTTAAATGCGTGAATTAGTGGGCAGGGCTAAACAGCAGGCAGTGATGAGGTAGATGGGGGTGCTTGCCTCCCTTTGATGTCCCCACTTTGAAAAACCTTTCGTTTGCTGGACCTGGTGTCAATAAAATATTTTATTAGACTAACAAGGACATTTTCAGTTCTGAAGCTTATAGGATATTCTTATATTATGATGACCTCTTATTTCTCAATTCATGACCCTTTAAGCAAGCACAGAGGTTTTCAACATAAATGATAACAATAAGAAAAGCAAATAGGAGGGTAATAAAGGAATGTGTGACAGAAGTGTGAGTGCAGCCACACATGACCACGTGACTTCTTATGGTTTTGTCATGTGAGCATTGGTGGTTCAGTGGTAGAATTCTCGCCTGCCACGCGGGAGGCCCGGGTTCGATTCCCGGCCAATGCAACAGTCTTTTTCTTTTGTCAGTCTAGATTGGGGTGTCAAACTCAGTCCATGGAGGGGCACAGCCCTGCATAGTTTAGCTTCAACCCAAAATAAAAAACACACCTGATCCAGCTAATCAAGTCCTCTAGGCTTATTTGAAAACTAGAGGTATGTGTGTTGGATCAGTATTGGAGCTAAACTCTGCAGGGCTGTGGCCAGCCAGGAACTTAGTTTGACACCCCTGTTCTAGATGAAACAAAAATGCAGGATTTTATTGTACCGTTTATTATTATAACTGTTCGTTTGAATTTTCTGTGTGTCAAAGAATCCTAAAAAAAAGTGTCCCAGCAGGGCTTGACATAAAGCCTGTTCATGTGCTTGTCCTTCGGACAAGTAAATCGTTCATTCATTCAGTAAAAAATGTGCTTGTCCGGAAAAAAGTTAGATATTTTTAATTAGGGGTGTCCATGGTTAACCGATTAACCGTTAAATTGCGTAACCGAGTAAAACATTTTGCTCTGTTAAGTGGTGTCAATGGCGTGCTTTGAATTTAGTTGTAATATATTTTTGCACCACTAGAGACCGCCAGAGCGCTCCTAGACATTTGTAATATCCACAAGAATTCATGACCAGTTTTCTAACATGAAGCGGTCAAAGAAAAGTACAGCGTGGGAGCACTTTAAAATTGAGAGTGACGGGGCAAAATGCAAGTATTGCAATGCAGTGCTTACCATATTTTTCAGGCTATAAGTCGCTCCGGAGTATAAGTCGCATCAGTCAAAAAATGCGTCATGAAGAGGAAAATAACATATATAAGTCGCACCGGACTGTAAATAATTAGCATTAATAATCGCATTAGGGCAGAAGCAGAGCGGGGGCCGCGCGCGCAGGCCCGCATCCGCTCGTGCAGGCGCGCATCCGCTCGTGCCCTCGCTGTGCATAACGGAGCAGAATAAAAAAGAAAGTTTGGAGTGAGAAACTTGTGAGGGACTGAATTTGAGGACTGAAAGCAAGATGGCCAGAGCTGAAGGAACGAGTCCACAGATGCTTGAACTCTGGCGGGAGAGACTCAGCCGCACGAGTCAAACGCTGTGTGAATCGTTCTCGGCTGCATATTTTACTACATGTAGTTTGTAATTTGCAGAATTGGATTTTCTTTATGGGGGCATTTTGTTTGTGTTCAGTCTTTTCTAAGTTGTTGTCTTTAAGTTAATATTTCAGTTAAGAGTGTAACAGACTTTATTTGATCTCGCATAATGTATTAATTTGGTACGCACTGGCGCTCGTTATGTATGTGTGCAATGTATTTTTCCCCTCGGGGCTTGCCGTAGATAGGTTGGAGCATGCGCACTTGTTGTTTTGGAGTGTCGCGGGTTTTGGGGTTTTTCAGGTTGGTGATTTACATGTGTGACGGAGAATAATGGAAGGAATGTTCAGACGGCTGTCATTTTTTGTTTTTCTTATGTCAAAGTATTTTAGGCGAACACTGCACGAACGCTCGGTCACAAGAGCTTTTTTTTTTTCTGTTTTCAGTTATTTTCTTTTTCAAGGGCAGGCTACAGGAGCAGCATAGAGCCCTCTCTCGCGGCTATATGTTTATTCTTGTATGAATTCAATTTGATATATAAGTCGCACCTCACTATAAGTCGCAGGACCAGCCAAACTATGAAAAAAGTGCGACTTATAGTCCCATCTCAACAGCCAACACCCGGGCATCATTAGAGAGGCGTTGCACTTGCGTTGCTCGTGAACTGGAGCGCATCTCATCCTAATTTAACGAAACTCAGCGTAGGCCTCACAGACATGAAATTTATCTTAAAGCTTGAAAGTCTTTTAACAATTTAAAACGAAAAGAAATAGGCTACTCTCTGATTATGTAATCAATGATGTGCATTTCTTTCTATAGGCGCGTTCACTAGGGAGATGGCAGTCGTCAAATTAAACTAAAAATAACCCTGACGCACACTATGGTTAACCGAGTATTAACCGCTAAGGGCCTCGGTTAACGGTTAATGAAAAACTTGAAAACATGCAGCCCTATTTTTAATTTTGTGTTTGTGTTGTAACTATTGTTTATTCTGAAGCAATATTATCACCAGTGTTCAATCAGCTGTGACATATTTAAATCTGCATATTTGTGAATTTTTATTTTTTTATTGAATCATTTCAAATTTGTGATATTTTAAACTTTTATAAAGGGCATTTCCCCCCAAATCTTATTAAATATAGGCGATGCTTCAGGTTTCATTTTATATTGTTAAATTTGATCAACACATTAAATTAAATTAAGACACTATAAGGGCTGTTAACAATAAAATTAAATAATTTACACTGAACAATTACAACTGCATTAAATAATGTTTTGAGATTTGTAGTTTTGAATAGACAAAAAAGAAATGTTGGAAAGTATGTTTAAACATGAAACTAAACCTCCAGTAGGTGGCAGCAGGTGGCCATCTTAATGAGTCGTTCATTCAAACGATTCATTCAAACACTGAATCGTTCAGTAACACACTTGTTGCTGTGAGACGGTTCTGCTGTGTGTGAACGATTTTCGCTGCTGAAATCGAACAAAAGCACTCAATATTGCATCTAAAATGTAAGTAACTTTAAAGGGATTTTAAACAGACACGTTCAGTTTTTAATTGTAGTGTCTTCTCTAACTCCGTCACAGTAGTCAAGTTGGTGGCTTTGGGAATGGCCTCACAGGGCAGCGAAGCATTCTGGGAATTGTAGTCTTTCATCCCCATGGGACAAAAATACATTTTCTGTCTTTTCTCGGTCTAGGAGGCACCAAATTCAAAAATAATTTCACATTTCTACTACATTGATGACCCAGTTTAAATACAGATTCATCTTCCCAGCGCTGAAGTACCCCTTTAAGTGAATGTAAGTGAATGTTAATTTATTGTTTATGGAGCCGTCATATGAATTCAGTGTCATTTTCAGTCGTGATGGTATTCAGGAAACAGCTTAAACACTAGTGTTGTTATTTCTCCTCGAGAGGCTGCACAAGGGTTCAACAGCGCGACCTTGTTATCGTCCGTTCATTATATATTGTCCACCTCTATCGATCGCCACTTACACTAAACTAATGCACAGTCATTCTTGCATTTTGGTGATTTGCTAGTTATTTAGACTAGTTATGTCCGTCGGGCAAGTAAAATTATTTTTCACTTGTCCCAGACAAGCGGACAAGTGTTAATGTCGAGATTACAAAACTATTAAAGGGGTACTTCAGCGCTGGGAAGATGAATCTGTATTTAAACTGGGTCATCAATGCAGTAGAAAGGTGAAATTATTTTTGAATTTGGTGTCTTCTAGACTGAGAAAAGACAGAAAATGTATTTTTGTCTCATGGGGATGAAAGACTACAATTCCCAGAATGCTTCGCTGCCCTGTGAGGCCATTCCCAACACCACCAACTTCATTACTGTGACTGAGTTAGAGAAGACACTACAATTAAAAACTGAACGTGTCTGTTCAATATAATGAGTGAGTCACCGCGCGAGTATCACAGCCCTGAGCACTAACTGCACGAGTGATGAGAGCTGAGGTAATCGCGACTCGCGGCATACATTCACAACGCGAGTTCAGTCTGGCGCGTTTCAGTTCATGCATTTGCAAGCTTAACTTTCATAGAAATGAATTTGAGAAGTTAAAAGACTTACATTGCTCACCATAGCTCCGTTTAAATGATCCTGTCTGCAAGCTGAGCTCTCCCTGCCAGCTGAGTGTAATCTCCCATCCCCCAATGCCGGATTCAAAACATGCGGAAATGGCTCCCTCTGCTGGCTGTAGTCTTTAGCCTCTGGGCAAACATTCCTCCTATGATGCAAAAATCGTCATTTTGCATCATAGGAGGAATTTTTCCAGAAATAAAATGCATAAATCTCTTGTCTCAGGGAGATATGAGGGGGGAAAGCACAATAATTTGAATATTCTCGAGGGTTTCTACTGATACAAAGCCATATGCTAATCGCTGAAGTAACCCTTTAAGCAGCTCAACAGTTTTCAACATTAATGGTAATAAGATGGGAAAAACAAATGGGACTGTAATAATGGAATGTGTAGCTTAACTGAGCCTGCATCTCAATGTGCGTACTATCCATCCTATAGTATGTGACATTTGTATTCAATATTATTTAGGGCGGATACATTGGAATGTTAGTGTAAGAATATGGGAAATGTGTGTTTGTGTGTGCTGCCCCACATGAGTCATGACCAAGGGACCTTTCCAAGTTTTGTCATGTGAGCATTGGTGGTTCAGTGGTAGAATTCTCGCCTGCCACGCGGGAGGCCCGGGTTCGATTCCCGGCCAATGCAACAGTCCTTTTTCTTTTGTCAGTCTAAACAAAACAAAAATGCCGAATTTTATTGCAATATTTATTATTATAACTATTTGAACGGACACTTTTTCTTCCTTTCCTTAAAGTTCTTTGTCTGTTTTTCAGCTATAATCTAGAGAGCAGCACATGGGATGTGGTGCCAATCAATGGTGGCCCTCTGCAGCGCTATGGGCACTCTCTGGCTCTTCACAAGGTAAACCCTACTAATCTCTATACTTTGTATAACAATGCCTCAGTGAGGAATTTTAACTGTCTATTATTGATATGCAGAACAATTGATTTACAAATGAGAAGATTTGAACTTTGTGTTTAGCTACTTGTTTTTTTGGGATATTTTAATAATTTTGTAACAACAGTGCCCACTACTGTTTATTATTCCGAAATAATTTTAAAGTTCCTGCAATTCAAGTCAAGTCAAAATTTAATTTGTTCTGAGTTTTTCACATTACAGTTAAAATGTGTTAACAAATGTGTTTCACAGATAAACAACACAGATTTTTATAATATATATATCTTTTTTTTTTTTTTTAAAACAATAACTCCTTAGGCTTAGACCTTTCTAATGTATTTTAGTCATAAGCTGTCTGCATATTCATAGGTAACCCAGCAGTTTTTTTTTGTAAAATAAGTTTTCTGTAAAATATTACAAAATATTAATAATACTAATTAATAATAATAATAATGATTAGTATTAGTATTATATTGTTATATTTATTCTGACATACTCAATTTTTATTTGTAATTATGAAAATGTTATTGTAATTTTTGTATTTTTAGCAGTAATAATAATCATAATAATTATTGTTAGTCATATTAATATATAAACACAAAATATTATATACACACACTTTTCATTTGTAAAAAATATATAATAATAATAATCACATTTTAAATCGCAATTGCAATTTTACCCAGAATAACCGCAATTATATATTTTCCCCAAATCATGCAGCACTAAATACAGTATAATTACACTTTGCCATTAATGTGGTTGTAAGCAACTGAAAAAAGCACGAATGTCAGAGCATGTCAAAACTTCTAAAGGGCCCCAAAATAGCTCAGACTCCTGAGGGTTAAACCGGGTTTAAATGTTTTAGAAAAACAACTTCCTCTTTCCAGTTCTAACTCCATTTTTCTATTGTTCTTTCATGTACTTTATTCTTCCTGTTAAACAGACCGGCTGTCATAAAAGTTATAAAATAAACTAAGTATTAATTTTAATGTTACAATAAAGTACAATTTCATGTAGACTGACAAAAGAAAAAGGGCTGTTGCATTGGCCGGGAATCGAACCCGGGCCTCCCGCGTGGCAGGCGAGAATTCTACCACTGAACCACCAATGCTCACAAGACAGGGATAGGGTACATTCTGTGGTCATGTGGTGCGGTGCTAATGCACACGTGGCTTCTTAAATGCAATTACAGCAAGTCAGTCAATAGAGTTTTATAGAACAGGTCAGAGTTTTCAAATTGAAAAATGTTAAACGCACGAGAGAGCTTAAAAAAACAAGTGGGAGGGAACTAAAGGAATGTGTAGCGTAACTGAGAGTATGTGTGTGCGTGCGCACAGATGAGCAACAAGCCTCCCACATTCCTGAATTGTGAGCATTGGTGGTTCAGTGGTAGAATTCTCGCCTGCCACGCGGGAGGCCCGGGTTCGATTCCCGGCCAATGCAACAGTCCTTTTGTTTAGTCAGTCCAGACAAAACAAAAAAAACATTACTTTATTTTAACATTAAAATGCTTACTTGGCTTACAAGCCTGCCTGTTTAACAGACAGAATGAAGAACATAAAGGACCAACAGAAAAAGTGTAGTTAGGAAGGATCAGTTGTAGTTGTTTTTCTAACACATTTAAAAACATAGTTTAACACAGTTAATGCATCTGATCAAGTATCCATGGTTTTAATCCTAAAAATGGAACTTTAAAATAAATGTGTTGTTTTAAAAATGTATGCTGAAAACACTCTATCCAATGAGTTTTCCACTGCAGAAGGTTTGTTTTCTCCACCAGAGCTTGTGATATTGTCTGCAGATTTATAAAAATGTTTATTCTGTTAATGGTTTTAAAGATTTGCTCAGTCTGAATGAAATAAGCAGGAGCTTTCTCTCAGTCCACAGTGTAAACTAGTTTCACTGGGCTATTTTTAAACTGGGATAACTGCATGTGCAGCAGTTTAATGGACAACAAGACTTTTTCATTACGCATATAAACATAAACTTTCTCTCTCATTCACAGTGCACATTATATTTTAAATTAACTGCTTTCATTGTGGCAACAGGTCCCTGGCAAATGGACAAATTAAAATGATTGTTTTATCCAGAATACACAACTGTATTTTAATAAGCTGCCGTTTGGCAGATGTCTCTATTTTTCGTATAACTGCTGAATGCACTTTGATGATAGGAAAGCTGTAGCAAGGCAAGTGAATGTGCATTTGAGAGAGAGAGAGAGAGAGAGAGAGAGAGAGAGAGAGAGAGAGAGAGAGAGAGAGAGAGAGAGATTCAGAGTGAGAGTTCAGTCTGCATAATGAGATGGCCTTTCTCTTATGGTTTCATGAATCAAAAAGTGGATTTCTGCTTTTTTTCAAAAAGTGGCTTCACTGACCCCAAACTTGTGACCCAAAATTTTATAGTAATCTGCTCATAATCACAATAGTTGATAGCAGTAGTAAAGAGAGTAGTTGTCAGTAGTTTTATACTCAAGTCCGAGTCATGAAACAGCAGTGTAACTAGGCTTGTGTCTGTTCTCCATGGAGTCCTTTTTAGAGGCAGTGTATTGCTTGGCTGTTTACACAGGATAATATGGGCTCCTGTGATGCTAGGAAATTGGTGTCCAACTTTTGCTCAGCCTGAGATGATGTAACGCCACAAATGCTTGCACAGGATCTCATATCGTACTTATTTCACTTCTCTACATTTTGCAGGATGATATCTACATGTTTGGTGGGAAGCTGGAGGCAGGCTCCGGAAACGTAACCGATGAACTGTGGCTGTTTGATATACATAGCCGTTCCTGGTCCCTCAGGGCAGCCAGTCCTGTGCTGCAGGCCCAACACTTCGCTGTGGAAGGACATACTGCTCACATAGTGGACAATAGAAATGGAGAGCCCATCATGGTGGTGCTTTTTGGCTATTCACCAAGTTATAGCTACCTCAGCCACGTCCAGGAGTACAACATTCGTGAGTTCCAATATGTACCTGTTATTGAGAAAAATATTCCTCACATTATCTGATGGGGCATTCAAGTCTTGTCAGAAAGATTTTATTTACAAGTTAAATGCACATGAAGATCACCACAAAGTCGTAATAATGAGTGAGAAACTTTGAATTTTCTTTAAGCCCAATGTTTCCGAGGTGAATGAAAACCTAAAACAAAAACACACTGATGCACATTCTTTATTCGTCACTTTGTAGATTTAGAGTTATAAAATATTATTGAATTGCATGCCATCTTCCCAGACTTGAATGCAGCGTGAGTGTGTTGTTTCATGACAGTTTTAAGATTTATGTGTTGATGTCAATTTGACAAATGCAGACAGTGCCTCTGGCTTCCAGCAGATGGCAGTGTATTATAACGTTATAGGCACAGCACTTTAGTGAGGACATGGCCAGACTCATTAAAGTGAAGGTTCTCTTCTTTCAGTGGTGTTTTCTAGTCGTCTCACTCCACTCTCTGTCACAAACACACACCCACTCAAAGGCACACTCATGCTTTAGGTCATTAAGAAGTGGTAGTACCTGAACTGCACTGTCTGGGATTGAACAATGATTAATGTCTCTGAGCTCTGTTAAGACTCCACTTAAATCTTTCTTTCTTATGCTCTCGCTTTCCCCCACTCGCTTTTTCTCCATTCGTACTCTCTAAATGAATAAATGAGTTCATTAGAGCTGCTGAAAATGATGGCAATCGCACCACACTGTGTATCTGTGAACATAAAAAATGAGTGATGCAATATATGAAGAGAAGCTTTCCTAAACTTGAGATCGGTATAATTTCAGTGATGTAACAGGCCAGGATATGAAAGGCAGAGATCGCATATCCTCTGTTTCTGTAACACTTAGTCATGTGTAATATTTAAAGATGTTCTACCAGTGAGCACCTAACCTCGATCTTGAATTTAGACTAGCATATAAAATGTCAGCATGTTAGGTGTAGTTAGCAATGCAAAATTGTTTTAACATTTTGGTGTATTTAATATATTTAGTTTATTTCCCATTTTGTATGAAATGTAAATGTCACATGTTGTGTTGCCAAGAAACTCCCCCCCCCCCCCCCCCCCAAAACATTGTTGCATTGGCCGGGAATCGAACCCGGGCCTCCCGCGTGGCAGGCGAGAATTCTACCACTGAACCACCAATGCTCACATAACGAATTAATACTGCTGACACGTGCTCTTCCTCGACTGTTCCATTATAATTTCTATTTCAGTTCTTTCCACTCTGATTTTGACTGATTTCTTCTTTGATTTTTCTATCTGTCCCTCACTTTACTAACAAACTTACTCTGAGCGATTTTAATGGTCTTCCATGTTAGATATTTCAATAGACCATCACAATGCCAGGTTTTAAGCCTATGTGCATGTAAGCTCAAAATAGTTGTTATCAGTTAAACAGACTGAAGTATAGAAATTCTACATATAATTTTTAAACAAAACTGCATTGGTATCAGATTGGTATCGGTATCGGCCGATACTCAGAATTTTTTATATCGGATCGGTTCTGAAAAAAAAGGTATCCGTGTATCTCTATTATCTAAAGATCAAGCATAATAACAGAAACCATGAATAATCTTGGAGAGAGTTTCATCGTGTTGATGGTCGTAATTGAATGCTGAATGGAGAGTGACTGAGCCGCAGCGGAGGGAAGTATGCATTGAAGTGAACTTTAATTTAATGACTTAAATATTCATTTGTACTCACATTAAACTATGGAATGGCTTCAGAACATTTATAATATAGTGCACAAATCGTTGATGATGCTTTATAATGTTTTTGGGCCTTTTGTGGGGCATTAGGGCTTAACAATAACAGCATATTATATGCACAGTATCGGATTTGGATCGGTTCTGTCTGACCGATACCCGATCGGGCAAATAATGGCGGATCGGAGCTGATACCAATGCTGAGTATCGGATCAGTGCATCCTTAATCCAGTCCAATCTACTTATATAGCACAATATAACAACATGGTTGACCACAAGGCTGTACAATGTAATGAAATAAAATAAAAAGTTTTACAGAAAATAACCACAAATTTTGTAAAAACATCATTACACACCATTCAAGAAGAACTCAGACGAGTAACTACAGCGACAGCACCTTGATACTCACACCTGATCATATGCGCTAAGAAAGGCTTAATCTCAACAATCATTCTTAGTTGAGTAAAGCTAGCTTTGACAAACATTGCTCATTTGAAAATTTAATAATAATAATAATAACAACAATAATCTTGAATTAATACTGCTTTTGAAAAATGTTCTATCGTAAAACTTTTCTGTACTACATCTGTACATTTTAAAACTGTCCACTTTACACTGGATTTACCAGATTTTTTTTTACATGATTTAAAGAAACATGTTTTCCTTTTTACGCCTAAATCTATGTTCCTTTTTCAAAAGAAGCATTATTTTTTTAATTTTTTTTTTTACTTTCTCATGCTACCCTGCATCATATTGTTTGTATAAGTGTGATACTAGATACACTCCCTTTCAAAAGATTTGAATTGGTAAATATTTTATTCAGCAAGGACAAATTAAATTACATTTATAGTATTACAGTATTATAAGAAATGTTTCATGAGCATGAATTCAGCATATAAGAATGATTTCTGAATTATAATGTAACATATGCACTGAGGCTAACGTCTAACTTTATGTCAGGCTCTAACTCCTGGACGGTGGCAGAGACAAATGGGGCACTGGTGCAGGGAGGATATGGACACAGCAGCGTTTATGACAGCTCCTCACATTCCATATATGTCCATGGAGGATACAAAGCCCTCCCTGCCAACAAATATGGCCTAGTGGATCATTTATACCGCTATCAGGTCCACACGCACACCTGGTGAGTATCCACACTTTGTACGTTATACTCTTTAACTTTGCAGATGTGTGTAGCGTGCATGTGTATCATTGTGTGACTATGACTAACCATTTCAGCCTCTGCCCTCATAAAAACAACAATAAAAAAAACTAAACAAATATTTTTCATCCATACACAAATCAGACCCTTAGCGCACATGTGAGCAGGAATCACATCTTCTCTAAGCCGGTGAGTGTGCTGACCAAGACTTCCTGACATGTGTGAAATATGACAGTATTTACAAATAAGCTGTTAGTGACACTATAAATGATGCCAGCTTGCTGTTGCCAGGCTGAGTTCTTTGGTTTAGTCCAAGAGGACTGAATCCAACTTGCCAGACCTTTCACAGGCATTTTTACACATCTTTTACCTGTAAAACATTTTAAAGGAGTATAAAAAATATTATTTTCCCCCCATCATGTTGTTCCAAACTTGTAGGACTTTTTTTTCTGTGGAACACAGCATAAGATATTTAGAAAAATGGAAACAGAAACATTTTGTTTAAATACAAAGATTATATATATATATATAATGTTCCATAGTTAAAAATGCATTCATACAGGTTTGAAATGACATGATGAATAAATGATGATGATTTACATTTTTGGATAAACTGTCCCTTTAAAACACTAATTCCGTGGTTTTATATAAGTGTGCCAACCTGTTCAGGCTGGTCTATTGGCTGGTTTTAGAGGGGGAGAACTAAAGACCAGCTGGACCATACTGAGAGACCAGTTTAATCCATTTAATTAATCAATTTAATTAAGACCAGCTAATTGCCATTTAAACCAGCTATGGACCAGTTTAGGATGATTTAAGAGTTTTATTCAGCAAGTAAATGTAGACTTTATGCACCACTAGTTGCACCAAATAGAAAACTATTTTTGTTTTTTGTTTTGTTTTTAACACTGACAAGTTTACTTTCACCTGTCTTCTATTGCTAAGGCAAACAGGTAGTCCCACTCGAAACTCATCAATGTCACATCTGATCTGTCTGGTTGTTCATACAGATGGATTGTATCCTCTTTTGATGGATGCTACTGGTTGTGATTTTGTCAAGGTGTTAACGTTCAGTTTATTTGTTAAAAACAAATCCTCCGCTGACCCTGGTAGGCTATGCTTCATGATGGCACTGCTGGCACTGTTGGAGGATTACGGCAAGGGCAGAATAAGAAGAGAACAAGTTTTCATCTAAGGACATTATCAGCAAAACTGCATGAATTTGATTTGATTTGAAGTGTTTAAAGTTAACGAAATATTTGTAATGACCCTAAAATAACACTTTATTTATTTATCTTTTTATGGATATTTTGATATATTTATTCTACAACATAAAAAGGATATTGAATGATATTCAGCAATGTAATGTGTAAGGCACAAATGGCATTTATAGTCCGTATCTAATATTTTTCAATGTCTTACCTTTGACAGTGTTAAATATGGTGTCACGTGGATGGAATATGCATGCAAATGATATGCAGATGAGGTCATGCATTGAAAAACTAGGCCTTGTCAGCTCCATATATGGTGATTTCGGGGAGGAGACAGGGTGGAGAAGCACTACAGCACAATCTGCTGCTGGCTGTGATTTATATAGGGATTTTTGCACAGGTTCTGGTGCACGCATGGTTTTATAAATCTGAATTTTTTTTGTGCGTGCGCAAAATCTAGCTTTTGTACGTACGTACACTTTTAGGATGAAATCTATGAAAAGTTTTATTAATGAGACCCCGGGTCTATACATTTTTATTTTATTAAACAAACTAAATAGCCCTTATGTTATTTATTTTATTTACACAATGGCATGTCATTTCTGTCTCTACATGGTCACGTGTTTACAATTCTCCTGTGCACTATGTATTGCGTGTGATGCAGTACCCCCCCCCCCCCCCCCCACACACACACACACTCACACACAGACAGACAGACAGACAGACACGTGCACACAGGTGAGCACACTCCCACCAGCGGACATAGAGCTTTCACCTGAAAATATGTTGCGCCAGCCACCTTAAAAGCAGACAAAAATATGTGTTATTTAAATAAGTGGTGAAGATGCAACACTCGCTCTCATGGCTCTAGACTAGCAAATGCGACAATTTTTGGATAATGGGAGAGTTACAATTTCACAAGGTCGCATTGGTGCGAGTGCATAATGCTTTCGTGCTTTGGCTGGCAGCGAGCCAGACAGAGACGGATGCACTCAGCGCACTTGATGGCAGCTATTCATTGTTTTCAACCACATAAGGTTTATTTTACATTTAAATATACTAGCAAAACAATACATTTATAGTTGCAAAATACAGTGATGTCTATTGAAGCAGCAATAACCATTGACAACATTCATATCGGATACAAATTGTGTAAGTAACTATAAAGTTCTCCCACTTCTCCCACCAGCGGTGCAAATTGACATGACAACGCCTATCACGCTTAATAGATCAACTTACATTAAAATATATTTTTCAACAACAAAACACGCTCATTTACATGTATTTGAGAATCGGAATACCAGGTAGTTAATGACATAGCCAGCAAGTGTTGTGAATATTTTGAATAAAGAAGGAAAAACAAAATAATAGCGATAGCTCTGCCATGCAGTGCTATTGAGGCTGCGTGCGGTGTGTCATGTGAAGGGCAAGACACGTCATCATAGAAATATTACTTTAATAAAATAATAACACCCATGGCAATAATACTTTTGTTATATGTCATGTGTGATATGTTAGTAATGTTTTCTTTAAAATTTATGCTTATTGTAAGCAATGTTCAGATTTTTTTTTTTTGCAGATATCAAGCTTTTAGTCATGTCAATCTTTACATCAATGCAAACCAGCATATATAAATCAATAGAGCGATTCATCAACATGCAAGGTCATTATGATTAACATACAAACAAGGGTGCAACCAAATTGTAAGTCAGTGCGACAACTGAGTTACCTCCCACCCCAAAAAGCTGTAAACCTAGGGAAAACACTGTATGCTGCTGACGTAGTGTTAATAGTGCAGAACTTCCGAGTCGGCTAGCTTCTGCGTCAGCGTCACACATGGGGTGCTCATGTGAACAGCATCAGCCAATGGTAAGCCGATGTTCTGACATATTGCTTTGAAAAGTCTGTACTGTATTTACTACTGTATCAACAGTATAGGAGACTGACACAGACAGGTTTTTTTTTCACACAAAAAGTATTTTCGTCGCTATATAATTAAGATTGAACCATTGAGTCACATGGTGTATTTTAAACTTTCAAACTTATTTTTTTAAAGTTATTTCTACCTTTCTGGGACTTGAAAGTAGTAATTAAATTGTTATATACGTTGGGGTCAGAGAGCTTTTGGATTTCATCAAAAATATCTTTGTGTTCCAAAGATGAACAAAGGTTTTATGGGTTTGCAACAACATGAGGTTGAGTAATTAATGACAGAATTTTCATTTTTTGGTGAACTAACCCCTTAAGTCTTGTGAGACCTTACTCAATGTAAGGGTTCTTCCTGTGTTGCAATACAAGTTTTGTGAGTTTGTGATTGTGTGCACTAGTGCGCTTATGCGTACGTTTCTGTTTGTGTGAGTGTGAGTATGTAGGGTCTCTGTGGTGCCATATTACTGATGGCGTCCGTCTGCGTATCTGACCTAGCCTGTGGAGAGTGACCTTCAGACCAACTGTTACATCCCATGAGCTAAACACTCATGCACATGCTGCATTACAATAGCCAATGAGATGTGTGTTTGCTTCTCCCCAGGTTTATTCTGAAGGAAAGCAGCCTGGCAAGATACCTCCACTCCGCTGTGCTGATCAGTGGAGTTCTGCTGGTGTTCGGGGGAAACACTCATAATGACACCTCGCTCAGTAACGGAGCCAAATGCTTCTCCTCTGACTTCCTCTCCTATGACATAGGTATAGGCCACCTGTGATTCTCCCTTCTCTTATTGCACTAGCACTTTCTTAAAGGTCAAATGTGGAATTGCAAAAATAATGATTCTTGTCAAATTCCCAAATGAGATCTTCGGAAAAATAATAATAGTGCCTATGTTTGGACAGTTTTACACTTCAAATTTAATAAAGCTTTATAACATATGCTGCCAGCACACTTTGGATTCATTAACCATATATATTATGATTTATGACTCTTGAGTATTCATGGATCCAGTATTGTGAGATGCGCACTCAGCGGTGCAGTTACTGTAAATTGTTTAGTTCAAGCTGCTGCAGTGTGATATTACTGACAGTTCATTACAGAAAGCTGATAAGCCAGTGGAGGTCTACTGGAATGCACAGTTGAGTCATAATGGAATTTCCCAGAATATTGTCGACATACGCAAGCAAGACTCATACAGGATGCAGTGACTGCATGTGTGGTGTCTGTAATCAAATCTTTGGTGGTACCCTTTTGGAAGACCTCCCAGTGCAGAACCTTTAAATAGTCTACATACCACCTCATCAATGCTCTCACTTTTCACTTTTTGGAATTAAGCATCTGTGGCTCTCTTACAAAACCTAGGAAACTCTATATAGGCAGCATTTAAGGCATCAAATGGTCAAGATTCAAAACCTTTTTGAATGGTATAATTTGGCTCCCATCTAAGATTCCTTCTCTGGTCAAATTCTAAAGTCAATCCCAGAATGCATTGTGCTGGTCAGAAAAAAAAAAAGGTTTACAATAGGGTTGCACAAAATAGTTTTAGCATGTGCGATGTAGTATAGGGATCGTATTTGATCCGTGATCTGTACAGGCCAGCTGCCCCCTGGTTCAGAACCTATGTGATTTGCAGATAAATTGCAAGGTTTACCCATCATAGAGTTACAGTTTATCATTTGCTTGTGTTTTTAAGTCCTTTCAGTTTAAACATATAAGATGACTGGAACTTGCACAATGATTTGTGTTTGCTCACACAGAGCCGAATTCCCTTCTCTGCCTTATCTATTTGTGTTTGAACCAGGCCTGCAGCACTCCTGTAAATATCTGAAGCCTCCACGCCTCGATCACCCCCCAGGTGGCCGGTCCCAGTATAGTCACCTCTCCATGTTTTCTAATGGACGCGAGACAAACGAAACAATCAAATTACACTTCAAATATTTTTCCCCCAAAGTTAGTAGAGGCACTAACTGACTTTTTTGGGGATTTTTGGGAGCAGATTGGTGCTTTAGCTTTAATTTCTACATTTCCATAACTGTTAATTTCACACCAACTAATTCATTGTTCTGCATCTGTGAGAGTGTGGGTGGGCTTTTGATATCACGGCTGTACTTCCTGCTCTACTGCACAGACTCCAGTCCCGGAATCACTACTGCGCAGACTCGGTCTTAAGATGTCAGTGCTGTGTGGGGCGTCTGGAAGCTTCAACTCTTGTCAGTGGAAACAGAGAAAGTTATAATAATAATAATATAATTATTAATTAAGTTGCGTCGTCTTTATATATTTTTTCTAATGGTTAGTTTTTAACAAACATGCACACAAAATGTCTCGATGAGTTTTCTCGTAAATACAGTCAGAGAAAGAAAATGGATTACTTGTATTGTATACGTGCATTCATCTTAAAGGGACAGCAACCTAATATACCTGCAGCTGTTTGTGTCACCAAAGTTAATCAAACCACAAAAGAGAGAAAATCATTAATGTAGCTAAATATAAACTGTATTAATTATATGAATCATATTTAATTTATACAGTGATGGTGTTATTTTACATTTGATTATTGTAATGTCTGTACCTTATTACAGTTAATTTACCTGAAAAACATAAAGCACTACCTTATTTCATGGATATTTATGTTCTATTGTATTTATATATGCTTGTAATTTATTTTCTATGCATATGCACTACCCTACAAAATGACCAGAGTCATCTTAGTCCGTTTAATTCTTTACAAAAAAGAGCTTGACATTTTTTTTCACTAAAAAAATCAGGTGAAATCAGTGAAAAACTAAATATTTTCCTAAAATTGTGCATCCCTAGTGAACAAAGCTAACAAAATGTCAATTATGTCCCACACAACTTAAATGGCAACCTAGGCTCATTGGAAAAAACATGCCTCTACTTACATTTTTGCAAAACTTCAAAAACTTAAATATACATAAACTTCACTGCAGTTTCCAGCTCAAATGAACACTAGTGGCAATACAATCCCAACAAGTTTTATTTCTTTTTTACACAAATGATAATTACAGAAAAAGATTATCATCTCAATCAATAGTTATTTTCATACAGATCCTTGTACAAAATGTTGTAGTGCATGATTTGTATTTGATGTTTGCATCACATAACCAGCTCCTTATATATGGCTTTTTCTGATGTAGTAAACTTGCTTGTAATATTTTTTTTCTTTTTTTTTTTTTACAATATTGGTTAGGTTAAGGGTCAGGGTAGTGTAGGTGGTACGGTACATTCATTTCAAACGCAATAGAGCTTTGAACTTTTAGCGCCACATTTCTTTATCAATCATTTGCCAGAAAATATTGTCAGACTCGATTTTCAGGTAAAACACACTTAGCACCACTCGCTGGACATTTTACTGTAAAAGTGTTGCAAAATATGAAAGAAGTATCATTAAATGATTTTGCAGAAATGTCTCTACTCTTTTAGAGTGAGCCTAGGTTGCTGAATGATAAACAAAAAGTGGTGACACTTCATAAAAAAAGTGTATATGGCAACCATTGCAATTATGCAAGACCACTACTGCACAAGTAAAATGCTTACATCTACTTACAGAAATGTATTGATAAAGTTTAATATAATTATAAAGGGTATATCTTTTTTTCACAGTGTTTGTGCTGGCTATGTATTTTTATGCTTATTAGAGTATTACATTGTTAGCCAAACTCAAATAAAATCAATGGTAAGTCTATGGCGGTATTTGGCCTTAAAAGGTTGAGTTCAGGCAACCATCACAATTATTTACTTAAATCCATCATTAGAGACACTACATATAGGGATGACATTATCAATTATTTTATATGAATCAAATGGAACAAGGAACCACAAGAAAGTTGATTTAAAAGTTTTCTATTCAAGTTTAGTTCCAGTCATATTACATTACAATTCAGTACATCATATTCAACTAGAGAGAGAGAGAGAGAGAGAGAGAGAGAGAGATGCACTTCCTTGAATAACTTCCTACCTGGTTCCCCGTATATACTCTCAACAGCGCCTCCAGTGTCACAAGTCAAGTCTCTAGTGTGCTATTTGAGTTGCTGCCTTTAAAGAGTGTTGCAAAACTTTTACTTGTAATGTTATTTCTCAGTTAGTACATTGCCTTAAGCCCAACGTATACTTCAGTATTGACGTGAATGTTTGGTGTACAGCGGAACTCTTGAGTATATCAAAACATAGATAGAATAGTTTGACTCCGTAAATTTCCCTGAAGCTTCCACAGTCGTGCACCTCTTTCTTTGTGGATTTGATATTTCATCCATGACATTAGTTTTGATTTATATGCTGTTAAATGTTGGATGATCACATTAGCTTAATGGTGAGTAAGCAATCTTCTATCCACACCTTCTGGTTTACGCAGATAATCTTCTTTGATTGTTTTTTGTAAATGGAGATGCTGTGTTCTTTCAGAAGATGTGTAACAAGCACCCCCTACAGTATAAAAGTGAAAATATGGAAAACCAGATAAACTCAAAAAAATTACTGAAAATCTTGTCAGTGGCGGGGAATTAGACTCTTAACCTCCTTGCACAAGCGCTTGTCATCACAGATGCATATTGTCAGTGCCATCTCAAATAGTTTGATGTCATTTTTTTCTGTGTGTGCATAGTTTGAAAAATCAGGCTGTGCACGTATTGTGGTGACAAAAAAAAATTATACTTTGAGCTTTAGAAGACAGGTGCCCATTGCTCCAGTATTACAGATCATATGTAAACCTGTAAGCACACACACACAGCTGAGGGGCTGTTAGCGTAGCTATACAGGTAACCCCAGTATGACCTTTCTCAAGACAAGAACTCTGTGATGGATTACTTCTAAAACCTTTGACCTATGTGCTATAATGTCTGGTCATAGGCATCTGTCTGAGGGTATCTGGTGGTACACATTCATTTCTTCATACACTGAGTGGTGCTGTGTCAAGGAGCTTTTAAAAAGCATACAGAATCTATTTTGCTTATAGGTGTTGCAAGTTCACGAGAGTTTCTTCTGCAGAGTCAGGCACTATAAACTTTGACAACATTTTAAATAATAATTTGTAATGGGCTGATAAGGAGAACAAAGAGTGTGCATTGTTACATTGCACTTATCTTGAAATATTAAACACCAATTAACATACACAACTTTTTTTCTGCCATTCCTTGTAGCCAACAATGAATTTTATGACTGTTGTTTGATATTCTCTATGGCTTACATTGTCCCAGTGGAGAGCGGTGCGCACTATAAGTTTACTATGGCCTTTGGCAACTTTGGCTAATGTGGGTTTTTGAATGGGAGACTTTTACGAGGAATATCAGGGAATGATTTAAAGTATTCCTATCAGTGCTGACAGTAATATTTAGCCATCATTAAATCCTCATAAAAAGCAGTCGAATGCCAGCGGGCCAGATGGTGTATGTTATTTTATGAATCTTTTACAGTACCTTAGACAAGGAGGTTGTGGAGCCAAGTGAGAGTGAGAGAAAGGATGAGAGGAAGTGAGGGATTGTGTTCATTCTTAGTGAATTCCTCCCACAGTGTTTTCTACAGTAGACTGGCAACTATGACTTCCACCTGGCGCTTCTCTACGGCTACGTGCAGTGTTTTGCAGCTCAAGCAAGAGCTTGTGGACTAGTGGATCGTGCTGGTTTTGTTCTGATCTCAGGGAGCGGTCATTTTTGGCTTGGGTCTCGGTTGGCTCTGTGATCAGTCTTGGTCAGCACTTTGTCTGATTGCACAAGTTTGCTTGGACAGCCTTGACTGGCTTTACACGTTCTGGCTGCAAGTGTCTGTCCAAATATACATCACTACCACTAAAGCGCTGGCCCAAAATCTGCTCCACTCACTTAATTAATTAAAGTAGCAAATTAGACAATTTTCTAATCACCAGCAGGCTTCCTGGAAATTCTTGTGTACAATAGCTTCTGTTTTCCCTTTTGTGGATACAGAGGGCAACCTTTCCGACCTTCTGCAGTGAATGCGGTTTGTACTTAAATGACTGTTTATTGGACTGTTTGCATTGAGTGCACTCATTATGCTCTTTAAATTGCATTGCTTTGCAAACCAGATTTTCACTGCATCTGGCACTTTAAAGCCTCTGCAACACTGTAAACTGTTAAGTTTACTTTTACTGACAGAAAACCTGCAGAAACCGATTGCCTCAATTTACAAGCAAAGTAGTTAATCTCTTTTGTGTTGATAAAGCTTACTATTTTAGCCCTCTTTTTAAAACTGAAATTACCCAGAACAATTTGTCCCACAATTTTTTTTACCCGGAACTTCATTTAAAGTGAGGAAAATAAGTATTTGAACACCCTGCTATTTTGCAAGTTCTCCCACTTAGAATTCATGGAGGGGTCTGAAATTGTCGTCATAGGTGCATGTCTACTGTGAGAGACATAATATAAAAATAAAATCCAGAATTCACGATGTATGATTTTTAAAAACTATTTATTTGTATGATACAGCTGCAAATAAGTATTTGAACACCTGAGAAAATCAATGTTTATATTTGGTACAGTAGCCTATGTTTGCAATTACAGAGGTCAAACGTTTCCTGTAGTTGTTCACTAGGTTTGCACACACTGCAGGAGGGATTTTGGCCCACTCCTCCACACAGATCTTCTCTAGATCAGTCAGGTTTCTGGCCGGTCGCTGAGAAAAACAGAATTTGAGCTCCCTCCAAAGATTCTCTATTGGGTTTAGGTCTGGAGACTGGCTAGGCCACGCATGAACCTTGATATGCTTCTTACAGAGCCACTCCTTGGTTATCCTGGCTGTGTGCTTCGGGTCAATAGCTGCGTTTCCATTACAGATTTGCGAAAAACTTTTGCGATATTTCTTAAATGTCGATAAAAAACTGTTGCGAAATGACAGCGTTTCCATAGCTGCAGTTATGCGACTAAAACATATTACTTTCCTCTCGCGATAGGTCATTCCAAAATGATGGTACTTGGTAGGTTTGTATATCTCATCCACTAGCCATTATTTTTATTGGAAGGACACGTGTGTTATCCAAGCATTAATGGCAAGGAAAGCCCCTTAGGTAACTTAATCGGCACGGATATGAGGTGTGTGTGTGTGTGTGTGTCAGATCTGCTTCAAGGTCTTCATGATAATGTAGCATTTCTGTGTTTAGCATCCAGTATTACTGTAATCCTATATTGTCTTTTATGAGTTTAATAAAAAACTCCGTCTCCTCTTCTCTCCAAACCGAACCATCATCTGTAAAGAATGATCGACTCTTACGCGCGCCAGGTTGACGCATATAGAGTAGAGCGAAATGTTTGAATTTGCATGGTAACTCAAATGTTTGTTGTTTTTTTTTTTTTTTTTTTTTTTACCACTTTCGTTATTTTGGCTAGATATTTCGTTTGATGGGCATGTGAATTGATTTTAGAAATGCTTTGGAAAAGAAAAAAATGGCATTTAATAAACGAAAAAAAATTTTTTTTAAATGAAGACCGCGTTTGGAGTGAGTGCATGCAAAATAATTAGTTCCCTGAGTCCACAAATAAAAATAAAAATAGACAGTTTATAGTTTATAATTATGTCTTGAACTCATCTGTATAGCTAAAAATGACAAGATTATTGTAAATTGTTTCATCTCTCTTAAAGGAAGAAGGAAAAAATGAGACCGTCAGCGCTTTTATCGGCCGTGGGTTAAAGAAAACATAGCCTAACTACGAAACTAAATAGGCTACCTTTAGGACTAAACATTAGCCTGTAATATTATTATTTTAATTTATATGTTGATTATGAAAAGTGAGCAGGATGAGTAAGAATCGCAATATGTTTGAGACCTGGGGTCACATGATTTTGATCACTTCGAGTTTTAATTTCTAGAAAGTCTTTCTTAAAAAAAAAATTCGTTTTGTATAAATTGTATTTTTATTTGTATCGATGTTTCATCAATTAATTGCCTGTTTATTAGATAAGAAGCAAACTAAGATCGTCTGGAATGGATTGACGTGCGTAACTGGCCTGTTTCCTCGGCCTTTGAGTAAGGCTGAAAATACAGACTAGCTCTTTCTGTTTTAATAAATTTCTTGAATATATGTCTTAATTACAGTATATATAGCCTGTAGTCCTTATTATGAGAAAATATATGTCCTTTTAACTACATTATCTTGTTATTACGACACAATTGAGTGGGAAATATAATATATTGGCCCTATGTTGCAGCAATGCGTCACCGCAACAGGTGACATGTAAATGCGAAAAAAACGTTTCCATTGCAGTTTTGCGAAAATGTCCTTTTTCGAATCGCCTGAAAAACCACCTCATGAGAGCGTAAAAACTTTTTTGCGATATATGGGAGTTTTTGCGAAATTGCCGCGTTTCCATTAGGCGTGTTTTCAATTCGCAATTTCAATATGCGCAATTTGAAGGGTAATGGAAACGCGCCTATTGTCATGTTGGAAGACCCAGCCTCAACCCATCTTCAATGCTCTGAGAGAAGGAGGTTGTTCTCCAAAATCTCGCAATACATGGTCCTGGTCATCCTCTCCTTAATACAGTGCAGTTGCCCTGTCACATGTGCCCTGTGCAGTTGCCCTGTCTCCATGGTTTCCAAGTGGGAGAACTTGCAAAATAGCAGGGTATTCAAATACTTTTTTTCCTCACTGTAGACTCTGATTCCTGTGGTCTAAACACATGAGTACCACCCCAAAGACCCTAGTTTCTTGGGGAAAGTTCCTATGGTGGAAATGTGGCTTTTGTATAGGTATTCAATTTTCTAAAAGCTAAATTTTAAGATTTAAGTACACATAACTCAACAAATCCTTAAAATCTATTTGTTCTATAATACCAGAAAAATCTCAAATTTTAGTATAATACAGGTAACAGAAAACATATTGTTGGGGAAACACTAGGCCATTTATTTGTTTCATAAAATGCTTTGTTCCATAAAACTATAAATAAATAAAACTTGTATGTTTTTAATAACTTTTAAAGTTATTTTTAAAAATTAAGTTATTTAAAAAAAAAAACACAGGAAAACAAATTCAATGTATTCTCCCTAAGGCTGTAAAGAAGCAGCTTTGTAATCTTCAAATTTATGATTTGGCTGGCCACACCATACATATCACTGTGATCTAGTGAAATGCAGAAATGGAAAAAACATTAAAGAGTTGTAAATAAGTTTGTTCTAGCTAACTTCCCAAAACCTTTTCTTCTCTTCTGTTCTTTATAAATGTTTTTTGTCATATTGTATGCTATGAACCCAGCAGTAGCGGTTCTACATTGAATTGCACCCTGGGCGAGACAGGGGCATCCCCACCAAAATATTCGTGGGGTCTCAATCATCTCACTAGTCCACTAGTCAGGACACTGATTAGGACATAAGTCAATGGGCAACTGGACTCCCTGATAAGTGCCCTGACTACTAAACTAGTCAACGCCCCCATCGAGACCATCACCATGGAAGTGGAAAAAAACTAAATTGTTTTATTTGGGAGTTTAAAGAGTGGGATTAAAGGCACCCACAAAAACAAAATATTGACCAAAATTACGAGTACTGTTAATAGTGTGGGGGTTGAGAAGCGCACTCCAGCAGTTTAAATAGCTGTTTTGATGAGAAATTATCATCACAATGCATTATTTTACAGCACATGTTTTGAAACAATTAGCATTTAATTTCGTATCACGGCACATGTATTGGGGTGTACGATAGTGATGATGTGGAGTACCATTCGTTCACATTAATAATTGCATGACAATTTGTAAGATTTTTCTTCTCATGATTTTTATTATTAATGACACGCTTGTCATTATTATTTATTTTATTATTATTATTTAAAAGAAGATGAATGTCATTTTTATTATTTTGTCAGTCTGAATTAAATGTAAATGTAAATGTAAATGTAAATGAATTATTTTCAGTCCCACTCCGTGTGCAGCTGCCGGGCCAGTAGTCATGCAAAATAAACATTGAAGTCCATGTTGCAAAAAAGTAAACACAAAGTTTATAATTAAAAAGGTTTACACTGAAGTTTATAATTTTTTATTTTTTTTACAGTGGGTCATAATATAGCATATCTTTGTCAGTGTGTTTTGTGGTGTTAGGAATTGTTTTTCTGCACATTTTCACACCAACTCAAAACGTGCGTACACCACCTCCTGAGCTGCCGTAGGATTTGAGCGTGCCGTACGCCAACGTCCATATTGATTTCATTATCTAAGGCCGCATTTACGCTGCATGGTTACGTGACCAAATCCCCCCCCCCCCCCCCACCCTCATGGCACAGATCGGATATGACGTGAACATGTAAGCAGGAAGAAAGTGCATGGATTCCCATATTCTCAGATCGGTTTCAGGCCTCACTTATATGTGGAAATTAATAAATCCGAAGTGGAAATTATTAAAAGCGGACAGATTGGATATTCCCATCTGTGCTAGTCGTAGCCTACATCAGTGAAAAAGTGTTTTCTTTTTGTACAGATATATCTATAAAAAATTAAACACATCTAGTTAACTAGCAGAGTATTATTTTCGGTCGTTTGTGTAAAATAAAAGGCGATCTGGCGCTAAAATGTGTTGCTTTTGAAATCATGCTGAGAGCTTGTTGTCGCTGTTGTCCATGACAGTGAAAGCGGCTCGAGCCGTGCACAGCTTCAGTACCATTGTGGAGACTATTCGTTCCAGTGAAAGCACAAAATAAAATGCACACAAACATGACCCTGCTCTTGATATAAAATCACTGATGAACACATTTGATTGTAATGAGAAAACAAAAAACAAAACAACAACAACTATATAAGGGCAGATCGAACCCACCTCTGGCGTGTTTAACGAAAGTTAACAGGGCCCCCGATTTTCCAATTCCCCACACAGTGAAATTATAGAAAATAAAAAAAACCTTCACGGCAGAGGATTTGTTTTTATTCCACAGCAGATGTGGCAAATGTAATGGCCCTTTTCCACCAAAAATGAAATGAATAAGCCTTAGGCTGAAGAAAATGCAAATTTGTGGCTGTACAGTCAGGACGAAGCAATAATAATAAAAAAAGCACAAATGTGATGTTTAACTAAGTTTAATTTTTTATCACTTTAAAAAAAAAAAAAAAAAAATGTTTGTAAAAACAAATGCTTCATGTATTTGAGGAGCCAAGAAGAGTGCCAGTCTGGTGTTTGCCCTCTAATTATAGCCAACTCAGCCTGTCTATAGCACTTTTATAACATCAGATTTTGGCCAAATGTATTAAACAACAGGTTAAACTGATTGCCCACATAGCTACAATAAACTTGTAAGTTGTACAATAACCTGTACAATAACTTTTAAGTTGGTGAAAATATAATGCTGTACTTCACACTCTAAAAATGGCTGGGTTAAAAACAAACTAATTGGCAACCCAGCGCTGGGTAAATATTGGACAGAACACATGCTGGGTTAAATTAACCCAGTGGCATTTTAACCCAGCAGGTTGGGCTGTTGAGAAAACCCAAAATGTGGTCAAATTTTACCATTAATGGATTTGCTATTCTGGGTTATTCTTGCTGGGTTGTTCTTAACATTTCTCCTGTGTATCAGCCTACTGTAAAACTAGACAATCATGAAAGAACAAATGAAGAATGCATGTTTAGACTGTTAAAGCAATCATTTTTATTTTTTGACAAATGGTACAACACACAAATGTGTTAAAATTGGCAACAATGACAACTACAAACCTAATATATTCAGTCAGTTTATTCGTGTTAAATCGAACTTTTATTTTGATGGGTTGCCCTGCCCTTTGAGTGTCTGTGTTCATATGACAGTTTTCTCAAATGAAACGGTAAATTCTCATGTACTCAGTGACACGGCAGAGGCTAAAAAGACAGCGAGCGTGTGTGGCGCATGCAAACGCCCCGTCATTCACACAGAGATGCAAAACATGGAAGAGTAATATTTAAATAGTATTCAATACAGACACTGGTATATATTCGGCTACAGTCTGGAACCCTGCGTGATGCGACTGAACGCAGCTGTGGGACCAAATATAGTGTAGGCTACTTGTGAGTCGATGCTATATTACAGATAGGCTATCATCACATTTTTTAAATTTCAGAATGTAACTTACTTGGTACTGAAGTACCGCTACTTGTGACATCCCTACATAAATCCATGGTTCATTTTCATAAGGGTATCGTGGTTCCGTGTAATCACAAACTATATTAATCTATCGTCTCACATGCATGCCTAACGTTACCTAAACTAACACTAGTTAGTACATTGCATCGGATTCTGAGGTAAAACTTTTGTCGTCTTAACGTCATGTAAGCTTAAGAGTTGTTGCCGCGAAGAAAAAAAAAAACTATAATTATGCTAATTAAAATGATTGTTAATGAAAACATATGAACTGATCTTAAAAGATCTGCAACCAGTGGCTTTGCCTTTTGCAATGTCCTTTCTAAATGACAATTTGGGAGCGAATTTAAACGAATCAAGGCTGGAAGCACGTGAAACAACCAAGCGTTGGGTAGAATCAACCAAGCATTGCGACCCAGCAGTCCCCATTTAACCCAACGACTGGAAATTTGAAACTACCCAATGGTGTTTAAAATGTGATCAAATAAACCAACAAAAATTTCCCAACAGTCTTAACCCAGCATTTTGGGTTAAAAAACAACCCAGCATTATTTAGAGTGCAGATGCATCCGATGTGACTATTAATTACTGGCAAAACACAAATTCCTGACATTAGCTGGTGTAAAAACATTTAAGCTTGATTTGGGACAATGTTAATAATATAATGACACATGCAAGTTTCTGACAATACATAAAACCAAAATACTAAAATGAGTCTGAATAGTATCAGCTTTACACTTACCTTCAATGTTTCAAAACTCATGCCATACTGGATATTCAGTAAGTAAGGGATAATGTACACCCAGCCGGTTGTTATCGCAGAATAAACCCCGACAGAGTGATCAGGTCTTGCATCACTCTGGTAAAAACCGGCTGGGTGTACATTATCCCGCTTATTACACGGCTACTAGTCTCAAATAAATAATTATTAGACACAAAATATTGTCTCGAGATTAAATACTTTATTAGCTCTTACGCAAAGCTTCCGCGAGGGAAAACAGTTCCAATCTGCTTTAAGCCTTTATCTATTGCTGAAGATTTGCCATATGCCCTTGCTAAATGTTGAAAATAAATGCTGAAAGGGTTAGTTCACCCAAAAATGAAACCAAGCCTATGATTTACTCACCGTCAAGTTATCGTAGACGTATATGACATTCTTCTTTCAGACAAATACAATCGGAGTTATATTTAAAAAGTCCAGGCTAACGTTAATCCCAGCAGTTGTTGTAGTTGTTTGAAGTCCATAAAAAATGCAGCTGTCCGTCAAATAACGTGCTCCACACGACTCCGATGGGTTAATAGAGCCTTCTGATTCGGATCGATGCGTTTGTGTAAGAAAAATATCTATATTAAAAACGTTAAAAAAGGAAACATGCCTTGAAATCTTCCATTGTAACCCATGGCTGTTTAAGCCACAAGATGGCGCCAGCGTTAAGCATAGAACTAGATCCGGTCAAGATAACTCGTAGTACCCGTATGAGCGGGTGTTATCTGGAAATAACGTACCACTGGAATGCGCGATTGACCAATCAGAATCAAGTATTTCACAGAGCCGTGTAATAAAAGACTTTAACGGTTTGGTGACATATCTTTGGAAAACCTGAGATCCAAAAGCTAATGCCAGCAACTTACCTATGATGACTTGCCGTTAACCCCAACGTTGCCAGTGACATATTTGTGTATACGTGTAGTCTGTAGAATGCGAAATGTCTTTATTTTCTCTTCTTTTGTTTGCGTTAATGAGCTTTATATGTTATTTAATTACCACCTGTGGCAGGATCCCTGTCCTGTCCTTAACCCTCAGCTCTTTTTGCCCAAGAGCAGAAGAATAATAAGAAGAGCAGAAGAAAAAATCTTTCTTTCTTTCTTTCTTTCTTTCTTTCTTTCTTTCTTTCTTTCTTTCTTTCTTTCTTTCTTTCTTTCTTTCTTTCTTTCTTTCTTTCTTTCTTTCTTTCTTTCTTTCTTTCTTTCTTTCTTTCTTTCTTTCTTTCTTTCTTTCTTTCTTTCTTTCTTTCTTTCTTTGAGTAACTGAATTCAAGATGACACAGAAAGTGGTTTTCATTTGTGTACCCTCTTGCCATGTCTTTCCCAACACGCGTACCTCTAATTAGATTCAGGGAAAATGAACCCTAATTAAAATTGTAACGCTCTGGCTGAGAGGCGCTGTGAATAAGTGTTTTTTTTTTTTTTTTTTTTTTTTTTGCATAGACCTTTTGTTTTAATACAACCAACAGACTAGGTAGCAGATTGCCTCAGCACAAAAAACATATTTTATTAAGCTTGCAATTAAAATGGAATTGGTTTCCTTCTTACTGCATCTACTGTTCTCTACCTCTGCTCTATCTGCTCCTGTCATCCAGTGTTTCTTCTCTCCGTTTCTTTTTCTCCTGTACATTAGCTATGGGAGTTGAGCCAATATCCTGTGAGGAAATGAAATCTAGGCAGAGCCAACGATGACAATCAGGAGCAGTTTTACCATTTGAGTGAATAGCAGTGTCACTGTTAGATCTGTACAGGTTTTGAACTTAGGTATTGAATTACTTCAGCCAGAAAACTGTGGTGGCTTTCAATGTTGGTCTTTGAGAAACATTTTACATGTATACATTTGCAGATGCTTTTTGCCAAAGCCATTTACATTTGTATTAAAGTTGTATTTCTTATGACAGAATTTTTGCAAGAGACCGCTTACAAAAAGCTTTCCAGAAAACTGACGAAGGTTTCACTCTGCACACGCAACCAGTGCGATGGCAGCGCATATTTTGTTCAGCATCCATGTTAACAGATTAAAGCATTCATACCGCATGCAGAGGCGGTGCGGCAGCACGTCACAGGAGCAAAGCAGAAGCAGCAGTGCCGTGATTGTTACGGTGCTGAGTTTATTTTTGCTGCGCTGCTCACGCTGAATTAAAGCCACAGTGCATTGTTCTTGGTCGAAATTGATTTAATTAGCATGACAAATAGCACAGTTCACCATGAAATCATGTAGTGAAGTGTTCCGTGTTTCACAATCACCATATTGCATCAAGCACTCTGAAAGAAATTAATAAAATACACAAAAACACATCACTGCCAGAGGTTGTTTCCCAAATTTCAAAGGCCTGTTTAAATTCATAGAACTAGAGGCATATCTTTACTTTAAGGTTACTTTTATCATGCCAACTACCTATACAGCATGTTGTATATACAGCATGCTTAAAAAAAGTTATAGCTTGATAAGTATAGAGTGGTATTTCTTTTCAATTCACACTAATAGTGATTCACACCATCATTTTTTGTTCACAAGCAGCTCCCACAGCAGTTTATAGGTTGCATGATTAAACTACATATGCATGGCAAACAAAAATAAATTAAACCCAGTTGTAATGAATGAACTCTCCCTTAAATTCAAAGACAATGTTTTCTTTATCACGTTTCCAGATGCGTCCATTAATTAAGCTGTAAGAGTTGCAGGTGTCAGAGATTAGCTAAAACCTTTTTTGGGTGGCCATTTGGTCTGTTTTCTGAGATAAAATTTTGTGTGCATGCTGGTGTGATCTTAGTTAAACAGCAGCTCAATCAGTACTGCACTCGAGAGCTGTTTGCCACCTGGCCACACTTTCTCGACTCTGAGGGGTAAATGGCAAATGTACATATTAATGCCATGGCAGTGATTTAAATGTACACTACACTTACCTAAAGGATTATAAGGAACACCTGTTTAATTTCTCATTAATGCAATTATATAATTGTTTTGTCCTGTGGACATGTAATGTAAGAAATGTTTCTAAGTAAGCATTGGCTGCGTCCGAAACCTGGAAAATGCTGCCTTCGGAGGACACATTTGAAGGCAGGAAGGCATCAAGCAACATCCGAATCTATTGTTTGCTTCACTTCCTGTCTCCTGAGATACCTTCATCTGATTTTTGAAGGCAGCGTACATGTATCCTTCGTTATGTTTGGTATCCCACAATCCTGTGCTTTCCATTCAGTGATAGTTGAGCTGGGGAAAACAAAATGGCGTCCGAAAGTTGCATTTGCGGGTCAGTTTGTGTGTAAATGTATGTTTTTTTTTTTTAACCAATATTTTCCACTTCTGAAGTCATTTCTAGCGAGAAATTACTAATGAAGTAAAAATGTGTTTAGTTCTCACCAAAGCTTGCTCTGTTTAGCTGTAGATCATTAAACTGTTACCCTGCCTTAGAAGTCTGTCCGAAATTAGTTTTGTGAGGTGCCTTCACGCACAAAACCCTTCCTTACAATTCATTGTCTGATAAGGCAGCGAGGCAACGAGTCAGCTGTCTAATCAACCAATCACATGGAAGTTGCTTCAATGCATTTAGGGGTGTGGTCCTTGTCAAGACAATCTTCTGAACTCCAAACTGAATGTCAGAATGGGAAAGAAAGGTGATTTAAGCAATTTTGACGCTGTATATAATCTTTCATGTGACACCCGTGAAGCCCTTTTTCTCGACAAAAAGTGTTTCCAAACTAGTTTTCGGGACATTTGAAGTATCGACATATGCGATACTAATGAGAATGAGGACATACGTCATGGTAGCTTGATGTTACGTGACAAGTTGGGCGGTTTTTGGGCCCGTCCACCATTTTGGGATCCGTCGCTATCGGTTGCCAGGGGCAACACTGTAAGAGCGTCGTTTAAACGGAGACATTTTAAAATGGAAAATAAAAAGAAATGGTTAACTACAGGGAGAAATTGCTACCAGCGCCAGGCAGAGGTATTTAGAGGAGCTGGATGATATCAAAAACGTCAATCCATACGAGCTGCCTGCAGCAGAATGGAACAGAGACCTAATGTTAGACGCTTTAACTTACTACCTTACACGTTCCTGAAATGGTACTATATATTTTTTGTGCATTCTGAATAATAAATAAACATATCTCCCCACTATCCTGCAACAGTCTAGTGCTCGTCCTCTCATTAACAGTGTTTCTCATACTGACCATATTTTCATACTGACAACTGTTTTCGTAATTGATAATAATAATAAATATTACTTGAGTACCAAATCAGCATATTAAAATGATTTCTAAAGCATCACATGGCACTGAAAACTAGAGTAATGGCTGCTGAAAATTCAGCTTTGCCATCACAGGAGTAAATTACATTCTAAAATATATTAAAATGGCAAACAGTTATTTTTAAATGGTAACAATATATCACATATTACTGTTTTAATGTATTCTTGATTAAACAAATGCAGCCTTGAACATAAGAGGCTTCTTTCGAAAATCATGAAAAAATCATATCAACCCCGAACTTCAAATGTAGGGTATTTTTTGTTATAGTGACAGTGTAAAATTGGGGTGAAATGGGCGATTTCCGTTGTTATTTTGATATCAGCGACTCTGATTAACTAATACAAGGTCCTGTAAAAAGTATGCCCTATGAGTGTTTTTCTTCTCTTTTGCAGTCATCTTTGTTCACTATCACTAGACAGAACTGTTGTTGTGATGGTGGTATTATGGTGATGCAGTGCTATGCTTGAGCACATGTAATGTGTGGCGTTAATCTCTGCTGCTGTCATTAGTGGTTCTGTAGGGAGGCTGTGAGATGTTAGATGCGACAGTTGTTTCTCTGTCTTTCTCTCTTTCCTGTGAACTGTGTATTGTTGAGAATCTCATGTAGGAAAACATCCATGCTCAAGGGGTTGTTAACGGTGTATATGCTGTGTGTTTTCTTGACACATCTGTCTGTATGTGTATATGCACGTTAATGTATTTACAAGCAGGAAAGCCTGTAGAACGTAAAGAGAGTCTTTGGTTTCCTCTCCCTACTGATTAACTGACCATGAGCGCGGCTAATTACTGAATTAAAGAGCGTGTAACGAGCAGAGAGTGTGTCCGATCTGGCAGCCCGAGAGAAACATATGCCACAGAGCTCATGTAACCTGGACAAACACGTACAGTTAAACAGACACGGATTACTCTGTCAGTAGAAAGGTCTGGTTTGCATTAGGGATGCACCGATCCGATACTCAGTATCGGTATTGGCTCCAATCCGCCATAATTTGCCAGATCAGGTATCAATCAGACAGGACCAATCCAAATCCGATACTGTGTGTATAATATTCTGTGTTATTGTTAAGCCCCAGTGCCCCACAAAAGGCAAAAAAAATATTATTAAACAATCAACTTCATGCACTATATTATAAGTGTTCTAAAGCCATTCCATAGTTCAATGTGAGGTACAGATGGATATTTAAAGGGTTAGTTCACCTAAAAAGAAAATTTATGTAATTAAAGGTGTACTAATGTAGTATTTTTGCGGTAAAACCCCTAGGCCGGTGTTATATATTTTGTTCAGTTGAGTACCTACAATATCCCAGAAGTTTCCAACTATTTGTAAATTGTGAGAAAATTGCTATTTTAACTAAGGACATGGACGTTTCAGCATTGCATTTGAGGGAGTCGCCTGTCAATTGCGTCATATCTGCGTTACCCTCGGTTTCGGCTTTTATTTGGCAGGAGCGCTTTACTCTTAGCAGTGTGAACAAGTGAACGCACGGAGTAACGTCATAACATCGTTTTAAACACACTTAAATGTATCTAATATGATAAACAGAGCTGCATTACCTCAAAATCATAACCGGAAGAGCGGATCTGTGCAGGCGCCCGGCGAATGTGTCCCGTCCCGTCATAATAAAAGTCCCGGTATTCGCGAGGCGGGTATTTGTTTAACAATCGCTCCAGCAGCTGTGGTCAGGTCCACAACACTCGGTCCTGCTCTGCTTTAGACTACAGTAACGTTAATAACCGCATGCATGAACGTGATTTCTGCCCGAGTCCTATTTACCACCGGCTGTGATGAGAAGACCACATCTCCCAAGATGCTGCGCTCACACTTTGCTTCATCAAACTACACATTTGTTTTGAATAGGCACCCTCCAGTGGACGGAAAGCTGCATAGTGCACCTTTAATGACTCACCCTAATCTCGTTCCAAACCCGTAAGACCTCCGTTCATCTTCAGAATACAGTTCAAGATATTTTATATTTATTATATATTTATATAATAAAAACATCATCAAAGTAGTCCTTGTGTGACATCAGTTGAAGCTGTGCAGAAGCATGTGTGACTCTTGAAGCATCGGAAATACATTTTGGTCCAAAAGTAAAAAAAAAAAACGACTTTATTCAGCATTGTTTTCTCTTCCGTGTTTGTTTTCAATCCTCTAATAAAGATTTGAACGGTTATGAATCGGCGTATTGATTCATGATTCGGATCGCCAATGTCACGGGATTTTAGCATATTGGCAGTTTGACACGCAATCCAAATCATGAATCAATACGCTGAATCAATACTTACTTGCCTAAACTTTTGTTAAATGTAAAAATATTGAAAAAATAGTATTATCAATGGAATATCCAATATTAATAAGTTAAGTAATTTATTTATAATATCATCTATTAACCAGTATGGATATACATTGTGCATATCTATTCTTTATTTATTTGCATGTGTGCTTTGCAGCATGTGATGAGTGGACCGTTCTTCCAAATCCCAGTCTTCATCGTGATGTCAACCGTTTTGGACACACAGCAGTTGTCAGTAATGGGTAAGTTCTTGACGTGGACTCTTTCCATTCACTGATACCATCAGTTTATGTGCTCTTCCTGTACCCAGGTTATTCTTTCCACTGAATTTCATTTAGTTAAACAACTCATCATGGGTTAGAAAGAAAAAAAAACTTAAAACTTGAATGTGTATCCTCTCATTTCCTTTGGAAAATAGTTTTGGCAATGCAAATGGGTTGAAATACAAAAGGGGTCTGTTTTCTCTTCCACTCAGCTCAATGTACGTTTTTGGTGGTTTCTCTGGTGTGATTCTGAATGATGTGCTGGTGTATAAGCCTGCCAGCTGTGAGGCCTTCCTCGAGATGGATCCTTGCCAGAGCGCTGGTCCTGGTGTTCGCTGTGTCTGGTTTGATGAACGCTGTGTACCCTGGGACTCCAGCCACGCTAATGACAGTGTGCCTGCCTCCTCCTGCCCTGCACGCACCAGTAAGAACCTATCATTTTAAAAGCTTATGTTTAAACACCAACTGCACAGAATTACGTTTATGGTAAATTATGGAGATATTGTGACCTGTTTTTGAGGTTTTTTTCATCATACATTCACATTAAATTAATGTCTGATTAGAAGGAGTCAGTAAAAAGTGGGTCTCGCATCACCCTGAAGGGGTATGTTATGGTGATAATTGCCTGACCACATTGTTCTGCCTACAACAAGGATATTTGACAAAAATAAATTGATAAATGGGTATGAAATCTGCATCACAATATTGCAGGAAACTCGGTTCCTGGATTACTTAAGCAGTTTAGTAGTCACTATACTAAATATTTGACCACAGAGAGCTGTGATTGACCATTTAATATCAAGAATTCCAGCAGGCCATATGATAAGATAAATGAGGTGCCAGAATATACTATACTGTTGAAAAGTTTGAGGTCAGTAAGATTTTGTTTTAAAAGAAATTAATTTTTGTAATTAGCATGGATGTTTTTAATGTGATAAAATATTTATATAAAAAATGCTGCTATTTTGATATTTACATTCAATAAAATGTACTTAAAAATGATTCACAAAAATATTAAGCAAAATATTTTACTGTTTTCAACATTTGGAATATTAAGAAATGTTTCTTGAGTACCAAATCAGCATATTAGAATCATGTGACACTGAAGATTAGAGTAATGACTGCTGAACATTTACCTTTGTCATCCCAGAAATACATTATATATTTAGAATATATTCAGATAGAAAACAATAATTTTTAATTGTAATAACATTCCACATCATTTCTATTTAATTTTTTATCAAAAAAATGCACCATAAGAAACTTACTTCAAAAACAAGACCCCAAACTTTGAATAGTATTTTTATAATTTTTTGTAAAAGTGTTATAAATGTTTACACATCATTTTATCTTTTGGGAATATATATTCACCTGTATCTACCCTACATAGCCATCCTAGTGGGGTGAAGTTTGCAGTACATCTCATTCAATTGAGTTGGACCATTAGCTCTGTATGTCAAATGCACACCTGGAGAGTATTTTTTCTTCCAATAAATCCTCTGTCAGGAGATTATTGTTAAGCCACATATAATCCTATTTACACTTGATACATTGGAAGGTTTATATGCAGAGCCACTCACATGTTTTGCTTTACCTTGATGGCGTGCAGCCTGGTTTTCACTGGGTAAATCCTGCCTGACTGTGAAAATGCCTGTTGATAATTGACTGAACAAAAGGTCAGTTGGCGCATAATAATCTCATAGCGATGTAATTATGATTGTGATGAAACTAATCTCCAGTGATTGTGGATACAGATGTTTTTTTTCTGTGGGCAAAACTGGACCTGAGAGGATTACTGCAATTACCGCATGGAGTTTGGAGTTCTATCAGATTTGTATTGGACTTTAATTAAGTAATGAAATGACACACAAGTTTCTGATGGATTATCCTGTATTGTGTGCATCTCGGAGACCTGTAATCGTGCAGTTTATCATTGTTCTTAGGCAATACTTGGGTGGTTGCTCTCTGTATTTTCACTATTGTATCTGGACTTTTTAGTATACACTGTTTCAGATATTATGCATTGTGTGTGTGTGTGTGTGTGTGTGTGTGTGTGTGTGTGTGTGTGTGTGTGTGTTTGTGTGTGTGTGTAATTTAAACTACCACATTACCCTTCAAAAGTTTTCGATTGGTATGACTTTAGTCCAATTCTCACTATTAACTGTGAAGTTTGCCTCAAACTTCCTAAATACTGCTTAATAGTTAGTAAGGTATTTGTTAAGATTAGTTATTTCAGCTAGGTCAAGGAATGTAAAATAGTCAAGCAGAATATTATTAACTGATAATATAGAATATAATTGGACCCTAAACTAAACACATTCATATCGAAATAACTATTGTTTGTTTAAAAAAAAAAAAATCATAATTGTTAATCAGGGGCATCATTTGGTAATGGTGACTGCCATACCTTGATTGCCCTGTAAGTGCTAAAAAAAGTGCTGTAAGTTTATTATAAATGAAATAATCTAAGATGTAAATTACTAAATTAGTTGTAAATTATATATTCTTTTAAAATACTAATACAGAGAGAAAATAACATATTGACTTAGGTATGCTATTATAAGCCTACATTATCATTCTGACTGCACATCCGAGATAGTTAAATAAACACACACTCTGAGGTTTAAAAACTTGTTTTATTAAAAGTAATTATAATTGATGAAAACTTATACGTTTGTGCATTAGTGCCGTGAACTCCCCTCCTTCTAGTAATTTTTTTGTCCTGGCTTTCCCCAAAACTGTTCCAGACAAAAGTCTGTTCCTGTGTGACAAAACAAAACAAAAGTCAGCAAACATCCTCCCAAAAAGTAAATAACAGGAACAACAGTACTTATGTGTATTATGGTTATTCATGCCTGAAATAAACAAATTCATAGTCAGGACAAACATTTCTTCTCTGTCCTTGCCTCATCCCCTCGATTTTCCAGTTTTCATTTTGCTGTGCCCTGTCCATGTCCACCTCCACAGTTGAACTTTAGCCCTTGCCCATGTGTCATTGTACACACTCATTTTTCACCACAGTTGTGAAGTGTTTCACCTTGAGAGCTCTGAGTCAGACCCTTGTTACCTCTAACCTACAATTTTGGTTTTATGCTAGTAAGTAGATATTTTCTTTGTTTCTGATTATTCTTGTTTTGGGGTTTTTAAACCACAGATGCAGCTGATAAGCAGTGTCAGCAGTTTTCTGACTGTGCTTCCTGTACGGCCAACACCAATGACTGCCAATGGTGCGAAGATAAGAAATGCATCTCTTCATCAAGCAACTGCACTGTGGTATGTCAAACAAGCATTACTATTAAATAGATTTAAAAGCATTAATAGCAATTAAAAATACGATTTCCCTTTGCTGTAATGTTTTGTCAGCTTACGATTGAGCTTGCCCGCCACCCTCGAGGTCCCCTGTACCTCAACCCTCCCCCTGCCATGCTATCTGACCACCAGCTCTCTATTTGGAGACCTGGTATGCGCAAAACTGGCCAGGTATGCAGTAAAATGAAGCTTATGAAAATATTATTTGTAATAAAAATACAACACAGTGTTGGACAAAACTTGCTAGTCACATTGAAAATATGTAACCAGAGTGTTTGACAGAAAGCTCTTTCCATCCTCTTGTTTTCCAGTCTGTGAAGAACTATACCAAATGCAGTGTTCAAGGTGAGCAGATTTGTAGCAAGCTGGCAAACTGCAGGAGTTGCTCACTTAACATCAACTGTCAGTGGGAACCACAACAGCAGGAATGTCATGCTCTGCCTGGTGAGTTCAGGGATGGATGGATGGATGGATGGGTAGATAGACAGACTGAGAGAACAAATGCATGTCCAGTGATTTAAAGTAGACATTTATTTAACTACAATGTCAGACATATACCCTAGATGTCTCAACCCTTCTCCTGGAAGTCCCACTGTCCTGCAAAATTTATTTCCAACAAGCTTCAACACTTTTTTTTTTAGGTGTGTTTGATAAGGTTTGGGGCCAAACTCTGCAGGAGCAGAAGGTGAGTCCCAAGGAGCAGGGTTGATACCTCTGGTCTAGCGTATAGGTGCAGCTTCTAACATGATAATATTTCAGTGTGTTTGGTTGGCAGAAAGAAAAGATAAAAGGACAAATATGATGCAGAGAATGTATTGGATACAATTGAGAAAAGAATGATTAGAGATTTGAAGTATAAAGAATAATGCAAATATTTACAATGGTAGGATTAAACCAAATCTGATAGTGGATTAAAAGATAATGAAAGATTGAGCATAGTTACTCCTAACTAAACAAACAAATTGGCAAATACAAAACCACAGATGGTGTCACTCACTCTAACCTATTGTTCCTAATACAGCTCAAAATCTCTGAACTGTTAAAGGTTATCATTTATGGCATTGTCTGTGCTATTCTAAATTTCAGTAAAAAAATAATAATTTTGAAAGAACTAACTCATTAAACTGATCAAAAGTGACAGTTAAGACATTTATAATGATACAAAATATAAATTTTTTCAAATAATTGCTGTTCTTTTAAACATTCTGTTTATCAATGTTTCCTGAAAAATGTATCATGATTTCCACAAAAATATTAAGCAACATAACCATTTTTTTATCTGTTACAATTATTTGAAATGTTCCTTTAGCAACAAATCAGCATATTTGAATGAATTCTGAAGCATCATATGACACTGAAGACTATAGTAATGACTGCACAAAATTCAGCTCTACCATCACACAAATAAGTTACATTTTAAAATATATTTCAGTAGTTAGCTCAAAAACATTTTTTTTTTTTTACTGACCCCAAACTTTTGAACACTAGTGCAAGCCAAAAATATCTTTATCTTTTTTGTACATGTTTCTGATTTCTTCTTTTTGGCCCTAGACACAGGGAATTGGGTGATTCATTTAATTAATTGTAATAATTTTATGCATGCGGGTTTAATATAAAGGGCTAACAGGTTTACTAACAGCTTGCGCCAGCGCAAACCCTCTTTTGCCTTTAGAAAACTACTGTCAGGATTTACTAAAGATACGCAGTGATAAATTAGTGCTAAAAAGTAGGGATGGGCATTTTTGTCAATTTTTAATTTCGATCATCGATAGGTCTCAAAAACGAGTAATCGATTAACCATGGCCGGGGCTTGTGCGGGGGGCGGGGCGTCTCCGTCTTGGAGATATTAAACTATTTTAAGACTGTTACGAAAATGTATGCTGACAAAAACATGAGATGTCTATGCAAATATGAACATATGACTATAAAAAATAACTGCTAGATTATGATAGATAAATGTCTTTGAAAAAGAAACGAAATAACCGCCTCAAATAACCCCGTCAATGATATCGGGCATTGTGTTTGAGTTAAAACTGTGAATACACCACCCCGCAGAGCTTTGCTAGAGAATTAATAAACTCAGTCAAACGCATCCTATATGAGATTAATCAGATATATGCCTATTACAATTTACATCTGCCCAAAAGGACGCAAATGCGCACGTGAACTTCGCCACGCTAGAGTTTAACAGGCTTGAAAGGGAAACTCATTTTGAACGCGCTCTTTCCTTAACAACAACGTTAATACACGGGCAACGAAACCACAGATCATTTACAACACTAATCGTGTTCTTATTATAATTTTATGTAGCCTACATGACAGATTGGCGCTGAACATAATTTTATTTTTCATGATCAAAGTACAGCATCACTGCGCGTTTTCAAATCCATGAGAAAAAACTTTAAAACAGATCTACTTTTAAAAAATGAGTAACACTGCTGCATTATTAATATAATCAATGATTTTGAAAAAGAAATAGCCTACCTAAAAATAATATGACCGTCTCAAATAACCCAGAGTCGATAATGTCGGGCTGTTCGCATTTGAGCTGAAGCTGAAGAGAATGAACAGCAGCCGAAATAATGGCAGCGCTTTGCTAGCTGGTTATTAAACTTAACCAAACACCATCCTATATGAGATTAATCAGATATAGACAACATATAATCAAGTATTAAACAAGTAATCTTACAACTTGCATCTGTGGAAAAGGACGCGGATGTGCAGATGAGCTTGACCGCGCTCTGACTCTCGTTGTGGATTTCCTTTAACAGCGCGCGCTGATCCACGGGGAGCTAAAGCATGGAGAATACAACATTATATAACAATCATGTTCTCGTTGTAATGCTGTGTATGTGACAGATTGGCGCCGCACATCTTGCACTGTATTTTATGATCATTCTCAGTGCTTCAGGCATCACTGTGCACTTCAGTTTCACTTTATTAGGCGGTCTGGAAGGCGTGCTGTCTAATGCTAACCAATCAGACCTCAGTTACCGGCCAAAATGCCGCAATAACCAATCCGAGAAATATACAAATATATTTTTTAAAGTCAGGGCGATCATCGTTTTCATGATCGATCGTCGCTGTCACGTTCGAGTACTCGAGTACTCGACCACTGTTGCCCATCCCTACTAAAAAGTGTGATCATATTTATTTTTGTGGCTGGCCCTATTGCATAGGTATTTAAATGAATTACGCAAGATGATTTACAAAGGTTTGCGATCGTCAATTTACAGGTGTTTTGCGCCATTATTTACTGCCCAAAAAAGCCCGTATTAAACCAGATGCTAACTGGTAGATTGCATTTGTAATTATGCAAATGATCCGGCTGCATCTGTGTTCTTTAATTTGTGTTACCGGTAGATCACGTGCAGAACTTTCCACTCCCAGCTGCGCTTTTTAGGAATTGCGCTTTCACACAAATTTTCCTTGTTTAGTAAATCTGGCCCCAAGTTTGCTGATCTGAAAGGGTTTTGCTTTTGAAAAGGGTAACGTTAGAAAAGTTAGGAAAAGATCTAAAATTGTTTGAGCACATTTTACTTGTGTGTCCCAGGCTCAGAAACAATGGAAACACATTTCCACACTCTGAGGGCATCTCTACCTGATTTGAGCTGATCTAGTTTGAGAGCAGGACGTAATGCCGTTTGATGTATTATTAACATTTTTTGGTCTCCCTTGGGAAGAAATGTTTTCTTCTCTACAGGCCCACACATTGCACCAATGCTCAATATTTTCCAGTCTCCAGTAAAGTTGCTTACACACACACACACACACACACACACACACACACACACACACACACACACACACACACACACACACACACACACACACACACACACACACGCACGCACACGCACGCGCAGGCACACGCACACACACACACACACACACACACACACTATCACACACAAGATAGTCTGGTTTACTATCTTTGTGGGGACTCTCCTTAGACGTAACAGTTGTTGTTACTGTCTGCATTTTTAAAATGTTTAGAATATATCACTATATCACAAGTTTCCTTATAAATAAATTTTACCAAAAAATGTCCCCACAAGGACTATTGCCATCTAACCCTCTTTTGTTTGTTTCATTATATTAGTGAGGAAATTGAATAGAGATTTTTTTTTTTTTTTTTTTTTATCAGGTTAATGCTATTTTTTTTAATCCCCTAACCCAATCTCTACCTGTGTGTGGTTAATGGAGCAAAGGTAAATGGGTACCAACCAAGGTGGTACATTCAGTGTTTGAGCTGGTCATACTCTCTCTCTGCCTGATATCTGGATCTTCTCAAGGACATGAGCTAGAAAAGAAACTCAATGATCAGCTGTCATATTTCTGACTGATAGTTCAATTTGAAAGCGTGCATATACACACACACACACAGATGACTTTATCTGAGGACATCAACTCTGTAGTAAAGACATGAGTACATCCAACCATGGAAAATGGAGACCTTTGGAGCTGGATAGTACATCACACACGAGTTCGGACCTCAACCAAAAGGTCAATTGGAAGTGCAACAATTATTCAAGTTTGCTGAGCTAATTATAAAATTATGGCTCAGCAGCTTGTCAAAGAACCCAGAGTTTATTGTTCGTTTTCCCTTTTCTTTGTTCTGTTGTTTCTCTCTTCATTATATGACAGCTTTTATCTTAGACTATAATCAGCCACAATTAAAAAAAAGTAACCTTGAAATGAAAGAGACTATGGATATTTTACACTATTTTTAGTACCGTGTGGTTTCATAATTTACTATGAATGTGCATTTCCTTTTGTTTTGCTTTTCAGGGTTTGTCTGAGTGTGGGTGTTTGTGGTTAACCATGGTCATGTTAATTATTCTTGTGCTGCTCAGTGTAATAAGTTCAAAACCCAAGGGTAGCTTGACTCTTAATTTCATAATGTAGTTTAATTTACATTACTGTTAAAAAGTTTGCTGTTGATAAGATTTAAAAAAAGAAAAAAACGTTTTTTTAAAGTTTCTTATGCTCACCAAGGATATTCTTATTTGATTGAAAATTCAGTAAAAAAAGTAATATTGTGAAATATTACAATATAAATGAAAGGTTTTCTATTTTAATATATTCTAAAATATAATTTATTCCTGTGATGACAAAGCTGAATTTTCAGCAGCCATTACTCCAGTCTACAGTGTCACATGGCCTGCTAAAACATATTTAGCATTTATTTAAAAAACAGAAATCTTTGCAAAATTATATATGTCTTTACTTTTTGCAGTATAATACACAGAAATATCTTTTTTTTAAATCAATATTCCAATCAGAATGATTTGTTTGCTTTATAAGATGCCTTGTGTAATTGAGGCCTAGGTAGGAAAGAAGCCTGGTTTTAATTTTTTGTGCTTTATTTTTTTTTAATTTTTTTTTATTTTTTTACAGCACACTTGTGTGGAGAGGGCTGGAGTCAGGTTGGAGATGCATGTCTAAGGCTGAATGTTAGTAAAGAGAGTTATGATAATGCCCAGCACTACTGTAAGAACCTGGATGGCAACATTGCCTCTCTAACCTCAGCCAGGCAGGTAGACTTCATCCTGGATGAGCTGCAGAAGTATCAGCTGCAGGGGAGGGTAAGTCGAGCATAATCACTGGCCTTTGTGTGGACTTTTTTTTTCTAGATCTGCTGCATACTGCTTAGCAGTGTTGGGGGGTATCACATTGGCACATTAAAATGTAAGTTACGTAATCAGTTATTTATGTGAGAGCATGCATTTACTTTTCTCACTTGCAACAAAAACAGCTTCAGCATTCTTTAAAATAAATGAACAGTGAAATGCAAATTCACAAGCATTAAATAAGCTAAAATGGACAAATGTGCTTCATGCAATTAATCTCACTTTGTTAATCAATGCCTTTGCTGCTGACCTTCGATGATCCAATTCAGCCATATCTATAAGCAAAAATGACTTAGATATCTTTTTGTGTTTAACTTTTTGTTTTATTGCTGAAGAAATAGTGTTGAACTTTCTTCTCCTGCTTTCTATTCAGAATGGTAGCACAGCTGAAAGGTTTGTTTGATCTGCACCCTGTGCTGTATAGGAGTGTATTTGCATTTATTTCGGCCTGCGCCTTATTTGTTTCACTTTTGGTGTAAAAGGGTCTTCACGTTTTCCAAAATATATAAAAATAAAATAAAAAAAGCAAGTCCAGCCCATGTGAGAAAAAAAGTTCATGAAAGTTAACTAAGTAATGCATTCACTTTTTAGGGAGTATTGCAAAGTTGTAACAAATTGCTTTTAAAATTAAAACTTTCCCCAACACTGCTCATCATGTATTTCATCACCTTATCAAAAACTCAGTAGTCAGTGCCAATACCAGTGGATTTATTCATGATTCTAGATTTGATACAATGGCAGTCTTTATCTAATATGTTATTGATATAATTTACTTACTTATTACAGTTCAATATTTATTTGTTAATATTAATATAAAAATTAACAACTAAAATAAAAAATAAATAAATCAGTGGCTTAGTTCTCAATTAAGTAAAATGTTTTTCCAAAAAATGTTCAGTCATAAATAAATACAGTAAATAAATAAAGGATCTGAGAAAAGTGGCTGTTCTGTTTCTTTTCTTTGACTTTAATCCTTATTTTTTGTGAAGGAAAACATGGCTTTTTTTAGTCAGGTGCTATTATCCAAAGCAACTTAAACATGAGAAACATTACGAGCATTTTATCATGCAAGAGTAATATTGCCCATTTACATTCACATAATACTTTGCCAAGTATATTGATTAATATTAGATTTATGTATATACTGTCTTGGCATTGAAATACCGGTACTTTTAGCTTTTCCAAAGGCCCTTTCACTCTAAGTGCGATGTGAAAAAGCAAAGGAATAATGCTGACAGTGAGCTTGTTTTTTTTGTTTTTTTGTTTTTACTGAAACAAGCAATTCTGTCTGGGCTCCTGATTTGTTTACTTCAATTAAATCTTGATTGTAAGTATATTTGCCTTGCACTGCTCTGAATCCAATTTTAAAGTGATTCTTTAAACACCCTAAAATGTTGTGACGGATATTTCTGTCTAAGTAAACAAACATTTAAATTTACAATTTACTTGGCAAGTCTCTGTGTCAAGTTCAGATGTAATGCTAGATGTTTCGGTGTGCAAGTTTGTTTCTAAATGTCAGTAAAGCTTAAACTTCTACTTTATGTCAAAAAACCTTACTCATGCCTTCAATAAAAAGCTATTCTGCACAAAATCTGTGGAGTCCCCCTGGTGCTGTGGAGTAAATATTTGTCATGTGTTAATTAAAAGGAAAGGAGCGACTCTCTTCGTAATCCGTTCCCTTGCTGATTGCGGCGTGAGCCTTAGTGTTTAAGCAGCTTTTGTCCTTTGAAGATTAACACAGTTTTCTAAAGGACCCACCTTTGATGTGAAAGATTCACATGCAATGGTTTCTCAGTTGCCACAATTTTTTCTCTTTGCTGTCACTCACACAGACAGTCACACTCACTCCCTGTGGCTGCACAAACTCACAGGAGATCTTAAACCTTTTAAACCTTTTAATCAAAGCACGCAAGACCTTTTCATACAGGGAAGTTGTTCATTTGAATGGAAAATCTGAGGGGTTGGGGTGTGTCAAATTCAGTTTGTTTTGCCTTGAAATGATAATTAAACCATGCATTGGCCTTTTGCCTTTCCCTAAAGAAGAGAGAAAGAAAAAAGTGTATTTATAAGACTATAGCACGTGTTAAACAGAGTAGACAGGCTTATTAGCCATCAAACCGTCAAGGTGCCCTGAATGAATGTCCAGCTGGAAGTCTGTAATGAGGCAAAATCAAGTTCGAATCGAGTTCAAATAGAGGTTTATGAAGATGAACTCTTTTTTTTATTTCACTGAATTTACCATTTCTGCAAATATGTCAGTCTGTTTATCGTTTATCTTCAGATGTCTTTCTGTTCTTTACACTAATGTTTATAATCTAGAGTATTTATGAACACAGAGCGATAACAGCTCATTGAAGCCGTGTTCAAAGGGACTTGCTATCATGTTAGATATGTGGCTCAGTCAAATTTAAAGCAAACAGAGACAGGGGCAAAATATGTATGTATGTATTAATTCATTTATTAATAATCATAAAATATCACTATTAATTCATAATAAGAATTAATAATCACTAATTCATAATTTTCAAGAATTTAATTATTTTATTGAGGCTTTTCTTTTTAAAATGAAATATCAAATAGAATTTTAATTCTGAAATTAAAAACATGCTCATCATATTAAGGTCATTGTATGAATTGGATTTTTTTGTAGTTTTGAAAAGGAAAAAAAAAAAAATCAATAGATCTGGACAAAAAATAAGCATCATGCTGTTGACCCATGATTGAGATTTTTGTATGTTGCTCAACATTTTCAATGTTTAATCTAATAATTTAACCACATTGGCTATATGTGTATGTATTCCACCATGATATGAACATGGCCATTTTCTCTCTTGCAGAAACTTACTCCCTGGGTGGGTTTAAGGAAGATAAATGTTTCATATTGGGGGTGGGAGGACATGTCTCCATTCACTGCCAGCACGCTGCAGTGGTTACCAGGGGAGCCAAGTGACTCAGGTTTTTGTGCGTACCTGGAAAGAGCTGAGGTAGCTGGACTCAAAGCCAAACCCTGCACTGCCAACACAGAGGGGCTGATCTGTGAGAAGCCAGTTGGTGAGAAAAGTTTTCGTTGGTTAGTTTTTTGCACAGTTTCTTTGTAACGTAAACTTGGTGATTCAATGCCTGCTTTGTTCTGGATGCTGCTGTTATACATAAAACCTAAACTGAATCGGCTCCCACAGAAAACTTCAGAGTTCTGAAGAATTGGGAAATCTGGTATTCACACTATTTTACACATCCCTAAGTAGACTTCTATTAAATAGATTTGTCTTCATTTGATAATGCTTTCAATTAGCAGTTTTTTAGGTTTAATACCTATTCCAAAGATGTTCCCTTAAATTTGATGCAGATTCGGAATGGGCCTGCTCATGGCTTTTTGTGTCTCATATGTCAAGATGATTTGGTGTCTCTATCTGTCATATATATTTTTTTCCATATGTGACCCTGGACCACAAAACCATAAGGATACATTTTTTTAAAATTGATATTCATACATGAATGAATGAGGCATTTATATAGAACTTTCATATGTACTACTGTACACCCAAAGCACTTTACTCTCATGTCAGGGGTCTATCCTCAACCACCACCAGTGTGCAGAGAGTGCGAGGGGAGGGGAGAGAGTGCGATAAAGCCAATTCAGTGAATGGGGATTATTAGGAGGCCAGGATTGGTAAGGGCCAATGGAGGTAATTTGGCCAGAACACCGGGGTTACACCCCTACTCTTTACGAGAAGTGCCATGGTATTTTTAAAGACCGTAGAGAGTCAGGACCTCGGTTTAATGTCTCATCCCCGCCCCGCCCCTAATGGACCCCGCTCCGAATCTCAATCTCTACCCCCCCACCCCGAATGATTTTTTTTATTACTAGGTTGTATTAACATTTTACACAATAAATAAATAAACATGTCCAGTTAAAACAAAGAGTTACATTTCTTAGCTTTTTTCACTTTTCTTTGAATTTATTATCATTATGATTATTATTATTTTGCTTTTGTAAAAGAGCGTAGCTTTTGTGTACTCACACATCCTCTCTTTCCTTGGCTGTGGTATGTTTATTGGACCTGTTTGAAACTAAAATAGAGACTCAGAGGATGCACAAATTAGGCTTTGAACGAGATTTGGACACTCCCCCCTACAGACACATGCAAAGAGCATAAAGAATGAATGTCAACTCGTCCTCCCTTCATCTCTGTGTTCTATTAGCTATTTTTCATGTCTTATTTATGTTCTTCTGCTCATTGTGCTCATTTCAATAGTTTCTCTCACTCAAATAATTTTTTTGGGGCAATGTGTATAGACGCTGTCATTATCATGAATAAATTAACCGTTTTCTGTAGTTTGACAATTTTTGCCTATGATGTAATTAGCTTAAAGGTCATTGCAGTACTGACTACTGTATTCCCCCCCCTCAGTGAGCCCAAACCTTACCGTGCGTCCATGTAAGATACCCTGCGCCCTGCGAAACACCTGTGCCAACTGCACCAGCCAGGCCATGGAGTGCATGTGGTGTGGCAGCACCAAGCGCTGTGTGGATTCCAACGCGTATGTTATCTCCTTCCCCTACGGCCAGTGCCTGGAGTGGCAAACTGGTGACTGTGGCGGTGAGTGATCGCTTGTACAATCAAGGACACACACACACACACACACACACACACACACATTAAATTACATGGCAGACTAGAAGCTGGTTTCATGAGTACACACTATTCTTGTGAGCATACACACACACACACACACCCCTTCTAACTCGTTTACTTCCCAGCTTCTCAATTTTCCCTTCTGTTGTGAGCCTAAGGGAGATTGAGTTCTAAAGGAGCAGATGTTGTGAACGCTAAGCCTGCTGCAAAGGCAGGTATCAAACTCACTATAAACTCCTTTCATGACTCTGACTGGCCTCCACTGGAAAAATCTATAAAAAATTGACGTCTGTCCAGCTTTGCACATGAGACCGAGACCCTAACCAAAGAGAAAAAAGTCATTCTGATCTTAGCCTCAGTTTCATCTTATTCAGACTTTTGACTTGGGGCATAAAGTCTGGTCATCATTGCAGGTTTTCTGACCAAGAATTGCCCAGTTGGATAGCAAGAGACTCATATTGTCATGTAAAGTGACCAAGGACTTTTGTTTTATGTTTAATGCCAAGTTCAGATTGCACGATTTTCAAACTGGTTGGATCATTTCTCATTTCACACTGCATGAATATCTGGGTTAGCATTCAGTTCTTGCTATGTTCACACTGCACATTGGATTGGCAACGGGGTTTCACATTGCATGAATCGCAGACAACTCTATTTGGTCAGCAAACTAAGTTTCAGAAGCAAACAGATGAGGAAACTATGTGAGACTTGAATTGTTATTAAAAATATAGACTGCAGAAAGCTTGCAATCCAAATTGTTTGTGCTGATTTTCAGCGAAAAGGAGAAAAAGAATAAAAAGATAATGGAGGAGGAAATGGTTGAGGAGATGTGGGGATCAAGGATATTGTTACTGCAAAGAGAGTCGGAGGTAAATAAATAATTTTGCAATGTGCTGTAGTTGCGGCTGGTCAAGCAAATGTTTATGCTTCGTTTCTTTTTGATATAATTGTAACTATCTATTAAAATACTGTTAAAAACTCTTCCCCGAACTTCCCCCTGCCCTGTATCTTGCTCTATCTCATTTTTAGTCAAAACACATTTCACACAGCAGGATTCTGAATCACAGACAGGTCCAGATATTTAGCATGCCAAATATTTCACGGGCGCTGGCAACTCTTCTGTGATTCTCTCAGATCACATCTTTGATCATTCACACTGTGTGATTGTCTCTCGCGTGAACGAGCATCGATTTGCCTGTGGTTGGCGAGTCAAAATCAGGCCTACGGTCGTGCAGTAAACTCGGCTAAAAGAACTAAAAGTTCCATTTAGTGATGGGTTCACAGCAAAAATGGGCTTAAAGCGACAATTTACACAAAAAAATCCTGCAAAAAATGTACTCATACTGTTGTCATACCTAATAAAACTCCTTGTCCACTAAAACATAATAACATTTAGAACATGTTACAATATGTTCTTTGGCTTTGGACTTTTCCAGCTGAAGGGCAACATTTGTCACAACTTGGAATGCATGCTCAGAATATCTGGTTGTCTATGCATCTTAGTTTTGTTAAGTTTGAATTTGCGTATATCATGCCAACTCTTTGACATATCAAAATACTTTTGAAAAGGTTTTGCCTTAGAGTTTAAACAGTTGGGTTTTACCGTTTTTGAATCCATTCAGCCGAGCGCTGTATCTGGTGGTTGCACTTTTTAGCATAGCTTAGCATACATCATTGAATCGGATTAGCCCATTAGCATCGCTCTCAAAAATGACCAAAGACTTTCTTTTTTCAAAGATAATATTTTTCCTATTTAAAACTTGACTATCATGTAGTTACATTGTGTACTAAGACCAACGGAAAATTGAAAGTTTAAAATTAAAAGATTTTTATACTGATATGGATAGGAACTATTTTCTGATTCCTGCATAGTAATCATGGAACTTTGCTGTCGTACCATGGATTCAGCGGCTCGATGATATTAAGCAGGACCTGAAAGTAGTCCTCAGATATGTAACTTCCAATGCGACTGGCACTAAGTTTGTCTCCTTGCAGATAATGCAGAGTTGCAGCCGGCAAATTGTGTTGTGGATTTACTGTGCGATAAGCCATGGTTCTGTGTGTTGTAAAGGGCTTTGATAGTTTTCAGTCGCTGTGTATATCATTGCTGCGCCGCATCCATGACGGCCGCAAAGTTCCTACGCAGGAATGAGAAAATAATTCCTAGCTATTACGGTCTAAAAAAATTGCACCTTTTCATTTCCGTTGGTTTTAGTACATGATGTAACTACAGAAGAGTCACGTTTTAAATAGGAAAAATATTGAAAGTCTTTGGTTATTTTTTTGAGGACTGATGCTGATGGTCTAACATGATTCATTGATGTATGCTAAGCTATACTAAAAGTGTGTGCTACCGCCAGATACAGAGATCGGCTGAATGGATTCAAAAATGGTAAAACTCAACTGTTTAACTCTAAGGGACTTGGAAAATGAGGCTATTTTAAAAAAAGTGGAGTGCATCTTTAAGTAGTGAGGGATTTCTGACATCCCACTAATATTGGTGTCTCTACAACTTGGTACAGACCTGACAGAAGAAGAATAAGAACAATAAGAGTAGGAATAATAAGAAAATCGAAGAAAACAAATAGTGTTCCAAAGAATAGTGTTCCAAAACCTTTTGTGTGTGAACAAAAGAATGAAGAATGTTTTTTGCTGGGAAATAAGCACAACAGTTCATGTAAAAATTATATTTTTGTCTTGATTTGATGTCTCTAATATGCCAAATCTTATGAATATTCCATCATTAAATTTGGTAATTTTATCCTTGTAAATCCCACTTTGTTGTTGAGACATTTTTCAAATGCTCTTATTTCCAAAAAGCCAGTCACTCAGATTTGAACTCTTGATCTCAGCCACCACTTGCCATTCTTATATACGTCATGTGTCAGTGTGCAAACTGTGGGCGGTTCATGGGTGTGCCGTCTGAAACTGAGGCTGTTTCTCTGCTCAGGCACTTTACGATTCAACAGCTCCTCTAGTTCTTTCTAAGTAGATTTGCAGAAATATCCCCATACCCAAGAGCGATATCATGTGGTCTAAAACAACAGAACCATGCCAAAGGATCTGAAATGACTGATAGTAATCGTTTCAGAAAAGCCTTATGAGTAGCTGACGCGGACCTACCTTGTATAGTCATCAGCAAGTTTGTAGACGCATGAAATCATTATTTTCTTCTGCATTAAGAGGCACTAGAGCTGGTATCATAATGTGGCGCAAATGAGCAGCAGCAACAGGGACGAGAATGAAAAAAATAGATATGCAGTCCAACTGAGAAGCATAACGCTTAATTACACACATATATCTCCAGAAAAAAAAGTCTACTATAAAAACCTGACAGGTGAAATTGCCTGTCTATAGTGTCTCAGGAAGTTGAAAGTCTTTTCATGGCCTTGAGACCCTGATTCCACAAACTCCCCTTCTATTCGCCATTACAGAGTTGCACAGATATTACTGTTCTTTCTCTGTGGATGTGCTTGTCATTGATTTTATCTGGACTGTAGAGACTAAAGGCCTCCAGTGCATTGTTACCTGGGATGTTGATGGCTGTATTTCATAGAGGCGATCTGTCAGACAATAAACATCATTAAGGTCAGCTCTCTGATGGAAGTGAATTGCTAGAGGATCCCTTTTCTTCCTCCAAGGAGTTGGTTCATGGCCTCAGCAAATATTTTGCTGGGTGATTCTTTGCCCCATAGACGTACCTGTTGTGATAGAGGATAATTTAATTAGAGAAAGTGCAGTTTTCATATTTAAACAAAAGCCCACACAGAGATAAAGAAACGGCTTGACAGCATGATAATATGCACCTAATCAAAATGGAAATGAACTTCTTCACTGGCTCAATATACTCTGCAAATATAGCCTTTTCAATGCAGAAGTAAAGATAAAAGAAATACCATATTGTACAATGTGCCAGCGTGTTGCAAGTGGCTGCGTCCATTGTGCTGTACTGTTATGGTATGAAATGAGTTTGAAGTATTTGTAATTTTTTCCTTTTTTTTTTTTTTTGCAGAAAGTTTTAAAGTCTTTGTTTTTATTCACTCTTTAAACAGACAAATGTGTGAACATTCTTGAGGCAAAAATTAAAGCTGAATAGTGAGCATACTTTTTTCATAACTTTTCGCCTCTTTATCCTTTCTATTCACATGTATAATCTTACCAAAAATTATATCTGTTTCTCTGTTTCATTAAATATTGTGATTAAGAGTTTCTACATTAGAAAAGGTTCACCCCAAAAACACTAAGCAAAAGATGAAAAAAAAAAGATATGTACACAACCATTCAAAAGTTTGGGGTCAGTGTTTTATAATCACCAATGAATCTGAAATCGCACATCAAATTTGGCTGAGAAATTACTCCCAAAAGATAATTTAATGTCATTATTGTCTTTAAAAATAATCAAATAGACATTACAAATAGCTTCAGAAATAAATATGTTTGGGTAAACTGAAAACATTTGTGAAAAATATATTGAAATATGAAATTATACTCTAAATAAGAAACTGCCTGTAGGTGGCTATAAATGTCTAATTGAGTCATTCATTCAGGAGTGAAATAAATGGTTTTCTCTACGAAAAAGGTAAATGTAGACTAAATGGTTAGCTTTTTGGTCCATTGAATCCGATTAGTAGATATCGGCTTCAGAAATAAAGTGCTGTTTATTGCTCGAAATCAGAGAGGAACCGTTCTGCTTTGTCTTTATATTTTCATTGGCAAGACTGAGCAAAACAGAATAAAAAAACACAATGTTGTCTAAAACAACACATATTTTTGTCTAAAACAAAATATATTAACTTGTCGTATATGATCGATCAGTTCTGCATTTGTACTCATGACAAAAACAGAACTCGTGTGATACTGCACTCGTTACTCGTGTGATATTGTTAGTGTCTGAGCAACACTGACTCGGGTGCAAGAAAAGTTACTTGCGCATGTGTTTACCTTGGATACAAGCGAGAGGGAGCCTACAGTTTATTCACACATAGCACCAGTGGAAACACTCGTGCTCTGACGCGGACCACAACAAACGTGCTCAGTGTAAAAACTAGACTCAAACTCAAACTAAAAATCATATCTTGAATTTTATGGCCATTCTTTCTGCATTTTATAAGGTTCATCACACAGTTGAAGAGTTGTTGCCCTGCATCATATTCTTTATCAATCAACTGTAGGAAATGTAAGATGACTTACAATGGCTTTTATTTGTTGATTGTTTTTATTATTCTGTATTTTCACTCTTTATTCATTTTTGTTATTTTTCCCTGGAAGCACTTTGAGATTATTAGGAATGAAATGTGCGTTATAAATAAAATATATTATTATTATGAACAAAGTAGGTCTGGGGTGGGGCATGTGCGTTAAATGCGTAAAAAAATTGAACTATATCTATTTAATTTAACTTTTGAATAATTTAATGTCATTGCTGAATATAAGTACCCTGGATGCCAGCCGAATTTAGCCCCGCCCACAAAATTTTTAGGTCGGGCAGTTCGGTCTGGCATCGCTCCATAGAGGAGTAATTATCTCCGAACAGAAACTGTTCGGACCAATGAAATCATCAGGGCGGGCTTTAGACGATGACGGACAGATGATAAACAGAAACGTAATCATGCACGTCATCAAAGGAGCTTGGATTATATTTACTCGTTTATTCCAGATCGTTTATTCCAGCGCGTGTGCAGACAGGGTTGCCAAGTTTTTACAACAAAATCCGCCAACTACTAGCCCTAAACAATAGCTTCTCGGGGGGTTCTCCGTGGGAAAAATGGTGTTTGGGGGGTAAAATGTGTGTTATTTTGTCAACATTGCCTGCTAAAATTCGCACTCATGGGTCTATATATCACATAATAGTCGCTTCAACCCTTGGACATAGAAAACAACCGCGGAAAAAAAAACGCGGACTTGGCAACACAGTGCAGTTGAGCTGTCTGTTGACATTTGACAATGCGTCACTTCGTTGCTCTGATTGGTTTGCTCCATTCGGCTGTGATTATGAGGCGTGTTTCAACCGAAACAGGAAAGACATCAATTGGATAGACCTAAGGTTCGGTTCGGTTGAAACACGCCTCATAATCAAAGCCCAATGGAGCGATTTCAGACTCATATTCTGACTAGAATTGAGTATGACCACGTCAGGCTAGAATATAAGCATTTGTTAAAAAAAGGTGTTTGTGTATACATTAGGGCTGGGCGATATGGCCAAATAATCATATCTCTGTATTTTTTGGTTGAATGGCGATACACGCTATATATCCTATCTAATGATGTCCTAAAAATAATGTTAATATTGAAGGCTATAAACAAATAAAGTTAATGTAATGTAGGCTATGCAATATATTATGTGCAAATTTGGGGTTTAAAATCTAAAAAGAAAAATAATAATTTTGTTTTTAAATTCACTAAACTAAATATAAATAAAAACAAAAGCATATTTGCCTATATTTATATATTAGCCCATTATAATGATCACTTTCATAAAAATATACTTGTAGGTTTAAATTTCCACATATGGCACATTTATTGTCCAACAAGTATTTTAGAAACATGTACACTTTAGTCAGAATTATTGCGTTCCTTTTTTATTGCGCTCCGTCTGTTATGCATGCGGCGATGCTCATTCACGGAAGCATGAAGTTTAGCAGAGATTTACTTTTAGAAGGCTCGTCCTCTCCGGACAGCAATATTTTTGCAAAAAATGCATATTTGCAGAACTTCATAATAATTTCAGATGAAAAATGTACATGTGAAATGTAGGTTATACACTGAGGAAAGCACCACATTTCAAACGCATTAAACAAGGCGAGTATTTACACAGCCAGCAAGAGTAGCCTAGCTCTCAGAGCATGTTTTTAGTGTTTTTTAGTCTGTTTGTATTGTAATATTTTGTGATGAAACTGATGTATTGCTACCCATTTTGACCATTTTGAGTCCTTTCTGGTTAAATGAAGGTTAAATAAATATAAATAAATAAGGTTAAAAATATATATTTATCTTTTAGCTTTAAACTATACATGTTAACTATATCTTACCAGTTGTTTTGAAGCCCTTAATATAAAGCATGTGTGATGTTTAGGACAAATTGTATCATTCACTTTCACTGCATCAGCTCACTCTGCGTACTCCGATATTTTTCAGATGCGTTCATATCGGTATACTGTATATCATTATAAACTGTATGGAATTTACCTTTTTTTTTTTATTAAAAGACCCCAGACTTTTGAATGGTAGTACTCACTTGCATGAGATGTAGAATCTGTAGCCTGTTTGATCTTACTTGGCCATTTTGAGATCACATGTCTAAAGATATGTGTAAGAATGTAAGAAGGTCTTTGCAAAACCCATTATTCTGAATATTGAGGGGGGCATGCCTCCCTCAGTGTCTATGTGGTTTTGTTAGTGACTTCATCTCTGGAAAGTTGCATAGACCAGCAATAATTCTCTATTAAAATCTTTTCTTTTCCGTTTTATGCTTGTTAATCTTGAAGGCAACCTGTTTGACAGGTGTGTCTGTCCCTGGTGAATCTGTCCACGAGACAGATGTTGTCTTGCTGTAGATAGATATTTAATTTTGACATTGGGTCAGACATGCCTAGAACAGATTTTAAACGTGTGATAGTTTTATTTGAATGAAAATAAAACATTTCTTTTGAGAGAGAAAAATTAACATTGATAATGTTAATATAGGCTGTATAGATTTGCATATGTAATGAATGTTTAGGTGTCCTTGGCTAAAGATAAGGATCATTTCTTTGGCTAAACACAAAAAGGAAAAGGAGGGAGCATAAGAAAGTGAGAGAGGCAGAGATGAGAATTGTGTTTGTAATTATGAAACACCTCTGTGATTGTGCCGAACGCACAACACGGCAAAATGAATCATTGTATTGGGCGTGAATAATGCAAGAGAAGAGAGGAGCTTCTGGGTAAAAAGTTCACCTAACACATCTGTGCGCTATGGAAATCTAGATCAAGAATGCAAAAGAACATGCAAATATCCAAAGAACTTCCCCAGAATGTCAGAAAACTTTTCAAATATTTTTTTTCTCTTTTCTTTCCATGTTGTATTATTCATTGCAATATAAGATGTGTATATACATCCTACAGTAATCAGAACAGCTGTTCATGCTGGTAAATGTAATTATGACACTGAAGTATGTTTGTGCTATATTGGTTATTGGCTGATACAGGGATTTTTACAATATATATAGCATTGGTTCTCAACCTTTTTGACATAAAAACATATTTATTTATTTATTTATTTATTTTTATCTCAATTTCTAGTGTAATATTTGACAGCTTGACATAACTAGAAAAAGTTATATTTTTCATATGCCATTTCATATACTTTTTTCAAGTAATGGATTACTTTCAATTTTTATTTTTATTTTTAGTCGGGAGTAATTGCAGAGGCTTTCTGTAAACATTTGTTTTTTTAAAACATTAAAATCCAAACTCAGAATATTAAACATACTTAAATAATATAAATATATTGTATACATTTAATCCACTTTATTAACCAATGTCTTTGCTGCTGACGTTCAATGATCTAATTCAACCATACCAATAAGCAAAAATTACTAAAACCAAACTTACCAAAAAAATAAACACTTGAACATATGTCTGCGAACTACCTAAAATATGATAGGAACGCCCTTTGGAACAAAATAATTTGAAGTGTATTTTGATTTCTTTTAGATTAGCCGCGTCCCATTTGATTACTGATTACTGCTCAGGATTTAATTTTTTAGGACCTCTGCAGCACACTTGCTTCTGCATCCTATTCTTCTGCGATCCAGATTTTTTTTTGAGCTGCGCCGTTGTACAGGCATGAATTATTATTATTATTTTTTTTTATGTTTTATTAATTTAATTTATGGTGAAAGTATATATATATATATATATATATATATATATATATATATATATATATATATATATATATATATATATATATATATATATATATATATATATATATATATAAAATATAATATCGGTTCACTTCCACGATTTGGTACGATTGCATTCACATCAGCAGCGAACTGCACCGGAGTTCACATGAAACGAACCCCAGACTACCTCTTTAAGCAGACTCGGGTGCGGTTCACGAGTGCGTCAATCGAACCTGGGTGCGCACCATAAGTGCTAGTGTGAAAGAACCCTTACTCTGTCTTTTTAAATGTCATTTGCCCTGTATTCTGAAAGAAGTCTTGTTTGATTGTTGGTTTTGGTTAACATTTTCTGTTGGCATTTCGAGCAGTTCTTGTTTTTCTTAAGTTTGATTCCTGCCTGAGCCTTGGATTCCCTTTTCCTGTCTGGTCTCCTTGGAGTGTATGTGCTGTATTTGGACTGATTATATGTGCTTGACCCTCTGCCTGGTATGGACTATGACCTTGGATGATACTTATAAATAAACTGCGTTTGGATTCTCACTCCTTCTGCTCTATGCTTTTAAAGGTCCCATTCTTCGCGATTCCATCTTTCAAACTTTAGTTAGTGTGTAATGTTGCTGTTAGAGCATAAATAATACCTGTAAAATTATAACGCTCAAAGTTCAATGCCAAGCGAGATATTTTATTTAACAGAAGTTCCCTTTCAAAGCCTACAGCGAACGGCCGGTTTGGACTACAGCAGGAAGTGCAGGGATGTAATGACGTCACTAGAACCGTTTGTTGACTAACCCTCCGCCCACAAGAACATGCAAAATAGGGGGCGTGGTCTTGTTGCTCTCCCACGTGGAGAAGAGCGCGGATTCAGCGCTTGCATCTCCCCGTTATGGTAAGAGGCAGGACCTTTCCGGGCACAGTGCGCTAAGCTGCTGTCCAATCACAACACGGGAAGCGCTGGCCCAATCAGAACTCGTTACGTGTTTCTGATGGAGGGACTTCATAGAACAAGGAAATCATCAGGCCGTTTTTAGAACAGAGGAAACAGCGCTGTACAGATAAGTAAATTGTGTGAAAAATACTGTGTTTTTTTACACGCGAAACATGAACTCATGTTATATTGCACACTGTAAACATAATCAAAGCTTCGAAAACACGCAAAGAATGGGACCTTTAATATAACACCAAATCATATATATATATATATATATATATATATATATATATATATATATATATATATATATATATATATATCATCAAATCTTTTAAGAAGGAGCTAAAGATACATCTTAGGCAAACAGTTAACCACTCCACACCCCCAATTATTAGCTATTTTTCATAGTACTTATAAGACTTTAGATTATAAAACTACACTTTAAAAATGTATAAATAGAATGTCTCCAAACAGCACCTTTTTTGAATATGATAAGGTAGGTCAAACACTGTGGCACTTCAAATGGCTTTTCTTTCTATCTTACTTTCACTTCTGAGTATCACATAGACTGTGGCGTTCCCTTAGTGTGCCTTTCTGCCCTGTTTTTAATGACACACTCCACATCTCTCAGAATCTGCCCTCGTCATTAACCCCGAGACACTTTTTGACCCTCACACTGTCTGAGGACCCATTAGACGGGGTCTGGTCGAGGGGTACATTGATGGCCGCTTCTTTTGTCCCTATTGCCTGCATACATTTTCTGCTCCCACACACACAAATGTCTAAAAATGATGGGAGGTCATTACTTAGGGGCTCAGAAAACTTTGTTATAGAAAACCCCTACTGGCACAGAGAATGTAAATCATCTGATACTGTCCCATGCGTCTCAAATGTCCAGCACTCTGAATGTCAGGCACATTGTATGAATACACATTCATAATGTAATGTCACACAACTCGATTTATTTTGAATTAAAAGGTCGTTCAACAACAAACAGGCAGAGTAAATTTCAGTGATGGTAACAATTGTTATAACGTCACTTTGAATAAGTACAAAATGCAATAAGTCAAGTAATTCAAAAGACTTGTGGCAACTGCTTGGAGATGCTAACACTTTGTATTTCCCCATTTGTGAATGTCTCATGAATAGATCTGTCCCGAGAGCCTAACTGATATTTGCATTCTCTTTTTGAAAAAGCCTAAAATTTGTTAAAATAAAATTAGAGATCGATTTGGCAGCGCCAGTGGTGGTCTTTTCTATTGGGTCAAATAAATAAATGTTTTCTTGACTATAAAAACATCACTTTAAATGCCATACTTCATCAGCACTTCATTGGTAGGCATTATGGCTTTTTTTTTGCACTGAAGAAAACAGACCCTGTGTGAATTAGGCCCATGTGTATTGGCTGCCAATACTCATAGGTGGAGTTTGTGTGCAATCAATCCCCAAACTAGTTTATCATTTGTTTGATTATGACAAGTGTATACAGTTTGTAACATATTGAATTTTACATACATAAGCTTCACACTCCTGTCACGTCATGCACGCACCACACTAGCAGGAGCTAGTTTTTTCGTTTACAGGTGACACATGAAGGTATGGTGTATATTAATTTGAATGATTGAAAAGATTCAGATTCAGAATGATTCATTCTGGAAGCTCTAAATATTATAACTTAATAAAAATGTATTTTGAGTAAAGACATGGTTTTGAAGATTTTTTTGTTCTTTTTGCACTCTCATTAATAACATGTTTATCATAGTCTAACTTTAATATTTTTAATTAACTTTTAGTTTATATTTTCAGTTTTTTTTCTTGTTTGGTCATACTACTTTTTTGCCAGTTTAAAGAAAAAAAATCTATTTAACTTCTATTTACACTTTATTTGATGTGCTTGCAAAGTAACTTATAGTGAGTAGAATGTCTCTTGGGGGACCATCATACGGTAATATAGTGTTTGAGAGTAAGCTGACATGCAGTTGGAATGTTGCTTATAGTTAGTAGAATGTGTAAATGTCTAAAGTGGACCATTAGAATCAAGTGTTACCTTAACTTATTTTTTTTAATTTCAGTTTGAGTACATTTAGTACTTCAACTTAATTTCAGTTAGTTGCCAGTTTTGTAAAGTTTTTTTTTTTTTTATCTAATATTTTTTATTTCAATTAAAGTAAAAAAAAAAAAAAAAGGTTTTAGTGGTGATTACTGATGGTGCTGTGGAGGTATATAAGGCTAAAAATGTTGGGGAAATGCTCATTTATCTTTTACTAATTTATCTAAATCTTCTCTCTTTCTAGCTCAAAACTGTTCAGGTCATCGTACATGTGGTCAGTGCCTGGGACAGCCTGATTGTGGTTGGTGCGGAGACCCCACAGACACAGGTCAGGGCCAGTGTATTGAGGGATCATACCGTGGACCAATGAGAAGCCTGAGCAGACAGAGCCGAGAGAGGGTATTAGACTCCAGTATCTGTTCAAGGGAAAAAGGCTATGACTGGGCCTACATAACCTGCCCAGGTATACATAAAAACACACGCTTAAAGGGATAGTTCACCCAAAAATGTACATAGATATATACGAATCCATATTAAACCCTGTGGCTCGTGGTGATACATTGGTGTCTTAAGGCACAAACGATAGGTTTCTACGAGAAACCGAACAGAATTTGTGTTATTTTTTTACTTCATATCAGACGAAAATATCATCTAGTATTCCCAATGCCATTACTTCTGTCAAGTAAGGTCACAGACCCGGTGGGATCATAGATAGATATTTACATAGATGTCTTATTCTAATGAGGTACTAATGAGGAATCTATGTTTTTTTGACATTACTCTACAGAAGTAATGACATTGGGAATACTAGATGAGATTCGTCTGATATGAGGTAAAAAAATCACACAAATACTGATCGATTTCTCGCAGAATCCAGTCGTTTCGTGTCTTAAGACATCAGTTTGTCGCCATTAGCCACAGGGTTTAATATGCATTTTTATGTCTATGTGTTTTTTTACTCTTATGTGGCTAGAAATACACCCCATTGACATGCATTATACAAGCAATGGTTGGAGTTAAATATCTTCATTTGTGTTCTACTGAAGAAACAAACACTTCTACATCTTGGATGCCTTGGGGGTCTTTTTTTCTCTCGTATTTTCATTTTTGGGTGAACTATCCCTTTAAACAAGTGCACTGATCAAAACCTATAAATTATGGTGTGTGTGAAAACAGTCTAATCAAATGAACACACATCTTTGTTTCAGCGTGTCAGTGTAACGGACACAGTGTGTGTGTTAACGGCAGTGTATGTGAGCAGTGCAAGAATCTCACAACTGGCTCACAGTGCCAGATCTGTCTACCTGGTTACTACGGAGACCCAACTAATGGAGGGAAATGCCAAGGTGAGGTATTTTCTTTTTATGTTCATGTGTACAATATTGTTTCTGTCTGTGTGCTTGTTTATAAATCAGAGAGTATCACTCTTGAAGAAATAGTTTCACACCCAGAAATTTTTTTTTTTCCCCTCATCTTCTCACTCTTCCAAGCATGCATGATTTTTTCCCATCCATGGAACACAAGATCATGGATCGCGTGGCATTTGGCTGCGACAAACAAACAAAAAACGTGTTGATATAATGTTTGAGTTCATGAGTCATGTCCAGGTTCAAGTCAATGCTTTTTCTTTGATCAATTTACACACTGTACATGGGTTAAAGCTATTAATTTTGAGCTCTCAAAGTTCACCAGATTGATGAATTTAACCTAAAACTGTACAACATTTTCTTCCGGGGGTGCATCCCCTGAACCTAGAGAGATGTCTACCCAACATAGCTTCACAAAATCCTGTAGGAAAAACAGATGATTTTATTAACTTTACTCGTGCCTAGTAAAACAACGTTTCTTTAAAGTCAGTAAAGCAGTTTAAGCCAAATGAAAATGTCATTGGAAAAACTAGATTTGGGCTAAGCCCCAAATGTTTACAATGCTCCACCCCTGGCAGATACATTAGTTTAAAGGAAAATCATTATCAAATACTGTTGCTTTTTCTTTTGTTTTATATAAAATAACCTTATTGCCCCCCCCCCCACCCCCCACCACCACCCAGAAAAAAGTTCAGCTACAGGATTTATTTTTTTTGCTTTAATCCCTGTATTTAGCAGAATATCAAGATGTTGTTTTCCATACATTGAAAATAGATAGTGAATAGGGCTGCCAAGCTACAAAGAACAAATCCCCAAAGTAGTTAATTTTAATGTGCAGGGTCTGTCAGGACCACTTCCTTCAAAGGTAATTGACAATTTGCATACAGTTTGTATTGGTGGTATGGTTCTGCTTTGGGCAGGAACTCTCATCCCATCCATGCAGCCTTGCATGGATAAGAGCAGGGAGCACAGCGATATAATTCCCCCATGAACAGAAACAAAGCAACATTAATGAAATCTGGAATACATTTATGTTCTTGATGACAATGACATTAGGGAATGTCAGCGGCCAAATCCTGACTGTAGACAAGAGGAGGAGCAGATTATGGTGGAAAGTAATTAGCTCCTCAGCAACACAATGAAAGTTAAAGATAAAAGAAAACTGAAAGGTAACTTAAATAAGACTGCCATAGGCATCGTATTCCTGTAGGTAGATATAGATCAGCTTTGAAACGACAGCCTATATGCACCCATATGTATACATCAATAATATAATTTAAAATATTATTATTTACTGGTATTAAATTAATTCATCCTGGATGAGCGCAGTCGATTTCTTCTAAAAACATAAATCTTCCGGATGCCAAAGGGAAGAATATATTTAAATATTTATGAACATATTTAAAATTTAATAAATTTTTAACATTTTACTATCAATCAAACTCGCATCAAACTAGGGATACACTGATCCGAGACTCAGTATAGGTATCTGCTCCGATCAAACAGGACCAATCTAAATCTGATATTGTGCGTATAATATTGTGTTGCTGTTAAGCTCCGCAAAAGGCACAAAAACATTATAAAGCATCATCAACGCTTTGTGCACTATAATGCACTATAGTGTTCTGAAGCCATTCCATAGTTTAATGTGAGTACAGATGAATATTTAAGTCATTAAATTCAAGTTCACGTGAATGCTTCCCTCCACTGCGTCTGTCAGTTATTCTCCATTCAGCTTTCAAATTGCGTGTCGCATTCGGTAACAACTCAGAAACTCTCAAAGATGATTCAATGTTCCTGTTGTCATGCTTGAACTGAAGATAATGGTCTATGGTTTTGCATAAAATGGCTGGAGTTTATGGCTGTTTCTTAAACAGTTATTAAACATGTTACTTTTTAATGAAATATTATGTATAGCCTTTCTTGTTCTGCCCTATAGGATATGAATATGAATATATGATTAGTTTTCTGTCAATGAATGTATCCAAACAGTTTCTCACCTGTCTAATGAAACATTTTAAACCATCTTTGGTGTTTCCATGGTTTCTACAAAATAAAACAGGAAATCGAGGGTAACCCGGGTATGATGCCATTGATAGACGACACACTGACGCACTCAAAATTGCTTATTTCTCCGGATTTAAACATTCTTGGAAACATTTGGGAACAGTCAACAAAATATATAACATTGTTTCCATATTTTCCAGAATGTCTACTGGGAAGCACAATACTTTAATGGTTGTATAAATGTGTGCGTACATGTATTGACAAAAAAATTGCCACTATCTTTTTCCTTTTTTATTTAAATGGCGTTCCAGATTGTTTCGCCAGGCCAGATTTGAATGTGCAGAGGTGTGATAAGTAATAATGGTGTTGCAATGATAGATAATGGGTGAGTCTGTCCAATTTCAGCCTGGGAAATCTGGAAAGGTGAGGCATGAGCAGAGGATCTTAGAACTTTCATTATTTGTTAAACTACCCCTTTATAGTGTGTGACCACGCTATATCAAACTGAAATCGATGCCGTAGTTAATTCATAAACAGTGTGCCTGCATCCAGATGTACCACAGGATATCCCAGTGTCCCCCATCTAATTTTGTTGTAATGGTTAGTGTGGCCATATTTCATTACAAGTGCAGAATTCAACCTGACGCAAATTGTATTGATTTGATGTGGGCTCCTCGTGTTAGTTCATCACTGTGGCTTTTCTCCTGGTTTCCAATCGCTGAGTTTATATACAAGCATCATCGCTCTTAGAGATGAAACTGCATCGAGAGGTATAGAAGGGTAGCAGAGAGGCAAAGAGGCGCAAGGAAGGTGGTGTAATAACATCATTCTCTGTCGGACAGATGCGCGCTTTCTCCACATTCTGTGACTTTAAATCACTCTTAATCATTTTCTTATTTCCTGGAGTTGACTGCCGCCCCACCTCTTTGCCTATACGAGCGGTCCAGTGCTCACAGCAGAGATTTGATAGATGTGCGGCCCTCCACATCTCTCAAGGAGACACGCTCTCCCTCTCTATTTCTCTTCCCTGTTGAATACCTCAGTGATTAAGAGTGCTTTATAGACTGCGTCTTGATGTAAATGTGCATGTGTGTTAAATGCTCTGATTGTGGCCGCTGCTAATCCAGCAGTGTCATTTTTCAGCATTAGTGAGCGGAGGAGATTTACCTTACCTCGTACACTAATATGTTTAAGCCACTGATCTGTTTTAGATTAGATGGGGAGAGATGGAGAGAGGCCCACTGTGTGGAGAACAGGACAAACTGGATGGATATCTCTCACCAAGTGTGTGCGTGTGTTGTCTGAAGGAGAAAAGAGACAGGCCATCAAAGTAAGATCAGGTTAAAATATGACACGTGGCCGGCTGCCCTTGACAAGAGAGAGAAAACAGCCTGTGGAAGATGGAGGACATGTGTCCAGTTGAAATGGCCCTCTTAGTTAGAGGACAACAGAGGGCAGACAGAGTTCTGGGATTTTGTGTATGAATGTGTGATTCAGAATTCATGTTTTTTAAATCAAAGCTGTGAACTATGATCATAGTTGTGTGTGTGTGGGCTTGTTAGAGTTTGGTGGTACAATGGGAATTTTAAGTTATTGTAACGTAATCACAAAAATGTCTAATATATATATTTCTGTGTGTGTTTGTGTGTATATATTAGGGGTGTCCCCGACTAACATTCGAATCAGAATGGTTTAATCTTTCTTTGGTCAACTGATAGTCGAATCATCTGTGTGTGTGAATGGGTTGGGAGGGGCACGATTCTAGTCAGCAGAAGGGTAAAACTATTTTTATTTTCCTTTACACACTGCACACAGCAACACATTTTCATAAAGAAGCTCAGCGCCGCATCTCAGGTATCTCACACTGGACACGCACATTTTATACGCACAAGCTCAATTTTGAATCAACTTCTGACAGAAGAGCTGCACGATGGGTATACCTTGTAGCACAGGGTGAAACCAGTATGTACATTGACGACTGCTTTGTGGCACTGCAGGATTTTAAACAACTTCCTGAGTCGCCGCGGACAGGCGACGAATGCTGGCACCAGTGGGCATACACTCACTGAAAACAAGGTTTTAGAATTTTAAAGGCGTGGTGCGAAGCTCAGTGCCTTTAAAGGGGTCGTATACTGGATGTGTAAGATTAATTAATTACGGGACTTTAACGTGTTAATTAGGATTAATTACGCAAAAAATAAATAACATAATTTTAACCACACTTATTTTTGCACCGCGGAACGTTTTTCAATGAATGAGTTTCGACGGACCGATTATACTGGAACACCAACTAGCTTTCACGAGACACGACAGCAACGAACTATAGTGAACATGAACAAAGAAGCTGATGAGACCGTTTTGCTTGGCCCTGTGGATGGGACATTTTGTTTAAAAAAACGAAAGGATGGAAGCGTCGACAACAGCATGGTTGTGTGCAAGCAATATAACAAGGAATTTGCGTATCACTGCAGCACATCGAGCCTCAAATATCACAAATATGCTTTTGCTACACTTAATGGCAAACATTGCGCTGGTCTGCTGGACTGAAATAAATAAACAATATTTTATTGATTAAGCTTATGTATTCAGTCATTATTCAATGGTATACAAAAAATCCATGTGAAAAATTACTTCTCATTGTTCTCAGGTCAAATATTTATATGCAATTAAAATGCGATTAATTTCGGCAAAGCCTCTAATTAATTAGATCATTTTTTTATTGAGTCCCGGCCCTAATATATATATATATTTCAGTTCGGTACGATACGTTTTTTTTTTTTTTGCTGTTCTATTCTTATGCGACAGGAACAGAAACAGGAACAAAAAAAGAAATGTTTTTCTTCTTAAAACATTAAGAAGAAAATGTTTTAATTGTATTACCCTTTCTTTACCCCTCCTTGAACTGTCACCTTATCGGGGTGGAGGGGTTTGAGTACCTGAATGATCCTAGGAGCTATGTTGTCCGGGGCTATATGCCCCTGGTAGGGCCTCCCAAGGCAAACAGGTCCTTGGTGACAGGCCAGACTAAGAGCAGTTCACAAAGCCCATTATGAAAAAATTAAAAACAAGGGCCGAGACGTCGCCCGGCATGGCGCAGCCGGGGCCCCACCCTGGAGCCAGGCCCGGGGTTGGGGCTCGTATGCGAGCGCCTGGTGGCCGGGCCTTCCCCCATGGGGCCCGGCCGGGCTCAGCCCGAAAGAGCGACGTGGGGCCGCCCTCCTGTGGGCTCACCACCTGCAGGAGGGATCATAAGGGGCCGGTGCATAGTGGATCGGGCGACAGTCGAAGGCGAGGCCCCCGACGACCCGATCTCTGGACACGGAAACTGGCTCTAGGGACGTGGAATGTCACCTCGTTGGCGGGGAAGGAGCCTGAGCTTGTGCGGGAGGTCGAGAGATACCGACTAGAAATAGTCGGGCTCACCTCCACGCACAGCTTAGGCTCTGGAACCACACTTCTCGAGAGAGGCTGGACTCTCTACCACTCTGGAGTTGCCCATGGTGAGAGGCGGCGGGCTGGAGTGGGTTTGCTTATAGCCCCCCAGCTCAGTCGCCATGTGTTGGAGTTCACCCCGGTGAGCGAGAGGGTTGCTTCCCTGCGCCTTCGAGTCGGGGATAGGTTTCTCACTGTCATTTGTGCCTACGGCCCGAATGGCAGTGCAGAGTACCCGGCCCTCTTGGGGTCTCTGGGAGGGGTGCTAGAAAGTGCTCCGACTGGAGACTCCATCGTCCTACTGGGGGACTTCAACGCCCATGTGGGCAGTGACAGAGACACCTGGAGGGGCGTGATTGGGAGGAACGGCCCCCCTGATCTGAACCCGAGCGGTGTTCTGTTATTGGACTTCTGTGCTAACCATGGCTTGTCCATAACGAACACCATGTTCAAGCATAAGGGTGTCCATCAGTGCACTTGGCACCAGGACACCCTAGGCCGAAGGTCGATGATCGACTTTGTGGTCGTCTCATCTGACCTCCGGCCGTATGTCTTGGACACACGGGTGAAGAGAGGGGCGGAGCTGTCAACCGATCACTACCTGGTGGTGAGTTGGATCCGATGGCGGGGGAGGAAGCTGGACAGACTCGGCAGACCCAAACGTACTGTGAGGGTCTGTTGGGAACGTTTGGCTGAACCCCCTGTCAGAGAGATCTTCAACTCCCACCTCCGGCAGAGCTTCGACCAGATCCCGAGGGAGTCTGGAGATATTGAGTCCGAGTGGACCATGTTCTCCACCTCCATTGTCGATGCGGCCGCTCGGAGCTGTGGCCGTAAGGTCTCCGGTGCCTGTCGAGGCGGTAATCCCCGAACCCGGTGGTGGACACCGGAAGTAAGGAATGCCGTCAAGCTGAAGAAGGAGTCCTATCAGGCCTGGCTGGCTTGTGGGGCTCCTGAGGCAGCGGACAGGTACCGGCAGGCCAAGCGGACGGCAGCCCGGGCGGTTGTGGAGGCAAAAACTCGGGCCTGGGAGGAGTTCGGTGAGGCCATGGAGAAAGACTATCGGTTGGCCTCGAAGAGATTCTGGCAAACCGTTCGACGCCTCAGGAGGGGGAAGCAGTGCCCTACCAACACTGTCTACAGTGGAGATGGGCAGCTGCTGACCTCAACTGGGGATATTGTTGAACGGTGGAAGGAATACTTCGAGGATCTCCTCAATCCCACCGACACGTCTTCCTTTGAGGAAGCAGAGGCTGAGGGCTCGGAGGGGGACTCGTCCATCACCCGGGCTGAAGTCATCGAGGTAGTTAATAAGCTCCTCGGTGGCAAGGCGCCGGGGGTGGATGAGATTCGCCCTGAGTACCTTAAGTCTCTGGATGTTGTGGGGCTGTCTTGGCTGACGCGCCTCTGCAGCATCGCGTGGCGGTTGGGGACAGTGCCTATGGACTGGCAGACCGGGGTGGTGGTCCCTCTTTTCAAGAAGGGGGACCGGAGAGTGTGTTCCAACTACAGGGGGATCACACTCCTCAGCCTCCCTGGGAAAGTCTATGCCAGGGTACTGGAGAGGAGAATTCGGCCGATAGTGGAACCTCGGATTCAGGAGGAGCAGTGTGGTTTTTGTCCCGGTCGTGGAACGCTGGACCAGCTCTATATCCTTCACAGGGTGCTGGAGGGTTCATGGGAGTTTGCCCAACCGGTCCACATGTGCTTTGTGGATTTGGAGAAGGCATTCGACTGTGTTCCCCGTGGCACCCTGTGGGGGGTGCTCTGGGAGTATGGGGTCCGGGGCCCCTTGCTTAGGGCAGTACGGTCCCTTTACAACCAGAGCAGGAGCTTGGTTCGCATTGCCGGCAGTAGGTCAAATTTGTTCCCGGTGCATGTTGGTCTCCGGCAGGGCTCCCCTTTGTCACCGGTTCTGTTCATAATTTTTATGGACAGAATTTCTAGACGCAGCCAAGGGCCGGAGAGTGTCCGGTTTGGGGACCACGCGATTTCATCGCTGCTCTTTGCAGATGATGTTGTCGTGTTGGCAACCTCAGACCGGGACCTTCAACATGCACTGGGACGGTTTGCAGCCGAGTGTGAAGCGGCGGGGATGAGAATCAGCACCTCCAAGTCCGAGGCCATGGTTCTCAGTCGGAAAAGGGTAGCTTGCTCACTTCAGGTTGGTGGAGAGTTCTTGCCTCAAGTGGAGGAGTTTAAGTATCTTGGGGTCTTGTTCACGAGTGAGGGAAGGATGGAACGGGAGATTGACAGACGGATCGGTGCATCATCTGCAGTAATGCGGGCGATGTACCGGTCTGTTGTGGTGAAGAAGGAGCTGAGCCGTAAGGCAAAGCTCTCGATTTACCGGTCAATCTACGTTCCTACTCTCACCTATGGTCATGAGCTGTGGGTCATGACCGAAAGGACAAGATCCCGGATACAGGCGGCTGAAATGAGCTTTCTCCGCAGGGTGGCTGGGCGCTCCCTTAGAGATAGGGTGAGAAGCTCGGTCACTCGGGAGGAGCTCAGAGTAGAGCCGTTGCTCCTTCACATCGAGAGGAGCCAGCTGAGGTGGCTCGGGCATCTATTTCGGATGCCTCCTGGACGCCTTCCCAGGGAGGTGTTCCGGGCACATCCCACCGGGAGGAGGCCCCGGGGAAGACCCAGGACACGCTGGAGGGATTATGTCTCCAGGCTGGCCTGGGAACGCCTCGGGGTACCCCCGGAGGAGCTGGAGGAAGTGGCCAGAGAGAAGGAAGTCTGGGCGTCTCTGCTTAGACTGTTGCCCCCGCGACCCGGCCCCGGATAAGCGGAAGATGATGGATGGATGGATGGATGGATGGATACCCTTTCTTTATTTTACTTAAAAGACTTGAAAAACCTTACTTAAACTTAACTTAAAAAACAAACAAAAAACTTGTACACATTCCTGGTGTATAATATAAAATAAATATATATAAAGATTTACAGTGGCAGCTCAGAGATGTACAGCAGCATTTAAATAGGCCTAGGGAAATTAATAAATGTAGGCTGAAATTAAAACTACCTAGTCTTCAATATGCAATATACATTGATTGAAAGCTACTGTACATATTCTGTTCAAGAGCAGTGAGTGATTTTTCTCTCTTTTTTAGATGTTTTATTTTACATAATTTTAGAGGTGAGCTGTCCCTTTAAGGACCCGTGTTCACAATCACTGCGCTGCTGAGACTTGCTCGCATCTCAAATACAAACTCGTGCGATTTTACTTTCACTTTATAACCAATTGTGTTTATGTTAACTTTTTGTGTATTTGGCAGTATTAGCGCAGTAAGAATACTAATACCAGTAATCACATGTGTTTGACAGACCCGCGCGCTCAGCGCATGTAAAACACGAATGAAATGTTTAACCGGCAAGGTTTGTCTATGTTTATTACACGGCTCTGTGAAATACTTGATTCTGATTGGTCAATCGCGAATTCCAGCGTTATGTTATTTCCAGATAACAACCGCTCATAAGGGTACTACAAGTTATCTTGACCGGTACTACTTCTATGCTTAACGCTGGTGCCATCTTGTGGCTGTTAAATACTTAAACAGCCACAATGGAAGACTTCAAGGCGGGTTTCCTTTATAAAGTTTTAAATATGGATCTTTTTCTTACACAAACGCATCGATTCGAATCAGAAGGCTCTATTAACCCATCGGAGCTGTGTGGAGCACGTTATTTGATGGACAGCTGCATTTTTTATGGACTTCAAAAACAGCTACAACTACTGCCGGGATTAACGTTAGCCTGGACTTTTTAAATATAACTCTGATTGTATTTGTCTGAAAGAAGAATGTCATATACACCTACGATAACTTGAGGGTGAGTAAATCATAGGCTTGGTTTCATTTGTGGGTGAACTAACCCTTTCAGCATTTATTTTCAACATTTAGCAAGGGCATATGGCAAATCTTCAGCAATAGATAAAGGCTTAAAGCAGGTTGGAACTGTTTTTCTTTGTGGAAACTTTGCGTAAGAGCTAATAAAATATTTAATCTCAAGACAATATTTTGTGTCTAATTTATTTGAGAATAGTAGCCGTGTAGTAAGCAGGATAATGTACACCCAGCCGGTTGTTATCGCAGAATAAACCCCTTCAGAGTGATGCAAGACCCCATCTGCTTCGCGTTGGGGTCATGATCACTCTGTCGGGGTTTATTCTGCGAAAACAACCGGCTGGGTGTACATTATCCCTTACATATAATAGGGGTATATTAGGGGTGACTAATTTATTTTTATTTTTATCAAGATTAATCGCACACTTATCGTGAAATTAATAATGTGCCATTTATATCATTAAACACATTCAATTTGATTTGCAAGCTTTCAAGGATAATTGGGAGATTTCAAAATGACACCAAATATAAGGAGTCCATATACAAAAACTCCTTTATATTCATGACACGTGTCATGTCATGATTATGAAGGTGTCATGTCAGTCTTATGCACACCCCTTCAAGTAAAGTGTTACCAATTCTATTATATAATACATTTATACACACCTAATTACCCATGAAAAAAAATTACATGCGAAAACTTTACTTTAAGAATTCACAGTGTATAGGATGTATATAGAGAAACAACAAAGAACGAGATTGCTTTCATTTTAGCCAAGTCAAGATGCGATAACAGAACCGAACAGGGCCACATGGAAACACCAAAAAAAAAAAAAAAAAAAAAACCTAAAGCAACGATTTTGACTGCATAAACTTACAATTATTAATCCCAACTATGTACACGTGACAAATGAAACAGTATCCTTGAGTGTGTGTGTGTGTGGAAACAATGCAAATGTACTGAGATGTGTCTTTACATGAATGCAGCGTGGGATCAGTGATTGAGAGCGTGCACACATGGTTTGTTTTCTGTGCGTCAGACACTCACGTGCTTACTATATGACTCTGGTTTGTCACCGAAATCGATTTCTTCAGAAACAATAGCAGAAACAATATGACAGAGCTCGTGTTTTAAAAGGGTGATGAATTGAGAAATCAATTTTCCTTGAGCCTTTGATATATAAAAGTTTGTGATATAAGAATATCCTGCAAGTTTCAGAGCTGAAAACTTGTAAGTCAATGGAATTATGACCCTTAATATTTGGCCCACTCTATCCTATTATTAATTCCCAAAATAGTACAAGCTGGCACACTATTTATTTTGTGTGATTTCTGTAATTTGGAAATGCAGGCAATTTAGTTCCTAAATTTATTGGAATTTTCATAAATATTGATACTGAAAAGTGCTTCCAACACATTTTTTTTCTGCAGAATAGATACGCGATTCCAGCTGCGTGTTCTCGCTCTCTCATCTCTCCAACAGCGAGATGACATACAATCCCCTCACTCCCTCGATTAATTTGCTCCATTACCATTTATATAACAAGATCACCAATTTATTGTTGGTGTTACAGGGTTTGAATTTCATTGTGGGATTGTGCGTATTGCACACAATTTTACTCATTCCCACAGATTTTGTATTCACATTCAAAGTGCGAGCACATAAACCACCTCGCAGTATGGGTTTATTTTAAATTGAGTTCTATATCACTTCATATATATTGCGCTTAACAATCAAATAAATACCAAATAATGATAAAATGTCAGTCTGGGCGTGTATTAACATGTTTTAAGAAAATGTAAACACGCACGTTTAACAGTATAATGGATCTGTGCGTCAGTTTTTAAAGTGGCAGCAGCCTAATGCTGCCAGATTATGAGATTATATTAAAAATATCTATATGGCGGTTTTTCCCGATGGTATCAATGTCAAAACTGTGGTCAGTAAAAATGCTAGGTAACTTTGTAAAACCACCAGGCACAGTGTCTGGTGAGCAAAAAGGTAATATCAAGCCCTGGTAGTATTTATCCATGTACTTGTTTTTAGACATTTACTGTTTTTTGTGTTTGTGTGTGTACCTGACAGAGTCATACTGACCCTACAGCAGTGCTATTCCTGGCCTCTGACTGGACAAACACACGCACCAAACACCCTCATTTTCCCTCTCTTTATTTGACCTGTATAAGTCATTCTCTGCTTGAGGTATAAAACACACACCTGTTCAGTCACCCAACATAACAGCCATAGCTGGACCTGCAGCATGAACGTGAACAACATGTTAATTTAATCTGAGTGTAAAGATATAAACTCCATCATTTTTATGTAGGTATATTCTGTCATAATTTACTCACCCTCATGTTGTTCCAAACCTGTATGGCTTTCTTACTTCTTTGGAACATGAAGATATTTTAAGACACACACACACACACACACACACACACACACACACACACACACACACACACACACACACACACACACACACACACACACACACACAACGGAAGTTAATAATCACCAAAATTCTTGAATAATTATAATATAAAGTACGATTTCTTACTTTGTGTTCCACTGGAGCAAGTCATACAGGACATGAGCTGTCCCTTTAAATCCATAAGGAGAATTTCAATTTCTGTTTTTTAAAGATTAAATTAACATGATGAACCTGTAATGAAGGGTTTAAAATCCATTTTAATCAGAGTTTTGGCTTTGTAAACATTGTTGCCTGGGTAACAAGATAATTGAGCACACTCCCACTAATTATAGTGTCTAATGAAGATTCCATAATAATTGTGAAGCTGGTGGAACTAGTATGACAGTATATAATGAGGACTGTATATAATGAGGACAGTATATAATGAGATTAAAATGAACATTTGCGAGGTTCATGTTCATATAGTCCTGTTAATTGCATGTAAATAAGTAAAGTAGGTAAGTAATAAATAAGAAGATAATAAATACGTATCTGTTTCTTCCTTCTTATTCCTCAGTATCTCTTGATCCTGATTTGAGCTTTTCCAAAAACATTTTGCTTTTAGTAAAGAAATCTGAACATTTGAAGAACATTTAAATATTACTGATGAAACCAAAAAAGTAACAACATCATAGCACTCTTGCTCTCTCTCTAACTCCCTATTGTCTCTTTCTCCATTTACTGCCTCTTCCTGTTTACTTCTACATGAACCCTCATTAGATACATGCTGGTAGTCAGCCACTTGTTTCTAAGAAACCTTGCGCACTGAACATGATTCACTTCACTTATGGCATTTGTATTGCACTGATGCGCTGAGCTGTTTGATGGAGGTCCTGCTCACTTATGCCACACTCATATTTATATTAGGAATTGTTGATGGTAGTACAAAAAAACAGCATATCTGTGTATGTATATCATGTATATTTCTGTCTTAAACATATTTTTTTAATAATTGACTCATGGCATCAATCGAGCGAGCACATGGTGGCAGTCGTATACTATAAAGCAGACAGGAGGGCAAACTCTAGCATTAGACCCAGATGGAGGAGAGCTACGTTTTGCCTCTCGCTCTAAACATTTCCCTTACCTAATCTCTGTTTGAGATGGCAGTTTGCTTTTCGCACTCAGCAACGTCTCCGCAGCGCCTGTCCACTTCAAGCTCCTCATCCTCAGCAAAACAACTGTGGCATCTAATCATGTTTTGCCACATCCAGTTTGTGTTGTACAACCTTCTGTTGGGTTTGGGGTGATTGTGGTGTAGACACAGAAGGTCATTCTTGGCATTCTTTATAAATACCTGTAAAAAGCAGGGGAGGGAAGCAGGAACATGCATCATTGGATGGAGCCTATATTTTTAAAATTTTATTTAATCATTTATTTAACAACACACATTTATATACTTTTAATAATGTAAAAGTAGTACTGTTACATTGCTGAAATAATACTCAATTACATAATAATACTCAAGTACTAGTTACTAGTTACTTTTTGGCCTGTGATATTTAATGTATTGCCAATATATATTTAATCAAATCATTTATGTATTTAATATACAATAGCTACTTTAAAAAAAACAATTTATTAGCTGAAGGACGTGAATTAGTTGTCATGATACTGGAATTTCTAACTTGAGTATTTAGACATTTTGATATCACCCTGTCAGTAATAAAATAAGAACAAATAAAGCAAATGATCTCAATTAATTTGAGGTATTCGAATGACAACACTGAATTTTTATAAGCAGTGTCTTAAGAACCTAGATGTATCGAACAGAGCGGTTTGACCTGTAATGTCTGTAGAATGTAGAGATGCAGTTAGACAGACGTTTTTTTATATGTACAAATTATACAAATGCTAGCCTAGAAATCTAGACGCACCCTAGCGGCAGCAAATTTAATCTGCCCGCAAGTGTTGTCTAGGAACTCTCAATACCCTTTTGAGCTGTATTCCTCACAATCTGGACGGGCCAATCACATCGTGTATAGAGTCGGCGGGCGGGGCCATAATGACGATGGCCGAGTTGCGTTTGCGTGCTTCTGTTGTCTACTAAACACAGAAACTGGCGAACGGCGGTCTTTCGAATCAGCTTTGACTGCGATTCTGGAAGACTTGGAGTTAAGCTTTTCTCTTAAAAAGAAAAAAGAACAAAGAACGGCACTGAAGTCATTCTTAAAAAGGGAAGATGTGTTCGGAGTTTAGCCGACCGGATACGGTGAATGTTTAATCTATCAACAAGCTCTGTTTCACCTTCGTTGCTCTGATTGGTGTAGCGCTATCCTATCGCGTGCAGAGGGAGTTTGAAAGACAACCGTTTATCCCGCCCCTCGGATTGAGCCCTGTCTATGGTGAGTTTCCAGACCAAACATCTTGATGTGGGTCTGGCTTGTCAGGCTATACAAATGCCCCATTCCAAAACATTTCTAACATACATTTACATTATAAAGAAATTAAGGGTCCACCTTTGATTGTTGAATGTGCATTTCACTTACAGCCAATAAGATTTCCTGTAGCATTTTCCACAGTCAGGCATAGAGGTCTATTCTGATTGGTTGATAACTTTTGACAATGTTTAATCCACGAGCAAAGAGAATTAAAGGGATAGTTCACCCAAAAGCCATCTGAGGTGTAGGTGACTTTTTTCTGGTAGAACAGTAAAGAAGGTTTTTAGCTGAAACTGTGGACCTTGCTGATTCATATAATGGAACTTGATGGGTGCCATCATTTTAAGGGGTAAAAAATAAATAATTCAGACAAAACAAAATTAATAATGTCACACGTGGCTCCAGACAGTACACTGGGGTCTTATGAAGCTAAACGATCGGTCTGTGCAAGATACTGAGCACATCCCTCTCTGCTGTCAGCGCTCTGAGTCAGATCCCGCACAAGTTTGCTCTCGCGCATACGTCATAACGTGACAGGAAGCTTGAGCTCCAGACTATTGTGAACGCACTCAGGACTGTTTTCTGAGGCTGTGGATTACAGGTAATGTTGTTGTAAATACTTTTCAGTTTCTTACACAGACCAATCGCTTTGCTTTATAAAACCTCAGTGTATGGTCAGGAGCTACAGGTATTTGTTTTGTCTGTAAATGTTTTGTTTTTTTTACTCTCAAAGTGACACCCATTGACGTGCATTATATGAATCAGCAAAGCTCATGATTTCAGCTACAAATCATCTTTACTGATCTACTGAAAAAAAAAAGGATCATCAGTATGGCCTGATGGTGAGTAAATCAACAGCAAATACATTTTTTGGTATTGCAGGGACACAGGTTTTTGCACGGGTTTTCCAGTTTTCTGCAATTACACGAACGAGCTCTCGACATTTGTCATTAAATATGCCATAGAAACCAGCGGGTATGATTACAATTATGCGCAATACCTGAAATCCTGCGCTGACATTCAGGCTCTGAACTGAGGTGGGTGTCAAACTCACTGTCAGAGGGGAGAGAGCAAGAACGCACTACTGGTATTGTTGTATACTGTCTGCAAACAACGAGTATTGGAACGGTGTCAAATATTTCAGTATTGATATATATCAAAAAATTATACTGTGTGGTTGAAAGCTGTTTCATGCCCATACATGACAACTGCCTTTTCTGGGTGTGTGGCGTCAACACAGATTTGAATGTTTGATGTGGTGGTACTTGTCAAAGGTTTAATACACTACACCAAATCACTGTCATTTAGGAATAAAATCACGTGGGTATTTGATCGCAATCTTTTATTGAATATCATATACCATCTACCAACAGCCTTTCCATGACAGATCAGAAGTGTTGTATAGTACACTAGGACTGTATCTGTCCTTTAGCCCCAGTACAGTAGCTCCAGTCTTTGAGATGTCTCCATGGAGCCGGCTGAAAGCATCTGCTGTATTTGGCTCAGGATAGTAACACATCAGTGTGAGATGACAACGGAGGTCATGGGGGGCACAGCACCAGGTTCACCTTCCTATCCATTAATTAAAGCCTTCTGCCCCATAGAGGTGAGTGGAGAAACACTTACCTGGAACCAAGTTACTCGGAATGACTGTGGCTTTTGCCATTACTTTATATAAATGTGCCTCAACTCCCATTGTCACGTTTGCATCAGAGATGGGAAGATTACATTTGGAGTTAAATTAAGTATAGTCCTTATACCTGTATTTTACATGCATACAGTGTGTGGACCATATTATCTTATCCAATAAGATTATAAATATGGATAGAGTATGGAAAGGAAGCACCGTTTAGCCCTCTAACGAGCCAGGAATAAGGAACCTTATTCAGGGTTCAGTTAATCTAAATCGGTGAATGAGAGATAGAGCGCGCGAGAAGTCAAGGGAAAAATACAAGAAAGAAGTGCTGCTTTAAGTTTCATCAAGCAGATATGCCCACTGCACGTTTTGTAGTGATGATTATTATTAATCATCTTGGCTTTAATTTTATTTTTTGGTGGATGAGGACATTTAAAGAAAGCTGTAGAAATAACTGAGTTAATGTGCAGTGATCTATTAAGTGGTAAATTATTAATGATGGTACATGACGTTTTGTTTCCTTTTCCCTTAATAGACTTCAACAGACAATCTTCTTTTTTGTATGTTAATAATGATTTCTTAAAAATGTTATGAAAATAATTCTAAATCATCTGAAATTAAAATGAATATATAAAATACTGTTGCAAGAAAAAGTATGTGAACCTGTCAAAATCTATGAAATTGTAAATAATTTTATCTAAATAAGAGGACTTTTATTAGTGCTGCATAAGATATCTTACATATTTCATTTTTTATTACATTTAATCCATGAGAAAAAAAAAAAAACCTGTTTAAAAGTTTATGAACTTTAGATATTTTGTGAATAAGAGATATTTTACTCATAAGGATTTCTATTGGAGAAAAACAGTTATTTCATAATGTGAGTTTCACCCCACTTTCAATTGTTTTACTTCAATGAATGGTTACAATTTTGTGAATTTTTAAATGAAAGATCAAAAAGATAAACAATGCAGATGTATTTTCACAGCCGCCTTTGCTCATTTTTACTAAGGGTGTCAATGTTAGTGGAGGGCACTGTATATGATCTAGAGATGTTTGGCACACTGAACAGTTTTCACTTCTTAAACAATATGTCCATTTAGGAGTAAAACCCAAATACCCTCTGTGCTTTATCATATTTGACTTTCAGCCATTCATAAACTCTGAACGAAATGCGCCTGAGCCGTGTTCTTTTCAAGACTGGTTTAACTTCCATCAGCTTTAATGTCATCTCTGTGTGTTTGTGTGTGCGCGCATCTGTTTGTGAGGATTTATGAAAGCCTTCACTCTGGTTTTGTCACTTATGTTCCACGGTCTGTTTGCATACAAATATCAGTTTATCTCTTCTGTCTCCCTTTATTTTCATATTTATTTCCTTTCTTTCATTAAGTTTTATTGTGGATCTAAATGAAGCATGTCTGTATGCTAATGTTTGTGTGCATTATGAAAAAGTTTTGTTAGACATGGTTAGGTGACTACTTTCATTGTAAGCGTGTTTGTGAGTGTGTTTTGTCATTTCCAGGGCCTAAATGGCTTTTGGCAGAAATATTTATGAGAGATTGTACGTGTGCGCATGTGCATGTGTGCGTGTGTGAGCTAGTGTGTGTTTGTAGTCTATCGCTTTCAGAGTAAGTGCTGAAACAGCAGCTCCAGGCAGCGCTGTTCCTCTGCTATAATGTGAGTACATTTTACACATCATAATTTAGCTATAAATCTTATTGTAGCATGCAGAGTGGAGCCACCAACACTGCCGCAGCCCGTCCCCACAGTCCTGTCAAAATGACTCGCATACAGATGCACAAATGCATGCATATGCATAATATAAATTAACCTGCATGTAAACATTTGAGTTCATGTGAAAATTCTATGTTTCTCCTTGAAGCCTTTATTTGAAGCCTTTAAGCTTTAATGTTTAAAGGGTTAGTTCACCCAAAAAGGAAAATGAGATGTTTATCTGTTTACCCCCAGTGCATCCAACATGTAGGTGTGTCTGTTTCTTCAGTAGAACACAAATTAAGATTTTTAACTCTAACCATTGCTATGTGCCAGTCATATTAAGGGGTGAATAGGTAACAAGTCTATGAGAGCAAAAAAAAACAAAAAAAACATGCTTAGGCAACATGCACAAAAACCCTGCTGCTCCTGATGACACATTGATTTGTTAATACATGACCCATCATCAAGTTTTCCCATCGGTAGTAACTTCCGTTTGGTGAGGTCAAATAGCGGCACGATCATAGACATGCATTATGTAGATTCCTCATTCAACTGAATCTATCTATAAAAGGAATCTATATATATCTATGATCACGCCGCTAATTGACCTCACCTAACAGAAGTCACAGCCGATGGGCAAACTTGATGAGACTCGTCAGGATATGAGGTAAAAAAAATAACAAATACTGTTTGGTTTCTTACAGAAACCGATCGGTTCGTGTCTTAACAAATCAACGTGTCGTTAGGAGCAGCAGGGTTTTTGTGCACGTTGTCTAAGCATGTTTGTTTGTTTGTTTTGCTCTCATAGACTTGTTACCTATTCACCCCATTATATGACTGGCACACAGCAATGGTTGGAGTTAAAATCCTCATTTATGTTCTACTGAAGAAACAAACACACCTACATGTTGGATGCACTGAAGGTAAGCAGATAAACATCTAATTTTCATTTTTGGGTGAACTGACCCTATATATATGCGTATTTGTATTTTTAAAAAACTGACAATGCCATGTCAAATTACAACCGACTTACTTACCGACTACTCCAACTTGTGCTGGAGATGACGTTAGCTGGATCGAGTGAGCGATCTGTTAGCAACTAAACTAACATTGTTAATCTTAGCTCCTGAGTTAAGCTAAGGCTAAGCTTAAAAATTCATAATAAGCAGTGATTTCTCTCATTCTCTCATTTTACACTGGCAGTTCAGTTCAGAACAGGGTACAGTTAGTATGAAAAATTGGTAATGTGATAGCTGTCATGCGGACCTGAAAACACACCAGCTCCACACAATACCTGGAGGAGGTTATAACAAGTAGGAATATAGTGTGGCCCCTTTAAGAGCTGCACGATATCTTATGAACCGTGAACAGTGTGAGAAACACGGATTCGGGAGCACTCTTATTCAGTAACATAACCTGCATGTTCGTTTTAGCCGATTGTAATGTATTTAGTTTAATAAAACACATGTACTGTAAGTGGTGATGGTGTTAAGGATTTACATAAGCGAGAGTGAGTTTGCAGTGTATTCGCGCTTTGTGCTCGGACTGCAGAGAATGTGCTCGACCTGGAGTCTAATAAAAGTTAAACAGAGAACATGGTAGCTTATGTATGCTATAATTGCACTTGTTTCAGAATATTATTGTTAATGTTAACCCTTTTCTTTCTATGTTTGCTGCTGCATCCTTTACGTCTATGGCTTATCTCAATTTCTCCAAATACAGGCTAGGCCACGATCAAACAGAAAATGCGTGCTGCATAAATCGTGCGTTTATAAAATTAGTGTTGTCAAAATGAATTTGCATTAACGCATTATTATATATATATATATATATATATATATATATATATATATATATATATATATATATATATATATAGTAGTCATAATAGTGATTCCACTAAGCTGATAACAACAATAAAGTCTTTAGTAAACAAATAAATGTTTTCCTTTGTCAATTGTCTCTTGTTGGCTGGTATGAAAAGCAATTGCAGTGCATGCTTTGAGTTATCTAAAGACCAGAACTGCGGATAAAAAGCCAACAAGCTATAAAGCCTCTTGATAAAAAGTGTTCTTCGTTCTTCTTCTTCTCCTTCTTCTTCTTCTTCTCTCTCTCTCTCCCTCTCTCTTTCTCTCTCTCTCTCTCTCTCTCTCTCTCTCTCTCTCTCTCTCTCTCTCTCTTTATTTTATTTAGTAATATGACAGTATGACCCTTTTATGGCTGTATTCTAGATCCAAATAAAATCTGTGACTGGGAAAGATCTTCTATGCTATTTAAAAAAGTGAATGATTTTTTTTTTAATGCAGGGTTGCTCTATGAAGGCAGCTAGTTTATTTTATAGTCTAATAGCATTGTATATAATATGACACTCTGGGCGGAGAAGGAGTTTAAGGCATGTAGAATCTGCTGACATCAGTTGTACCAGTGAAGTCTCAGCATGTAGCGTTGCAAATACAGCCATACTCTACAAATTGCACAGTAATTAAACCAGCTAATTGATGTGTACAGCATAAAGACATGTGACTAGATCAACATAAACACAGCCTCACCTCATCATAGAGTGCAATCACCTCTGTGTCATCGCTCTGTGAAGGTGATAAATGTAATGAAAAACACCTGCATCCTTAGCTGCAAAAACCCTCAGATACCTGTTTGGAAGAAAATGCAGTCAGTAAGCAGTGATTTTCGTGGACACTTTAGTCTACCTCAGCTGTTGCAGAGAGTTGTGCTATTAGTTTCGTAAGCAATTAAACAAGCGATTTTCACCTGATCCGCGATATAATAGGTGTGAAAATCCCTTGACAGGCCTTTTTCACAGAAATGATGATGCGTTTTAATGGCCATCAGAATCCTGCAAGTTGTTTATATTTTCATTTTTTTATTGAATGTACCTTTATAACACTATACTTTGTATTATATTACATTTGCATCAAATAACAAAAAATGAGTTAATGCTGCTGTGAGGGTGTTTCTACTACAGTGACTGTGGGAGTGACAGTAAAGTTGGCATCTTTCTCTTTCTATTTTTTTCCTCTTTTGAAAGTTGTGAAAACACTATTGTGAGGGTTTCTTTGGTTATTTGATCAAATGGGAACGCAAAAAATATATTTAATGTAGTACAACAACATAACACTTAAGGTACGTTCTCACCAAACGCGAATAGAGCGTCTGGGGCGAATGATTTCCATGTTAAGTCAATGGAAAGGCGTGATAGATGTGTTTCACCTGAATAACGCGAATTTGAAGCTAATTGAGCGTCTTGCGCGATACGCAAAGTGATTCTTTTTGTGCATTCACGCGTTTGAAGCGAATTCGCGTCTACGCCCGAGTTGAAAAATTTTAACTTTGCCATCAATTCGCGCCACGTTAACCAATGAGGAGCCTGCTTGCTGCTGTCACGTGGTAAAGTGACGTTATAAACCCTGCATATAATTAAAAAAATATGATATTTTGTCACTAAATGTAGTTTTAATGCTTTTCAGTTAATAATGTAGTTGTTTAAAGCTAAAATATGTGGTTTACCTATAAAGACAGTGCCTATTTAAAAAGAACACACTTGCGTTTTTGGAGCTGTGAGATCCAGGCGCTCTCCGGGCGCTCAGCGCTCGTTAACCCCAGCGAGAGCAGCCTTTCCTCGGCCAGTTCTTCTGGCGTTTGCCGCTGGCTCGGATGTCTATGTAGAGGTTAAACATGACATATACTTCGTCTTGTGTACATCTAATGGACGATCTTTGGTCCAATTAATCTATTACTGCCAACCAAATCATTTTGACTGAGGGCAAAGTGAAGTTTCATAACTTTATATTTTATTTAAATATACATGCAGTGAAGATAATCCAGGTAGTGCGTTGGCTGAACCACATGTGTGGCTGTTAATGCTAAATAAATTTCACCTGGAGCGCCTTTAACGCGCGTCTATTTTGCTTTAAATGGTCAATTTCTGCATCCAATTAGCTGCGGACGCGTGAATGGATTCAAAATGTTCACGCGTCAAACTAAACGTGGTAGACGCGATTTTGACGCTCAATTCGCGTTTGGTGTGAACGCAGCGTTAGACGTCGCTGAAAGTAAATTTACTCTGTCCAGCACAGAAAACAAGAAACCCGAAAGTATGAAAAAAAGCTAATTTCCTAGACTTACATTGAAACTTGTTTTGAAACCAGCACATTATAGAGAATTGGTTATGGATTATTTTCACCTCACTAACTAACCAAGCAACCATAATAAGTAGTAGTCATTTTGTAGACACTTTTATTTAAAGCGGCACGGACTTGAGTTGTAAAGAATGGAATAGTCTCTTGTTTGCTTGTTTAGGAGCCTCACCTCGGTGATGCTAATCTGCTTAATGAACTATCCCTCTCTTTCTCTCTATTGAGTAATTGCCTCTGCTGCACTGTGTTAAACTCTGTTTATGTGTGTGTATGTGATTTCATTCTGATATTACCATCTGATAACCTTTAATGAGAATTGCATCTGTAATGAGAGGAACACTAGCCCCAGAGATGTATGCTCAAGGTTTGTTAAAATAGTCACGTCTGTTTATATGCAAACTGTGCCCTGTTTATTTATAGACTGTAGTAGTTCACTTAAAGGTACAAATCATTTGAAAATGGTGAATTTATGAGAGTTCATGGGAGAAGTTGTGAATTTACTGTGAGTTAGACTATCTCAATCACAGGCTTAGTTTGCAGGGGGTGGGTGGGGGGACGGTTGTCCATTAAATCCTAATTGTAACAAAAGCTATAGTTAAACAATTACAAGGACTGCTATTTTTCATAATGCCAAGTACATGTTAAAAAGAGCTCTAAAGTATGAAGCTTCTTAAATTATTGACTAAACTATTGGTTTTCCCCATGTGTAACATGTTTTGCTAATAATGGCAGACATTAGAAAACAAATTGTCTTTCAGATATTATAAAAGATGACAGAAATTAACATTTTAGGTATTAGAAAAATGAAATTAAGTAAAATTGTTTCAAACTGATAAAGTTTTAAGTGCTTAAATAATATAAAATATAGCATATATTCTATGTAAACGAGTTATTGTCAAGTCACCTTTATTTAAATACCGCTTAAATATGGCTATAAACATTGTTATTGCATATATAATGATATCTAGACTAGGGATGGCTCGATACTACAATTTTGGCTTCGGTACAGTACCACAATCTAATACTGAAGTACCGATATTAAATTGATACCACACAGTCTGTTATTAGTGCGAGTATATTGCGCGAGAATGAGTACAATTATGCAAGTTTTACATTTATAAAATTGGGAAATTACCACAAATGTTTCTGAGGTGATCCCTAAGAAAGATAGCGGCAATCGATATACATACATATATAGGTATATTTACAATTACTACACATACAATTACAGACCCCCTTAAAATTGTCACTCTTTGTTATATTGCAGCCATTTGCTAAAATCATTTAAGTTCTTTTTTTCTCATTAATGTACACACAGCACCCCATATTGATAGAAAAACACAGAATTGTTGCCATTTTTGCAGATTTATTAACCTGTTAAGCTGATTTCTAAATTTTGAAAAAATCCTAAGAAATGTATACTCAGACTAAAACAAATACAGTTTGTGAATCCTTTGCACTAAAAGCATAATTATGGTCTCATTTGAAAGCAGACACCTGGCAGTTTACTGTAAAGTCAAAATGATAATATTTTTTATAGTAAAAAAAAGCTATAATAAGCTTCAAAGTTTTGTAAAGTTATTAGAAATTTATTTGTATGAAATATCTTTATGAAAATAAAATTGAAGTGGGCCTTGGAGAAATCTAGAAATGCACTACAGCTAAAGCCACAAGTCTGACCATGTTATATTTCAGATCTGAAGATGATCAGTCTAAAACTCTGAATTTTATTAAACGTTTTACAAGATCGTTTCATGTGATTTTATTTTGAGATATCTCTAAAATATCAACTGATGTTTATTGCCATGTCTTCTCAGCTTTCATTCTCTATTTTGCCTCTATTGTTTAGAGGTGCAAACTGCCCCATTCAGTTTGTCTCCCCGGCACACATTCACACTTCTGCGGACTGGTTATGGCTCCAATTATTATTCTTTTGTCTGCATTATAATTACTAACGATTCTCTATTCAAACTGTTCTATTCAAACCTCATTTCTAAATCAAACCTCTCACTTTACCCTCACTGAGACTCTATTGAATGCATTTCGTCCAAATAAGCATTTCAGTAGTTTTACATTTAGAAAATGTTCATAAAAATAAAGTATTTACTCAGTGGCAGGTGCATCTAGGGCAAGCTAGCATGTTAGCTTAGCACACCAGCAAAACAACAATTTATACGATTAAAATCATGTTTTATTCAAAACTTGCTTCATATCACTTTATAATTTATAAGTCGAGTGTTTTATATAACAATATGTGATCTCATGTAGCTTCGGGTCAAAAAATCTTACAGAAAATATACAATGCTAAAAGCTATGTGGAATAGCATTGCATTATAAATATCATCTATTATGAAACCACCCAACATGGCATAAAGAACACAGACCAACCATATATTGCCGCGATTGTGTGTTTATTGTCTTAAAACGTGTCTATCTGCATAAAATAGCGATATAACGATCTCAGGAAGCTGTTTTGGAAATGTCAGATACTTCCTGAATGTCACATGGTGTGTCTGTTCTTCATGTGTTCCATAAGGGGTGAATTTTCAGTAGTACAGCTTTCCAGCGCCCTCCGGCTGCCAGAATGAATTGAAAACACAGCATATCACAGTCTACTGCGCTCATAATCACACATCCGCGGATTTTGGATAAAGATTGAATAAATAATACTTCTCTGTATAGAAATTTGACTCAAACATGTGAGAATCTATCAATATTTCTCCACATCTGCACACATTTGAAGTAAAAGCCCTGAGGGAAGTTGTTTTGTCGAGTGTCTTCATGACGACCAAGGAGGAGTTTTTTATGAATGGGAGCAAATGACGCGCATATTACAATCAAAAGGTAGCGACGCCCAAGATCATATTCATAACTCCTGGCACATATTAACACATTACGGTCATTATAAGACTTTGAGAATAAAACAGAGGTAACAAAATTAAACTTTAGTCTTAGATCTTTTTAATGATGTATAGTTTGTCAAGGTAATTACTTACATCTGATAGTAATTTTGAGCTAATTTAAGCAAAGAGAGTTTCAGCACGTCCTCGTCATCGTGACGGTTATCAGGTTAAAAAAGAAAAACTGAAATATTACATGGTCCTAAGTATTTAGACCCTTTGCTGTGACACTCATATATTTCTCTCAGGTGCTGTCCATTTCTTCTGATCATCCTTGAGATGGTTCTACACCTTCATTTGAGTCCAGCTGTGTTTGATTATACTGATTGGACTTGATTAGGAAAGCCACACACCTGTCTATATAAGACCTTACAGCTCACAGTGCATGTCAGGGGAAATGAGAATCATGAGGTCAAAGGAACTGCCTGAAGAGCTCAGAGACAGAATTGTGGCAAGGCACAGATCTAGCCAAGGTTACAAAAAACTTTTGCTGCACTTAAGGAGCACAGTGGCCTTCATAATCCTTAAATAGAAGACGTTTGGGACGACCAGAACCCTTCCTAGAGCTGACAGTCTGACCAAACTGAGCTATTGGGGGAGAAGAGCCTTGGTGAGAGAGGTAAAGAAGAAACCAAAGATCACTGTGGCCGAGCTCCAGAGATGGAGTCGGGAGATGCGAGAAAGTTGTAAAAAGTCAACCATTACTGCAGATCTCCACCTGTTGGGGCAGAGTGGCCCAACAAAGCCTCTCCTCAGTGCAAAACACATGAAAGCCCGCATGGAGTTTGCTAAAAAAAACACCTGAAGTGTGAGAAATGTGTGAGAAATAAGATTCTCTGGTCTGATGAGACCAAGATAGAAGTTTTTGGCCTTAATTCTAAGCGGTATGTGTGGAGAAAACCAGGCACTGCTCATCACCTGTCCAATACAATCCCAACAGTGAAGCTTGGTGGTGGCAGCATCATGCTGTGGGGATTTTTATTTTAGCTGCAGGGACAGGACGACTGGTTGCAATCGAGGGAAAGATGAATGCGACCAAGTCCCGGGATATCCTGGACGAAAACCTTCTCAAGAGTGATCAAGTTCTTGAATGGCCCAGCCAGAGCCCTGACCTAAACCCAAGTGAGCATCTCTGGAGAGACCTGAAAATGGCTGTCCATCAATGTTTACCATCCAACATGACAGAAATGGAGAGGATTTGCAAGGAGAAATGGCAGAGGATCCCCAAATCCAGGTGTGAAAAACTTGTTGCATCTTTCCCAAAAAGACTGATGGGTGTATTCGATCAAAAGGGTGCTTCTACTAAATACTGAGCAAAGGGTCTGAATACTTAGGATCATGTGATATTTCAGTTTTTCTTTTTTAATAAATCTGCAAAAATGTCAACAATTCTGTGTTTTTCTGTCAATATGGGTGCTGTGTGTACATTAGCTCCATTCAGGATCGCATTCTGAAAGTTCTCCCTCAGGAGCAATATTTGGGTCTTTAACTCGCTTTTTCTCCGGGGAAGCCAACGTTAATTGACATTTTGCCATCTTCATTCGTTAGCAGATCAACCAAAACTAACCAAGATAACTGTTTTACTGAGAAAACAGATATATTAAGGATATCAAGTCAGGGAGTGATCGAACTACACCACAATTTCTACCGGTGGGTCACGTGATCTCCCTCATTGGCTCATTCTTTTAAAGTTTCAAAGAATGTCAGTTCACTTACTGACCATTTTTGCAACACCTCCAGGCAGTTATTGTATTTATCTCTGCTTCGTTAATACCAAAATCACGAAAACTGCTTGCATTTCAATAAATCAGCAGTACAATGTGGCATGAGCTGTCTAATTAATGTGGTTTCGTTTCTTATTCTCAAATGTAGAAAATAATTATTCTCAAGTGGTGAAATAGCTTAAATTACAGGTCCCTCCAGCCAATGTGCATAAGAAGTCCTAAGCGAAAATCTGAACTGTTTCTATGGTTCATGCTGTCAGGTTTTGGGATTGACAGCCACATTTACTTACAGGTGTGTCATGTTTACACAGCAACTTACAGTAACGTCTCGAATGCTGTTTGTATGTGCAACTGGATTCAAGCCCATGTTCTCTTACTAGTAAGTAACCATAGCAACAGTGACCAAAGTAATATTAAATATGGCAAAGTCCCTAAAACTGAGAAGTCCTATCACTTTTGACTTGAAAAGGCACTAATCGAGCTGCAAGTTCATCTGTCAAATCTTCATTAAGCAACAGCTGCTTTTATACCCGGATGGAGAGCGGAGCATTTAGGTTGCGTTTAGAACACAAAACTGACAGAGAAGCTCCGGTGGAGAACACTGATCTAAAACTTCAGATAACCACATGTGAAAACCTGCAACATATAATAGACATGGATTTGTGCAGCACAGTGCGGCTCTCTCTCACTGCATGACGTGACGCACAACTAATTGGTATAGTTTGAGTCCGTTCACACAGTGCAGGTTTTCCAGTCCAGTTTATGGGTGAGAGTTATAAAATGCGGTTGTTGTCACTCCCATAAATAACTGAACTGTATCTAAATGTAATTGTATTAAGTACTCAAATATAGAACTGACAACTGTATTCTGCTGCTGTGTAATTTGGCCTATGGGAACCGGAGCTTCTAACAGTAGGTGCAGTGATGCGATGACGAGCCAACTGGTGATTGGCTCTTTATTTAGAAAGCAGGGTTTCCTTCTACTAGAGCTATCCATATTGGATTGCAGTTTCTCTCTTTCTTAGTAATACAAGTGAACCATTTTGGTACATTCTTTGATAACAGCACAAGGAAAGACATTATAATCAGTTAAAGAAATAGTTGACCAAAAAATGAAAACCATTTAGCCTCAAGTTGTTCCAAATCTGTATTAATTGCTTTGTTCTGCTAAACTCAAAGGAAGATATTTGGAAAATAGTTTTTAACCAAGCAGATCCACACAACCATTGACTACCATGGTATTTTTCCTTTATATTGGTAGTCAATGGTTGCTTGGATCTGCTTGGTTGAGGGTGAGTAAATAATGAAAGAATATTATTTTTATTTTTATTATAGATTTTTTCATTTTTGAATGGCCCTTTTAAAAATGTTCCTCTTCCCCTCTTTTGTCTTTATCTATGTCTTCTTTCTTCTCTCCAGCCTGCAGATGTAACAACCACGCTAACGTGTGCCACTCCAGCTCAGGGAAATGCTACTGTACCACTAAGGGGGTCAAAGGGGACCAATGCCAGCTGTGAGTATGACTACTTTACCCATCATCAGCAATTCTCCCTGTCAGTCGGAGAGTGATAGACTTGAGCCCTTCAACTCAACACAAGGATTCCTCACATTATCCTGCTCTCATTAGCATCATAGCTTATTTTATTCACAGATTTAACCCTCTCCTAGGCTCTCTGTTATTAATTCCCTCCTAAGTATCTTTCCAATCCCAGGACATTAATTTTAATGGCAACCTCTGCTGTGCTGTGTCAGCAAGCCCCCTGTTCACAGTGGAAAAGGGAACTGATCAGTGGCTTAAATAGCACTTTTGGGGCTGACACCATGCCCTGATTGTGTATATGTGTATGTACTGAGGTCTATAAAGACACAGTGCTGTGTGGATGTATTTGTAACAGGCTGCACCACTGCCACTGGCACTGATAATGTATTAAGCAGTAATGAGTTCCCCAGGACTTAAGCACAGTTCTCAAAAGTTTCACATTTTTGCATGCCCTCTATCTTTTATTTTTCTTCTTTTTTTATACCACTTATGTGACCCGTGGGTAGAGAGTTAGATAGCACACAGCCAGTATAACTTCAAACACATGCCTGAATCGCATGGATGAATGTGCCTTGTTTGTGGGTACTGCTCAATGTCGTGGTTGATGTTTCGCTCATGCAGCACATCACATGGCAGTGGAACTGATGTACGTGTAGGTGTATTTACTCTGTTACAGTACACTGATGTGACTCCATTTATAGAAAACTATTTTAAATGCTGGTACCCTTTTATTGGCGTTCCAGTAAATTGTCATGAGTCCAGAGAATTGTTCTCAGTAAACTTTGTTACATAATTTCCCATTTCCTTTTTCCTGACAATTTTCATTGCATATACACTCTTATAAGGAGACAGGTTCACTAGCTGACTAAGGTTATGCCAGGTTCTTTACAAAGGAAGCTTTGCTGTAGTAAGATCGTCCATCTTTGTTAAGATGTAAATGATGGCAATCCTTTTAAAGATGTAATTTAGAGAATTAACCATTCTTTTTGGTTTTAGCCACAATGTAAAATACAGTTTCTGCTTAGAATGAAGCGAAAATGTAAAACTAGGGATACACAGATATATCAAAAATGTAACGTGTATTTAAGATGTAACAGATAGGGAAAAGGCAGGAAAATGCACTACAATGATAGATAAATGATAAATGTTTAGCATTTGTTTTGCACTTTTGTAAAACGTTTTGTGCTAGCCTGAGAAACTTTTCGAAACTTTACCCGAATAAACTTTGGCAAACGAGTGCAAAGTTGGTGATGGAAATAATATTGGGAGGTGGTAGGAAAAACTTTATTTCAGTGCTTTATTGAGCAAACACAAAGTTTGTCGATATGCAAAACTTTTCTTAGCGAATGCAAAAGCATTAAAACCTTTGTATTATTATTATTTTTTTTTTTTGCATTGAAACAAATAGTTTTTCGTTGGGATACACAGTATCTTTTTTTCATCCCCCGAACCCTCCATCACCATGTACATTTTTTTTTTTTTCATCACCATGTCCTTTTATGGCATGCACTTCTAATCCTGCTAGGCCCACAAATATTTTCTGCCCTGATTTGATGGGAAATCTGTGGAATTCGTTAAAAAGGTTTTAAATATGGTTAAATGTTTTAAATATCTGAGGCTACAGTACACTGTAGTTCAGTAAGCACTGTAAACACATTAGGCATTATCAAATTGGCTTCTTATCTACTTGCTTAACTAGTAAGACTTAGTTCTCCTTGACAATTTTTAGCAGTTAGACCATCTCCAAACCAGCATAAACCAAAGTAATGGAAAATCGTGAGAGTATTTGTAAGCCTATTTGCTCTTGGGCAGCCTATTAGCACACTCCAAAATCTACTTTAGACTGGATTTATAATGAACTAAAATGCTGCTTTAATGAAAATTAAATCATTAAAAAAAGTGATTATGTGAGTAGCCATATGTTTTGTTGTTCACCAGTTGCATACAGTCACCAACAAGTTTGTGTATGAAGTGACTAGCACTCACATATACTTTCCCATCACCATGGGAACCGCTGAAGTGATTAAAGACAGTGACTCACCTCAACCTGAGCGATGGCAGCCCGAGTGCTGAAACACGTCTTTGAGCACATAACACAGCAACAACTTTCCTTCTGTGATAATCATGCAAGATTGTCACATTCTTAATATGCTATATGCATTCATCTCAATATGAATTACTTTCTTTTCTTCTTCTTCTTTTAAAAAAAGAAATCTGATTGATTGTCATAATAATGAAACATGCAGTATTTGTTGGACACACAAATGAATCAATCTACTGGAAGTTTTCTTTTTTCCTCATAGGAATTCAGGAAGATCTTTTTGTCTATCTCACTTTCTCTTCCTCCATCCATTTAATTTCCCTTTTTCCGGCTCTCAGACTCGTTGATGCAGAGTCAGACTAGTTGCAGAATTGTAAATGGATATGAAAATGTATCTGCTCTGGTTTTGATTTGTGTTTGGGTCTGGATGTTTATGTCTGGAGTACTGGATCTGCATGTTTAACCATGCCCCATTTTATCTTCGGATGTGCCTGTTTCTGTGCTCAGTGAAATGAGCCGAGTAAGATGGCCCAACAGCTGTGAATATATGTGTGTTTTGAGGGATTTTTTGCCCTAATTGCTTTTGTCTTTAATATAACTGCAGCAGGCATGTAATCAACAGAATACTGTAGTGCACAAACACAACCACAAAACATTGAAATATACATAATGTTTATTCTATGCACTATTGATCATCATCTGGGATAGTTACGTAATCAGATTGCCTTTTTCTCAAGTATTACTTTTTTATATTTACAACACAGTTTAAAAGTAACTTTTTTAACCTTTATCTAATGGAAGTTACATTGTTTTGCCATTTATTGACTGACGCGTCTTCTGTCGCTATGTTGAGGAGTAAAAATCTGGAGTAAATACAGAGTCATTATATGCGCTGTGTAAACTTGATGCTTATTGTAGTTCTAAACTAAATGTGAGCATGCATTTACTCATCTCTCCTGTACAAAACAGATACAGTATTCTTAGAAATGAATAAAAATTATTAAATGCAAACTCAGATTATTATGCAAACCTGCATAATTAAACAAGTTAAAAATACATATATACTTTATGTATTTAATCTCACTTTGATGCTGGCCTTTGGTGATCTGACTGTACGGATAAGCAAAAATGACTTTTTTTAAGTAAGAAGTGTTGAACTTCCTTCCCCTGTGTCCTATTCAACTATAACGTTTGTTTGAGCTGAGCACTGTACTGTACAGGCACAAATTTACATTTCCTTCAGCCTCTAGTAAATTACATGTTATTTTGTTTAATTGTCTGTTCAGAATCTCAGGAGAATCATGCTTTCTATTTGAAACAAAAATTATGATTCTTAGTTTATCCATAATCATGCAGATTTAGAAGACTCAGAAAGTGCAAGCAAACAAGCAAATTATTAGCCTAGAAATCTAGACGCACCCTAGCGACAGCAAATCTAATCTGCCGCGAATGTTGTCTAGCAACTCTCAATACACTTCTGAGCTGTAAAAGCCAAACTCTGGTCGGGCCAATCACATCGATTATAGAGTCGGTGGGCGGGGCTTAACATAATGGCGGCCGAGTTGCGCTTGCATGCTACTAGTAAACACAGAAACTGGCGAGCGGCGGTCTTTCGAATCAGCTTTGACCGTGACTCTGGAAGACTTGGAGTTGAGCTTTTCTCTGAGAAAAGAACAAAGAACGGCACTGAAGTCATTCTTAAGAAGGAAAGATGTGTTCAGAGTTTTGCCGACCGGGCGAAAGTTTAATCAATCAACTAGCTCTGCTTCACCTTCAATGCTCTGGTTGAATGTAGCGCTATCCAATTGTGTGCACGCCGTGCAGAGGGAGTTTGAAAGACAACCGTTTATCCCGCCCCTCGGATTGAGCCCTGTCAATTGTGAGTTTACAGACCAAACATCTTGATGTGGGTCTGGCTTGTCAAGCTAGCAAATTATGGTATCTGTCAGAAGGCCAGAGAGTAAGACACGAGGACACCAGCTTTCCAACAAAAGAATGGGTTTTATTTTACCCCCCAAGATACAAAAAGTCAGAAATAAAGAATAAAAAATAAATCAATTAAATCTAACAAATAATCTAGCTAGACTTAAATAAACTGAGGTCAGCAAAACAATTTTAACTCCATATTAAAGGGGGGGTGAAATGCTGTTTCATCCATACTGAGCTTTTTACACTGTTAAAGACTTGGATTCCCATCCTAAACATAGACAAAGTTTCAAAAACTAATGTTGGATGTTTGATGGAGTATTTCTGTGTTAAAAATACTTCCGGTTTCTCACAAGTTTCGGAGAGTTTTTTTCGAGTATGGGTCGGCTTGACGTCAATAGAACGGAAGGTCCTTGTATGGGCCGTACGGGCTCTTCTCCCGTTAGGGTGCGCGCGCATGTGAGAGGAAATGCACGGTCGTAAACACTCTCTCAGCTGCAGATCCAGTCGTCCGTGAACACTTATGTCGGCGCCGCGCTCCACTTCATTCCTTCACTTTGACATTAAGCGACTTCAACGCTTCAGCACAGCATTCCGGGAAATCAGCGCTGCATTTGAACGCAGAAATGCTTCAGTCATGCTTCAGCAAAGTGGATCTCCACACTCCAAGAAGTGTGTTTTTGACGGAGCGGTCCCAGCGATAAAGGTTCGGTCCTGCTTTGGAAGCAGCCGGTGAGTAAACTGTTTCAAATGTCTATGCTGTTGCTTATCGTCGCGTATGTAAACATCAGTAAACGACACGATCGCGTGCTTCGTCATTCAAATGCGCTAACGGACTTCATTGCTTTTCTATGTAACTTATAACGTTACACTAGTCTGACGTGCAAAACCGTTTTGCTTGCTACTAAGGTTTGGTCGCATACAATAGTCCATAAACCGAATCATGTCCTCATAAACTGAGAGTAAAGACAAATGTTGACAGTCCACTAAATACAGTACATACCACAGAGACGGACGTCCTGCTGTTGCTGTTTCTATTTCAGCCTCCGAATTAGATTCTGGATTATATCTATTAGCTGAGATCGATAGCAAGGGTTTCTCCACGCTTGAGGACGTCACCGCTTTGCGCATTCGTCATTCTTTAGCTCCACCCACACGATACGCCTCCAGGCGATCGTTTTTTTCCGGAAAGACTCGGTACAGCCCATATTTCTTTTACAAATATAATAAAACTAAAGACTTTTCGGAGATATGAAGGATGCAATACTACTCTATAGGTACTCAAGATTGACATGAGATTGACTGAAACTGAGTGTTTCACCCTCCCTTTAAGAGAAACTCAGGAGAATCTAACAGAACAGACTGACCTCCTAACTGAGACAAAAAGACAGGTATATAAGGCAAACGGTGAGCTCACTTAAACAAGACAAGGGGGAAACATAGAAGCAACATTTTATAGCAACAAGTTATTGGCAATGTAACTAAATCTAAATAATTATATTAACCAACAACTCAAAATAATAATAATGCAAACCAATAAATGTTAATAATAAAAACTAATAAACCTCCACAAATCAAATTCATAAATCTCCACTGCTGCATGATCGTCAGCCTTTTGCCCGTCGAGACCACGGCAATGGATGGACGCACACACCGCAACCAGCGGCATTATACTCAACTCCAACTCATCTCACGGTAACTTAAACGCAATAGAAACAAGGATCAGAAACAGACATAGCACAATGCAAGCCAGTAAGTGTGCACTCCTAACTGACAAACAAAGTTCTACTTAAATAAAGTATTGAAAATATGTCAAACAAAGTATGTGTAGTGTTTTTATTATATAAAGGTATATAACAACCTCAAATACTAAATCAATAAAAGAAATAAAATCTGGTCAATATAAATGAATACATAGTGGAATATATTAGAGGAGAATGTATGCGCTGTGAGTGTATGAAGGAATGTGTGCGAGTTACCCATATCAATGTGTGGCCGCGGGTTCGGCCATCACAGTATCATACCAAGATATCATGGACAAATATTCCAAAAGCTGTTAGAGCAGGAAAAGAAAGACAATCTACAAGGTGTAATCTTATTTGAGTGAAAAAACACTACTTGTACAGTAAAGATACTAAAAGATAATAAATACTGTCATTAGAAAGACTACTCTCTGTGCAGTGGTGGGGACTTTTTTTAGTCAGTCTTTCCGCAAGTTGCATGGTTACGCCAGTAGGTGGTGTTTGTCAACAAGGTTTGTTCAAGGAATTAAATATCAATTGTATAGCCTATTTTTCTCTTAAAACTCCTTAAAGCTACACTATGTAACTTTTCTTTCCGCTAGTGGGCGTAGTTTGATGACGGCAGGTTTAAGTGCAGAATCTTGGAACATGTGGTCTTCACCTCACAGCTGTTGGAAGAGAATCGGGCTAGGACTCGGGCAGAAATCATGTTCATGGATGTGATTGTTAACATTACTGTAGTATGAAGCAGAGCTGGACCAAATGTTGAGGGAGCTGAGCAAGGCCGCTGGAGCGATTGTTACCGAACACGGCTCTCGAGCAGCATGACTTTTATTATGACGGTACACAGTCGTGTGGACCATTTCCGCTTTTCCGGTCATGAGTACGAGGTTCCTTGTTCATACTGTTAAGAGTAAAGCATTTCTGCCAAATAAAACTGGAAACCGAGGGTAACGCAGATATGACGCAACGGACAGGCGACTCCCTCATCCTGGCTCCTTGGTTAAAATAGCAATTTTCTCACACTTTACAAATAGTTGGAAACATTTGTGATATTGTAAGAACTCAGCTGAACAAAATATATAACACTGGCCTGGTGGTTTTTGGATTTTACTGCAAAAATGTACACCTTTAAGATAAATTTAAAATAGGAAATGAAGAAACTTTTGGCACTAAAAGGTCTGTAATGAACTTTAATAGAGCTATAATGTTAATGTGAATGCGCATATCTAAAACAATTTGATTTTAGAAGAATGTTGGATTCTCTGATTTTTGATTGCAGACTTGTATCTTGGCATGTTTGTGACATTGGTATTTCTTCTGAAAGATTTCCTCTGATATCTGAAGCAGGAGACAAGTGTCTATTTGCTCTCTTTGTACTGCCATTTAGAAGAAACAACTGAGATATTAAATCAATCTCTTTTATGATTTTTCTGTAGGGTCAAAGTTCTCAAATTTACTTATTTTTTTCTGTTTTGAAAGCCATCAACCTGGCAAGACAAGGAATTCAGCTAGTGTTATATATAGAGAGAGAGTGACAGACAATGAGTGATGCTCTAAAATCTGTGAGACATTGAATAGCAAGGTCTCTTTCAAGGTTCTTTTCTCGTTGTTGCTTTGTGTCTGTGTTTGAAAGCGAGAGTCAGAGCGAGAGAAAATAAAATGAGAGAGAAAGAAGGATCAAGAAAAAGACAGATTGAAGGGAGAAAGAGAGGAAGCTAGCAGGTGGCCCATGGCCTGTTTTAGACTGTTTCCTGTAATGAGCTGAGCTGTCTGTTCAGCACGGCGGGAGAGGCGAAGATGTGGTACTCGTTTAGAAGCCGGTAGAGGACGGAAAGGTAGTGCTGTTGGAGCAGTTCATGTAGATAGACTTCCTCTCATGAATCCTCCTGATCTGGATTTTGCTTTGGGCTGTTGATGTTAGTGTGCGGTATGTGGTGCAACACAGTAGATTTTCAATAGACAGTTCAATGTACTATAACATTTTCTATTCAAGTTTCTATTTTCAGGGGTTCCAAACACTTGATTACCCTTAATATTTTTCATTTATTTTTCAATAAAGGACCACCTACATAAAATAAATAATAAATAACTACACGAAAAAGGGGTATCTATCTATCTATCTATCTATCTATCTATCTATCTATCTATCTATCTATCTATCTATCTATCTATCGATCTATCGATCTATCGATCTATCTTTACTCATTTTACTTGTTTTATATATAGTAGCTTAGCAGCAGCTAGTTTCCTGTTCACCACATCTACACTCGTCTTGTTAATTTTTGTTTCATTTCAATTTAATATCCCTTTTTATAATGTCGAGTGTTGTGCGTGTTTGCGTGCTTGTGATCCACGAGGAAGTCGCTATTTAATTAGGCAGGCCCTCCTGAGGAGTACTCAAGCGAGAACGTTTAAACCCTGCGAGCAACAATTGTGTATGCTTTTGTGAGACGCGCGCACACAGAGCTGTCTCAGTGTGAAATGTGGCGCTCTAAGGATTTATCTGCTAATTCAGTCTCCTGCGAGCAGGCGCCACACACATTCTGTTTATTTAGTCAGGGTGAGGGTCTGTTACCGTGTGGCTAGAAGGATCAACACAAGCCACTCTACCTCTCTTATACTCTTCTCTCTCACCTGTTTGTCTGCCTTCTTTCTTTTCAAACTAAGAGAGCAGTAGGACTAGACAGATGACTAGAGGGCATGCCCACTGTCTGACACCTGCTGTTTTCATTCTCCATCCCTTTATTTGTTCTCTCAGTCCCTGTCTTGTTATGTCTTTCTCTCACACTTTTTCTGGACCTCATGTTGTGCTGGACTGGGTGCACTTTAATCTGCTGTCCTTCAACAGCAAAGAGGTCAATCATACCTGGAGAAAGCTTGGCTGTCTCTTAGCATTCCCATTCATATCAATGTCAGTTGTTCAGCTGGCTGATGCAGGACCCCAGAAAGTATGGAGACATTTAAATGGGATATAGTATTAGATATAGTATTATAAATATTATAAATGTGAGTATGGTTGTCCCACTGTGTTTGGTGAACACTCGGCATTAAAGATGTGGAATGATATTGTGTTATTAGTGAAAATAACATCACAGCATTTATTTTTATCAAGAGGTGCATTCATTTTTGGTCAAGATCTTGTATTGACAATGCAAGAGTCCACCACTCTGTCAAGTCTCCTCTAGCACATCCCAAACACTTTCAAATGAATTTAAAGCTACACTGTGTAACTTTTTTTAGTTTATTCTTAGCTAAAAACACTTAGTTCTTTCAAAAATATATGTGCTCATTAATGTATATTTACTTCTTTCAAGTAATAAAGTATTCTCGTAAGTTTATAATATGCCATTGAAAATACATACGGGCGAGGGGTTCGAATGCCGGTCGCCATGTTGCCCCTCCATCTTTAAAGTACATTAGCCAAAGAGGGACATACCCATAAATTCAAGCTTTGCCTTTCGCGTTTTAACTCTCCATGGCACTGTGTCGAATGTGAAGAGGGGGATTGCCATGTTAATCTTGGACTAAATCGGCCACCGTAGGAGTTAAAACGAAATCAGAATTGAGAGGAACCGAAACTATTATTCACTGGATGTCATATACCTTTTCACCGCTAGATGAGGGAAAATATCACACAATGTAGCTTTAAGGTATGGATTCAGAGGTGCCAATTCATGTGTGAAAAGGATCATTCGTGCTCCCTCACCCATGTTTCACAGTCTAAGGCTGATGAATCTTGACATTGTCATCCTGAAATATGGCCATGATGTGTCTTCCTACATCGTTGTTTAAGAAATGAAAAGCTACACACTCCATCAGCTAGGGTTGGAAGAACTGTTGGCAAACATATAACATGCTAGAAACATACTGCAATAATGCAACAGCAATCTGTGGGTGGGTGGGGGCAATGTAGATTAAAAATGTCACAATATTACTGTTTTTAATGTGTGTTTTTTTTTAACCAAATAGCTTCCTTCCTTGTATGATTTTGATGCAAGACTCTTTCTCAGGCCCTCGGCCACTTCTCCACTTCAAAGGGCAATTTGGTGATTAATCATGCGTGTTTACCCTGCTGGTCCGTCTATCCATCTGTGTGTTTATTGAGTTGAGCATTCACACACATGAACTCACTGCTTCTGTAGCATGAGGTGAATAATAAACACTCAGTGTTTACATGCCAGTAATGAGTGTTTGCTTTAAACTAAACCAGACATGCCACTGTGTTCTTCACACAGGCCTTCTCTCTCTTTGTCTCATTCATCCTCACAATCAGAGTTGGTACAGTTGTCTCTTACAATCCTGACTGATACGGACCATTAATCAGAATGCTCTTAAAAAATAAATTTACTTCACAAAATCGTATTTACACTTTTGCCGTGATAAAATAACTTCCAGATTTTCTTTTCTACAATGAAAGCTTTGGCATTACTGTAATCTACTGTATAAATAAATGAGACCCACGCTATACTAGGTGGCCTTAACTACTATGTACTAACATTTTAATTATTCATTTGACACAATGCAATTATATTATGTACATACACGTTAAATTAGCTGCATGTAATTACATTTTTAATTAATTTATGTAGTTACATTTATAATTCCCTTACATTCCCTTACACCTAACCCTAGCCTTAAACTTAAACACCTGTCACTAACTTAGCCTGGATCCCACCTAGTATGAGGAAAAATGTTTTGCAATACAATATGAATATAAGTACAAACCTGATTCCAAAAAAGTTGGGACACTGTACAAATTGTGAATTAAAAAGGAATGCAATAATTTACAAATCTCATAAACTTATATTTGATTCACAATAGAATATAGATAACATATCAAATGTTGAAAGGGAGACAATTTGAAATGTCATGTCAAATATTGGCTCATTTTGAATTTCATGAGAGCACATTCCAAAAAATTTGGGACAGGTAGCAATAAGAGGCCAGAAAAGTTAAATGTACATATGGAACAACCTACAAAAGGACCCATTTTTATTAGGTCAGTTTGCAACATGATTGGGTATAAAAAGAGCCTCTCAGAGTTGCAGTGTCTTTCAGAAGTCAAGATGGGCAGAGGATCACCAATTCCCCCAATGCTGAGGCGAGAAATAGTGGAACAATATCAGAAAGGAGTTTCTCAGGGACATTTGCAAAGAGTTTGAAGTTATCATTGTCTACAGTGCATAATATCATCCAAAGATTCAGAGAATCTGGAACAGTCTCTGTGCATAAGGGTCAAGTCCGGAAAACCACACTGGATGCCCTGTGATCTTCGGACCCTTAGATGGCACTGCATCACATACAGGGATGCAAGTTTAAGAATAGGAATTTTGAATTTAGAATTCACATTCTTCTCTAATACAGGCTTCCAGTTGCTCAACTGTCTAGGTCTTCTTTGTCGCATCTTTCTCTTTATAATGTGCCAAATGTTTTCTATGGGTGAAAGATCTGGACTGCAGTCTAGCCCTTTCAGTACCCGGATCCTTCTTCTACACATCAATTATAGCATTTAACAGTACAGTAGCATTCAATTCTAGTTATGCCTGTCGCGATAGTCAATAAATCAATTAATCGCTTGATAAAAATAATGAGCTCGGTAATTTTTCCACCCGCTATAGTTTCCATTTGCATGCTTGTTTGTTTTCCATGTCTCTCTTGCCGACGGAGCACGTGCCTCATCCGTTTGGGGAGGTGTTTATACCTGTGGTTTATACTCGATGCGCAGACTTGAAGGCGAGGCGTGATGAGACGTTATGCTCGGCCAGATTTCTCTGGAACTGGTGCTGCTTTGGTTGCGGAGCCGCACTCAAAGTTAGAAAAAATTGACGTGCACACCGCCAAGCAAAAGGGTGTCTCGCGCACTCCGCGTCGACGTTATTTTTGGCCCGCACACCCCCGCGCTTATGCAGACGCGTCGAGTATGAACAAGGTTTAAACCTACGCTGAAGTTGGCAGTTTGATAAATGCAAGTTAATTCTTCAGTTCAATCTTTGTGTGCTAAAAAGACACATAAGTTCCTGTAGATGTGAGATAGCAATACATGTTCTCCTTTTTTCCAAATAAATGAAAAGCATGTCATCAATGTCTGCTCTCTTGCTGTATCAAAATCTCACCTAGCTTTTCTCGAAGATGGGCAAGTCAGGTTCTGTTTGTGCATGATTACATGATATAATTTTTTTTTTTTTTTAATTCTGTTTCCTAAATTGTGGATAATTAAGCTATATATCATATGCTGAAGTTAATTTCTGGAGTGTTAATGATTAAAAGAAAAAACGAACCGTACAGAACCGAAACCCGTGACCCTAAAACCGCGATATGAACCAAACCGTGGGTTTTGTGAACTGTGCCACCCCTAATATGCACCTAAAACACAATCATCCGTTGCTGTTTTCATCCATTTTATTTATTGTTTTTGCTATTTATTTAAGTGCATTTCTTGTTAACAGACAGAGCATCATTGCATTCTGTTTTTATTCACAATTTGTAAAGTGTAACAACTTTTTTGGAATCAGGTTTGTACATTATACTTAATTTCTGATGTTAGTACATAATAGTTGAGGCCACCTAATATAAAATGGAGCAAATAAATGCATATTTCCTATGCGTATAGGGGAAAAAAAGTGTATTTATGCTGTATATTTCACTCACTCAGGGTTTTTCTCATCTCTGATTCTAAGAGAGTCTGTGAAAGTTTTGCTTTTGGCACAGCATAAAGGGTTTTGTTTGGTTTGTCAGTCTGGATTGATCTGAAATGTGGTCTCATCCTCCTCTTCAGGCCTCAGAGGAGCTAGGCACCTGACGGCCCGTCCACTATAATCATCTCAAGCATGGCTAAAATATACTACCTGCAGCATAGGGAGAAATCACCATAAAAATACAACAACTGAGCCCTTTGTGGTCCCGCAAACCAGCAACACTCATACACATGGTTCTGAAACAAAACAGCATAGTAGTTTTTATGTTTGGTACCAACAAATGATACAAGATTTTCTTTGTGTTTTAAGAAAAAGTATCTTATGCTCAACAAGGCTTAGTTTATTTGATCAAAAATACAGTAAAAATATATTGTATAAACCGTATTCTGATTTTGTCTTTTAAAGTTTACCCACCCTCAAGTTGTTTAAAACCTGTATGAATTTCTTTCTTCTGCTGAACACAAAAGAAAATATTTTGAAGAATGTCGGAATATGGACCCCATTGACTTCCATAGATATTTTTAAAATATCTTCTTTTGTGTTTAGCAGAACAAAGAAACTCATACAGTTTTGTAACAACTTAAAGGACAACTCCGGGGAATTTTTAAGTTAATATTGATCGCTATACCTTTGTGACTACAGTCTATAGAAAAAAAAAAAAACATTACCTCCTCAGTGGTTGAGCAGAACCACATATCGCCTGAGCAGAACTTTTTTCTTGCGGGTGTCCGAGAACTATTGTGTGATTGGTCATACATTTAAAGTGGGTGTGGTTAATGTGAAAAAACACAGATGATTGGCACCTGCTTTTCTCATAAAGTATAGCCTGACGTGGTCATACTCAATTCTAGTCAGAATATGAGTCTGAAACCGCTCCATTGGGCTGTGATTATGAGGCGTGTTTCAACCGAACCAGGAAAGACAGGTCTATCCAATTGATGTCTTTCCTGGTTCGGTTGAAACATGCCTCATAATCGCAGCCCAATGGAGCAAACCAATCAGAGCAACGAAGCGACGCATTGTCAAATGTCAACAGACAGCTCAACTGCACTGTGTTGCCAAGTCCGCGTTTTTTTCCGCGGTTGTTTTCTATGTTCAAGGGTTGAAGCGACTATTGTGATATATAGACCCATGAGTGCGAATTTTAGCAGGCAACGTTGACAAAATAACACACATTTTACCCCCCAAACACCATTTTTCCCACGGAGAACCCCCCCGAGAAGCTATTGTTTAAGGGCTAGTATTTGGCGGATTTTGTTGTAAAAACTTGGCAACCCTGTCTGCACACGCGCTGGAATAAACGATCTTTGCCGGTGTTGTAAAAAAATAAAAGAATTTATTGATACACAGAGTACTTACGCAACATGATCATCATCTTTGAGAGAAATTATGAAGGTGAATGCATCTACAAACAAGCTCTCCGTTTAGGATTCGAGTAAATATAATCCAAGCTCCTTTGATGACGTGCCTGATTACGGTACTGTTTATCATCTGTCCGTCATCGTCTAAAGCCCGCCCTGATGATTTAATTGGTCCGAACTGTTTCTGTTCGGAGATAATTACTCCTCTATGGAGCAATGCCAGACCGAACTGCCCGACCTAAAAATGTTGTGGGCGGGGCTAAGTTCGGCTGGCATCCAGGCTACATAAAGTATGGAATGCACTGGCCAAAACTAACTTTGTTCTTGCCACATCGAGAAAACGAAAAAAATTATTTGTTCTTGCAGAGTATGTTCCAAGCTTAAAACTGGTGAATTTAAACAATGGCTAAGTGGCTAAACTCATCTCGTTGTCATGTAAGGGCCCTGTTCATTTTGGACAGACATTTTAATTGCATTTTGTGTCTGTTAAGAGGCACAAAGACAACCTTTCCATTTATGCCCCCATAAGTGCAGTTTTAGCTGAGTGGGGGCTCTGGGCATTAACTCTAATAGCTCCGTGTTGCAAGAACCAATCCGGTTAATTTTTTCCCCCCTATTGACTGTACTCAAAGGTATAACGATCAAGATTAACTTAAAAATTTGCCGGAGTTGTCCTTTAAGGGATGAGTAAATGATGACAGATTTTTCTTTATTGGGTGAACTATTGTCATGTTGTATGCCTACAGTAAATAATAAATGCAGTTTTATTTATTTTTTATGAACTCTCCCTCTATTGATGGGTTGAAACAACTAGTTTCCAAATATAGATGGTTAGCTTGTGTGTAATATTTGTAAACCAGTTGTTTTTTTTCTGTTAATTTATTACAGATGTGATTCCGAAAATCGCTACCTTGGAAACCCACTTAGAGGAACATGTTACTGTAAGTTACCCTCACTCTCTGTCTCTCTCTCTCTCTCTCACACACACACACACACACAAACACACTCACACGCACACTCACACTCACACACTCACACTCACACACACCCACACACCTAACGATAGATAACAATTATATTTTAAAGCCAGTTTGTAGTATTTATTTACAGTGTAGTCTATCTCTTTTTATGTATGTTCGCCAATATGACGCCTTTTTAACAAACATCAATTCAAAATATAACAACTAATCTAATGGCACAGTCCTTAGAGACTTAATGTCCAAATAAAAAGTACAAAGTCATTGGAATTTTTACAATGTTTTTCTACTGTGTGTTTTTTTGTTTTCGACTGTATTAAATTAAGCATCACAAATACATTCTGACTATTCAGTGTCATCAAGTCCTACACATTCACTCTATTACCCGTGTCAAACCATGCACTTTCAAACTCTTTATCAAGTGTTCACAAAGTAAAAATGCACAGCAGATGGAAGTGTTTTCCTCTAACCCCTCACCAGGACCTCCATCACACAACCATTCATCTATTCTTAGCAGTACAACACCACTTGTGTTTTTCATCTTGGCTTCTGTCTGCTGTTGCGTTATGTGCATTTGTATAAGTGTGTGTGGTGTGTGTGAGTGACTCTTATTTGTCGACCTTGTCGCTAAATGCCAAGAGCTCAGCCTAAAGCAAAACACATGTACTCTTAGCTTCACCCATAACTGAGATGTTTAGTTCACATTTTGCTTATATGGCCAGATTAAGATTGAGATGTTTAGGATCTCAGTACAGCTGATTATGGTGGATCTCAGAGAGAGTATGTTCTGATGCTGTTAGAAAATGGCTTGTTACCGGAAAATTATTGGGATGAACCATCAGAACCATCAGATATTCCCTAGAGTGAGGACTCAAATATTTTGGCTAATTAATAGTGCTGGGAGCGCTCTTGTTCAGAAAAGTAACCTTTATTAGTTTTAGCTGATTGTAATGTATATAGTTCTATAAAACACATGTACTATAAGTGGTAATGTTGCACAGCTCACAGAAAAGTCACTTTCAAACCAAGCAGCTTTATATTGGCCAATATGACAAATCTGCATGGTGTAATCTTTTACCCTCACATGAAATTCCTGAACGCATGGATTCCTATTGTAATGACTGGATTTTTTCCTGCTGAGATTTGCTGGACAATAGTAAATTGTAACTGCAGCTTAAAGGGTTAGTTCAGCCAAAAATGAAATTTCTTTCATTAATGACTCACCCCAATGTCGTTCCACACCCGTAAGACCAATGTTTATCCTCGGAACACATTTTAAAATATTTTAGATTTAGTCCGAGGGCTTTCTGTCCTTTGAATGTAAGTGTATGCCCACTTGCTGTCCACGTCCAGAAGGTAATGAAAACATCATCAAAGTAGTCCATATGTGGCATCAGTTGGTTAGTTAGACTCTTTTGAAGCGTCGACAATACATTTTGGTCCAAAAATAACAAAAACTACGACTTCATTCAGCATTGTCTTCTCTTCCGTGTTCCTCAAATAAAGAATCAAACGGTCATGAATCAGCTTATTGATTCATGATTCGGATCGCGATTCAAACGAGCAAACTGCTGAAATCATGTGACATTGGCGATTTTATTATAGATATAGAATTAATGCCTAGACAGGATGATTTTCAATACTGTAGCACAGTATTTATATGAGATTCACATGACAAAAGGGAGTGACGCGAGCAATTATGTATTAAGAAAACAAATAAGAACAAATAAGCAAAATATTTTTTTCAGAACAAATAAGCACTTTTTTTTTTTTCTTTAGTTTTTTGGAATGAAATATGATATTTACACATTTAAGTTAGGGCTTCTGTTCTATTTTTCTAGAAGGAGAAGTGACCAGCATGTCTTCAATCCACAATCACTGATTCTGACTTAAAGTGTCTCAGATAGATATCTGAAGGCCAGAGAGTGCCGTGGGCTAGCAGTCTGATTCCCCTTCAGTACATTTGCAGCTTGAAAATGCAGTACGTGTTTACTTTACGCACAACTTCCTTTGTGATTTAAGAAATGGAGGACTGGAGTGAGTTTATATATATATATATATATATATATATATATATATATATATATATATATATATATATATTAAAAAAAGAAGCTGAATGAGCTGAATGGTGTTCTCACTTTAAGAAAAAAAGAAACTTTTTACTTGTAAATAAATGTGAACTTCATGTTGGAAATGTAAAACTTTTTAGAAAGGAAAACCTCATGTTCTTGAATTGTACAGTTCTCCTATCTAAACAAGTTAAGCATTTAAATCCCTGATGTAGATGTCACATTGGATATAAATTATAAAATGTTTTCAACTTTGTTTTATAATAAAAGCATTTTTCTCAAGTACTATAAATGCATGTGCAGAATGTGCATCGGTTAAAAGGTATTTTACCCATCTGTCTTTGACATAATTTATTCTAATTTTATTGTTTATTTGTATATATAACTTCAAGGAATTAAACCCCATGAGCAATGCTACTCTTACATGTTGTGAGCATGTGGCAAAATTCCAAACTACATTAGTTATTATAGGATTACAAGCAAATATTTTGCAATTATATGTCAAAGCTGAGTGTGCTTTGTATCTCTAGCTCTGCCTGCTTGGCATTCTCTGTCCCAGTAAGTCTGTCTCACACACACACAGTATAGTTTTAGTTTATATTCAGAGCACTAGATGGCAGCCTTACAGCTCTAGTTTTTGTCCAGTTGTTATGATTGACACAAGCACAGAGCGGTCATAACTTCCTCCCCCGACCACAAAACAGGAAAATATATACAAAAAATGACACGGCCACAGAACAGAACCATCATTTTCAGGAGCCAGAGTTCTCCTGAAAATGACTGTGAGCTCGTCCACATAAACTTCTGAAGACAGGCAGGACATTAAACTAAGTCAGTACTCAAGGAAAAATAAAAAAAGCTCCTGTTCTAAATCATTACTCTTGTGACTACCACTTTCCCAGAAATGCCACCTGAGACCAGATTTGACCAACCAAACCAGGCTTATGTAAACAGCCCTCCAATGCCACCAGTGAATGTTTTTAAAACCAAGCTCCGTTTGATTACAGAGTCTCCGATAAGCAGAGCACATCCAGACAGCCAATTTGTTTTAATGTACGCAGAATCATCAGTAGGTGATCCATTCAGTTCTTATCAATTTGTGTGACTGCAAACAGGCTTCTAAACACTTTTTTTGCTCTCTGTTGGACATCTGAGGATTACATTGTTTACCCAGACATTTGTTATCTACTACACTACAAAAGCTTCAGTTAGTAAGACCTTGAAATGGTCTCATGGCAAAAAGGTTATAAGTATTATGTTTAATCAACACACATAGGAGATGACTGTGTCAAAAGCACGTGTGAGGGGTTTGCGAGGTTTTTATGAGCAGATCAGACTCGCATTCCCTGTATATAGGAGGATTTATTACCAATGCATTATTTATAATTGACCTCCCCTCTGGTCTCTGCAGCACAATACTGTTATATCACTTCATGATTGATAGCACACTGCATCATATCCTCCTGTGGTCAACAAATCCTTTCCAGCATCCCTGCTCTTTCAAGCTGAAATGAAACCGGCATTACAACGCAGATTCTGATTGGGTGTGCTGTTGTGTAAATGCGGATAAATGCATACCTGTGACCATACATTTTATATTAAAGGGGTATTTCACCCAAAACATAAAAATTCACTAATTTGCTCGCCCTCATGTATGGAGAAGATCATTTGGGGAAAGATTTCTGTCTATACAATGAAAGTCAATAGGGTCCAAAACAAGATAGAATCCATTTGATTTTCATTCTATGGACAAAAACAATACAAAACAAAAAACCTTCTTTTGAGTTTCACAGAAAGCCAGTCAGCCGTACAGGTTTGGATATTGCTTGTTGTTGTTTTTGCTTGTTTATGAACCAATTCGTTTTGACTTTAAAGCTGCAGTGTTTAATATTTATGAGGATCTATTGACAGAAATGCAATATTATATACCTAACTATGTTTTCAGTGGTGTATAAACACCTTACATAATGAACCGTTATGTTTTTATTATCTTTTTTAACCATTATTTTTTTTATTATACAATGCGGGTCCCCTTTTAGTGAAGTCACCATTTTGTGCCATCATGTTTCTACAGTAGCCCTTAACCAACAAACTCCTCTACACATTGTTAGCTACTCTCTGCTGTCCCAGATGACATCTTTGTCCTGTGACGGCCACCATAGCTTCTCTATGTGCTTCGAAAGGGAGGGGTGAGCAGAGGGCGGCTGCAGTGCGCAACCTCACCACTAGATGCCACTAAAATGTACACAGTGCACCTTTAAATTTGCACTAATGAAATGGACCAACCTTGTTTTTTTTTTAGCCATGTATGAATTTGCAAAAACAGGGGTTCTAAAAAATTGTTTTGCCAGCCATACCCCTTAAACGTAAAATATTTATTTTTTGCATGAAATATTAATATTGTCCTCTGACATTTTAGGCTAACGTATTTTAAAATGTAATGACAGTCTGAGAATAATAATAATAATACATTTAATTATATAATGTCATATTATTATTATTATTATTATTATTATTATTATTATCATCAGTTTTAATTATATATAAAAAATACATAATTGTTTTACATTTGCAAATTGCAATTACAAAAAAAAACAAAAAAACATTTGATAACTGATAATAATTATTTTATTTTACATTACAAATTAAAATAATAATATTTATGTCTTACACTTTCATACATTCAAACCTTCAAGCTTTAACATATCAAGCCATATGCTTTTATTTTGGTGGAATGTTGGTCAAACGCTGTAAACTTCTGTCAAAAAATGCTGGAAAAGAGGAAATTGTGTAAGTAAAGTGAACCTTATGCACACTGTTCCCAAATGCATGTTTAACTCGCATCACATGGTGTAAGGTATCTAATGGCTGGTTAAAATAACCTTTGTGGTATCTATGATTGTATTACACTCGAGTTCAGATTAAAGCAACTGTTCTTCTCCATTTCATACTCCTTGTATGGTGCACTAAAGTGTACATTGCAGCTGGCCTGCAAACTCTCTCACAGACAAACACGTATAAACACACGCAGCAACCACAAGCAGCACCTCACGCTCCCAGCGTCCAGCTGTTAGCTCTTACTAGCACTGCTCCCTTCACTGTGTCAGTGTGGATTTCATCACACGTGTGCAGAGATTCAGTTGTCCGGCGTCGAAATATATGGGGCGGACACACTCACTAATTTGACCAATTAAAGCCATGAAAAGAGGCTAGTTGGAGCGAGAGAAGTCTGACTCCCTAAGGGAATGTCAGTGACATTTACCCACTGAGTGGGATTGATGTTTACGCTTCATCTTTGTAACAGGCTAATTCAGCCAGCCTTGAACACACTAATGTCTGTTATCACAAGGAGAAAAATCAAGGGCCATCAAACATGATAATACTAATGATGACGTTAAGTCACCGTAACAGTAATTGAATGTCTCTTTCACTAACGTAATGGATAAATGTGTATTACAGCATAACCTCCAGTGTCATCAAGGTCATCTTAAAATTGACATATACATGATGATGAATGTTATGCAGTCAAAACTGTTATCAAACCATTGTCTTAATCAGACTAGAAGTCATATTTCCCATGCTGTATCATATTCTAACAATGGTGAATTTGTTTTCTACCTTACTGTAATGGATACATTTAGCTTTACTTCAGAGCATGACATTGTTATTAATTTTGTCATTTACTTTTCAGAAAACGTATGCATTCTTGTTATTTTGAAATTAGAAACTCAAAACCCAGCTCTGAAACGTGATAGCGATGTCCAGTTTATGAGCAAATAATTCTTTTAAGCCAATTATTTCCGGTGAACCTTTTGAAACGGTTCACAAATCACACTGAGCGGTTCTTTCAGGGATCCGTTTACAGCTGTTCTCGAGTCACTTGTTTACACACTTGAATTTTATGTAAGTTCAAAAACGTTTAATCTTTTAATGATAGTATATGACTTGTTAAATGTTCACCTATCTGCAGATCATGTATATTTTATGTCTGCAGCTATAATACTGCAGTTATATTTTGTAGGATGCATTCAATTAATCTAAAGATTAAGTATTTTGTTTGTCTTCGCGTGTTTTCGAAGCTTTGATTATGTTTACAGTGTGCAATATAACATGAGTTCATGTTTCGCATGTAAAAAAACACAGTATTTTTCACACAATTTACTTATCTGTACAGCGCTGTTTCCTCTGTCCTAAAAGCGGCCTGATGATTTCCTTGTTCTATGAAGTCCCTCCTTCAGAAACACGTAACGAGTTCTGATTGGGCCAGCGGTTCCCGTGTTGTGATTGGACAGCAGCTTAGCGCACTTTACCCGGAAAGGTCCCGCCTCTTACCATAACGGGGAGATGCAAGCGCTGAATGTGCGCTCTTCTCCACGTGGGAGAGCAACAAGACCACGCCCCCTATTTTGCGTGTTCTTGTGGGCAGAGGGTTAGTCAACAAACGGTTCTAGTGGCGTCATTCCTGAAGGAAGTGCAGGGGTGTAGTCCAAACCGGCCGTTCCCCGTAGGCTTTGAAAAGGAACTTCTGTTAAATAAAATATCTCACTTGGCATTGAACTTTGAGCTTTATAATTGTACAGGTATTATTGAAGCTCTAACAGCAACATTACACACTAACTAAAGTTTGAAAGATAGAATCGCGAAGAACGGGACCTTTAAATGTTTTTTTTTTTTTTTTTTTGTAGGATGCATTCAGTTGATCAAATGTTTAAGGATTTTGTCTCATAAAAATACTGGTCTTTTTTCCTCAAAGAATCATGAAAGAATCATTAATAATAAATAAATAAATAAAAATATATAAAAAAAAATGTTCAACAGTCCCACTGTTTTCAACATTAATAATAATATGAAATAGTATTGCCAAATCAGCATATTAGAATTATTTCTGAAAGATAATGTGACACACTGGAGTAATAGCTGCTGAAAATTCAGCTTTCACATCACATTTTCAAATATACTAAAATAGAAAAATTATCTGAAATTATAATAACATTTCACAATATCTGTATTTTATTATATTTTTGATCAAATAATGCAGAATTGTTAAGCATAAAATACTCAAAACATCCCAAACTTTTGAAAGGCACTTTCACACAAATACTTGATTTGTTAAAGAACAGCTCTGATTCTCTTAAAGGGTTAGTTCACCCCAAAATAAAACTGATGTCATTAAGGACTCAGCCTAATGTCGTTCCATACCTGTAAGACCTCCGTTCATCTTCGGAACACAGTTTAAGATATTTTATATTTAGTCTGAGAGCGTATGTAACGTGTATGCACACTAAACTGTCCATGTCCAGAAAGGGAATAAAAACATCAAAGTAGTCCATCTGACATCAGTTAGTTAGTTAGAATCTCTTGAAGCATCGGAAATACATTTTGGTCCAAAAATCACAAAAACTACGACTTTATTCAGCATTGTCTTCTTTTCCAGGTTTGTTTTTAATCCTCAAATAAAGATTCAAACGGTTATGAATCAGCATATTGATTCATGATTCAGATTGCCAATGTCACGTGATTTCAGCAGTTTGACACGCAATCCGAATCATGAATCAATAACAGATTCATAACCGTTCAAATCTTTATTTGGGTGACCTTTAACAATGGTCCAAAATAAATTATATTTACACCTTTTACACTGTTTCACGGCCAACTGTCCACTGTCTGAATCAAAGCCATAACTACTGCTTGTGACATCGTTAGATGAGTGTCCCAGACGTCCTCAGGTCCCTCATCAAAAAACGAATCAGGCATTCTGCCTAGACAGCTAAATACTTTTAGTCAGGCTGCTTTGTTCTTGCATATAAAGTCACTTTTTATTTGGACATCTAAAGTCTTTCTTAAGATAATTGTATTGGCTTTAAGCCTTAGATGTAGATATCTTCAGTCAAGACAATGTTACAGTGCTTGAGGATGAATTAGTTAGTTCTTAACTTTCATTGCATTTTGGTCATGCTGTTATTAAATAATAATTTGTAATTAAAAGGGTGCAGCTATGATCTAATCAATCCAAACCCATTAATGTCAATTGATTCTGTCTATGTATGCTTCTTTATATATAATAAGTGCTTTCAAATGTCACTGTACTGCATAAATCAGTGATTATCTACTGGTTGTTTGATAAAGTCCTGGTTGATATTACATCCATATTATTTGTCACACTGAATATATAACGTATAAGCTAAGCACATTCAAGCTGCATACAGAATATTAATATTGCATGTCATGCATGCACAAAAATATTATAAGTTGTATGCCGTTCCAGACATCCACACTGAGTAGAATTTATTTCGATTGCCTTTTAATACACATGATCAATAAAACATTTAGCGACATCATTCCTGCTAAATAATTTGTAAACATTAACAGCTTACCTTATATTTTCATGTATGTTTAGCTAAATCATGTGCTTTTGTTATGCATACATGGTTGCCTTTAGTGCAAAAAAAGAAACTCTGTGAATAAAATAACATATAATTTGGTACTTCATTTCAGCTTGTTGCATTCAAAAGGACCGTGTGAACCAGTGTATATTTAGCTTCAACTTATTATTTAAGGGCAGTGTGCCATTTTCTTTCCTGCTACTAAAAAAGATGACTCCAGATGTCCCTAACTCTCTGCTGTTCTCATTACCGCCAGCAAGGTGTTCCAAAATTGAGGATGATAACGTTTATGGTAGAAGACATTAAATAAAATACCTAGATCCCGTTTGCCAGGGATGGCTTTCGGTTATTGCTTCATTTCAGACCTCTGAACTTGGAAATGGAATGTGTTCTGCAGGATGCTTGGAGGAAAATGTACTTTGCCTTGATGAGACTGTTATTTGAGATTCCTGTAATGCTTTATTGAATTATGTATTGTAAATAAATGTGTGCATTTTGCAAGCACGTCATAAGACGATGATGTTGTTGTCAGTTATAATCAGAACGTCCTCTGCTAGCTTCTTGTGTATGTTTCCTTTTATTAGATGATGGTGAAAATATTTTGGAGTTCAAGAAAGGTTAATAACCTCATATGTTAATAATTTCATTCCTCTGAAATAGAATATTAGCACATGTTTTCATACAATTCCTCTTGATTAAATTACCACAAAATAACCCCATTATTTAGTGTTCTCTGATTTCACTCTTGGGGGAATTTGATTTACTGGCTAAATCTGTGCAATTAATTGGCTTAAAAATGTTGGAAGAAAACATTCAAGCATATTGTTATTTATGTTTGTATTGTGCTTGGTGAACTCCTTGCCACGCTTTTTCACTCATGCACACATAAATATATGCAGTCATGCAAGTGAACACAGATACACACTCAAAAGTATTCATCACAGCAGGAAGTGTAAGATAGTGTGCAATACATAGCTCTAAGTGTCTTCTCAAGCACCATAGACATAACTACATGTATATCCTATATAACACAAACAGCCTGTTGATCTCCCTCTTTGATTTTCTGCTCTTATTTGTCCCCTTCATGGAATAGAAAAACTCTCTGAAGTTGCCAAATACCCTTATGGGATAAACATAGCTATGCTGTGTACCTGGGGCAAGAACAAGGAGAGAAAAAGAGAGAAAGCCAGCAATAATCTCTATTTCTGTGACAACGGAGGGTACTGAGTGGTCAGAGGAAGAGATAAGCTCAAGATGGCCGCTTTGATCTGATCAGCAGTAATTCTTCATCTCTCTGTGGTTTCGGAATGATCACGGCTATTTGTTGAACTAATATCCTTTAGTTTCGCTTGCTTTCTGTGAACATCCCCCAATCTGCTGTGGTTTAGTGTGAATTTGCTACATGATGCACAGATATGTAGAGATAAACATTTTTTGAGCGAGGGCTGGAGGTTTTTCTTGGATTGGCGTGGGGTCAGATTTGTTTTGCAGCTGCTCGTGGGGTTTGAAATTGATGTTCAAGGTTGATGATGATGTCTAATGTGTGACTAATTGTTAAAGTGCCCCTATTATGCTATTTTAAAGGTTCCTAATTTGGGGGTCTTCTACAATAGGTTTACATGCATCGATGATAAAAAAAAATATATATATATATACATTTTAATTTGTACATCACCTAATTTCTCAAAGAGTCTGATCATGATGGCCCAGTCTTTTATTATTGGTCTACCACTTACAGCATGTGTCGGACACGAAAAACGCCTATTACCATATCTGAACTTCAGCTCCAGGGGCTTCTTTGGCACGTGATACAGTGATAATAACAATTGTATCGGTTTTTGCAGGCCTAATCCTTTTAAAGTGTATGAAAAGTGGATCTGCAGTTCTGAAATCACTGTCAAGAACACAAACCAAACTCCATCTGGCATCAGCAACAACTACAGTGTTTAAGGGCAGTTCAAATTAGACGTCATTCGCGGGCAGCCAATTAAATCCTTTGGCTGGCATTATGCAAATTTGTTATATTGTTACGTCGGTATGTAACAGGAAGTGAGACTGGAGTTCAGAATCGATTCTTTCTTTTTAGGAGACAAGCACTTAATTTGTCATGCACTTTATCTTTAAAACCTTGCAGACATTTTACATTCACAAACAGTTGTATTACTAACTACATAGAAGGTAATATTCGAAAAAGCACATTAGGGGCAGTTTAAATTATTTTCATCTATAAAAGATTTTGTCAATTTCTAAAAGGTCATAAATGATAACTAGACTCCAGTGAGAGTTTTTTCATCTTTTTTGTGCAATAATGTCAATGACAGTTCAGTGTTTTCTTCCATCAGCAGAGTTGATATTAATTTTGACTCGCTGGACAATCAAATCAATCCTCAGCCTTCTCAGCCTCTGTCTGTTGCTATTTAATCATATGCCGTCTTCACAATTGAATCGGACAAGGTGACCTTTAGTTGCTCGTGCAGATGTGAGCTGTCAAAAAGTCCTTCATATCACAACTGCTGCTCTTTCCCCAATGAGAGTTTGTGTTTAACTTTGAAGAATAGCGGTGATTGCCATGATGTTGTGATTTCAACGGGATGTGAACATGAAGGATTTTTTGCTAAGCTTTAACTATCGTATCATGTTAACAATTCTCATTATTCTGAAACATTTGGAAATAAATTCTAAATACAATTTATGTGTTTTTTCCCCTCTCACCTCACTAGATAACCTACTTATAGACTACCAGTTCACATTCAGTCTGCTTCAAGAGGACGATCAGCATTACACAGCTATTAACTTCATGGCGACTCCTGAAGAGGTCAGTGAGTTTGTGTCATTTGTCCACAAAAAAAAAAATGCTTTTTGCACAGGTTGCGTTTGATTTTGAACTTGAACTTTGAACTTTGGTGTGTTTCCAAAAAAATTGGCCATATTTTGTGTCCTAAACATGCAATTTGACAAGTTTTCTTACAATAAGTTTTGCAACTGAATGCAAAAGTACTATTTGACATAACTCGGTCACAGCCAATAATTTGATGGCTGCTGTACTATTATGTAGAGCAGAAATTTTAATTTAATAAATGTAAGATATTATTTAAAATTTACTGATGTTCTGTGGAATTATAATGTAATATAATGTATTGCATTTTATTTATATTATAAATAATATATAGGTCACATTATTGTAAATATGGTTTAAAAAAAATTGTCTTTATGTTCTTTGTTTCCAGACCAATAAGAATCTCGATATGTCAATTAATGCATCAAACAATTTCAACCTCAACATAACGTGGTCCATTGGCTCAACAGGTAAAGTATTTCATGTAATATTTTATAATAAAAGCAAAAGTAATAATTACTTTGTAAAATAGTTCTGGCTGAACAAAATAAGCATAGGGCAGCTATGAGAATCCGTTTGTCAAGACATTCATAAAATGCTCTTTGATTTTAATTAAGATAAGCAGACATTGCTCTTGCACAGGCAAATGCCTAAGCTAAATAGATTTTCATTTTGTTGCTTTTGAATAAATCTAGCAGATATGTGGAAAAGTGTTATAGATTGTCCCATAGCCGCAGATAAACCAGACTCACAATGGTAACTAGAATAGTACAGAGTGTTTGAGTGTAAGTGTCATAGCAATGAGACCTTCGTTATAGCAATTCTTAAAACTGCGCTTTAAAAGTGGTTAATAGAAAAGTCACGTTTTGCATTGTGATGAATTGATGATAACTAAAAAAAAATCAGTTTTGTATTCCGTCATACTTAATGGAGCAGTCTCTGTATGGGTAATTTGGGAAACATCAATATTGACTGACTGATGTTCGTGTTCATTTGTGGTTGGAGATTTACTGTATTATGATGTACCATGTATTCACTATTAACTATTAAATCTGTTCAAACCCTTTGAGAAGCTCTTAGACGTTTCTAGGCTTTGATCCTGTTGGTATTCTAGTACAGCTTCTTACAATGCCATTATTCATATGTTTTATAGTTGAAGGGTTGATCAGAATATTATGCCACGTTTAATCATGCAGAGGGTTTTGTATTCAGACGTTGTTGTTGGCTGACGTGCACTTTGCTGACGCTGTGTTTTGTGTCCCTGCAGCGGGTACGATCTCTGGGGAGGAATTCCCCATAGTATCCAAGACTAACATCAAAGAGTACAGAGACAGCTTTTCCTGTGAGAGATTCTCCTTCCTTGCAAATCCCAACATCACTTTCCATGTTTATGTCAGCAACTTTTCATGGCCAATCAAAATACAGGTAAGATCCGCTGCCTGATTTCTCTTACCTCAGCCAGGTGTGCGTTTAATTTAGTCCAGTCCAAAACAGCCTGTTCTTATTTATTAAGTCCAAAAATAGGATTACTATGCATACAGTACATATCAACTCCATCCCTCCAGTTTGAGACTGCTTTTCTTCTTGTTATTATGCCAAACTGTTGACTGATGAGCTTTTTATTTTTATATATTATGTACGGTTAAAGTTTGTAAAATGATTACATTTTTGTTCAGATTTTCACGATTTTATCAAAACAACATCATGATCATAAATATCTTCATCATAATGGACCACAACAACAAATTACTGTAAATATGATCCATGAAATTTGTTTTTGATTCCATGTCAGGCTCTCTAAGCCCTCATATCTAAATAGGGCACCGAGCATAACTATTATGAAGTGTGTTATGCAAAAATAATATGTTTAATGATCCGTGCGTCCTCTTTGTGCTCATCAATTATTTTGGAGTGCTTTATAAAAGCGCTGACAAACTGTTCAAAATATATTAATTCTCAGTATTTGCTTTATGAATAAACTGAAGAATGCTATTTTTAAACACTTATGTCCATTGCAGCCTCTGTTAAGATAATCTGGTAAAACTGGTAAAACATCATATTTTTGAGGTTATGTTTGTAATTATCTGTGGGGTTTATGTCAATGAATTGATGTGCCTTTTCACAGGGTTCCTACAGTCATGGAAAACCTGAAAATATCAAGGCACTAGTATATTTCTAAAAGGTCATGGAAATATCTATTGTGAATATACATATTTCTAGTTATGACATGCTCTCAAACATTCTAATTGAATCTAAAATGTGAGTCAAATTACTATAAAATAGATTGAGGCAAGTGTTATACATCATTTGTTCATCATTTATACATCAAGTGTTATACATCATTATACATCATTTAATCTGTTAAGTTTCTACTTTTATTTGTGTACGCGCACAATAAAAGCGGAATGTTGTGCTTTTTGTAAAATAAAGGAAGCAAAATGATGCATGATCTGCCGCCTCTCAATGAAGTCCATTCTAATGCTTAGATAAATTAATTGTAACTTAGTGAATACTTGTCACACAAATATGAGATATGAGTGGTTCCAAACTTCTTCCATTTATGGATGATGGAGGCAACTGTTCTCCTTGGGACCTTCAATGCTGCAAACATTTTTCTGTACCCTTCCCACAGATCTATGCCTCAATACAATCCTGTCTTAGAGGTCTACAGACAATGTCTTTGAATTTTTTATGATTTGTGCTTTGATATGCATTGTTAACTCTGGGACCTTGCGTAGACAGGTGTGTGCCTTTCCAAATCATGTCCATTCAACTGAATTGACCACTGGTGGACTCCAATCAGATTTTTTCAAGTCTAATTGACCCCAAATATTTAAACAGTATATCCGTCAAAAAAATTAGGAACTGCTTTATCATTCCTGCTTTGCTTTACCTATTACACTTAAAGGGTTTGGACAGAACAGGTGGTGCTTTTTGTAATCAGGCTGCTGAGTAAGGCGACAGTCATCAGTCTTCCCAGCAACCCTCAGTCAGATCATGCTGTGCCCTGTGTGAGAGTGCAACTGCACTGTGGCCTGTTAGTATCAACCATGTATTGATTGTGGCTCTGAATCATTCCCATTAATGCAGTTTTACCATACCCACATATAGATGAGATAGTAACACGAGCCCTTAATTGTTCTCATCAGGAGCCCAGTACCGCAGTCATCTATAGACTGATCTGAGTAACCTGAGAGGACTGTTTCTCTTGCCCTGACCTTCATCACGTCTGATGGACATCCAGTCAAACTGCTTTCAAAATCAAATCATCTATCCCTCAGATTTATTGGCCTATTTGGTGCATATGGAGAAAATAATATTTCCTCCTGCCAGCCACAGTGAATGATGTTGTGTCTTCCTTTTAAATTACTCTTTTATTGACTAGAGAAAGAGACAAAACTGTGCTCGCTTTCAGATAGAGCAGTGTCTTTCAGTATTTGCTTATGAAAAGCTCATTTTGTTCATACAAAGTGATACTGAAAGATTGATGCAGGAACTAATACTCTGAATGTGTTTTCTATTTCTCTTTGTGTATTGTGGCCCGTGTGTGTGCTCACGCCTGTCAGTCAAGGTTACGCGTGGTCAAAAGCACATCTAATACAAAGAGTATTTTATGAGGTCTCATACTTCTTGGTTTAAAAGTATAGGTCAAGGCTGAAGTGAACCTTTCACAGGAAATGTGCAGCGACACATACACGCACACATGCACACACACACACACACACATGCACAAGCACAGGAAGAAGCAAGCACAAGAGGCCGCCGTCGGCCCTGTGGCTGAAGTGAGCTGCTGACATACTAGTGATTGGTATCACAGTTGGAGATGTGTGCTGCATTCATCACTCTCAGTCTTCACTTTTCCACTGCCAACAGTCACTTTCTTGCAGTCACTTACTCCTCTTTCACTCTCTTTATCTCTTTCATGTCTGACACTGGCAGTGATTATCCATTTATAACATCTCACGCCATGTTCAGTCTGAAGGTGTTGATCACACCAGTTAAGCAGTCTTATCAAATCAAATAATCAGATGCGTAAATACTTAGTGTCAGTTTTTTTTTGTCCCCATGCATGAATGGATTAAGTTGATCAAAAGTGACATTAAAGACATTAATAATGTTACAAATTTTTATTTTTTATTTTATTTTTATAAATACTGTTTTATCTATGCATCAAAGAATCTAGAAAAAATGTGATTGATGATGATAAAAAATGTTCTTACTGTATATTAGAATGATATCTATTAAACTTTACGTTTGCTCGTTCTCAGGGAAACGCTAACATTTTGAGAGCAAACTAAAAGTTTCTCTGGGAAATGCAAATGTTTCAGGGGAGCGCAAAACATTCCAGAAAGAACATTAAAGCATTTTAAAAAAGTTTAATCACAATGTCCCTTCAGGGGCTCCGTACATTTCACATGCATCCACACACATTTCCAAACCCAGTACTTGGACCTTTTTTTAAATTAACTGAATATGTTAGTGAGTAAAAAAAAGAAAAAGATTAATCACATATTACCAGCACTGTTTGCACATGTGGTTTGCCTTAATGCTTGCCATTATTTATATCTCTACCTATTAATCATGGATCTGCCCTCATGATGTAAGGTAACCTGGTTATCAGGTTTAATCCAGATCAAATAAACCCGGCCCTTCAGACTCATTAATGAGTAACAGTAGGAGAATCAGGATAGTCATGTGTAATGCTCATCTGCAAAGACTGCTCGGCTTGGGAAAGCCTACCCTGGTGATGAAAGCATTTCCTGCCCTCGCTCTGCTCCCCCAGGGTTATCACTCCAGTCTCAGGATGACATCAGCTTAGAGCTGAGGGCTGGTTTGGGGGGCAGAGCTCAAGGGGATTTGCCTATCCTAGTGGAACAGACTTGTATTTAGTTTGTCACTATGGTCTTGTACCTCACCCCTCTAGTATTTTTCAGTCCACATCTACAGTTGTCTGCTCTTCTCACCACTTTATGTATTTATTTTATTTATTGAGGAATTAGTACTTGCAAATGAGCAGAACATTTAGTTAACTAGATATTTTGTCAAAGTATAGATATTTTCTTTTTAATCACAAATTAATCCAATTTAATGTCATTCAGAAGAAGGGTAGTGACCACACTGTCATTTATTGTCAATAATTGGATTATGTCAATAACTGAACATATGATATATAAAACCATAATGATGATTATTGCTGTTTACTCAATCATTATAAATTAGTGTAATTTAAGTATTTTAAGTGTCTTATCTACCTGCAAAAACCTGGTCCAGTTTGCTGTTTACTCTGGAAGAACTGCCCATTTACACAAGAAAAGAATGTTTGACCAACATGTAAAGTGAACAGCCACAATGGAGAAACTGTGGGAGTTGTTTGTGGGCATCTCTGAGACTGAGACAATGATGCACCACTGTTGTATCCTCAGTTCTCTTCCTTCATATCTGTGACAGGATTATCTAAAAAAAGACTCTATATTTAACGAAGCACATACAAAAGACCTGAAAGTGATGCAACCTGTTTTACAGAAGTCACGCATAACCACCATTAAAGTAAATGTTTATGATATTCTGCTCTAACAAATCTCTTTTATGCAATTCGTATTCCCTTCAACCTCATGGTGGGCAAAAGTATCACTGCTGCATTAGATAGATCTCTGTGTTGCATGGCCATCTTGTCGCAGCCATTCTAGACCAAGGAATGGGGGGTGATTTGATTTTCTCTACACACACATTGCTTATTTTCCCCAGTCCAATAGACATCATTAAATAGAATGCCTTTAGTAATCTCATTTCTGACAGACAGTTTGCGGTCTACCTCAACTTCTGTCCATTTCGGACATCTGAGCGACTCTCTTTGGATAAAGAGAAAATTGAAACGGTTAGCCAGAAACACAGTGGTGCCATATCTGTTGATAGCTTTATCACAGCAGATTGGCTTTCATAGCGGTGAAAGAGGATAGGTAAAGCTAAGTGCTCAGTGCTCCACAACACGAGAAGGCCATGGCAGCAGAGATTACTTCATATGCTGTGTCTGTTCTCACTTGTTCTCTCCTTCATAATGTGTAGAGAGAATGGGAGAGGAAAAAGAGCTAATCTGGCACTGAAGTGAAAACTGAGAGGGCAGAAATAACTTTATTTTTATTTGTACCTTATTTCAAATATTGTATTATTGAACATACTAATGATTTAATTTGAATTATTATTAAACTATTTATTATTATTCATACATAGATGCATTTTTGCAATTGTATACCATACCACCCATAATAAAACTCTTATAATGATTATAATGACTAATATATTAATCATTTGTTCAAGAAGAAATTAAATTAAATAATTGAGTTTTATGGTATTAATTAAGTTTTATGTAGCCAGTGGTCAATCTGTAAAAGTTTGGATCATAGTACAGATGTATTAAAATGTTTAGGTTTTTGCTTCAGCTATAGTGTCAATACAATATAAAAGGAGATGCAAGGCCTTAGATCACCAAAACCTGACATTTCAGGATGATTTGATGCAAGATGTATATTGTGAGTGTCAATGATTTAGCATCGTGTCATACTAGCATACGATTTGTTAGTTCCACCTTAGATAATATAGGTGAGCTACATCTTTGCATGTGACTGATTATAAATATGATGCTCATTTGAATATTGTAGGTGTGCATAATATTCAACTAATATCTTACTGCAGTCATTAGGTTCTGTCATGAATATGTTAATGTACCATCTGCAGAACTGCCGAACTTCATGCCCACCCACCCGCACCCCTGTCCCTCTCTCATTCTGTCATCTCTTTATCCAACACGTCTAGTTCAAGAAGTCAGACTCATGAACCATTTAATATTCCTAGGAAAGGTACAGGAACATCTATTTTTATCCTTTCTTTTGCACTCAAACACAAACTTTTTTTTGTTGTTCCAACATTATGTTGTTCAGTGACCAGTGCTGAGGTTTGCAGTGTCCTGCCCTCACCTCGGCTCTTGATTTTTCTCAGAGAAGTGTTGTGGTTGCTGTAAACAGCTCCCTCTGCTTTTATGTTCAGGCCCCACAGCCCTTTGTTTCTCAAAGGTGGTATTGAACTTTTAAAAAGCACATCCACTCAATAATCACTTAGCCTCTGATCTCTGTATAATTGTGGTATTGTGCTGTCCATTTTTAAAACTAACACTAAAATGCTAATTCTCATTAGCTTTCCCAATCTTCTGTCAGATGGTCATTGTGCTTTCCAGTTTAAAGGGCTAGTTCAGTCAAAAAAATTAAATGTTTAATTAATTACTCACTCTCATGTTGGTCCAATCCCTTAAGACCTTCATTAATCTTCGGAACGCAAATTAAGATATGTATGACTGACACAGGAAATAAGACATTATTGAATACAATTTTGTTCGGTTTTTTTTGCACACAAAAAGTATTCTCGTTGCTTCATAACATTAAGGTTAACATTAAGGAACCACCGTAGTCATATGGACTATTTATTAATGTTTATTAAAGTGGTATTTAAGTAGCTGTCTATGGAGGGGTCAGAGTGACACAAGGGTGGGTAAATGGGTTCTAGAGCAGATTTTTTTCATAACTTAGTTTTTATTTTATTTTATAAGTCAGAAAAACACATTTCCCCGCTCTTTCAGGTGTTATACTGTGCTATCACTCCACTATAGAACAAATTAAATTATGAGCATGCAACATTGTAGTTACATTATCAATTAGTAAGTCTTGAAATTATCAGAAAGTACCAATAAGAGGTGGGCGATTTTATTATTTGTAAACCGATAAATCACGTTTTTGAATAAAGTAATTATAACATTTTAAGAGAAGAAAATGACCCGAACACTCTTGTGCGACCCACTCGTAGATAAACGTAGAACAGATCACATCTTCAGCAGCTGTTCACACAGAATGTGTTATTGCATTGAAAAAACAAGATGTGGCCAGCAAATGAGGCAAGTTACTTTGTTATAACTTGAACACTGGGTTTTTATAATGCCGTTTCATGGATGTAATGCTGTTAAAGACGCAAGACACAAGTGAAACATACAAAACACGTCCGCCAAACATAAAAACAATAGAACTTCGACTGTATGTTTGATATTTAATGTTTGCATGATGGTGATACGCATAAAGGTACTGTTATTTTCTGTTTTTACAAAGCATTTGCTCTTGTTACTGGTTATTTATTGCTGTTGCTATTTTTCCTTTTTTTTTTTTTTTTTTTACAGTTTTATTCTACTTTCCGAAAGTAATTACACCATTAAGCAGACAGAAAATTAAGCATGACAGAAAACAAGAGACAAAGTTATTTAATTTGTTATTAGCTTCATTCTTTTAACATGTTTGAAAGTGCAGCTCCATTCTAGTGCATTAGCAGAAATATTTTTTTGACACATTTAAAGTTCCATAAAATAAGAGTGTGTGCGCATGAAACTTTTTCTAGTGTTTTTCCTGCCAAGCCGTTCCTCCACATTGCATTGGACAGCAGCTAAAATGTAAATTAGATGTGAAAGAAAGCATTTTAGGATAATTGGATGCTAAAGCAAAATGAAATCAATACATTTAGTATAAGCTGGCCTTGGATATTATCACACTTTTTTTCCAGTGAAAAGACAAAATTATGGTAATGCTTATGTCATCTCTGACATCTGGCACAGTGCTCCACAAACTTACTTTATAGTCCAGCACACTTTTAAGTAGCCTAGCATCTAACTAACTTCTTTTGCCATCATGCCAATTTAATACTATACATTCTCTATATGCAACTGGACGATTTGTTGGTCTACTCGGTGTGGTAAATTATAGCTTGATCAGAGTAAATCAATTACGAAAAAGCCAGTATGATACAGTGTGTGCTGAAAACCTCCCTACTACTTCTCCACACCCATCTGCAATAAAATCTAATGCTTTAGCTACTGTGAGTGCAGCTGACACGGCCCTATGAGCCAGAGGTCTGGCACTAACAGAGACGTGTGCTCGTTCATAGACTAACGTGCATCTGCTTTAGTGGACTTTGGGCCTACACTCCTGAGCCTGACCATCAATCACTATTTTCAGATCGTTAAATATCATCTGTAGAGATCTCAAATCTACTCGGATGGTGAAAATGCAAGACCTTGGAATCTGCTAGCTAGCATACCCATAATGTACTTTTATATCCTCAAAGAGCTCTTTAATGGAGGTGGTGAAGTCAGGGTTATTAGCCAGAAGCTGGAGTGAGATGGATAGAAAAATGCTGACGGTAGGTAAAGACATCATGAGAAACTCAGAGCTTGTTAGGATTTTTATTATTTTAATTGACAAAGAAGACAGCAAGTCATCAAAAAAAGCATCTGTCTGCAATGGGTTAGAAGCAGTTGGGAATATTCAAAAGAAGCATCTTATGTTCCCCAACGCTCCGTTTATTTGATCAAAAACAGTAATAGTGTGGTGGAGTGTTTAAAACTCTAGGAGTGTTTGACATGGAAATGTGTATGCAATGCTAGAACTAACAAGTACAGTACTTGCTAATGTTAATATGACACGCTGCTATGAGCATTCTGCTGCTGTAGGGTACATGAATTACCCATAGCAGATCTCTTTACAGGTGGAGCTGGGGAGGGTGGAGGGTTTATGAAAGTGTGCTGGACTTCTAAGGTAAATGCTAGTCAAGTAGTCAAGTATTGAAGGTTTGAGCACACAAGCTCACTGTACACTGATAAAGCAGGAAACCTGTCCTCATCTAGAGTTTCTTGACAGAATGTTGTATTTATTAGATTTGTTTTTTTTTTTTTTGGTACAATGAAAAAGCTATACTGTGACTTGTGATAATTTATTTAATACATCTTAAATAAAAGTATTAATTTCTTTAAAAACAATAACAACCTTGGTGTATTATAGAACTCTTAAAGGGATAGTTTACTTTAAAATGAAAATTCTGTCCTCCTTTACTTACCCTCAAGTTGTTTCAAACCTGTATGAATTTCTTTCTTCAGCTGAAAACAAGGGAAGATTTTTTGAAGAATGTCAGAAACCAAACAGTTAACTGGAGCCATTTACTTCCATAGAAGGAAAACAAAATTACTATGGAAGTCAATGGCTCCAGTTAACTGTTTGGCTCCAGTTAATTGCTTATTTTCCTCACTGTATAAAATATACAGTGAGGAAAATAAGTATTTGAACACCCTGCTATTTTGCAAGTTCTTCCACTTGGAAATCATGGAGGGGGTCTGAAATTGTCATCGTAAGTGCATGTCCACTGTGAGAGACAATCTAAAAAAAATATATATATATATCCAGAAATCACAATGTATGATTTTTTAAAACTATTTATTTTTATGATACAGCTGCAAATATGTATTTGAACACCTGAGAAAATAAATGTTAATATTTGATACAGTAGCCTATGTTTGCAATTACAGAGGTCAAATATTTCCTGTAGTTTTTCAGTAGGTTTGCACACACTGCAGGAGGGATTTTGGCCCACTCCTCCACACAGATCTTCTCTAGATCAGTCAGGTTTCTGACCTGTCGCTGAGAAACACTAGGCCACGCCAGAACCTTGATATGCTTCTTACAAACCCACTTCTTGATTATCCTGGCTTTGTGCTTCGGGCCATTGTCATTGGAAGACTCAGCCTCAACCCATCTTCAATGCTCTAACTGAGGGAAGGAGGTTGTTCCCTAAAATCTCGCAATACGTGGCCCCAGTCATCCTCTCCTTAATACAGTGCAGTCACCCTGTCCCATGTGCAGAAAAACACCCCCAAAGCATGATGCTACCACCCCCATGCTTCACAGTAGGGATGTGTTTCTTGGGATGGTACTCATATTCTTCTTCCTCCAAACACGTTTAGTGGAATCTCATCTGACCACATTACTGTCTCCCATGACTCCTCTGGATCATCCAAATGGTCATTGGTAAACTTAAGAAGGGCCTGGCCTGAACCTTCCGTGCAATGCATGATTTCAAACCATGACGTCTTAGTGTATTACCAACAGTAACCTTAGAAACGGTGGTCCCAGCTCTTTTCAGGTAATTGACCAGCTCCTCCCGTGTAGTTCTGGGCTGATTTATCACCTTTTTTAGGATCATTGAGACCCCACGAGGTGAGATCTTGCATGGAGCCCTAGTCCGAGGGAGGTTGACAGTCATGTTTAGCTTCTTCCATTTTCTAATGATTGCTCCAACAGTGGACCTTTTTTCACCAAGCTGCTTGGCAATTTCCCCGTAGACCTTTCCAGGCTTGTGGAGGTGTACAATTTTGTCTCTAGTGTCTTTGGACCGCTCTTTTGACTTGGCAATGTTAGTAGTTGGATTCGTATTGATTGTATGGGGTGGACAGGTGTCTTTATGCAGCTAACAACCTCAAACAGGTGCATCTAATTTAGGATAATAAATGTGAGTGGAGGTGAGTGGATGTAAATGTGAGTGGATTTTAAAGGCAGACTAACTTGTCTTTGAGGGTCAGAATTCTAGCTGATAGACAGGTGTTCAAATACTTATTTGCAGCTATATCATACAAATATATATATTGTGATTTCTTGATTTTTTTCTCTTTCAAATTATGTCAATCACAGTGGACATGCACCTACGATGACAATTTCAGACCCCTCCATGATTTCCAAGTGGGAGAACTTGCAAAATAGCAGGGTGTTCAAATGCGTATTTTCCTCACTGTATATATCTGTACCTTTAAGGATTTGCTGATGGTGATTGGCTCAATTTGTGTTACCGCTCCCAATCCAGCATGATGTTTACAGTAAAAGTCTAAAAATTAGGACTGGGGAGGAGTCAAGAGCACTTCAGTAAAGGTACCAGCTCCAGCCACTAGCTCGTCCCCCTTAATGGCCAGTCCCTCTGGCAAGAGAAATCAGCTTTTCTCAACACTTTCGTTCTTTCAGTTTTTGATTGTCATGCACTTTCACTGCAAAAAGCAAATGCCAGTAAATCACTTAAGGGCTGGCCAACCCCCTCACTTCCACCTGCACGCACACACACACACACTCCTCCCTATCAACTCCTCTCCATCTAGCCTAATGCTTCTTATTTCATCCAAAAATAATAGTATGTTTACAACAGTTGGAAATGTCTCATGGATGTGTTAGTCACCATTCACGATCATTGGCTATGCACCCTGGCACTCATGAACGAATGCACCATGCACATAGAGCTCAATTTTGCTTCCTGCGCAGTGCGTGACAGAGAAGGTCCATAAGTAACGTCTGCATGTGTGTGCGTAATTGCCTCGATATATACCTGGCTCTGTTTTTGCAGTCGATAATCGCTTGTCCTCTAAAAAAAAAGAAAAGTGCAAGTCCAAAACTCATTTGAACTAAGTAAACACATTTTGTCGCCTGAACTTTTAAAGCACACCACTTCTTGAAAAATAAATCACTCTGATAACATCTGACATTTACAAATCAATCATAAAATGACATTTTCTTTATCAGATGGTCGATTTTTAAATGGAGATGGAATGCGGATTAAGATTTAGATAGGTTTAGTTGGAAGAATTATGTATTGGATTCTCATAAGCAATCGATGTGAGTGGCCTCAGATATTGAAAAGGCAAATAATTCGGTCATGTAGCTGAAGTAATCAGCGAATGGACAGGAACCAAGGATCTTATTTGTGGGGCTGACTGCAACAGCTGAGAAATCAAATGCATTTTATATAACAGACTGTGGTTATTGTACAGCTTATGTAAGAGAAGACATGGAGAAATGTTAATCTACTGAACCCCAGTAATTTCCAACACTATCTGGTTGTATAGTTGAATTGGCACAAGGTGTGTTGTGTAAATTAATGAATTAGCCATCATAGATCATTCCCATTGCTTTGGGGCTCTTTCAATCTAATAAATATAATCAAACATATGTGTATGTATATGTAATTGACTATTAACAGATTTTAAGCTGTACTGTAACTGTCATACACTATGAAAATATTTTATTTGCTTAACCATGTGTATATATTTTAATCCATAGTCAAAATAATCATGTGCACTTTCTTTCCCATGCGCAGCCACATAGTAAACACTCCTGAAAAAAAAAAAAAAAAAATGACAGCCCAACAGCTTTACTCCCCCATAATTATTCATTCAATAAAACATGCAAATTTAAAATGCATCACCATAACTATTCATACACTGTAAAAAAAATTCAGGTCTCCAATTGAAAATTTTCAAGTGATTGATCACCTCTAAATTTTTCAGTTGGCCGAATTGAATTTCTGTGAATTAAATTGCATCAATTTACAGAATTTAAATTCGGACAACTGAAAAATTGATAAATTCACAGAATTTCAATTCTGCAAACTGAAAAATGTAGATGTGTAAAAACTCTAGTTTGTGTAATAATAACATTTATAAATACTCAAACGCATATGTGAACTCCACGAAATGGACGTTACTTCTGAAATAAGAAAACAAATGTAGAACGGACCTGATTTCATCATTAGGAATTGATTAGATCATAACAATGGAATGTTGGAATGGCAATTTGTAGTTAGTTGTGGAGGATGCATAGTCCCACCATCCACCAAGCCTTACGTCATTAAGAGAACAGATGCCGCTTCGAGGGGGAGGGGAGAATCATGTTTGACAAAAGTCCCTTTCAAGGAAAGTCTGTTCACTTGGCGGCCATATTTGCAACGTATTTGTACTTGGACAGTACACTTTTCAATTAATTAAATTAATTAGAAAATATTTCGGTTTATAACGGGTCTGCTTTTCACCTTATTGATGTACAGGAATTCGCTTGCGAGTAAAAATTCCTCGATTAAAGTCAGCTGCCTCCATAATAATCTTCTGATATGTGCAGCACAATCAAGTGGAAATCGTGAGTGAAGGCGAGCGAGGGAGTGGGGAGGGGAACAATTGTGCCATGGCAAGGTACAATACAAGGCAACCGTGTCTAGTGTGAGTACGCCCTAGTCTTCGAGCAGTTACTACAGCCACGGCGCGTTACAGTTATTGGAAATTAAATATTAATAATGCTTATTATGAAGTAAATCTTTTAGTTTTTTTGCATTGTTAAATTGATCTAAGAATATATTTTTATTACAATGCAATCATAGTTTTAATATAGAGCGAAATTTGAGTATAATAACAACTTAGCAAATATTGTACTAACAGTTATTTCTATTGGCTTAGTGTTTTAGTAATGATATATTTTACTTTATAATTAGCTTGCTGTTAATTGCTTTCCAACATGTGGATTATAATATTCCATAATGTGGATAATTGCAACAATATTTTTAAATACTTTTATAATATTTAAGATTGGGGAATGAACTTGAGATAATATGTGTTGGGAAAATTCATGCTGCTTGATTTTTAAGAAACCTTGCCAAGTTGTAGAAATAAATAGGCCATGAATATGTAATAAAACTACTTACATGTCAAGTAAAAATTATTTTGATTAGATGCATTTATTAGTCTACAGAAAGTTTGCCGAGAACGGTGTTCAAGTTAAATTAGATCAACAACATGAACACTTTATTAATTTATGTCAAGTTTATTATAGGCCATCTGTTTTTCAGAAAGCTTTTAGACATGATTCAACAGTAGTTTATTTTTTTTGTCACCTAGCCCAGTATTCATATTGGGTTCCTTTTTCCCTTTAAATTTGAAGCCATTTGGTGATTAAAACCTTTATTGAATTAAGTGCATTTGAAATGCACTGTAAACCAATGTTTTGTTGGTTACACAAACCACATGTTTTCTATTATTTTTAACATGACCATAAGGCTGTCAAGAGAATGCAAAACTGGTTTGACAATATTGTATGTCTCATTTTAATTTGGGCATCCTTCAGTAATGGTTAGTTTTATTTGCTATTTGCAGCAATAATGTAATTATGATCTAATATCTCTAACACCTTCTTTTTTTATAGATATCCTTCTCTCAGCACAGCAGCATCATGGATTTGGTGCAGTTCTTTGTCACGTTTTTCAGGTATGCATACTTAATTCATTTAAATTAAATGTTTGGTGTAGTTAAACAGGATAATATTTTTGAATAAATTAAACATTTCCTTATTCTTTAATATGCATTGAGTTCTAGCTCTTGGAATTTAGTGAGAAAATGAAAGCTGGCTGTTGAATAAGCATGATAAGTGTTATTGTGTTGGCTATGATGAAGCTAAATACTGCCACTCTGGTTGTCTCCAAAAATGAATGCATTTCATGTTGTTTTAAAACATGATTATAAAGGACAAATTTTTGCGATCGAAAACAGCCGTGTGTTTGATTTTTGAAATGTGCTTGATTTTTGAATATCATCCTTGAAAATGCTTGAATTTTTTTCTAAGAACGTCTTAATTTAAAGCAACAACAACAACCGAAAAATAAACTCTAAAGAATACAATTTCATGTCATGCATACAACATTGTGCCCTATTTTAACGATCTGAAACGCAAGTGTCAAAGCGCGAAGCGCAAGTAACTTTGTGGGCGGGTCTCGGCGCTGTTGCTATTTTCCCTGCGGGATAAATGGCTCTTGCGCCCGAAGCAAATCTAAAATGGGTTGGTCTGAAGTAGCTTAATTATTCATAGGTGTGGTTTGGGCGTAACGTGAATAAACCAATCAGAGCGTCATCTAACATTCCCTTTAAAAGCAGATGCGCAAGTTCCATTATGGATTGCTATTATTATGGCGTATTTACCAGGCGCACGCCAGGAGCGGTTCACAGCCGAAGAGACTGAGGAGTTCTTGTAAGAGCAGCCCTTACGAAACAAAAATATATTGCAGTAGCTATATTGGAAAATTTCATGCAATATATTCACATATATGGGAATTAATATTTATATTTTTCAATATATTGCAATATATTGAAAGCAGCAATCATTTGTATATTTTGCAATATATTACATGAATATATAATATATTTTATAATACCATCAATATATTATTCCATATATTTACAATATATTAAAATATATTTCAAGTAATATATTGGTAAATATATTTTCCTTTTGTAAGGGAGTGAAAGACAGAGAAGTTGTGTTGTATGGGGATGGGAGAAACCCACCCAAAATAGTGTCGGTTAAACAGTTTTTTCAGTTTTTTTTTATTGTAAAAAATTATGATTTGCAAAAATAACTGTTGCATCTGTGTAGATTACATGAGCAAAGTGTATGCGCCTTGTGCACGTGTTATGGTCAAGCATGCGCCCTTAAAATAGCTTAATGAACAACGCTCCACTGACTTTAGACTAGGTTTTTTTTGGTCAGTGGCGCAATTGTTTAATGGAAGAGCAAAATAGCACCAGGGATTGTTTGCGCTGGAACACGACTCCTTTTTTGCGCTGAACCGCCCAGGGAGCGCAAGTTCATTCACTAGTTTAGCGACATCCTTCTGTGGAGGGAAAAGCGCGGGGGTGCAAAATAGGAATGACACGTGTGTCGGTGTACAAAGTCACTTGCGCTGGGTGCAAGATAGGGCCCATTGTATTACTCAAGATAGAATTGCGCATGAAAATAGCATCTGCATGTCTTCAAAAGTTTAATGTGGATTCAGAATTTTTAAAGGGTACATAACACACACAGTTTCTGCCAGTCTCGTGTTAATCTCGAGTACCTGTAGAGTCGTATTGCATTCTTTATATCTCAGAAGAGTTTTTAGTTTTTTTTTTTTATATATATCTATAAAAGACAGATACGCTGTACCCATTCTTTCTGAAAACATCCTAGATTGTGGAGGAAAGCAGTGGGCGGAGCTAAAGAGTCACACACACACACACGTAATACATCATCACATTATCCCTGGATAACTTGCGATTCACCACCAGAAGAGATGTTTTATAGTTCATTTTTGTTTTTAAATATTAAACAAATTTCACACCCGCCTATTGCTATAAATTAACTGTTTTCATTCTCATTTAAAATGTTGTATTTAAGGGTGAACCTGCACTACTTTAATTTGACTCTTAAACTGCAGCCTGAACCATATGCACATTTCTTATAGGTGATGGAAATCATCCATTTATGTGACAGCACAAGATTGTAATATATGTGTTCAGAAATGCCATGCTTGTTGTACATCTGGACAGTCAAATTGCAGAGCTGAGTGACCACAGTTGTGTTGAAAGTGCCTCAAAGTGCAGCAAAATAATTACATGCCACCTACTCTGTATAAATAATAACATGCCGCCTGCTCCAGTATGTATAAATATTGAAGCTCGCGCTAGACTGTCGGCCGCCTCTGTATTGTGTTCTGTGGGGTTTTAAACTGTCAGGTCAACACAAATATCATGTAACGTCATTCCAACCTTTACATATCAATTTGTTTATCAGAGAAAAACAGTATGTCGTTTTGAATAAACTAATTTATGGGTAAACTGTTATGGTTTAGCCATGCCGTTTTTTTTATTAGAATCATTTTGCTTATTTGATACACAGCTTTATTGGGTTTATTAATGGAATGTGCTGGAAAATGCCCCACCACACTGTAACTTTGACACTGGCCATTTATCTTGTATGTATCCGTATTTGTGTGGAGTAATTTCCAGGGGATATGATTGTGTGAGGGTGTGTGCCCTGACATTCGCAAAGGTTGAGGTCATGGCAACAGGGAAGCAGTGTTTGCTATACAGATTCTTGAATTTATTATCCAGTATGAATAGCGAAAACACTTTTTTGTTGTTTTGCAATTATGGGAATGGGAGTGTGTTGATAGATATCAAAGTTGAAGCTAGAGGCTGTAGGGCTTTGTTGTTTGGTGTGCATTTATTCTTCTGCAGGCGAGGGACACATCTGATGTAATTCATCATGGCATTTGAGGGAGATTGGTGTATATACTTTATATCCCTCCCCTTTTATATCTCTTTTTCTCACTCCTCCTCTCATATCTTCTGGCTGTGGATTCACAGTTCTGGTTCTCTGTTTGGAGTTCAAGCCAAGTGCCTTCAAAGCCGAAGTTCAGTCAAATGCCTGACTGTTTTACAATGCTAAAACAGACATCAAGCTCTTTAGAAAATATTCTGTTGTGGTAAATAAGTAGAGTATGCTGCATTTGCAAACTTAAGTTATTTCAATTACACGGATGAATAATAGTCTTTGTATGTGAAACAGAAGTAAGTATCATTGAGTATTGATTTGGCGCTTTGTCATTTTCCTCTGTACTTTGTGTCTGTGACTTGGATGACAGTTTTTTTTTTTGGTGTATGAATGTTTAGGTTTTCTGAGGAAAAGAAATGAGAATTTTACTTTCAATAGAACTGAACCAAGTGTCCAGAAAAATGTAAAATACAAAATATAGATAAATACAATTATTGTGGGTATTTTGGTGACTTTTTTCAGGATTAAAGGGATAGTTCACCCAGACATTTAAATTAGACCATCAAGCCTCAAGCCTGGGTGTATATGGCATTCTTCTTTCAGACGAATACAATCGTTACAATCACGGGTTTGCAATACAATACTCGTACAATCGAGTTATGTAAAAAAAAAAAAAAATTATATATTTATATATATATATATATATATATATATATATATATATATATATATATATATATATATATGTGTGTGTGTGTGTGTGTGTGTGTGTGTGTGTGTGTGTGTGTGTGTGTGTGTGTGTGTGTGTGTGTGTGTGTGTGTGTGTGTGTGTGTGTGTGTGTGTGTGTGTGTGTGTGTATATATATATTTTTTTTTTAATTCCTGGCTCTTCCAATCATTATAATGGAAGTAAATGGCAGCCCAAATTTTTAAGCACAAAAAAGTGTATCCATCCATTAAAAAAGTAATCTACACGCTCCGGGGGTTAATAAAGGCCTTCTGAAGCGAATCGATGTGTTTGTGTGAGAAAAATATCCATATTTAACACATTATAAAGTAAAATATCTAGCTTCCGGCAAAATGCCTTCTGTATTCAGCTTACGAAAAAGCAGAAATCATGCAAAGCGTGACGTCGGACACTGCTTATGCATTTTGAACGGCAAGCTTCGAATGTTGGGCTGCCATTTACTGCCATTATAAAGCTTGAATAAGCCAGGACATTTTTTTATATAACTCCGATTTTATTTGAAAGAAGGTGACTTAATGTGACTACATAATTTAAATTTTTGGTTGAACTATCCCTTCAAGAAGATAATTTATGTACAGTCTAGTGTCAAGTAAAGAGAAAAACTGTGTATAATATGAATATAATGTGAAATTGCCTCTGCATTAATTTAACTGAATATTCATAGCCTCTAGTACTGCTAGAAAAGTAAGCACACATTCCCTTTGTGTGTTTTTTTTTTTTTTTGCTTCTGAAGCATTTTCTTTGTCTGGATGTCAGAGTAACCGTGTAACTCTGACTCCCTAACCTGATTGGCTGTCAGGAAGATGGATATACCACCGTGCACCAGACACGCTAAAGAGGTAAACAAACACTTCTCTAGCGGAACAAAAGTGGACCTGGTAAACTACTTACAGAGATTAAAGGCAATTATATTTCATATCAACTTCATTCTGCATTCACAATGTGTTTAAGTCGGATGTGGGATAGCCCTACTTGATTTTTTTGCTCTTTATTTATAAAAGTGTTTTCATTGCTTGCTGAGCAGTTGTTTGTCTTAAGAGAGTTGTCCCAGCTATCTCATTTTAGAGGATTAAAAATGTTCTGCAAGTTAATAAATTGTCATTTACAGTGTTTTGCACTCAGTATCTGCAAACATTTGCCTAAACAAGTCTGATTATCATTTGATGTAGCATCAAGTAATGCAAATGTGACTGATAGCTGCATTTTATTTGCTTAAAATTGAATGTTTATCCTAATCTTTGTTTATCTCATTAGGTGCCGCCAATTGAGTTTTGCGGTAAACAACTTTTGGAAGTTGGAAGTCAGACTTAAAGTGATGTTTTATAGAATGCTGAAGTCTTAAAACCTTGAACTTCTCGTCTCAATTGGTTTTATAACTGGGCTTTTGGTTAAATGCTTGAAATAAGGTTTGTGGTTAACACAAGATATTTTCACATTTTATTCTGTGAAGTAAACTACACCAGTAAAGCTCCATTCATGTTTATTTATTTATTTGGCTTTTTAGCTTCTTACTTTTTTGACTTCTTACTATTTTAGCTTGCATTATTTTGATGAACAAAATGTGGTAGAATCATGCACTTTTGCTGGTCACAGGGGTTATTTTCTACAAAGGCTAATGTAATAATCCTATCGGATTTATGTTGAGGGATCCATGGTGATGCTAACTTCCTTGTTAGCCTACAAAATTACGTCATCCCAGCAGCTATTTCAAGGTGCTCACAAATATATTATAGTATGTTTGCAGAGATTTTGGAAACATGCTTGTCAATATATCAGCCTCAATGCAATGATACGATGCCTTACCTGCCTGCCAACATATGTATTTCCATACCTCCGCGCACCCTGGTCACGCAGACATTACACGTCATCAGCGTTTTTTGGTTCTTTGACAGGACATTTTTTTGGTCCTGTGACTTCCACAGAAGATATATGTACATGTTGTAATATTTAGACCACTTCTATTATTGATTGCTATCGAAGAGAGTTTCAACCAGTATAACAAAAAGTGTTTATAAAACTAATTGCCTACCCTACCTTTAGTAAAAACTTGGTGGAAGAATAAAATTATATTAAAGTAAGTATTTTTTCCCTCTCCATCATTCATCTATTTGATTAGCATATTACCTCCAGCTCTTAACATAATCTTAATTAGAAGTGTTTTTCTTAAAATCTTGCTAAAATTTCAGAACACCCTCCTGAGAGACTGTAGGCTGCAAGCCTCAAGCAAGTAGATGGATATTTATCTATTTTCTGTTTCATCTAGCTTTGATAAAGTTGATGAGCTTTTTAATCAGACTGTAAACTCTGCTGTCTGTCATGCTCATCCCAGAGGGTTTAAAAAAAAAAAGTATTTAATCCATTCAAATATTTGTCTTTCTAAACAAAGAGACTGTTACACAGATAAGGTAGAAAACGTATTCATAAAAATAAAGCCAATTAAAATAAATGGTACAATGGGAATAAAATAACAATACATAGTGTGTGTATGTTTAGAAGAAACCTTTTTAGACATACAGTAACTGGTGTGTACTTTAAGCAAAGTCTGTACTTTTGAAAAGATAGGTGTTTCGCTGTAGCCCCTCATTAGCTTTGAAAAGGCCTTTTGAATATGTTTTCTTTGAAGAGTTATTTCTTTTTTGCTGTCTCTGCTCTCTTAGAGCTCCTATAAATGAGCAAGAAAAACAGTAACAATTAAAGACCGCTTAAGCCTTTCACCCACTCCTCCAGCTAATTGGTGACACCACAATTCGGTTTAGCCCAATTACACACACTCTTTCTCTCTCTATGTTGATTAACATTCATCCACCTCTCTTTTTTTCCTCCTGCTTTCCGTTAGTACTGAAGTCATCTACCGGGCTGAAGCGTTGAGTAAGCGTGCTCATATCACCACTGATGTTATTAACGTCCTGAATGCCTGTGCTTCACTGGATGGCGACTGGAGGCAATTCATTTGACTCGTGTAACTGACTAAAGCTCGTTCTCTCCCACTCCTGATTTGGGTGTAATGGGGCTTTTGTCCTCTGTACCTATTAGAGCGAGTGAATACAAGATTACACATTATTGTGACTCATAAACATAAGCAGGACCGGGTGGGATGACAAATAGATACAGAAAGTGACAGTGATGGTGTGCGTGTTTATATCCTCAGCTCAGGTTGTCTGTATTGATTGTGAAATCCTTGTTGGCTGTTTGCTCTCTGGGGCAGCTTTGGTAGATTGGCTCACCTTATTCATCCTTTAGAGTCTTGTTGCTACCTGCAAAGATCAATATTACAAGTAGACCGCACACTACAAAATTTGATTTACACAAAGCATTTTTTTATTCACTTGTAATATATATATAACTTTTTTAATTATATATAATTATATAAAGTCATCTGCCACTTTATTAGATACACCTATTCAACTGCTCATTAATGCAACTATCTAATCTGCCAATCACATGGCAGCAGCTCAGTGCATTTAGGCATGTATACATGGAATCTGTTTAAACTAAGCATCCGAGTGACTTTAAACGCGGCATGGTTGTTGGTGCCAAACAGGCTGAAATATTTCAGAAACTGCTGATCTATTGGCTCAGAGGACACAGATCAAAAATATTTATAGAAGAGTTACCCTTCTATACTTAAACTTTTTTTTAATTATTCTGTTTGGGTGAAAGGTGTATGGTGTATTATAAAAAACTAAAGTAAACTAGCCAGAAAATATGATAAACTTTCTTTTAGTTTATGTAATTAATACACAGTGGGGTTGGGTAACAAAACCATACTTATATAACCGGTATGCAACCGGACTGACACTAGAATGCGGAAATCTTAAAGGTGCTGTATGTATGTTTTTCTCTTTACTAAAGCATACAATTAGCATAAAAATGCCATAATATGCTTGCAGATATGTAGGAAACATGCCAAATTCACCTACTTGTTCCCTTTCAGTCGGTCACGTTCGACGTACTTCGGAGGTCACCGACAAATTGGGATCACTTCAGGGAGCCCTATCAGCTTCGTAATATAGAGAACAGTCAAATGAACATTGGCATGCTTGATTTGCATATCGCACTCTGCCCTGAGGTGCTGTTATAAAGCAGAAGCGATCACCACGCACTGTTGTCATTAACTTCGGAGCCGAACGGCATTGATGGAGCATTTTGACTGCCTAATAACTCAGCCTAATAATAAAAAGTGAGAGAGTGTGCCATTGGGGACCATTCTTGTGCTGGACAGACGGCACAAAACAGCGCGACTGCATGCTCACTGCTGCATTAAAACCTAAGTGCTGTTTTCACAGCAAACACTGAGCGGTACGTAACTGTTGGTTCGGAGGGCGTTTCCCCTTTTCCTTCGAGAGCAGATACAGGCCGCACTACGTCTTCCTTGGGTGCTTCAGCACTAAAAGAGCGGTTTCCTCACAAAAACAGCAACACGGGTGACGCTGCATATTTTTGAAGATGTCATTCCACCCGTGCGTTTCTGGATAAACATGACTATCTCTGTGCTTAGGTCGAGACTCACCGAGAAGACCCCCAAAGATGTTCAGTCAGTGAACATCCTACAAGATGGGTTGGAGAGAAAGCTGTCTCCCTCCACCCTCAAAGTTTATGTTGCCGCTATCACCGCTAATGATTTGGTAGGTGGAACGTTCTTAGGGAAGCACAACCTGATCGTCAGGTTCCTGAGGGGGGCGAGGAGACTAAATCCGCCTTGCCCTCCCTCTATACCCCCTTAGGACCAGTCTCTGGTGCTGACCGCACTGCAGAGACCTCCCTTTGAGCCTTTGCAGTCAGCAGAGTTAAAAATCCTGTCTCTGAAGACAGTGCTCCTGACTGCATTGGCCTCTATCAAGAGGGTAGGGGACCTGTAGGCATTTTCGGTTGAAGAATCGTGCCTGGAATTCGGGCCAGACAACTCTCACGTGATCCTGAGACCCCTGCCTGGATATGTGCCCAAGGTTCCCACCACTCCCTTCCGGGACCAGGTAGTTAGGCTGCAAACGCTGCCTTCGGAGGAGGCAGACCCAGCCCTGACTTTTCTCTGTCCCATCCGTGCCCTACGGACTTGCGTGGACAGAACTCAAAACTTTAGGACCTTAGAGGAGCTATTCATCTGTTACGGAGTCCAGCAGAAGGGAAAGGCTGTCTCTAAGCAGAGGATGGCTCACTGGATAGTGCATGCCATCGTCTTGGCGTATGAATCCCAAGATGTGCCCTGCCCGCTCGGGGTTAGAGCCGACTACACTAGGGGTGTGGCCTTTTCCTGGGTGCTGGCTCATGGTGACACCCAACACGTCTGCTAGATTTTATAGCCTACGTGTACAGCCAGTATCTTTCCGTGTGCTCACTTCCGATAGTCAGTAACACCGAAGTGCCCATTCTAGTGTCGGCTTGCTGCACCACTACCTTCCCCATGGAATGGATTCATGTGCTTATATTCTCCAACAGTCAGACGTGACGGCAGTCAGATGTGGTGGAGTGTCTTACGCCAGGTCTAACTCTCGTATGCATTGGTGGAACTTGTAGGCTTGGTTCCATATGTTGTGACCCCCACGACGGTCCCATATGTGTATTCTCCACGGTAGTGCTCCCTATGGCGAGCCCGTGTCTTTCCATTGGTAGAGGCCGCTCTGCCGTCTCAGTATGGTGTGTTCCTCCGCTTACACTCTGCCGTTTCAGTGTACTGTTGTACTGCCCACAGTCAGTGAGTACGTGTATTCTTCACATGGTAACTCCCTCTGGCACGATGTGAATTTCCCCGCCCGGAACAGGTTGGGTCTAAGGGGTTCTGGCAGGGAGCTGGAAGTGGTAGTAGCTGTGGCGTTTTCCAAAGGGATCCCAATTCGTCTGTGACGTCCAACATACATTGAACGTGACTGACTGAAAGGGAACGTCTTGGAGGGAACGGAGACGTATATCCTGTCGCAACAGTTGCTGTACCATCACTGCAGGCCGAGTCACTAGTTAGTTTCCTCAGTGAAAAAAAACAGTGTGTGGCAATCGCTTCTGCTTTATACCTGTGCTTCAAGGCGGGAAGCAATATGCAAATCATGCACGCCAATGTTCATTGGCCTGTTCTCTATATCTCGAAGCTGATAGGGCTCCCTGAAGTTCTGAAACTTACAGGATATTCTTATATTACCATGACCTTTTATATATCAAAAGCTGAAAATTCATCACCCCTTTAATATTTAGCCAGATCAAATATTTATATTTTATATTTAACTAGATCAAAATCAAGTGTGCATTTTTGTCAGTTTGCTTACACTGTACCAATGCTTCCAGAGTGAATACACTTGCGTATCTGCAGCTGCACTGACAATGTATTTATGTTGACATGCGGCGTAAAACGGCCATAAGTTAGCAATATGTACCTTCTAGGGGTAGATAAGTTACAAAGTTGCCATTGATGTGCTGACTAAAAAGGTACAACAGCACATTTTTTTTCTGACAAGGTACAAATCACTGGTGAAATGTCCACTGAATGGTCAGCCTCGTTTTATTTAATATGCTGTCTACTCTCAATCAGGACGTTCGTCATACCACTTAAAAGAATGTGCTTTTATAACTTTCTCAATGAAAGTGCTCTGGCATTATTGGGCCTCGTTCTCCATCCATTATAACTATTATCCAGCTCGTTAGGAATTAATTGCCCTCATCATTAATAGATTTAATAAGGGACCTCTGACTTGTGCTGATTGGGTTTTGAAATATGGTAAATGAAATGGTTGAAAAGGGAGTTTCAGGCTCTTGCATTACCTCAACTACACTATGATGATTAGTCCAGTGCTAATTTTAGCCTTTGCACAGCTTCAAATCTAATGAGCTAGTCCCTTTTATATATGGTGCTTATGCATAGAGACTGGAGAGAACAATTTTAGAGCCCAAAATGTACCCAAATTGTGCCCTTGCAGTAAGGTTTAAACCCTTCCCATGGTGCAAATTTCAAATCCGCGATCCTATAACAGCCCATATACTTATATTATACATTCCATATTTTTGCAGAGCCTCACAAAGCCTCAGATTGTCTAATTTGAGATTGAACATTCTTCCTCTAGGCAGTGTCTCTGTGGAGTTGACGGTATGTATTTGTAATAATGCTGGCTGAATGGAGGCTCTGTTTGAATGTGAATGATGGGTAGATGACATTGTCCCCAGATGCCCCCTGTTCCTCTGATGTCCATGTCAGTATAACTCTTTGTTTAGCTCCACCTATTTGTGTTCTGTTAATTTTTAGGCTGTAATGAAGTGTGTCATTACAAAAAAAATGGCAGTTAAAAATGCTTTGCAAAGAAATTGTTGCATGATTGGTAGAAATAGTAATATGAGTAATATTTTTCTTAACGTTTCTACAATGCACTACGATACTGTGAATTTGCTAGTGCCTTTGCTGGGATGTGAATTGGTAGTTGTTAACATTTAAAGGGGTCATAACATCAATAAAAAAAATTGCCTTGATCTTTTGACATATAACAGGTATTTACTTTAAATTGTCACACAGTCAAATAAATTTGCATTTGCCGGCCTCCAGAGCAAGACATTACCAAATAGATTTACATCATGGCACCATAGGTCCCATACACTGGCATTCAGTCGCCTAATAGCTGCCTACACCGGAGACGAATATAGCTTTAAGAGCAAATAGAGTCCATTATAACCACTGACGTGGCCTACACTGGATACAGTACACAGATTCAAGCTCACATTCTGATGTACTCCACCTGCTTCAGTCTGCAGACAAGAGGACAGTAATGTTTGCTTTGAAACATCCTGTTTAAACAGCTCATTTGCTAATTTATTCAAGAATACCAATATCAGGAACATATGGATAGTTTCATTTTAATCGTGTCAGGGGATTATGTGTGTGGAGAATTTGACTGCAGATTGTTTTCAAACGAGGCACAGTGTAATAGAGAGTTCACAAAGAAACGTTTGGTTGTTGATACCGTTTTCTATGCAATGACTTTAGTCAATCATAACAGTTGCCATTTATTGAAAAGCCTTAAAGGAGCTGCCCCATTAAATCTGATAATTTCAGACATAGGGTAAAAATGAGAGTTGAAAATAATCATTTGCACATATTTATTTGTTTATTTGTGCAACAAAAATGCATGTACTTTAGTGTATTAAACAAATCTATCCATACCACGACCCCTTTAAATTTGTTTAAAAAATAAAAATGAAAGAAATATTGATACAAAATTACACAAATATAGTTCTGCCAGAATAAACACCAATATTGATATTTTTATTTTATTTGTTATTTATTGATGATTAATGATTAATAATTTTGCGTGGCTCACATTCTAAAGAAACGTTACAGTACATAAACACAATTTTATCAAAGCAGTTTTGTTAAATCAAACACTTTTAATAGGATAGTTCACCAAAAAAAAAAAAAATTCTGTCATTAATTACTCAGCCTCATGTTGTTCCAAACCCGTAAAACCTTTGTTCATCTTCGGAACACAAATGAATACATATTTTTAATGAAATCCGAGAGCTTTCTGACCCCTCCATAGACAGCCATTTAATTAACACTTTCAAGACCTAGAAAGGTAGTAAAAACTTTGTTAAAATAGTCCATGAGACTTCAACCTGGTTCAACCTTAATTTTTTGAAGCGGTGAGAATACTTTTTTATTATAAGAAAAATAATGACTTTTTTCACCAATTTCATTCTGGCCTTTGCCAGTCTCCTGTGCTGTTTACGTAGAGTCTCGCATATGCGTCGTGGTGCTCACATGAATGGCATCAGCTGCTGTAGATCTCGAGAGCGCTGCGCTGTTTACAATATAAGGCTAGACCGAAATTGTTAGTTAAAGCCGTTATTTTTTGTTTCTCGTCGAATCATAAAATTAAGGTTGAACCGCTAGTCTCATGGACTATTTTAACAAAATGTTTTACCTACATTTTTGTACCTTGAAAGAGTTAATTAAATAGCTGTCTGTGGAGGGGTCAGAGAACTCTCAGTTCTTATCAAACATATCTTCCTTTGTGTTCCGACGATGAACGAATGTCTTATGGATTTAGAACGGTATGAGGGTGAGTAATTAATAACAGAATTTACATTTCTGAGTGATCTAATCTTTTAAAGGTGATTGCCTTCATTTGTTTTGTGTGCGTGTGTGTGATGCTCAGTCCTCCCATGTTGCAGGCACACAGACATTTGTTCACCAGTGCTTTATCATACTTCAGCAGCAGGTGCTGGCCGTGAACCGAGGATAAAAAAATAAAAACACTACAACAACAACTAAATTGATTGTGTATGACCACCAAATATTTTCCCCTTTACTATAGTCCAGTGCATTTGTCACTTTCTGTCAATTGTAAGTAAAACACAAAGAAGGATTTCTGCTTTTATATGTGCTTTCACACCAACCAAGTTCTACTCAAGGTAGACATTCTATAACATCACACTTCGTCTAGATTGATCAAAATAGCCATTGAGCAGTCAGCGTATGTGTGCGAGAGGAAATCAGACCTGTTGGAGTGCATATGTGCTTGTTTTTCACTGCACCGGACGGTATTGCGTAAATGATTGACATAACAGTCTGTTCCACACGGCATTGATTTTTTTCATGCTGGATGAACTTGTTTATCATTGATTGTGTGATTGAAATACAAATATGTAACAGCTGTCCTCAGTCCAACCTAGAAGGTTAGTGGAATGTTATCCACAATTGCAATTACAAACTCATGAATCTTATTTGATTGACTGATTTATTGATTTTCCATGTGTCTTGTCTCCAGCTGTTTCCTGTCCCTGCTGCTGGTTGCTGCTGTGGTTTGGAAAGTCAAACAGACGTGCTGGGCATCACGCAGGAGAGAGGTAGTAACATCTGCACAATAGCACTTCCTGTGCTCATCGACATGTCCATACCTGAATTGGTTATTGCCTGTGGTTTCTATATATGTTCGTCATGATTTCAGGTTTAAAGCTGAAGTGTTTAATACCATGGCTCAATTAATAGCACAAGTTTGCGATTTGTGAAACCAGTGAAGGGCTTTAATGTGTTCGAGTGCCCATATGCATTTGCATTTACAGGTGTATTAACTAGGATGTTATTGCTTTTACCATCTGTGAATCCCATGATGCTCCTGGGTGTGGTTGATCTTTGTAAACCATCTTATGACTTTAATCTCATTATAGTTTATGAAACTTACTGTCAAGCAGTGTTACTGTGCTCAGATGGGAGGCCACTGGGTAAAGTTGCTCATTTTATAACACGTTCCTCCCGGTGTCTGATGGGTGTGTAAATGTCACTCGCATGCCAGCCGAACTGCCTATTTTAATGAGAGAGGCGCAACAATAAACATCGCCATTTTCCTTCATTACCCATCTTCACAAACCAATTAACCCTGATGGGGCTCATGTTAAAGGGATGGATTAGTGTGATTTATCTGTTTAAAAGCCCCAACAGATGCCACCTTCTCTCTCAGCTCTCGCTTACTTTCTCTCTTTTTATTTCTTAATTTGTATGCATTTTAAAGGGTTACGTAAATGCAAATAGGAATTTGCAAACGAGTTGTCATTGAGCGTTTCATAATCAATACAATAATCGAGGCCACTGTAATTGAAAGCATGTTGAGAGGCGTAAGTGTGGGTTTATCAGAGTTAAATGCGTGCTGTTTTCAGCGATGGCTGTCACAGTTGCTGTTTTCCTTTTCATCAAATATCTACTTGTAGAACACGCATTTATATAATGGAGTAGTTTAGACTAAATGAAAAACAAGCATTGCATTTCAGTCAGTGCCCACAAATAAGTTTTGATCAGAGAAATAGAAGCATAATGTGATTTGATAGGAAAGCTATAGTAAATTCTGAATGAATTCAGTGTTGTACTTCATTGTGGGGTTTGGCATGAGAACCCGAGTACTCCGCAGTGACAGCCCTCATCATAAAAACAATACAACATTTCAAAACACTTCACACCATTTGAAATCCAGTAGCTGCTATACAGTACATGTCAAAAATATTTTCAAAATATATATTTTTTATTTTTTTGTACACTTTGGTGGCACCTTGCAAGTTGTTTCTTCTGACAGCAATTTGTGTCAACACTCTTCATAGTGACTTTCAGTTCAGGTCAGCGCTAAATGGTCTGAGCTGTAATACAGGATGTTCACACAGGGCACATTCTTCCTTGCAGAGAGCTAGATGAAGCACAACTTAATGGAACAGAATGCATGGGTTTTGAGACTTTTATATATATTTTTTGAAAAGTGCTTTGTCAAAGTGCTCCTTTCAACTTGACAGCACTTTAAAAATGCAACGTTTGTGGTGCAAGGTGCCAAATAAATTCAGTGAGATGTGATGCAATGGCCAAATGTGGCCACATGGCACAGATTTATTTGTAGCTGGGTTGTGCACCATTCACAATTCAATGGACTCTTCTTTCCTCAGGCAACCATGGTTTCACTAAATAATCACTGAAATAATACAGCATCTCTGGATCTAAAAAAAGCTATGAAGCAGAAACAAGTGATAGAAGCATTGCTTACACACATAATCGAACACAATCCTCGAACATTCAACAGAATATAAATTAAAACTATCGAATGTTACTGAATGAAATGTCAAACCCACAAAGACATATAAGACTTGAAGCTTTGGGGGTGTTGATGAACTTGATGTTGTCCATCTATGTTTTGGTCATTGTTCTGAATCCGACAAAGTCTTTTACAAAAAATGTGTTATTGTTGTGGGGTTTTTTGGGTGTGTGAAAATTAGCCACATTCAAATGTTGATTAAAAAAAAGCTTGAAGCTATGATGAAACATTACAGTAAAACTAATGAAACTGAATGAAATAAGCATAATTTTTAAGTAGAAAAGGAAGTTTTGACAAGACCAACTTTGAATGTTGAAAATATTACCTATAGAAGTTTGTACTTTTTTTTAAATATTTAACACCAGTTATAAACCAATGTGGAAGAATACTTACTTTCATTGCGTTTCTCACAATGCCGGTTAAAATACTTGAATTGTAATTCAGTACATTTATGTAATTCAAGTTCCTGTGGATGTGGCCAGTTAAATAAAATAAAATAAATCACAGTCTTCAATTCTAAATTTTGCACTTCAACTCTGCAGCATATTTTGAATGATTATGATGGATACAATATTGGACCCAATATTGGGGCGCAGAGTTGAATTGGTTAAAGCAACTGCAATATTAAAAGAATAGTTCAGCCAAAAATGAAAATTACCCCATTATTTACTCACCCTCAAGCCATCCTAGATGTATATGACATTCTTCTTTAAGACAAATATAATAGGAGATATATTAAAGAATATCCTGGCTCTTCCTAGCTTTATAATGGAAGTACATTGCAGCCCAAAATTGAAAGCTCAAAAAATCATATCCATCCATTATAAAAGTAATTCACACAGATCTGGGTGGTTAATAAAATCCTTCTGAAGCAAATCAATACACCTTCCGTAGTTAACTTGGGCAGAAAGGGTAATGCCTCTCGCAGTTCAAAATGCTTACGCTATTACGCTTTTTTTTTTTCAAGTGGAATACAGAAGGCTGCCGGAAGCTAGATATTTTTCTTTATAAAGTTTTAAATATGGCTATTTTTCTTTCACAAACCCATCGATTCGCTTCTGGAATTCTATAGCATTCTATAGTAAATAGTATTCTTACAGTGGAAGCTGTACGTGTTTGTTTGTGTGTGCATTGTGTATTTTTCTGTGTCCGGATCTTAGTTAGCTGATATGTCCACATTATTTATGTCACATATCAGCCAAGCCCTGCTGTTGCTGCTGTAGTTCCACCGGACCTCTTTCTGCTGCACACATCCACAGTCATATTTCACATGCCGCCCAACACAACAGAGCTCAGGTGTCAGGCAGTGATGATGTCAGATCCAGCAGTATCTGTCCCACACCGCTGCAGTCACATCCGTAAACAGCCAAGACGTTTTTGGCCGGCTGTAGCATCTGATAAAGATCTGGTACCACGGACATTATCTCTGACGTGCTTTTATGGTTATGTGGAGTCTGATAAGTTGTGATCTCACAGAAGTTTTATGGACAGCCGCATCACTCCACTCCCCACTGCTGCTTAATTGTGTTGCCTCATTGTCAAGCCTCATTGCTGACAGCGGCTATCTTGTGATTTGCCACGTTAGATACTTTAAGCCCGCCATTGCAGCCTCTTCATCACTCCCTCTCTCCGAAGCCATCAAGTGGGAAATTAACAATGCAAATCAATGGAGCTGAATGGTGTATTTTTTATGATCCTCTCTCTCTGATGTATTTAGAGCATGAATGATTATTTCGGAGATAGATTACGGACGGACGGCGCCGTGAGCACTCAGGGAATCAGTCAATATCCTCAAATGGGCCTAATTCATTATTTCGTTCCTCCTTCTTTTTCTAAAGTGCAAAACATTGAGGGGGAGGGTGGGATTTTCATTTCATTCCACCAAATGTAATATAATTTCTCTGCAGCTGCGATCAAGGGGATATCGGTCTCAGTCTGCCTGCACACGAATGGAAGTAATATATAGAGTAGCTGCGCGGTGGAAATGTTTATTTATTTATTTTACGTTGGCACTTAAAATCCATAAAATTCCCAGGGGGATAAATTCCATGCTGATTCCTCATCCGAAAAAGGGAGAAATAATGTAATCTCTCCAGTATAGTTAATTATGGATCATAACCGAGAGTGTGGAAAACAAATTTAGAACTGGGTTTATGATAATTACTCTCTCAACAATAATTTCTGGATATGAGATCAAACAATCAAAACCACTTTGAAATTCTAATGATGATGCACAAGACGTCTTGTACAGATGTCTATGAATCTCCTAATAGGGTCTCCCCCCAGCAGACAGGGATTTAGCCGTATTTTGACAACTAACCTCATTAAGTTTTGCTGTTGTCTTGCCATAAATGTATAAATAAACAAAAAAAGACCCTGCGTATTTAACTTTGTCCTGCTTTTTTTAAACTCTATAATTCATGCGTTGGTTAATACATGCTGTCAGTGGCCCAGACAAACATGGTGAAAACTGAACAGCAAGTGAAGTGATTGTTAAATATACTTAGCCTGGTCATATTAAACATATACTGTATTTTCTAGATGAATCTAGAGTGCTAGAGCCACCCTCCACCACCGAATGAGGATTATTCCCAGTTGCCTTCTTGTCGCCTGTTCAGTTGTAAACACACTGCGTCCCCTGTCAGCCAGATGTTGGCTAATTTTATCATTTGACGGTGGCTCATTCCTCGATGATCATCCAAACCCCTACACGCCTGCACAAAGTACAATGAATTGATGCTAATTTATGAAATACCAGGTTGTTTTGTGTCTTGAAGTGGGTGTGTTTATTTGACCTTTCTGCCACAATATGGTAATTAGTATAATTCCCTGTTACAGGAATTAATTATTTTTAACAAGATAGTCTTATTTACTTCAGACATGGTTTAGCATATATTTAGGGGTCTTTATTTATTTTAAATGATCTTCATTATTAAATATTTAGAAGTTGTGATAAAATGATGATGATGATGATGATGATGATGATGATGATGATGATGATGATGATGATGATGATGATGATTGTGTTGAATACAAATTAGTTTGCTTGTTTGTTTTTGGTCCGAATAGTGAACAGCGAGGTGATCTTTGACTCTGTTTATCTATGAAGCCAGGCTTTATCTGGCCTTTTACACAGTGTAAATATCATCTCGTATCGCATTAATTCACCTAAAGCATAGCTTCATGACTTTGAATTTCATTATTATTCAGTTTTGTAATGAATTTCTCAGAAAATGCTAATCTCTCCGCAATGTTTTTTATCCTGAAAAGGCACACATAAGCCATCTCAAATATTAACCTTGTAATATCTGATTGAATAGCAAAGCACTGATTGAGTGTCACTGTACACATTTGCGAAAACTTTGACTCAAGGTTATATAAGGTCTTAAAAGATGGTCATCTCTATTAGCTGAAATGAGGATGTTGAAGTCTCAATATTGCTACATACAGAGGCAGCTGCTCTTTACAGTGTTTGGCTAACAGTGCCATGCTATCAGCTCGGAGCAGGTGAGCGTCTTTATCATCTAAGGCTAGATTAGCTCGAAGGTCTGCTTTTCAGAGGCGTCTTAAACACCAACATCAATCTTCAAAGCTCACCCTCTGCTTTTAGCTCCCAGGGACAAGACAAGGACTCTCCTGAGAATGCCTCAAAATGGTGTCCGAGATCTTTTAAGCACAGGTGTGGGTGCCTGTGTTGAATTTAATGTGACTTTTTATTAAGGCTGTTTTGATAAACAGAATATAGATCCAAATTAAAATCGGTAATTTTACACTATGTACTATTAGTAATTTAAAAATGTATTAATTGATAATATAATATAATACACTATAATATAATACACTGCACAAAATAAGGGAACACTTAAATCACACATAGTATCTCTATGAATTTATTTGTATAAATTCTATAATTTTAGAACAAAATCATGTGACAATAGTCAATGGAACCTAAAATCATCAACACACTTAAGGCTTGATTTAAAAGCATTATAAAAAAAACTCACAGCACCTCATAATGTAAGTCAGTAGTATGTAATTTAAGTTAACACAACAACGTCTGGGCATACTCCTGATGAGATGTCCCAGAGGTTCTCAATTGGATTCAGGTCTAGGGAATGTGAGGCCCAGTTAATGGCTTCAATGACTTCATCATCTAAAAACTGCCTTGACACTCTAGCCACATGAGGCCAGGCATCATCATTCAGCAGGAGGAACCCAGGACCCACTGCACCATTTTAATGTTTGACAGCGGCTCTGAGGATTTCATCCCAGTACCTAACAGCAGTAAGGGAACCATTGGCTAGCACATGGTTGTCTGTGCAACCCTCCAGGGATATTCCTCCCCATACTATTACTGACGCACCACCAAGCTTTTCATGCTGGATGATCTTGCACGCAGCATAATGTTCCCCACGACATATCCAGACTCTTTTACATCCGTGAAGACAACGGGGTGGCAATGGCAGACTTGCCATTTGTGGTGTTCTCTGGCCCTCATGCCACCTTCATAAAATCTGTTTATGACATTTTGATCAGAAACATGTACACAAGTATCTTGCTAAAGGTAATTTTGTAGTGTACTTCTGGTAGTGCTCCTCCTGTTTCTCCTCACACAAAGGAGCCAATACTGGAGTAAATACTGGTCTTTCTACTGGGTTGTTGCCCTTCTATGTTCCTGTCCAGCTCTCCTCATGTAACCGCCTGTCTCCCGGTTTCTCCTCCATGCTCTTGAAACTGCTGGGAGACATACCAAACCTCCTTGCGATGTATGGATTTGCCATCCTGGAGGAGCAGAACTGCCTTTGCAACCTGATTGGCTTGCAGGTACTGCCTCGTGCTTAAGGCAGTATTAAGGACACTAAAAAAACAAATCTGTCAGGAAGAATAAGGAGAGAACCATTGTATATGGCCCTTTTGGGGGGGGGGGGGGGGTCATACTGTTGCCTCTCCTTTACACTTGTTATGACTTTCATTTGCACCAAAGCAGTTGAAACTACTTGAAACTTATGCTTATTAATTGGACAGATCAATATCCCTGAAGTTAAATTGACTTGGTGTTATACTGTGATGTGTTCCCTTAATTTTTTTGGAGCAGTATATAATATAATAATATAATATAATTCACTATATAGTTTTTAAGAAGAAGTCCATTTTGTTGCTTTTTCTTGCCTCTTATGCAATGTCATGATTTTGTCGCACTTCCCTTTAGGCATAATAGGCACATCTTATTTAGCAAATATCTACTTATTTCCTTTTATTCTCAGCCTCCTTAACCTGACAAAGAATTTGCAGATGACGAAGAGAAGACTTAGACAGAAGAGGGGAACAGAGCTGTCTGCTCAATTACACGTTTGCTTACTGAGCAGTATAAACGTTAGCCTGCTCTCAGTCAGCATAGAGCACTGCAGATTCAAAGAAACAAAAGAGTCATCGATAAAAAATTTAAATGTTGTGTTTGCCCCAATTGAATAATTTTCAGCATCACCATGCACTGTCAGTGGTTTAGAAACAATCTATAATAGATAAAATGCTTCCGACAAAACAGCAGTCACCATCGCAACAGGATGGATGCACTTCTCAAAGACTCAAAACAAGTTTGACATTTTTAACCAATTTTCCCATTCATAATTAATTAATGTTATTAACATATACATTACCATTTAAAAGTTTCTGGGTTGTTACGATTAAATGCTTTTAAAAGAAGTCTCTTATTCTCACACAAAAGCCTAATTTATTTGATTTAAAAAATGCCGTAAAAAATAAAAATATTATTACAATTTAAAATAACTGTTTTCTATTTAATATATTTTAAAATGTCATTTATTGTAATTTATATATATATAATTTTGAATTTCCTTCAGACATCATTCTAATACGCAGATTTTTTTATAATATGATTTTTTTCCCGGATATTTGATGCATAAAAACAAAAGAACGTTATTTGAAATTGAATCTTTTTTTAACACTACACATGTTTACTGTCACATTTGTCCTTGCTGAATAAAATATTTATTTCTTATTATATAAATCTTATTGATTCTATCACATCCTAGTTTTTGTTATATTTCTAAATAAAAGTAATATTTTTACTTTTATGGTTACTTTTTAGATAACTGTTATAATCTCAGACAGGTTTGTTAAATAGTTTGCCAGGTCTACTTAGGTGGCAAACCTACTTAAAGAGGTTGTTCCACATTATTAAGTCACAGTTCTCATGCAATATGGGGAGGATAAAAGATCTTTCTGAAGATGAAAAGCATGAAATGATGCAAAGTTATGCAAAAGGCATGAAAACAACTAATATTGTGTGAAATCTGGAGATTATCAAAGGAGATTTGTGAGTAATTAACTCTGATAAAGGTTTAAGGAAAGTCTCTGTCAAAAATGTGTATTGTTTTTAAAGGATAGCTATAAAAAAAGCAATTCTTTCGCAACAAACTGGTATTTGAAGCTGCTCTTGTCTCTGGAGTCTCGACAACCTCACAAAGCTCACAAAGAGAAACGTTTACAATGGGTTTAGAGATTCATTTTTAAATAGTTTTATTCGCTGACAAATGCTGTACTACAATGGATGGTCCAGATGGATGGATTTCTGTTAGACAGCGGCCACTACATTCCAACAAGCCTGCAATGTCAGCAATAAGCTGGCTGGTGATGATTTGTGCTGGAATATTAAGAAGTGAGATGGAAAGTCCCTTTAGGGTCTCTGAGGTTGTCAAAATGACTTCTACAAGATATGTGGAGTTTATAACTGACCAATTTCTGCTATGGTATAAAATAAAAAAGAAAGATAGTGCCTTCTGAAATAAAAGGATTTTCCTTCAGGACAATGCACTATCCTATGCTGCAAAAAAACACCACAGCAATAAAACTGTTTGAAAATGAAATTTCTACACCCACTGTAAACGTTTCTCTTTGTGAGCTTCGGTTAGAGGTGGCTGAAATGCAACTTTACGCACCATTTCATGCTTTTTTTATCTTCAGAAAGATCTTTCTTATTCCCCATATAGCACGAGAACTGTGACTTGCTTTATAATGTGGAACAACCACTTTAAGTAGGGTTTCTATTTACCTAAGTAGACCTGGCAAACTATTTAACAAACCTGTCTGAGATTGATACCAGTTATCTAAAAAGATATAAAGAAATAAAACAAACACTTTCTTTGAAAAACTAAATTCTGAATGTGTATTGTATTGAAATCCTACTGATATGTCACTAGCATAATAATTAGTAACAGTGTATGGGGTGATTCCCCCAGAAACTGTTTCTTCAAGCCTGTTATAGCAACACTTGTGCAACTAGTTCAAAAAAAAATTCTGAGCAGTGGCAGATGAGGGTGTTCTGGAAACCTGTTCAAAAATATAATTTCTGTCAGGACCGCTATCGTCAAAGATGATAGATGATTAGCATATAGTTTAGATTGGCGCTATGGTTTTGTTCTGGGCAAGAACTCCCTGTGCATTCATGCAGCCTAGCATGGATAAGAGCAGGGGAAGCAGTGATAAACCCCCCGAGAGTAAACAGAACAGAACCAATGATGTATTGCAGATAGCATTAATGTCAATATTAAAATGTACAACCTAATTCGGGAATTTATTTTATTATCAGTTGTTACGCTACATGTGCTGTATCAAGTAAGCCATGTTTGATTGCTTTTCTAAGCAATAACCAGTCACAAGCCAAAAACGTTTTCTCCACTTTTGAGTTATCAGGAGGTGATAGCGATCAGAACCACGTGATCCTTCCCGCTGAGAATAAATGGCAGAGCTCAGGTTGGCCTGATTCAGGAAATGAAAGCTGTGGTTTATGTTATTAAAGTGTTCAGGCAGAGAACAGGCTCTCTAAGAGGGTATTGTTTCCTCAATTTCAACCCTTCTCTGAAGAGCATTCAGCGAGACGAAGGAAACCCTTTTTTCAACAGCACCTTGTCGTGTTGATGCATAAACAAAGGACGATTTGATCAGGGCCTCTGGTCTTGAATTTTGCTTCGTTATGTGTGTATGAAAGGTTTGGCTCTCCCTTGTGACCTGGACTCGCAGAGATTTAGAGAGAAACACTGCAGTGTGCGGATATCAGAGAGGAGCTTATGCTTTATGCATAAGACAGCCAGAGTTATTCCCTCTGCACATTCAGTCTGTAACATAACAGGTGCTTGTTCTCAGTAAAAGATTGACTTTTGAGGTTGTGTCAGGGTTGTGTTAGTGCCGCAGTCGCCTCAGGTGAACATGTGGGCAAAGGTAGAGAGGCAGAGCGTGTAACAGGAGCAGTGATCTGCGGTTAGATAGCACTTGTCATTACAGCATCGTTGCTTGAGTTCACACTGGCCTCTGTCCAAGCTCTGCTGCAGGATCATCACGGAAACCTCCAGAGTATGACAAGAGTGTGCAGCAGCATCTTGTTTGTAATGTCTGCATGCTTCTCTTACCTTCCACACTGTCAAACAAACACATATGCATAGATTAAGGTTAAAAAAAGGTCAGGTACAGACAATCATAGCAAGATTTGCAAGGATCTACAACGTCACAAATCATCACACATTCAGATGGTCTTAAGAGTGCCTGTTAAAAGTAGCGAGAAAAACTCAAGATGCCAGATGTTGTTTTTCAGGAGGGAATTCACTATGAATGAATTGCACAAGCTGATAGCAATGTTCATACACACACACACACACACACACATATATATATATATATATATATATATATATATATATATATATATATATATCAGAGGTGGGGGAGTCGAGTCACACCTTTCAGGACTTGCTTGACGATTATTAATAAAAGACTCAACTTGACTTTGACTTGATATTCATGACTTGAGACTTGACTTGGACTTGAGTTAAATGACTCGAAATTACTTTTTTTTGGTAAATAAATATTGTTTTTGAACGCACAGCAAACTAACCACATGACACAACAGGCAAGCAGAGAGCGCTAACAGACAGTCGTGAATGAACATGGAGGGCGCTGCCTATGCAAAGTTTCCATGCTAATCAGTTACTAACGGATCACACTGCACGCCCATGCTCGCCTCGTACTCGCGCTCAGTGTTGCCAGATTGGGCGAGTTCCGGTCGCGCTGTATCCACATTTTCAGCAATGAGTTCAAAATTGCACAAAAAAACCCTCTTCACTATAATACCGTCAAGTACTGTAAGTTGACATGTGGTATCAGACTTGTGTTGCACAATGATAGATAACTGCATATTTCTTTTGTTGAATAATCAACCAGTTTTGCTTAAGACACCTTACTGTCAGCTTTCAACAGGGTAGCGGTGTGTGTGTGTGTGTGTGTGTGTGTGTGTGTGTGTGTGTGTGTGTGTGTGTGTGTGTGTGTGTGTGTGTGTGTGTGTGTGTGTGTGTGTGTGTGTGTGTGTGTGTGTGTGTGTGTGTGTGTGTGTGTGTGTGTGTGTGTGTGTGCGTGTGTGCCCACAGTTATTGCTTATATCCACCGATTGGGCAGGCCAAGTAATATTCCAATCAATAGCGGGTGGATTAGAAATAAATCATTGTGTTTGTTTGATAAAGACGTTTACAAGCCCTGTGATAAAGAGAATCATTCTGGTGCCGCTTTCAAAACAATCCCTCCCTGATGTGAACTGAACTGACAAAGGATCTTGAAGCTCATTAAATATGCAAATATTATCCAATCCTGGCCATGGGCGTTTACTTCCAAATCTCTAGTGCGGCACCCCCACCAAAACCCAGCGTTCAGGAGAGAGCCTCATAACCAGTGTAGAAAATAGACTATAACTTATTAGTTATGATGTTTTTGAATGTAAAAACCACACAAACGTCATTAGTTGACCTCAGACAACAGTATAAAAATAAATAAAAATAAAAGTTAAATAAATATGACACCTTTAATATCATGCACTGATGAATCGCTCACAGCAAAACCAGGAATATGGCATAAAATACTGAAACTGTTGACTTTAGAATGACTTGTCAGTGTCACAGATTAAAAAGTGGAAATCGTAACATGCAAATACACAAACTCTGTGACTAGGCAGAGCCTTTTAAAACATGACTCATAAAGTGACGTATATTCTTTGCATGAACACACACACACACACACACACACACACACACACACACATCACACACACACATCACACATCACACACACACACATCACACACAGACACATGCATCTGCCCTCAGGAACAGCTTAAGGGCCAAATTACAATTCCAAAGATTTGACTGTTAAATGACTTCGAATTGAGCAGTGCTACAGGCATGGATATTAATGCTTCTGTGCGATATGGAGCGCTGAAACTAATTGCACATGAATGCAGGCCTTAACCAGATTAACCGCGGCTTGTTCAAGCATGTGAATTGCCGTTTTGTTCATTTTGTTCCCCCGTGTTTGAGCGTTGTGGTACATCAAAGTCTTACTGAGGTTATCAGTGGATCCATCGTGCTCTTTTACCCCAGCATGGCGACATTTCTACCCCGTTGGGTACTCCTTTTGTCATCTGTTTTTTGGAAAGCGCTCATGTGAAAACATTTGCTGAATGCTTGACAATAAACACTGCTTCTGTAATCTCTGCATGTTTGCTGTTCATTGTTCTTGTGCTATACAGAATTTTAAACAAATGCCATTTTTTTATATGAACATTGCTTGTAGACTACTGAAATCTTTAACTCAGAATATTGGCAATATGACTTCTAGATATGAAATCTAGATGTCCTAATAATAATATTATTAATAATAATAATAATAATAATAATAATAGCAATAATAATAGTTACTGTTATTAAAAATGACTATTTTATTATTAATAATTACAATTTTAAAAGTCAAATTTCAAGTCCCTTGCCTATACCAATAAAAGAACTCAAACCATTCAATACCAATGGTCTAATAAAAAAGACAATATTAATTTAACTGCCGTAGAAATCAAAAGCTATGCTTTATCATAAAGCTATGCTATAATCAGAAATAAAATATTTTTAGCAAAGTAAGAACTACTACTACAACTGAGAAACAAATGTGTTGGCTACAAATTTACACAAGTCAGGATTAGTTTAAAAATGCCCATTAAACTCGCAGCACATGCAGTGATGGAGCACAGCATTCTGAATAGAAACGGTCTGGGCCATGAGCTGCTCGCAGCGTGAACACGGCACCTTGCTTAACTAAATATTTTAGTTTCGAAACGTTTAGTTTAAAACTGGACATTTCAAGCTTTCTACGCACATATTTCTCATGTCTGTGAGGCAAGCCTGCTGAGTTTCAGTTTATTTATGAGACGTGCTCCAGTTCATGAACAATGAAAGCGATCACTCCCCCGAATTCATGTCACGATTATAGTCTGCTATTTGCTTCTTATTTATTAAATTCAGGCATTTGGCCGACGAAACCTTTATTAATATTAAGATAAAATTTAAACAAAATGAAAGAAATGCTTTCTACAAAATAATATTTACGAAACTTAATATTAAACTAAATACAACCACCAAATAACTTCTGACCCACTCGCATCTTTGCACTTATCATAATCAGATGAAATGTAAAAATAATATTTATTTTTTTATTTAATATAATATTTAATCATAAATATGAAAACAACAAAGTAAGCTACAGATAAATATCTGAGCTGGATTTGAACATCATTTTACCGTTGAGCGGTTCATGAGCGCGCCTGGGGATTATTGAGCTGAGCCAAGTCAATTTTATTTATATAGCGCTTTTACAATGAAGATTGTTTCAAAACAGCTTCACAGTGTTAAACAGGAAAATATTGCAACAAAAATTTGATTCGCTGTACAGTCACTCTGGAGAAAAGGCGATGTTATCAGCTCATTTCAATTTATCGATGTCAGTTTTAACATGAGTCACACTGGTCCACTTCGCCGCGTTCGACTCATTACAGGCTCGTTCTCGTCAGAATGGCCACTATTAAAAATGGTTGGGTTTATATCGGGCTCGGGGCCTTGGGCTCATAACTACAGTTAATGTGTCAGGCCGGGCCGGGCCCGGACGGACACAATGTGCACAAGGCTAGGGTCTGGCTTGATTTTTTTGATCCCGATAAGCTCTACCTCAAAGCATATCTGCATTCTAAAGGCATCCCACAATTTGAAGGCCAAAAAAGTGCATCCATCCATTATAAAAGTATTCCACACATCCTTGGGCGGTTAATAAAGGCCTTCTGAAGAGAATTGATGGGTTTTTGTATGAAACATATCAATATTTAACATGTTATAAAATAAAATATCTAGCTTCCAGAGGACCACCTTCCGTATACAACATACGAAGAAAGCTTTTAATTCTGTTCAAATAACACAAATAAGAGTCAGGGCAATAATGTTCTTCTTTTACTTTACTGGGCAATATGACTTGCCAAACTCTATAAATGCCAATCTTTTGGACAATGAACTGGCCAACCAAAAAAAAAAAAAACTAACTCAGAGTTGATCTATAGATGGGCCAAATAGTGCTTATGCTTGTATACAACACAAAACTCTACTGGTTCACTTTAACTTTAAACAATGTCTAATAATCCAAAATGTTAGTATTATATAAATAAATAGATACATTTTATTTATGATACACTTTTCATTCTGAAAGTGGAACAATGAAAAAGGGAAAAATAACAACAATGAATAAAAAGTAAAAATATAGAATAATAAAAACAATCAACACATAAAAGCCTTTCTGAACAGAAAAGTCTTCAGTTTAGTTTTAAACTGGACCAGGCTCTGTACTGCTCTCAGCTCAGGAAGGCAGTTCCAAAGCTGCGGTGCAGCCGAGCAGAAAGCTCGATCCCCCATGGTACGAAGCCTGGTGGTGGGGACTAGAAGAAGCAGGTGGCCGGAAGATCTGAGGGTGCAGGTGGAGGATTTCAAAGTGTTGAGTTCCTGTAGATATGGAGGTGCATGTCCGATGATGCATTTATGTGTGAGCAGGAGGTTTTTGTAGTCGATCCAGGATGAAACGGAGTCAGTGCAGTGAGTGTAGAATGGAAGTTATGTGATCATATTTACGGACTCTCATAAGGACTCTGGCAGCGCTCTTCTAGATGTATTGAAGCATCTGGATATTTCTGCCAGAAATCCCACTGAAGAGTCAGTAGTCCAGCCTGGTGGAGACAAAAGCATGGACAAGTTTCTCTGCATCCGGAAAGGTTAAAAGAGGACGGAGTTTGGAAATGTTTCGAAGGTTGTGGAAGGAAGTTTTACAAATGTGCTTAATGTGGTCATTAAAGGTCAGCTGTGGGTCTAACCGAACCCTTAGATTTGTGACTGAGGAGGAGAAAGTGATGACCTAGCCGTCAAAGATGAGCTGGGATAAAAGAGGAGTGGATCCAATGAAGGGTGCCAACCAGTAGTGCCTCAGTTTTACTGGAGTTCAGCTGGAGGAAGTTAGTTCCCATCCTGCCTTAATCTCCTCAAGACATGTGGTGAGTCGTGACAGAGCTGGGGAGGGGCTCGGGGCAGTTTTGAAAGTTGCATGTCATCAACATAACAATGAAAAGATAGTCCATGTCTGCTGATGACAGGACCGATGGGAAGCATGTCGAGGATAAAAAAGATTGGGCCGAGAACCGACCCCTGCAGAACACCACATGTAACAGGGAGCCTGGACTCACATTCTCCCAATATAACACTATATCCTATATATAGGCTATATATGATACAAAGTAACAAGTAACTAGCTACTTGAGTAGTTTTTTTATTGTATACTTTTTTACTCCTACTCAAACTATTCAGATTTGTACTTTTACTTTGAGTAACTATTTCTATAAGTACAGTTTTTGGATACTCTATATACACTCTGTGTACAAAAATGTATTGTTACACGCATACTGCACATGCACATGATCATACCTTAGTCAAGAGCATGTAGGGTGAAAGCTCTACCTCTGAACCAGCCCCACGCTCCATATTAATAATATTGAAAGTGATAGACAGCAAGGGAGGGACAAAGCATGAAATGTTTTAGTCTTTCACTTTCTCCTAGTCTTTTTCTGTCTCTCTTGCAGTGCCCTGTGGCTCTGAGCTTCCCTCTGTTCCCCTGTTTGAGTGCTGAGCATCATGCTTCTCTCACTCACACTATGTTTCCACTTATTCTCACGCCAAGTGGTGACAGCTGCTGTGGAAACGGCTGCCGTGGTAACCTCCCCCATGCCAGGAAGACACAATTAGGAGAGCTAATGACTGAGCTCCTGTGATCTGAGACACTTCCGCTCTCTCGTGCACCTCTTCTTCCTTCATTCACCCGCTAGCAAAACAGAGAGAGAGAGAACAAGTGAACATATAGGGACAGAGAAAGTAAGAGAGAGGAGTGTTTTTTAATAGTTTCTAAGAAGTTAGACTTTTCCCAAAAATCAACAATTGTGGTCGGGAAGTTCGGTCTGGACTTGATCCGTTGTGGAGCAACTATGCTCGAACCAGAGCTGTTCGGATCAATCAAATTCTCAGGGCGGGCTTTAAATGAGGATGGACAGATGATCAACAGTAACGTAAAGGGCGCCGAGGTTGAATTTGTTTACTAAACAAAGAATGGTATGATAATGTTGATATATTTGGTCGGAATATATCAGAGCAAATACCGGACTTGCTACTGCCAATATACATACATACGTGGCATGCTACTATGAGCAAGTAAGACATGCTGGTTCTGTACAATGTAGCGGACATGAAATAGCCACAGCAGATACAGGTGGAGCTGGGGAAGGTGGGTGGTTTCTGAAAATGTGCTGCATTGCCACAGCAAATACTAACCAAGTATTTGACGTTTGAGCATGCAAGCTCATTGGCTACTGATACAGCAGGAACCAATCAGCTGTGGACTATAAAGAACGATGTGATTGCCAGTAAGTTGAGACAAGGACCTATTAGCCAGGGGTCTCAAACTCAATTTTCATGGGGGCCGCCGGAGGTAGACTCTGGTTCAGGCTGGGCCGCATCAAGGATTCCACAAAGAGCAAAACAAAAGCAAAACTGATCCAATCTTCTCAATCTTTATTATGAACACTTCTTCAACATGAATGTTTCTTCTGAACATGAATTGTTCCTCTGAATTTGAACATTCCTTTCTGAACATGTATGGTCCATATAGGCTTCTTTTGCCTACTCGTTTTCATTTTTTAAAATATAGCCTATAGAAATTAAATCATTATGTAATACTGAAATAATAAATGTTTTATTTTTATTTAAAATAATAGATTAATTCAAAGCAATGTCATAACCAGGTCAAACAGAACAGTGAATTAAATAATAGGTCTAATTCCAGTTGGGAAATAATCTATTTGAGACTTTTTGCAAACAATATTTGCATTCATTTGCATCAAATATATTATTAATCCCGAGATGCTTCGCATGAGTGAATAAATATGTACATCCGCTGCTTATTTTTGAGTTCATCAGTGGTCTAATAGTAGACTTTTAGTAAATTGTCTAAGTTCTAATCCGTTTTCATATAGTTTTCTTATTCAATTAAATGTTCATCAATGATTGCATATTAAGAGCATTGACACGTTGTATTTTCTGTGCATTTGTGTGTTTGCATTTAGTTTCATGATTTCACCAGAAAGAATAGTCTCTCTCCGCAACGGCATTAAAGGGGGGGTGAAACACTCAGTTTCAGTCAGTGTCATGTCAATCTTGAGTACCTATAGAGTAGCATTGCATCCTGCATATCTCCGAAAAGTTTTTATTTTTTTAATAATTATATAAGAAAGATGCGGTGTTCCGAGTCTTTCCGAAAAAAGCCGAGCGGGTGGGGGCGTGTCGTGTGAGCGGAGCTAAATAATGACGTGTGCAGCAGCGCGCTGTGTGTTGAGTCGAGTGCGTCGTAAAGCTGTGTCAACAGCGGGAAAAAAACTTTATTCAAAATAAAAATATGGCTTTTAATCAGATACAGCCATACATCTATGATCCGGAATCAGACCCAGAGGCTGCAGTTGAACAGGAGCAGCAGCAAAAACGACTAGAGCAGGACGTCTCTATGTGGTACAAGTTATACACTAACTATATAATATGCTTAGCAGCTTGTGTTATTTACATATTTATACTTGAATTATATCGTCGTATTTTTGTCTTTGAAGGTGTACATGTGGGAAGTGCAGTTGTGCACGTGTGTTTGTGTGTTTACGCGTGGTTTGTGTAGACAGTAAGCGGACTAAAAGCAGTCTCACTCACCCTTCTAACGTTGGGACTGCTCCATCCTTCAGCATTAGGCGATTGGGAAAATTCGGCGTCGAGCTGGGCCTTGTTTATGAAACAGTCGGCACCGAAATGCAGCGAACAGATATAAACATTCGCGCAACTCAGTTGCTGATCCGGAAAAGCAAATTACATCCACTGTTGCCTTAACGCGGGGTTTTTGGCGAATCTGTGCAGGACTGTCTTGGTCTGGCAACCAAAAACCCACTTTTTTGGTGACATTGTTATGTGCTTTCTGTAATTGTCACCTGTCCAGCATCCTACAAGCCCCGCTTTGATGGGCGTAGGCTGTTGCTTTCGCTCTCTCCCTCGCTCTCTCTCACGCGCTTCCGGTAGAATTGTCCGTAAGGCCCATACAAGGAAATTCCGCCCCCACTAACGTCAATGGGGACGCATGATCTCAAAAAACTTGCCGAAACTTATGACTAACCGGAAGTAGTATTTTTGACAAAGAAATACTCCCATCAAACGTCCACCTTAACTTTTGAAACTTTGTCTATGTTTAGTATGGGATTCCAAGTCTTTAACAGTGTAAAAAGATCAGTATGCATGAAACAGCATTTCACCCCCCCTTTAAGTAATAGATTGACGCACTTGTCTCTGTGTGTGTGTGTGTGTGTGTGTGTGTGTGTGTGTGTGTGTGTGTGTTCCTTGTATGGCAATAATTGTGACGGCACAAATGTCCTCACTTATATAGTAAAATATGAAAACAACTCACTAGTGCGGACATTTGACTGGTCCTCACTAGTTAAAAATGCTTATAAATCGGCCAAAACATGTTTTTATTTAAATCTATTGTTTTGGATAGGGGTTGGGTTAGGGGATAGAAAGTATCATTAACCTGATATAAAATCAATGGAAGTCTATGGAATGTCCTCACTAATATAGTGAAACAAACGTGTGTGTGTGTGTGTGTGTGTGTGTGTGTGTGAGAGAGAGAGAGAGAGAGAGAGAGAACTGCCCGAGCCAAAAGAGAACGTAAACCCTGCCTACTTTGATTTGATTGGCCATCTGAGTGCTGTTCGTTTTGACTGTCTGATCAGCCTCTGTTCCTGTCAATCACGCGGTGTCAACCAATTATACTGCATGAGGGAGGGCCGAGCTAACTCTCATACACACACACACACACACACACACACACGAAGTGAGGCAGAAAGCGTGGCATACGCAAAGACTCCCCATAAAGATAATTTTCTAAACAATGCTAAACTTTAATGTCAAGTAGGGGGCCACAAAATATCATCCTGTGGGCTGCAAGTGGCCCACGGGGCGCGAGTTTGCGACGCTTGTATTAGCCTGATGCATCTAGAGCAGGGGTGCCCAAACTTTTTCCTATGAAGGGCCAAAAATCAAACTTGATTGAGAGACGTGGGCCGAAAGTAATTAAAAAAAAAATCATAAATCAAACTGTATTAGGCCTACATTAAAGTTGCTATGGGTTTATTCATTTCATAATGTTTACAATAAATATAAAACAAATGTAATCTGATTAACTAATGCAGTTTTATTTGTAAAGTGTTGCATTTTAATGACCAATTAAATGGGCAACAATCCCCAAGTGTTCAATGTAAAATACGGTTCAATGTCAAATACACAATGATCCAGATTCATAATGTTGACGGATATTGTACTCTTTTAAAAAAGGAACAGACTGTTTGCAAATAGGGTTGGGCGATATCCCCTAAATTGGCAGTTGACAATGTTTACAGTAAAACATCGCAATGGACGATGATATCGTCGTTTATTTTTATTTTTATAAAAAGATAAAATACAGAGTATAGTAAATTATATCTCTTTACATAAATACTATTTTCTACTTAAAAACTATAATTTCATTATTTTATTAACCCAAATAAGGACTCACCCGCACAAGTTTCCACGTGATGGGGAAAAAAGGTAGCTTCCTTCCACTTAAGAAGAGTTGTGCACTTTTTATTTTAATTTATCTCTTTACATAAAAACTATTTTCTACTTAAAGCTCTATCTTCGTCATTAACCCAGTGTTTGGTATGTGAATGCTGTTTTACGTGAATATTACCACAGGAGTAAAAGCACAAAACTTTGTTTAAAAAGGAAATAAATTCGCAGATGTAACATTGCAGCCCTGGATGAGAGAGGTGGGCTGAGCCCAATTTAAGATCTGCCAGCTTTTTAATTCTGTTTTGCGTTCTGGTCACCCGATTTGATGGACATCTGGTTTCTTTTCTCAAATCTTCACTCGCGTCGCACTCATTTTCACAGGAAAATATTAATGCTTCTTCCTTTCGTTTGCGTATAATTAAGTATATTATACCCATTCACATCTATGGTAAAGACTGTAGGACGAATACCTTTTGACAAATTTTATTTTATTAAATTTTATGTTTGTGCTTGTTATTAGACTTGAGGCGCGTCAAGTTTATTTGAATAGCGCAGTTCACGTGCACCCAGCTGTTTTACGCGTCAAGTTGAATAGCGCAGTTCACGTGCACCCAGCGGTTTTACTTTCGCTTTTTCTAGCGGTGCATAATCAAACATAGCCTAAATGTCTTGGCCCTGTGGAAGATAAAATTCACTCTTCAGCCCTTTTACAACAAGTGTTGCTTTGCAACATCATGAAGACAAAGATATTAGAAAAGGTGTCTATCCAGCTCATGTCCCACATTCATCTCAAAGCGCAGACCGGCATAGGACGCATCTTTAAGGGGGAAAAGGCTAGGAATCTATCTACAAATCTTTTTTTAACTAATAATTAATTTTCTTATACTCTTTGGGTTACCATTATTTACTGATAATTGTTTAATTGTTTTACAGGCTGCAGTGAGTTGTTTCACTGACGGAAAATAAACATGCATGCTTATTATAATGTTTGAGCGTTTATCATTTCAAAATGTAGGCTCTCTCTCTCGGACCTCGGTGGGCCAAATCAAAGGTTACCACGGGCCAACTTTGGCCCGCGGGCCCTAGTTTGGGCATCTCTGATCTAGAGTTTCATGACAGAACTTTGTATTTCATGCGGACCTTAGGTATGTGACCTGCAGAAGACAGAGTGTTTGGAAAGAACAAAGACAAATCGAATTTATAAAGTCAACGCTGTGTGTTTGTGTGTGTAATGATGAGTAGATGAAAAAAGGAGAGAAAGAAAGAGAGCTTGGTGGTGAATGTGTACTGTATGTATTGATTAGGAGAGTCAGGCTGTAAATATTCAGAGGTAATGAATGCATTTATTGGCTACAAACTCACATCATCCATCATCTTATGACGCCAGCCGGATGTTCGATGACCCTTCTCATATTCACACATCTCTGTTTTACGCCTTTTAATGCTGTGTGAGACAGTCTAATTAGAGCTGCACTTCTCTGACCTGGTGGGATTCAGGTCTTGTGCTGTTAAGAATCTTTCTTTATTCACCTTTATGCTTCTGTATTTTTCTACGGTAGGTGGATAAATGCAGAGGTAGTTCCCTGTTCTTGCATGTGACGGTTTAACTTTTATTTGCTCCTTAAGGTGTTATAAATCATTTTTTCCCGTAATAAGTGATGCGTTTTTATGTTTGAAAAGGAAACATTTCAAACCTGTCCTGTCCCCTGCTTCCAACTACACCGGTTATGGACACGATGAATCAGGTCCAATGGCCCCATTTTGTCATAATGGCGCACTGTTAAATTAACCAGTCCTTCAGGGTATGGAAAGCCAGAGATTGAACACATTATCGTCACACACTTTTGAGAGTTCACAGAGTTGAGATGCAAAGCTTCTTTTCATTAGTCACACCACAGAGTTTCTTATAGACAAATTGAGCAGTTAATCAGAGAAACAGTCTGCAGCCAAAAATGCAATTGTCCATGATTTAGAAGGTTTGATTGCTTCAAAATGAAGCTGCTGCCAAGTAGTTTGACGAGCCTCTCTCAACCTTTTGGTAGGTTGCTGGATTTTTGAAGTGCACTCTGTAAATGTTATTTTCTTTATTTATTTCTTTTTAATATTACGTTATTTTTATTATATATATATACCATTCAAGAGTAAGTTAAAGAAGTTTTTTCAAGAACATAAAAAAATCCACAAACCGCAAACTTTTGAACAAGAATGAGATTTATTTATTTACAATATATACATCATATGGATATCATCTTTGTTTGCCTAGTCATTAAAAATCTACAATAAATATCTAAGTTCATATAAATTCTGCTTAACTTCTGGATAATGATTTTATGTGATTTGAGTTCTTATAAACCTAAATTAGTTTAAATCAGCATAATTATGTCCGCATCATCCGCACACTTCAGGACCATATTTACTAAACAGGGCAAATTAGTAAGAGAGTGCAATTCCATAAAAGCGCAGATGGCAGTGGAAAGTTCTTCACGCGATCTACTGCCAAATGTAAGAACACAGGCAATTTCCATAATGACCAATGCAATCTACCCGTTAGCATCTGATTTAAGACGTGCTTTTTTTGGCCTGTAAATCGTAGCGCAACGAACGCAAACCTTTGTAAATCACCTCGCATGATTCATTTAAATACTCTCTTCTAGGGTTGGGTATCATTTGGGTATTTTACAAATCCTTTGCCAAACCTGTACTTTTGAAACGGTGCCTGAACCTATACTTTTTTTTTCAAAAAAGAGCCACAAAACGACAGTGGATGACATTAAAGAATGGCTTTTTATTTTATTTTTTTATTCTTTAAATTGAACAATTTATTAAAAGTTTAAAGTATACTTAAATATATAAATAGATACAAAACACAATTTACTTAAATTCACAGTAAAAGCTAAGCCACCTAACCCAACTACAATAGGCCTAATTTAGCACTAATACTAGTGATATTACAGCACTAATAACAGCAAAGTAGTCTGTATTCTTGGTCTGCTACAAACCAGCTTCAGTTCAGCATTATTTTGCATTAATATGACCATATTCTCTGGCTAAATATTTTAGAACACATCGCCTTATTGTTTCCATGGCAATGCGTTGTGCTTCTCACACAAAAACAGCAGCCGCAATAGTGCTCATGACAGCGCAGCTGTATCGGTTTATTTTATTTTTTTATTCAAAATATTCACGTCATGAGCAATCTGATATTTAGATGTTCAAATATGTGTAAGTGAATGTGTTTTGTCATAATGATCTTGTCAGTTGTGCGCGCATATGCGCAATGTGAGCTGCCATGTTAGTTTGCGCCTCAGAGAATCAGATCTGTCGGTAATAAATGTGATAAATACATCACGTAAATTCATCCTCGTCTCACAATACAGATGAAAGTCGGAGAAGAATAAAGTAAACTATATAGTAACTTATATAATGTGTGTCTGATATGAATAAAGCACAGTCAAATTATAACTGTCAGAAAGGAGTTATTGCCCCTTCCATAGACATAGACTTCTGCGCATTTAAATGTCTGAAACCTAAAATAAACATGATGTGGTTGAAAACACGGAATCGTTGTGATATGTGACGAGCGCTGAGCGTGTCTGTGTCTGGCTCAGTGCCAGCCAAAGCGCGAAAGCACGTTTGATGACACTGAAATGAGGAACCAAAATCTGCGTTCTGATTCGGTCCCGTACATACCGGTTATATAGGCACCGGGTTTCGGTAACCATCCCTACTCCTCCCATAAATGTTGCGACTGAAAAAGAAATTTCTTCAAATGTATATTCAAACAAGGTCAGCTGCAAAAATAACTTTTATTAATACGTTTTCATTTTGTCCTTAGTAAATCCTGACAGTAGTTTTGTAACGCCAAAGGAGGGTTTGCGCTGGCGCTTGCGCTGTTAGTAAATCTGACCCATAGACTATTTTAACATTACGTTTTTAATACCTTTCTGGGCCTTGAAAGTTGCAGCAATATTGCTGTTTATGGAGGGGTCAGAGAGCTCTCAGACTTCATCAAAAATATCTTAATTTGTGTTCCGAAGATGAACGAAGGACTTACGGGTTTGGAACAACATGAGGGTGAGTGAGTAACAGAATTTTCATTTTTGGTGAATTAACCCTTTAAGTATCCCACTCATTGATAGATTTGAGCACTCAAATTTGGTAAAATAATTTTCAAGAAGTTAAAAAAAAAAGATTAATTTAGATATTTGTAGTGACACTGCTTTCGAACACTTTTCCTTTTTTACATAAGGTTTATACATGAGTCTGATTTACTGAATAGGAAGTGAATGAATAGTCATGGTCAATGTGAATACTGTAAGCTGTTAATATGGGCAGCAAAATAAATATGCATAATTTATGCACTATGTACATGTGCAGCGTAAAATAAGCATTGCATTTGCTGAAAAACATCGTTCTGCCAGTATAAAAGCCAGTAAATGTTGAATCACAGCTTGGATCGACACAGCTTGACTGGTTGGTTTATGTCTACGTCTGTAATGGAAGCAACATTCGTTTTCCTATTAGTGTGGGTGAATTACACACAGCTCTTTCTGCTAATAGAAATGTATATTTACCCCTTCCGTACAGTCATCCACTTAATGAATTAATCCTGCTGTGTAAACCACTTAGGTCTGCTTCTTCTCTTCTCTTTTTTTAATTTTTTTTTTTTTACTTAGCATGTTTTCAATTGATCGTTTATTAAAACTGTCCTGTGGTGGTGACTTGGTTGCTCACAAATTCTGCCCATCCCCTCCCCCAGTGTAACGTCTAGTACAGAACACTGAGAGCAACACACAAAATAATCTGGAAAAGACACAATGATCTTTAGTCCTCAGTGACAATGAAGCACTTGTCTTAATGACCCTCAGTTACGCAGAGTGACTTTCTTGTTTCGTAAACATGTTGTTAAACATGTTATTTTCCCGCTTCAGGGGTGAGAACTCTCCCACAAATGGGAATAGGTGAATTGAAGAATATTAACTTAACAGTTGTGTGTGTGTGTGTGTGTGTGTGTGTGTGTGTGTGTGTGTGTGTGTGTGTGTGTGTGTGTGTGTGTGTGTGTGTGTGTGTGTGTGTGTGTGTGTGTGTGTGTGTGTGTGTGTGTGTGTGTGTGTGTGTGTGTGTGTGTGTGTGTGTGTGTGTGACGCTCTCATTCTTCTGTTATATGAATGCTGTTTGTTAAATTATCTCTGTGACTTTATGAAAACAATAAAACACACTGCTTTCTGTTGTTTTTGTAATTATGGCTGGACTAATGAAGCAAATAGATTAGTTTTTTTATTTCTTTATTAGGAGCAAGGCTGTCTTTTATAGACTTTTTTTTGGAAGCTTTTATTTTTTTCCGCTATCAATTTTCTTTTGGTGTGCTGAATGAAAGAATTGTGCTTTTTAGGGTAAAGTGTAGCACCAAACCTTTTATTTACACACACACACACACACACATACACACACACACACACACACACACACACACACACACACACACAATTGGATAGCTTTTGTCAAAGAACATAACAGCATAAAGTTATAATGGCTTAGGCTAGTGCTATTTGTGCGACATGAATGTTGCCCTCCACTAGCATTTCTCTAGACTTTTGTATTACAAGGCACTGCTGTCAAATGTTATTTTTGACCTTTTCTTCTCTACACACGCAAAGTTATTTACAGTGATTTTACGCAGCATGGTTTCGCACCCGTCTTATATTACCAAGCTGTACTTAAACTTTATTCTGAAGCACAAGAGTAAACCATGTTCCTGAGATCAAGAGGTATGTCAAGTTCAAACTACGTCAATGTAAATGGGTCTTTTAATCTTGAGAGCCATGTTCCAAAAAAAAAAAAAAGCTATGCCTTTATACAACAGTTTATACAGAATAAAACAGCATTGAATATAGTGAAAATTCCATTTTATACAGTATTTTTCAAAAAGAAGGCCATATAACCTTTGGTCTCAGAGCAACACACAGTAGTAGTGTTTCTGAAGGAATCAGTTTTACCAATTAATCAGTGATTATACAGCTCACTCGCTTGTGAGACGCTTGTTTTGTTCTTGAATGAATCAGTGTTTTTGAATGAATCATCAGTTGAATCAATTATTTATTGAATCAGTCATAAAGACAACTACTTCCCGAACACTCCTGAATCAGTCAGTGTTTTTTAAATAATTCATTGTTTAAATGACTTCACTGAAAATCTGTCAAATCTCATTCACACTGTTCACTCAAACCTGATGATTCAATATACAAACAGTGAAGTTTATGTCGGGTTTTCTACCTTCTAGTTTTATTGTAATGAGTGTGCTGCACCTCCAACTGTAAGTCTATTGGAAACATTTGTGAAAGTATCATGATTTAAACAAGCAGACTATAATATTAGCATCATTTATTTTCCACAGATGATAACATGTTGCGAGAAATGAAAAATACAAGTTCGAAGTGACAGTTTTCATTTTTGATGAAGTATTCTTTAAAGATCTATTCAGTCATGACCAATGAGTAGAGAGTCTCTCATTGGGATGAGAGCATTCGTATGTGCACAGAGTGTAAGTGCGACTTTTGAAAGCATAAGAAGCACATGCTCAACTCTCTCACTCTTTCTCTCTAATTATGCTTTTAAGTGCTAAATGAGCCCCGAGAGACCTCCAACCCCACCAAGCTCACAAGTCTCCACCTCCTTTATTTTACAAATCAATCAGTGTGTCACCGATGTGCCTTACAGTGTGATGAGATGGCCTCTCTCTGCCATCCCTATGATGAGCTCAAATAGATCTCCCACTCACAAGCTCTCTGTAGTTCACTTACCATAATGACCTTGTGGAAATGAAACAAGCAATCAGCCGATTTTAATTTGAGGAAGGGCCTGATGAACCCACCTGAGGAGATGGTAAGATTTTCTTCTCAAATGGTTGTTTGGATATTTGTTATGACAATTATGGCCCATCATGCCTCTAGTCTGCTGGGAGATGGTGGGAGGTGACCGGGGCCTGGTTCAGCTATTTTAATCTGGTTTTTGACCTCTGAGAAGATTAACAGGGGATTTCATGATGCAGGAGTCAGATTCGCTGTTTAAATGCTCATCAGTTGATGCCCTGAGAGAGTTTCAGGCCAGGTGATGGAACAGACAGATGCCCTTTGGGCGAGTGCTGCAGTGCATTGCCATAGAAAATGTTGCATTTATTGATCTTGTACATCTGTTTTTGCTCGAAAACTTGAACTTTTGTTTTGTCTATTGCATGTTTTAGGGGGCTTTAGCAAGAGTTTTCATGTATTAATTGCCTCTTTTTTTTTGCCAGTGTGTGAACAGCTTTTAAGGAAACGAAACAAGACATTCCCAGACTTCCTAGGTTGCCTATGAAAGCTTGTAGACTGATTTTTATGAGTAGGACTAAATGAAAAGTATGTAATGTTTACGTGAGCTCCCGAGAGCCTCTCTTCCGTTCTATGACACATGAAACAAATGCTTATACAATTTTCAGGATAATGCCGAAAAAGTGATTCTGTACTGAAATGTTCTCATGCAAAGAAAAGGGATTAGGGCGAACTATAATCTTACAAAGCCCGATATGTAAATAATATATAGTCTCAAATATGCTTTATAATCAAACTATCATAATCTTTTGACATGCTGCCGGTGAACTGCAGCGCTATGCAAACATGTCCACTTCTCAATGATCAGATTTTTTTAACTGCTGTTGTTTTTGTTTTTTTACCACTGTCATTTTTTATTGTTTTTATTTTGTTACTGAGAACCCTGTCCAATATGCACACATTTTATAGTGAATACAAAAGTGCAATAACATATGGTTTGCAAACACTTTAAACAAATAAGGTGCTTTTTACAGCAGTTAAAAGTTAGGAACAGTTACAATATTTCTTGTAAATATCAACTTAAACATTAATCAAATTAAATTAAATTGGTTGTAAACATATTGATTCTGTAGTAATATTCTCATCAGTCAGCTTTTACATAGGCCTACTTAAATCTGCATATTTTGATATTCACCCCAGGGCGTTATTTAATTTTATAAAGGCCATTTTTTAAAATCTTATTAAATGTATGCATCATCTTTCATGTTAAATTCTTACATTTAAATAATAAATTCAGTTATAATAGTAAAGACACTATAGGCTGTTACCAATCAAATTAAATAATTTAAACTGCAAAAAATACAGCTGCAATAAATAATGTTATAAGATTGATGTTCTAAATAAAACATGCAATCATACTTTTAAACATAACCGCCAATAGGGGGCAGCAAGTGATCGTCTTCATAAGTGAGTCATTCAAATGGTTCATTCAAAACGCTGAATCATTCAGTAACAAAACACCGCGCTGAGTGTTACTTTCAATTGGAACTATTTTCGTCTGTGAAATCATGGGTGAAATGTAGAGCCGAACAGCCCTATACGCTCACTACGCAAGCTGCGTAGGGCCCCGCAATTTACTCAAGGCCCGGCCTGCCTCCCCCTCGTGTCAAAGCGCATCAATCAATGTTGTAAACACTGATGATAAAATTAAGCGGTATTATGAAAAGAGGGAAAAAACACCACGAGAGTGAATTGCAGGAACAGCAATCAGGTAAACTTGTGTTCTCTCCTTTCCAAGTTTGATGTCAGCATAACAGTTCCCTAAAGTTAAGTTGATGTGCATCTCTTCTGTTGTCTTGCTAAGCTGGACAGGCAGGCTAAGCATCTCTTGGTATGTCTAGCTAGCTAATGCTAGCCGCTTTCAGGGCTGTGTTCTGTGTCTTTGTGCCTCAGAAATAAAATAAAGTTTTTTTTTTTTTTTTTGATAAACGGCACCGGTGTTTGTTTACTGCAGCTCGGAAAAGATCTGCGTCGCGCATGAACATGCGTTCATATGCACGTGCACAAAATGAAATGTATTTTCCAGCAGAAATATCTGTGTGAATACCAGACCGACAGAACAATATATGGGCATGATGGTCCTCCTTCTCATCATAAGTGCATCATAGGCAGTGAAAGCATATCTAGTCTTAGTCAATGTTTAGTTACAACTCTAAACTACTGCAACAATTATGCAAGATGGAAAGCAATGTATTTTCAATTTGGCATTGATTGACTATTGATTTATAGGCTATATTGAATGTAAAATGTTGATATTAATTAGCTGGACATACTGGTCAATATGGATGCACATCCCTCAGTAAATAATACTTATTGCTTTAACATGCATAATATAAAACACAGTAGCATACTTTGGCAAGCCATTTTAGCTTTTATTCATTCACAATTTATGCATTTTTAATGTCAATAAATAAATGTTCACTATTTACGAATTCAAGAATATGAATTCTTGATGTTAGGTATGGAATTTTTACTAGTAAGAATTTCTTTTTTATATCAGGTATTACATGTTCACTTGTACAAAAGTAAATTCTTGATATCAACAATGATGTCATCACTCACAGATTCTTGATATCTGAATCACTAGTTTGTTAAACATTACTAGAGCCAAACCATAATATGTATATATATATATGTATATATATATATATATATATATATATATATATATATATATATATATATATATATATATATATATATATATATATATATATATATAGTATTTTATTTGAAAATGTATAAAAGGAAATCTGGGGGAGCCAGTTTGAATGAGTCTGATGCTGCTTATAAAATGTATCTATAATTTGCAGGTGCTATGCTTAAGTTTGTGTGTAGAGGAGATGCTGGATCATCTGCCAGTACAAGCACAGACCCAGATGATCCACATCCAGCCTCAGCCAGTACTAGCACAGACCCAGATGATCCACATCCAGCCTCAGCCAGTACTAGCACAGACCCAGATGATCCACATCCAGCCTCAGCCAGTACTAGCACAGACCCAGATGATCCACATCCAGCCTCAGCCAGTACTAGCACAGACCCAGTACAGCCAGATTCACCAACAGCAAAGCCGTCTTCAGCAAGTACTATCTTAAGATTACATAGAAAATACTCTTTAATAAATATTGTTTGTTTGAACCTCATTCTTTGACTGTTTTGTTCAAAGGAGGGAGGATTGTTTTGGGAGCACTAAGGTGTCAGGTGTAATGGCAATGGCAAATGGTTTAAATAGCTTACGGGTCAGGTAAGAGGGCCCCTTAGCAGAATTTTGCTTAGGGCCCCAGGGAGTTCAGGATCGGCTCTGGTGAAATGGAAATAAAAAGGTTGTTTGGATCTAAAAATGTAAGTAACTTAATATTAATTTGGCTACTTGTTTATTGAACTAGGCTAAACCATTCATGCTACACAATTCACGATTGCAAAGTCGACTTGTATTATTAACAATATCATAAATCATAAATATCAACAACTACACAAAACTCAGTTTTACCCCAGTATGTTTCTTCTGTGAGTTTATATTTCTGCTCACTTTTTGATTTCTCCACGAATGTCTCTCACAAAGACAGTGCGAGCCTCAACGCGACTTTGTTACCAGAGGCAGAGATACACTCCATTATCAATCGCTGTTTACATTGAATATAATAATAACAACAACAAAAAATCTGATTAATTCTCTTGTTTCTGGTTATTTTATTTTATTTGTCCCAGACAAAGAATTTCAAGCCTTTGGCGTACAGGTAGCACTGTATTCTCCTGTGACCAATCTTTTGTCTGTATGTGTATTCAGAGGCAGTGAGAAATGGTTTTTCAATATAATAATAAATACGTTAATGCGCGATAAAAAAATTGTCTGCGTTATATTAATTAATGCGTTAACGTGATAACGTGTTAACTTGCCCAGCCCTACTAAAAATAGAAAAAAGACTTGAGACTTGGACCCTAAAGACTTGAGACTTGACTTGGACCTCAAAGATTTGATTTGGACTTGGACATAAATACTTGAGACTTGACTTGGACTGGGACCTCGAAAATTTGAGACTTGACTTGTACTTGGTCCAAAAACTTGAGACTTGGCTTGGACTTGGACCTCAAAGACTTGGGATTTGACTTGGACTTCAGAGACTTGAGATTTGATTTGGACCTCAAAGACTTGAGACTTGATTTGGACTTGGACCCTGAGATTTGACTCGGACCTTAAAAGACTTGAGCGTTGACTTGGACTTTGCCTTGTGTGAACAAGAATGGTAACGAAAAAATGGTGGCAAGAGTTTCAGTATAATTGAATGTGCTTACCTGAAAGAAACGGCTGTAGCTCAGATATATAGATAACTCACACAACATGACCTGGTTTTAGCTGAGGATTTTCCATTTTATTTATCGGTCCATAAATAATTGCAGATAATTTATTTTCATTCACTCAATGTTAAAACAATTTGCCATTGTAAAATTCATTAGAAAATGCATAAAGATACTGTTATCTGCACTAATGCACTGAGAGTCTAGGCTGGAGCGTGCTAACGTGTGACGTATCAATTAGCAGACCCAAACCTGCTCTAACTGGCATGCTTGCTTTGTGGGAAATTAAATCCAGCACAGTTCTTTACAAATAAATGACACAGATTATTCAGTGTTTTGTGAATTTAAAATGGAGACATGTTTCCACATTGTTGCAAATGAAAAGCGGATGTAGTAAACATCGGTGAGGAAGAGAGATTTTGTCCGTGTCTTATGAAGAGATGGGAGAACAAACAGCTGTGATTTCAAGCAGCAAGGTCTCATTGTCCCATAAGACTTATCCTAGCACACACACACCACAACCATCAGCCCCCACACACATGCACTAGATGGGCACTTTCCAAAATGTTACAAGGAAAGAAAAGTGGTTTAATTATAGTCAAATATACTATAGTGTATGAGAGGGTATGAAGGTAGATGATAACATTCAGTAAAACAGGCTTATGGGAATTACAAGTGCTCATAGACAAAGGCATGTCACAGATTTTTTCAATAAAGATGCGAGCTACCACAGACAGATTATTGGACGAGTTATTAAAAGGAAGGGCAGTAGAGCAGTGGGACTGTTGGATCCACATGCTTGCTCTGAAGGGGACCTTTATTGATCTGTTCCTAATAGTTTGCTCTTCAAGGTCAATAGGGCTGTCTAACAGTAGCTTTGAATTACATTGAGTTTGAATGTCTGTCACCCATGAGTACAAGAGAGAATAAGAGCATGTGCAGCGTTCGGTTGCATTGTAAAGTCATTGTCTTAGTTTGTTTTTCAGTTTATTTAGTTGGTTCAACTCCGCTTCTGTTGAGTAAATCACCCCTCAAATGCAAATGGATATGATAGTAATGTTAATGCAATAAATGCAATTTTCATGTGGGAGCATTCATAGGGAATTCTTGCTTGTGATAGACAATTCACACATTAAGATGTTATTTTGTCACATTATTGTGACATATAGTTGACATAAAGTTCGGTTATTTTTCAGAATATTTAATTTATTAACTTTCTAAACAAATTAAATATCAGTGTTTACCATACATTTATTTATCTGTGGTGGCCTGCCACAATATCAAAATTGACCGCCATAAATAGATTTCAGTGCTTCTGTAGCTGGTTCAAAAAATATATAAAATGTAATGAACTTCATCAAAACTTAATTTCTTGTGCTTTTATATTTGTTTAAATATGTTCTGGGTCATAATAGTTAAGTGTTCATAATTAACTCTAGTGGGAACCATTCATGCAGAAATCATTTTGTATAGGGCACATATCGGTGACGCACGTTTCCTTTTGCGATGTGCGAACAGCGCCATCTTTAGACGCACATTTGTTGCAGTTTGGGTCAAATGTGCTCTCTCTCGCTCTTCTAACGAGCGTGCTGCTTTTCCGTGCACAGAGTGAAGGGGAGAGACGTATATTCCAAAAATTGATTGTGCTCTATGTATTTCTGCAGAATAAAGCATCCTGAGACCTCTTCCACATGCATTGTCTTCATTGAGCATATCTACAGTAAACACAACCAGAGTAAAACCGCTACATAAAATGGTGCCGTGACCTACTGGATCAACTGGATTGGCCGCAGCCGATCGCTGGAGTTGTGCAGTGTGTTCGTGACATCTGGATGCTGCGTGAGAGCATTTCAACATTGTTCTGGTAACTGAAAAGAGAAAAGAGACTTTTTCTGCGGACCGACTTATTGAACTGTTGTTGTTTTTTTTTCTCATCATACTTATTGGACATTTTCTGAGGTCAGTTTTCTCTTGTGTTCATCCTGTCATTGTTGTAAATACCATGGCTGGGCTAAGGAAAGACTCAGATATGATGACACCATACCTTGGGAGGGGCAGAGGGTTGTTGGGGGTTGAAGCACCTGTCGTTGGTAGACCTAGAGTGCTAGTTTATAGTCCCCATTCACCTGATACCATAGCAGATCAACCTATTGGGCCGACTGCCTCTACACCTAGTAATGAGAATGAGAATGTTGCACAGCAGTTACGTGATCTTATCGGTGAATTAGGCACCCAAATAGGGGATTCTATAGCCACACGGCTATTAGCTAGTCAAAGCACAGTCACCCCCTCCAGTTCAGTCCCATTCAGTGCTGGTGCGCCAAAATCATCAAACACAGGCCGGAATCTCAATAATGTCAGCCTGATAGTCAAACCAGATGTTAAAGAACCCCCAATGTTTAGAGGAGATGGAACAGACAAGTACACTGTTCAAGAATGGATCGAATTGATGGAATTGTATCTCCACAAAGCAGATTGCTCTGACACACATCAGATAGATGAGATACTGAGCCACCTGCTAGGCCGGGCCAAGAGTATTGTCAAGGTCAGGCTCAAAAGCAGCCCTAATGAAGCTATCTCACCTGAGACCATCTATGACGTGTTGAGGCGTTACTTCAGTGAAAGTCCTGGATCGTGTCAACCGCTAGCTGACTTTTATGCGACACGACCAAAATCAAATGAGTGCCCTGTTGATTACTGGGTACGATTAAATGCAGCTGCTGAGTTAGCAGACAGTCATCTGCAGAAACAAGGTGAAAAGATGAAGAACATGAGTTCTGAAATTGCAATGATGTTCATCAGAAACTGTTCGGAACCAAACCTCTCTAGTATGTTTAGGTGTAAACCCATCAGTAAATGGTCAGTCATGGAAATCCAGGAGGCCATTGATGAACACCAGAGGGAAGTCCAATCTAAGAAAATGTCTGCTGTCCCACACAATGTTAACACTGTCCAAGTCGCTGCTGCTAAAGTAACAACCTATCCTCACGCTGTCCCCAAGGGAGTGAGCCTGAATGCAGATGCGCCCGTTTATGTTCCTGAAAGTGCATTGAAGGCGGCTGAACATTCAACCTCAGAAGCTGGCACTTTGGAGCGTGTCTTAAGTATGCTGGAAAGGGTATTGGAGCGTACAAGTCAGAATGCTCCGATCTCTCAGCCAAGAGCAACTCAGTGGCGTAACTTTTCCCCATGCAGAGTCTGCGGTGATAGGAATCATTCTACACGTTCACATTGTATGAGAGAAAGGCGATGTTTGTCATGCTTGGAGATTGGGCATCAGCAGAAGCAATGTCACAAAGTCGTCAGCCCTGCTAGCCCATCTGATTCCGACCCACATGCTCAGGGAAACTAAGTCACTCACGTATGGGAGGGGATTATGTGAGTGCAAAGTGTCAAACCCTCTGTGTAGATGATGATTTATATGTTTATGATGAATGTTGCAAGTCTGTCTCCAGTAACAGTATCGTCTTGTTCCAAAATGTCACAAAGTTGGAAAAAGCAGATAGCCTGTTCTATACCTCAGTGCTGCTGGATGACAAAGTCACAGTCCAAGCTCTTTTAGATAGTGGATCCATGGCATGCACAATCAATGAAGAAATGGAGTGTGAACTGCTGAATGCAGGGATGTCTACCCAGACTGACGAGTCGCACATAGACGTTCTTCTTGTTGGCTGTGGTGGTGTTAAAGTCAGACCAAAGAGAGTCTTCCAGCTGAAGATGAACGTGTATGATACGTTAGTGAGTGTGCCCACATTTGTTGTCCCGGGACAGAGGGACCAGTTAATTCTTGGAACTAATGTCATCAAGTTCATCCTTACCCAACTCAAGCAAACCTCTGGCTATTGGAACGTCATGAATCGGCCTGAGTCATCTGGGGAACCTGAAATTGAGCAGTTTCTGAACATGTTGTCGGGCATTAACAGGTGGAAGGGTGGCAAAATCCCTGATATTGTGGGCACTGCCAAACTGGCCCAAGCCGTCACTCTTTTGCCCAGGCAGGAACACCTTGTGTGGGGTAAGCTTCCATCAGACACCCCTATTTCCATGGGAAGTACCATCGTGATTGAACCACCCAAGACACAGACCCACAAGAAAGGCATTATGGTCGGAAGAGTCATAGCCTCTATGTCTGGTGATGGATGGGTACCAGTCAGGATCATGAATCCCCTTGATAAGGCTATTACACTGAGAAGAAACTCCAAAATAGCCGATGTCTTCCCTGTTGTGGCTGTTGAAGACCTCAGCGAGCATTCCGATCACAACAGCAATAAGATGGTGGGTGTAGGGTGCCAGAACATGGTGGGAGGTATTGACAAGGGAGGTTGCCCTGGTTTCGAGCTCAACGAAAGCCTTCGGAAGCTTGGTCTTGGCGATTTGGACATTGAGTCATGTGAAGTATCACACTATTGGAAGAACCAGATGTTACAGCTCATTAAGAGGCATGAGGACGTATTTTCCAAACATAAACTGGATTGCGGCAAGGCAAAGGAGTTTGTCCACCGCATTCGTTTGTCAGATGATCATCCCTTCAGGCTTCCATACCGCCGTGTTCCACCAGCGCAGTACCAGAAGCTGAGGAGTGTTCTCTCAGAGATGGAGGAACAGGAAATCATACGCAAGTCCAATAGTGAGTGGGCTTCGCCACTCGTGCTGGTATGGAAGAAAAATGGAGACCTTCGAGTGTGTGTGGACTACCGGTGGCTGAACGCTCGGACTGTAAAGGATGCCCACCCCTTGCCTCATCAGGCAGACTGTTTAGCAGCTTTGGGAGGAAATGTCATCTTCAGTGCGATGGACTTAACCTCTGGGTTCTATAACATCGTAATGTCTGAAGAGGACAAAAAGTTTACTGCCTTTACGACCCCCATGGGCCTGTACGAATTTAATCGCCTGCCTCAAGGGCTCTGTAACAGTCCAGCCAGCTTTATGCGACTCATGACCAACATCTTCGGGGATCAGAATTTTCTCACACTGTTATGCTATCTGGATGACCTTCTTGTGTACGCCCCAAATGAAGAGACAGCCATTGAGCGGCTTGAGCTGGTGTTTAATAGGCTCAGTGCACACGGACTGAAGTTAGCCCCGAAGAAATGCCATTTTCTAAGGAGAAGTGTGAAATTTCTGGGACATGTCATTGACGAAACTGGAGTAGCAACGGATCCAGATAAGGTTAGTGCCATCTCTGCCATATCCAAATCTGATCTGATGATGCCGGATGGAGTAACACCTTCGCAAAAAAAGATAAAGTCGTTTCTGGGAATGGTGTTATATTACCAAAACTTCATTCAGAACTGCTCCAGTATAGCAAAACCATTGTTCACCTTGACAGCTGCACCCAGAGGGAAGAAGACCCCTGTGAGAGGCACTGCGTCGTTTAAGAAACTGAACCCCGGTGACTGGAAGCATGAGCACAGTGTGGCTTTCCAAAGTTTAAAGACAGCCCTGTTGGAATCTGTTGTGCTGACTCACCCCGATTTCAGTCGACCATTCATTCTATGTACTGATGCGTCTTTGGATGGATTAGGAGCTGTTCTGTCCCAAGTTCCGGAAGGAGCAGTTAAGGCACGTCCCATCGCCTTTGCCAGTAAATCTCTCACTCGTGCACAAGCGAAGTACCCTGCTCATCGTCTAGAGTTTTTGGCTCTTAAGTGGTCCGTCTGTGATAAGTTTAGCCACTGGTTAAAGGGACATGACTTCACTGTCTGGACGGACAACAATCCTTTAACATACATCATGACGAAGCCAAAGCTTGACGCATGTGAGCAGAGGTGGGTGTCTAAGCTGGCCCCCTATAGCTTTAATATTCAGTACATACCTGGCAGTAGAAATGTGGTCGCAGACGCCTTGAGTAGGCAGCCCTTCATCCGTGGCTGTGTCAGTCAGAGGCTGATGTCAGAGCCGTATTATGCGCTGTTGGAAGAAGCGGAGCAGGTACGAGAGAACACTGTACAAGACGTTTTCAGGTTGAGTACAAACACCTGTGATGTTGAACATTACCCCTGTGCAGGTTCAGAATCATGTTCACTCACCAGTGCGGAAGTGTCAGCAATCCTTGATGTTCACACTGAGTGGGAAGTAGGCACAAGAGATCGGGCGATCCAGTGGCTCACTCAGGATACCCACCAGTTGTTGACTCCAGATCCTAGTCCCCTCCCAGTTTTCTCATTGAGAGAGTTACAAGAGAAGCAGCAGGATGACGTAACGCTGTCAAGAGTCTTGTTCTATGTGAGAAGAGGAAGGAAACCATCTAGACGTGAGAGAAGTGGAGAAACTCACAAGGTAATCAAAGCACTTAAGCAGTGGGAGAAGCTCAAAATCCTTGACGGAATACTCTACCGGGTATCCAAGGATGTCCTGACGCGGAAAAGGAGACTGCAATATGTTGTTCTAAGTTCGCTGGTGGAGCAGGTCCTTGGGGGCATTCATGATGCAGCTGGGCATCAAGGTCAGGGTAGGACTTTATCCCTTGCGAGACAGAGATTCTTCTGGGTCAGTTTGGAACGAGATGTACGTGAACATGTCAGGTGTTGCAAACGTTGTGTGGTGAGCAAAACTCCAGAACCCGAAGGCAGGGCTCCTCTGGAAAGCATAAAGACATCGAGCCCCCTGGAATTGGTCTGCATAGATTTTTGGTCTGCTGAGAATTCAAGCGGTAGTAGCGTGGATGTCTTGGTCATAACAGACCACTTTACTAAGATGGCTCATGCTTTTCCTTGTAAAGATCAATCGGCTAAACAAGTTGCAAGGCTGTTGTGGGATAGGTACTTTTGCATATATGGCTTTCCAGAAAGGATCCATTCGGATCAAGGTGCCAACTTTGAGAGCCAGCTGATTCGTGACTTGCTGGAAGTTGCTGGAGTGAGGAAGTCCAGAACAACTGCGTATCACCCTATGGGTAATGGTCATGTTGAACGATTTAACAGAACTCTGGGTGGTATGATCAGGGCGTTGCCACCTAGGGCTAAGCAGAAATGGCCACAGATGTTGCAATCATTGACCTTTGCATATAACTGCACAGCCCATGAGTCAACTGGGTTTGCCCCTTTTTACTTGATGTTCGGCAGAGTTCCGAAACTCCCAGTGGATGTGATGTTCAGCAGTGTGGAGAGGGACAATGTCCTCGTTGATTATGATACGTATGTGATTAAATTGAGGGACGACTTGAAAGAAGCTCTGGCCCTTGCTCAGAAGAATGCAGAGGCCAGTCAACGGCGCCAGGCAGACCTATACAACAAAAGGACCAAAGGACGCAGTATTGATGTTGGGGATCAGGTTTTACTGGCCAACAAGGGCGAACGTGGTCGGAAAAAACTGGCAGATAGGTGGGAGTCCATTCCATATACAGTTGTTGCTCTGAATCCTCATTGTCACACCTACCGTATCCGCAACACCCACACCGGTCAGGAAAAGACTGTTCATAGGAACTTGCTCCTTCAAGCAAACTTTCTGCCAATTGAGGTTGAGGAAGTTGAACCCTCATTCAGTGATGGCAGTGAATCACTTGATGACTGTAGTGGCGTTGCTTTGACCGATGCTATAACGCACATGTCAGAATGTAGTAATGCAGATCGAACTGCCAGCTGGATAGCAGGGACTGTGGCTCCAGATGATAGCTTGAGTTGTATATCCTCTGGGGCAGAGAGTGTCCTCCCATTGGCAGTGGGTCCTGATCCTGCACAATCTGTGCTTTCAGCAACGCTGGGTGAAACTTTAGGATGTGACACTGTTTCTGAATGTACAAGTAATGGAGGCTTGACTTGTGATCCAATGACATCTGTATCTATGGAAGGTTCTGCTGACATACAGACCTCTGAGCCAGTGGATTCGCTCCCTAATCAAGTAGTGACTCAAGTCAGAACAAGGTTTGGCAGACTTGTGAAACCTGTAAACAGGTTAATTCAGAACATGACCCAAAGCATGAAGACTGTCAGTTCAGTTGATGGAGTTACTAGGTCTTTATTGTCATAAAATGGGTTAAGCAGTTCCATGAAGAGTGCAAAAATGTTTCCTTTGAATTTATTTGAATCATTACATTGAGTTAAAAAAGCCAAAATTCAGAATCCTAAACGTTACTGTCACATTGAATTCGAAGTAGTGGTGTTTGGGGCACCCTATTTACAAGTGTCGTCTTAGTAGGTCTGATCAGCCTGCTTAGATCACTTTCCCTGTGGGTTGGGAAGCACATATTGCTGTGTCGAGTGTAAATTGTGTTTATTCTGTGTGTGGCTTTTTGATCAGCTATTTATCCATATTGAAGAAGTTTTGTGAAGTTCAGCGGGGAGTATGTAGCTGGTTCAAAAAATATATAAAATGTAATGAACTTCATCAAAACTTAATTTCTTGTGCTTTTATATTTGTTTAAATATGTTCTGGGTCATAATAGTTAAGTGTTCATAATTAACTCTAGTGGGAACCATTCATGCAGAAATCGTTTTGTATAGGGCACATATCGGTGACGCACGTTTCCTTTTGCGATGTGCGAACAGCGCCATCTTTAGACGCACATTTGTTGCAGTTTGGGTCAAATGTGCTCTCTCTCGCTCTTCTAACGAGCGTGCTGCTTTTCCGTGCACAGAGTGAAGGGGAGAGACGTATATTCCAAAAATTGATTGTGCTCTATGTATTTCTGCAGAATAAAGCATCCTGAGACCTCTTCCACATGCATTGTCTTCATTGAGCATATCTACAGTAAACACAACCAGAGTAAAACCGCTACACTTCCCATTTATTAACTAGACTAGCGGCCCTAAAAATACATTTTAATTTCTCATAATAACATAAAAACACTTTAATGTCATGTTTTGCACCATTGCTGTCAAACAAACTAAAATAAAAAGCTAGAAAATGCCCCCGGACCCCCCTAGAGGGACTGAGGTCCACACACCACAAATAACACAAAATCCTGTGGGAAACACTGTATATTATATTATATTCATTATATTATATTATATTATATTAATTATATTGTATTGTATTGTATTATATTGTATTATATTATGAATGCAAATTCTATGTATTATTAATTTATTTTTATTTGTAAGAATCAATATCAGTTATTATTAGAATGAATATTGCAATTAATTAGAATTAATGCCAATTCAGCGAACTGTAAAAAGGATTATTGATAGTATTAAACTACTATATATAATAATGCATCAACAACATGTTAAATAATAATTTAAAACAATTAAAATTGTAATTTAATAGTTTACCGTATGTAAACTAGGGATGGGACGAAATATCGTTTGACAAAATATCGTGATACAAAACGTGACGAAACGCATCGAGGTCGAAAAAAATGGATCGCGAAATAAAGATAGATGGCACTGCTGCATGATTTGAGTAGTATATAAATAATTTAGTGTATTGTGTGTGTGTGTGTGTGTGTGTGTGTGTGTGTGTGTGTGTGTGTGTGTGTGTGTGTGTGTGTGTGTGTGTGTGTGTGTGTGTGTGTGTGTGTGTGTGTGTGTGTGTGTGTGTGTGTGTGTGTGTGTGTGGCAGACACATAGACCGTTAAAAGGGCAGACATAACAAAACGCAGCGCGCATTTTCTGTTTGATCTGAGGCATAGCCCGTAAAGTTAGTTGGAAAAAGTGAGAGCAGTCAGTCTAAGGATGTAGCAGCAAACATTAATAGGGAAAGAAAATGGTTGACATTAGCATTAATATTCTAAACCAAAAATGCAGTTATTGCCTACATAAACTACCATATTTTCTATTTAACTTTTATTAGACTCCAGAAAGAAAAGGGCGTTTTTTCACTGAGCACATTCTCTGCAGTCTGAGCGCGATGCACTGCAGCTCACTCACTCATTTCTGAGGTAAATCATTAACACCATCACCCCGCTTACAGTACACGTGTTTTATTGAACTAAATACATTACAATCGGCTAAAACGAATGCACAGGTTACTTTCCTGAAAAAGCGCGCTCCCGAGTCGTCTGTGTTCTCCACACTGTCCACGTGAATCGCGGACCAGTTCGGCGCGCACACGCAAAATACCGGCAGTTCAATAGGGAATGCGGATCTCTTAAAGGGGCCGCACTATATTCCTACTCGTGTAATATGGACCTTCTCCAGGTATGGTGTGGTTCTGGTTCGCTCACTGGTACACATTAACAATTTTTCATACGAACTTTGCCCTGTTCTGAATTAAACTGCCAGTGTAAAAACTCCCTTTATATTGTTAAAATGAGAGAAGTCATTACTTACTCATTATTTTTAAGTTTAGGCTTAAGTTAACAATTTCTTAGATAAACATATATATGACCTTTGATATGTCTAGTCTTCATGCTGTATTGATTATTATTGAATAAGTATGGTTTCACTAATAATAAATGTACATTTGCATAAAGCATGCATATTTGTCCATACACCTCTGTTTAAGATGTGGTCGCAGACTTCTAAAAATTCTCCTTTTTTTTAAACAACATAGAAACAAAATGCAAAAAAAAGAGAAAAATCCTACCTTTCGTTTAAGTACATTACTTAGGTGGTAAAAAAAATAATCACAGATTTGGAAAGAAAAAAATATATTTTGATATCGTATCGTGATGTATCGTATCATAACCCTGGCATATCGAGGTGCATCGTATCGTGAGTTTAAGTGTATCGTCCCATCCCTAATGTAAACAGTATCAGTAACTGTGTGCAAGGATCTGTGTCTAACACAATTTTGGATTTGTGATTATGAATTATGAATATTTCTCTGCTGGTGTCACCATTTCTTTGTGCATGTGGTGTGGTATTATTTGTGGGTTTTCACGAGTCAACACCAAAATGCCACAAATATCAAAGTCCTGGTGGGACTGATTAGAGACAAGAATAGCAGTAGAGTGAGTAAGTGGGTAAGAAAAGGCATGAGACACGCCATTCTCTCTTTTTTCCTCTCAAGCCCAACCCAAGAGCTTGGTAATCCCACATGGGAAAGTCTTGGTCATCTTGATCATTAATTAACCCATCCTCAACCCAGGCTTTTGTGTCTTCCCAGACAGGCAGGCAGATGCCTGGAGCATTGTCTAATGAACTCCTTCCACCTTCCGGTCATGCAGTTCGCCCAACAGCCCTTCCTCTGTTCCTCTATTAGGTTAGCGTTAACTGCAATCCTTCACAGCCAGGTGGACCATAGAAGGGAGCAGATAAGTTTCTGAGAGAGTGCTTATGGTCCCCTCCACTTGGATAAACTGAGCTCACAAAACAGACTGGAGTGGGTCCTCAAAGCCGATTTAGCGGGACAGATGTCCTCGGAACGGCGTATCCCTGATCACTGGAGCAAATCACATCTCTCAGCCAGACTGCACTGCAGCCTTGCATACTGATGGTGGAGATGAGATGTGTCTGTGTGTGTAATCACTTTGGGAGACCTGTGTTGGGTGTCTCGCCGGCTGATTCAAGGAGAAGACGAGCGTGGAGGACAGAACAGCAAGGTTGTCTGACCACCACTCTTTTGTCCTGGATGTTCGGAATGCAGTTTATTTCCTCCCATTCTATCTCACTCAGTCGCATGAGATATCTGGGCAGTGACCAAGACAAGCAATTGGCACGTACAAGTCCTGTGAGAGACAAAACAGCAGGAGTGAGTGACAGAGACAAACACTTCCCAAACTAAATGACTGTTTATTGCATAAAAATCAATAAAAGACTGCCTTGTTGTGGCTGTCTACACCTCTCACTTTATTTATTTTGTCTGGCTGTGCATTTTAAGCAAAATTTGAATTAGGGCTGTGCTTATGCAATCATATGGAGCTGCTTGTCTGTGTTGGTTCCACAGACTGTCAGTATGTGCATTAGTGGAGGTGATTTCTTTCAGAATTTTTTATTTTATTTGTGCAAGATACATTGTTGTGCCAGTAGGTTGAGACAAGTAACTTTCTTTGAGTAAATCAATCATTCAACCAAATCTTTCAAATACACTAATTCACTTAGGAACAAAACAAGTCACTAGAAGTGTCCGTCTTGATGCGGCATTATATAAAAGTACCTCAAGTGTGTTTTGAAACGCAGAGTCTGTCTGCTCTTTAATCACTCTCATACTTTGATACACAGATCTGTGTAGATTGTAAGTCGAACACACCTACTGCAAATTTGTTCACATCACCATAAATCATTCAATAATAAAACAATTGACTGATTTTTTAATTCATTGAATGAATCTTTACACAATCCGTTTGTTTAAACAAACGGATTAGTTTAACAGCACAATTAATCAGCTTTATGAGTCAGTGAATCATTCACAAAATCAGTGTTTTTTTTTTTATCGATTCATTCAGGAGAAACACAGGTCACTCTCTTTATAATGAAACAAATGACTGACTTTGTGAGTGAGTCACTGAATCATTCACTCAAAACCTTATTCTTTCAATGTACCTTACCGATACTTTTCCTCTGGATTCACAAACGCATATATATATTGTTTTGTGTTTTCTGGGACTCAACTCTGTAGCCTAAAATTTTCTACAAAATGGTTCAAGTTTGCTATATATTTTGCTATCTTAACTATATACATTACAGATATGATTAGTTGGATTTTATTATTTGTATTTGGCATTTTTTATCCCTTCTGTCCACAACCCTCTCACTTGCCACCAGTCGAGAAAAACTGCTCTACAGATCATGTTTTGATTAGCAGTTTGAGTGATCTTATTATCCCTGCAGTATTCAGTGCTGCTCTGTATGTCTAATGGTGGTCATTGCTGAAAGAAAGAGACCGAAAACATGAAGAGTCAGACATAGCTGGCGCTGGGCACTAATTACCTCTAGCCTGCCGCCACTCAAGTGCCAGCATCTGCTGCAATCAGGCCAGTTCTGCTCTCATCCGAGGAGCTGTTGAAGAGAAAGCCTTTCTCAAGAGACAACAAGCAGTCAAACGGCACCGGCTCTACATTTATCTCTTTCTCCCTTTACTTTAAAGATTGCGCTGAAAGGACGGCTAGTTTAACGGAGGGTTTTTAAAAAAATATGTGTGTGAGCTGCATGCATTTCTTGTGTATGTGTGTGAGGAGGATTTGTGTGCATATGTGCCTTTCAGTGTGTTATAATTGCCTCAAGCCTTGTAGATACGGCTCATGTTACATTTGCATATGCATTTACCAGCCTATTTATACTTGTTAGTGGCTCGTGTTAATGGCGAACAGATCTGTAATACAGCCATATGCTCTGTTTACCTGCTTAATAAATGTTTGTGGATATTTTTCAATTGAAATGGCACTTGCAGTAGTCACTATTTTTATAAGACACTTGCCTTTCTTACAGGCATATTTCACCCAAAAATATATTTATTTTTATATAAAATCATTTATTCACCCTCATGTCGTTTCGAACCGGTCTGACTTTCTTTCGTTGGAACAAAAGAAGATATTTTGAACAACGTTGGGAAACAAACTATATTGGAACTTATTGACCTCCATTGTATGAATATGTGGGGGAGGAAAGAGACCTTTCTCAAAATATTTTCTAAATGATCTTTTTAATGCACTACGGTGCACTTTACAGGATCCAAATGAGATGGCAGTTTGAAATGAAGTCCATATACACGTTTAGATCTGAATCTTCCTTCGTTTACAATATATTTTAAGAAACAATCCAGCTCAGCAGTTTTTCGACGTCTGTTTGTCCCAGTGTGACTGTGATTTTTTTCCGTGCCTTTGTTTGCTCCTGAGCACACAATATCTCACAGTGGACCTGACCTACATTGTTCTACAATATATACCCCCCTTTACTTTAGTTAGGATTTTAACTTACAAATATCCACATTTATTTCTTAGTGACTTTTTTTTTTTGGTTTGAGATGATTATCCGATTATTTGCTGTTAGTTCCTCTTCTCTCAGGCTAAACTGTGCTGTGATGTTGTGAGGACTCTCGCTGGCCTCGTTTCCAGACGCCTGTGGAGACATCCCCTGCTGTCGTCCTTACATGGCTCACTTTGGTCTGCTTAGACAAAACATTAACTTCATAATGTGCAATATTTTGCACAGAGATGCAACGAAAGTTTTGCGAGTGTTGGGGTTGTTTGTGCAGTTTCTGGTTTCTGTAATAAGAATCTACGCCTAAAGGTTGTGCTTATGACTGTTATTCTTTGTTGCTGCCCTGTCTTGTTTGAGCTTCTGAAACATGGTTTTAAATGCCATTGGTGCAGACTGGCCGCAAACAGGATGGTTAAAACAGGCCTGCTCGCTTAGCCCAGGGATGACTGAAATAAAAGCTTAGCCTTCAGTAGAGACTGACCCACAAAACACTTCCAAACAGCACTTGTTGTGTTTTTAATGTAGTCAGAGTAATAAAGGGATAGTTCACCCAAAAAGGAAAATGTTGTCATCCCTTACTCACCCTTAAGTTGTTCTAGGAGTTTTTCTTTTGTTGGACACAAAAGAAGATATTTCCATAAAAACATTATAACCATACAATTGACAGTAGCCAATGACATACATACTCAATGAGTCAATGGCTACTGCTAACAGTATGTTTACCATCATTCTTTAAAATATATTCTTTTTTTGTTAAACAGAAGAAAAGAAACTCAGACAGGTCTGGAACATGAGGGTGAGTAAATGATGACAACACCTGCATGTGCCAGTTTTTAAAACCTTGAGAATGACATTTGATGTATAATTGGAATAGTGAACATTTGCACTGTAGTTGAATAGTCACAAAATAATATGTCACACTCTATATTCACAGTCTGAATCGCTTTATTTTAGATAAGACATTTATGTTCATTTATTATCGATTCAATAAAAAAGCTACTGGAGACATAAGGAAGACTGATGATGACTTATCAATTTATATATAACTAAATCTGTTGTGGAAAATAATGACCATTTATATTAAAGGGTCATGAAACCCCCCTGCTGCAGCGGTGTTTTTTCACACCTTCGATTTGAAAAAGCTTGTTAAAAGGGGAGTGGTCGACTGTGAAAAGGTGGGATGGTATTGTGTGGAAAGAGGGAATGTTTGCATAAATAGGGGAGTGTCTGTCAGTAGGTGCTGAGCGGTTCTGAGACATGTTCTTGGTTCACGTTGGCATTGTTTACCACAGAGAGATTAAATGAGGGATGAGTACAGCGAATGAGAGAGCTATGAGTGTCGTGCAGCAGAGATCGCAAATCATTCAGCTCTTCAAAGTTCAAACCAGCATAATTCAGTGAGAAATGAAAATAAATGTTATTCTGCATGACGAAATATTTTGCAAACGTGATAAAACTATATTTGTCCAAATATGCACGCTGTTTGGCAAGATGAACAACGCGCCGACTTGATAAGAGAACGTGAACCACCCAACATGCGATGTGATAAGAGATGTGTAATTCTAGATCGGGGTAAAAGCGAAGGGGTTTGAGGCTAGTCTCGACCGCGCATTGCCGTGACGATCCGCGCTGTCTATCACTCAGCAGCTAAATCTATATTTGTCCAAATATGCAGCACACTGTTTCACTAAGAGCCCGAACACATGCGGTTTAGTGCATGGCTGTGACCACAAATAAAACGGAGAGGACGTGGCTTTTGTTCATTAGCCTACAGATTACAGATTGGTTATTTTGCACTCCTGACATAGATAGTCAACGCTTGCAGGTTCGGCGTGCGATTCCTCAGGTGAATTTTACTTTACAGAGCCTTTGTAGCAAAGTCTTCCACAGACGGCGCCGGTTACAGCTCGCTCGGCGCCCTTTACGTTACTTCGTATCAGCACAACGCCTAGCTTTCCTCCGTGACTTTTCCGCACGCTGCTTCCAAAACTTCCCCACCATATCTCTACAATAATGATGGAAGACGAGCCTGACAGAAGTGACTGTCTCATGCATATTAACTAAATTATCTTGTATGCATACTACAGCGCAGGGATTGGACTGAATGAGCTTTATGTCATGGATATATATCGAGAAGCGCTCGGAGCGGTCGACGTCAGCATGTGCCCAGCTGCCCATACTTGGGCCGAAAAGGCCGTGCCGACGTCAGCATTTGTGACGTTGCTCCGACTAAACTTTTCAAACCGGAAGACAGAAATCGCTCTGAAAAATGCAAAAATAACTATTTTCACATATGCATACCATTAATGAGTACCCTTAGTGTTTTCAATGATGTGCAGCCTATACATATCTGTTTACATCTCAAAAAAGTGTTTTGGGGTTTCATGACCCTTTAAAGTGTTACATCCCTCGTTAATTAGATGTTAATCTGTCTAGAAATATTATCAGACATAACACAGGATTATGAGCATGTGTGTGTTTTGGACAGCAGGGGAGCTGCAAAAGGATGACCCAAGACCAACAACTTCAATTGAAAAAGGATTCATTCTTGAATATGAAAATAAAGTGAAGCAATAGAGTGAAAAAGTAGTCAAGTAATACAAATAATGAATATTTACAACATGTACAATTAAAGAATATCATGCAAAAATCAACAATCTGGGAGGGCGGAAGGAGCAAAAGAGTGGTGCTTAAACAAAAAACAGAACATAACAAAACTCTTCTAACTGAAGGGTTAGAAAATAAACTAACAACAAAAGATGTAGAAAAAACATCTTCAGCGTCTGAAAATGCCAAAACTAAACTATCCCAATTAACCAGACAAAACAAACATATTTAGCACCACTGCTAAAACTTTATTAAACTGTGTCTAATCCATTAGGTGAAACTATATGTTGAAAATGTAGGTTGTGACCTGCTTACCTGAATCAAAACCTCTCTTGCCCGTTCACACAGCGTTAGATGATAATTAAAGATGAAGTGTCCGAAAACAGGGGTCACAAATCAAAGATTGTCGCACATCAAGCATGCAAAACACATGGACAAACAAGCTTGAATACAAACAGAGAACTGATTTAACTGCTAACATGTAACAGCAGTGACCCCCCCCCCCCCCCCCCCCCCAAGTATCGATCAGCCTCTCAGACTGGTCTCCCGAATGAGAGAACTGTAGTCAACTAGTGTGCACTTCTCACAAAACCGGCGTGTCTCTCTCTCTCTCTCTCTCTCTCTCTCTCTCTCTCTCTCTCTCTCTCTCTCTCTCTCTCTCTCTCGCTCTCGCCATTGAAGTTTTCGCCATTCATAAACGGCCTCATGATTGGTGATTGGTTGTGCAATCCGAGACGTCAGCGTCTGACAGGCAGTTCCTCCACTCAAAGTCCACATCTGAAACAGACAGGTTATTCAAACACACACCCAAAAAAAGATAAGCACAGCGTACGTAACATAAAGTAATTTGACATTAAATCTTCACCATGCTATTTAATCTAGTTCATTTGTGATGACCAAGTACGCCAGTCTAGTTAAGTTAATTGTAAATGTAAATAGAGTGCATGACTTTCATGTGTACATGTGAACTTGTTTAACAGAATGCAATTTTCCTGATTCAACAATATAATGACATTCCGTAATTTCCAGTAGATTAAATTTGCACTGTAATTTCCTCTAAATTAAATGCGGACATGGTTTGTGGAAAAGCTGATGGAAGGTCATAAACATGATTGGGCGTCCTTCTCAGCATCAACATCCCTCTGAAAGTCTGAAGGTTTTATTCCGGTTGATAATGCCATAATGTCCACCCATATTACCATCTCATCTGAAGGGCATAAGACTGCACTATCCTATCCCGTCTTTCTCTGCTTGTATGCTTTATTATCCAGAAGCAAAGCTCCGTAGGGATACTGGTGGATTTTGCCTCATAGCCCTTGCTGGAGATTGGTATCGATCAGAGATTGATTGGGTGAACTCCTCGTTAAGGGGATGTCGAGATGAAGCTGTAAATCTGCTGAATCATATTTTAGAGCCTGACTCGCATTGATGCGGCCCACCAGAGGGTTCTTCATGTAGTGGAGGCAGTCACCTTCTTTTCTTCCTTCCATTGTTGGGATAAGCAGGATTAGCTGGTCTAGGGAAAATAGAGGGAAACGAAAGACCTTGATTAAGACCTTGACATCACACTGGAGACATTATCGTTTTTTTCTCACCATACTGAAGTTGGAATAAAAGATGAACCTTAAGGCAAAGTGCAAAGACTGTTTGCTTTCACCTTTAGAAAGAATATATTAAGTTCGTAATTTAGAATCAAGTCATATCCAAGGGTAATGTATTAAGAGTTTTAGATTTTTTGATTTACTGTAAAATATCCTCTGACTTTTCTCTTTGAGAAGAATATTGTGGCGAATGGTAAAGGAAGGGTATTGAGGGCGTACTTGCTGTCACCAGAAGCAAATATGTCTATGCTTCTGTCCTCTATTCTGTTAGCTGTGACTTACTCAACCTTGAAGTCAGGAGGCAACTGCTTTACAAACACTAATAGAATAAAGACATGTTGTCGGTGGCCTGTGACTGCAGTGACAGAGAAGTTGAACTAAAGGTGAGGTCACCCTAGAATTTGTGCTTTATTCACTTCCATCCACATGTAACTACCTTTTACATAAAAGAATCTTAAAAGGTCATGGACATTACTATACTGAGTATAGATGTTTTTAGTTATGTTCAGTTTATTTTTGATTAAATAAATCCAGCACTTGTGAGCACTTTCCAATTTTTATATATATATATATATATATATATATATATATATATATATATATATATATATATTAGGGGTGACCCCTAATAATCGATATGCAGGACCGGATTCGACCACTGATCTCATGGTCGAATCTTCGTGGGTGTTATGAAACGACGATCATACCATTTTGGCAATATGGGGGGCTCAATATTAGTGATACCTGAGACAAGGCGCTGAGCTTCAGCCCGGTGTGCGACCCCCTATAGGCACAATCGGCTTAAGAACGTGCATATAAACGCACTCAAAGTGTTCTTTTCTTCTCTAGGCAGGTATTTTTTAAGGTTTATTTATCAAAATGTTCTTTTATATATTTGTGTGATGTTCTGTGTTTCGATCGCGGCTTTTAAATGTTATGAGAGAACGGTTAATTTACGAATGTGTAGTGTAGCCTGGTTTTGATCACTTTATTAAAAGTGGTGGCTGTGTGCCGTGTGTAAAGTAAAATAAAAATAGTCTTAGCCTCCTGCTGACTTAGTGTACTGCCTTTCCCAACCCGTTTATACCGTTTATTTTTTATGGTCTATGGTTTACACACACACAGATGATTCGACTATTGGTCGACCATAGAGAGATTCGAAAATTCTGATTCGAATGTGTAAATCCTTCGTGTCGGGGACACCCCTAATATATATATACACACAGTGCCTTGCGAAAGTATTCGGCCCCTTGAACTTTGCGAACTTTTGCCACATTTCAGGCTTCAAACATAAAGATATAAAACTGTAATTTTTTGTGAAGAATCAACAACAAGTGGGACACAATCATGAAGTGGAATGAAATTTATTGGATATTTAAAAAAAAATCAACAAATCAAAAACTGAAAAATTGGGCGTGCAAAATTATTCAGCCCCTTTACTTTCAGTCCAGCAAACTCTCTCCAGAAGTTCAGTGAGGATCTCTGAATGATCCAATGTTGACCTAAATGACTAACGATGATGAATAGGATCCGACTGTGTGTAATCAAGTCTCCGTATAAATGCACCTGCACTGTGATAGTCTCAAAGTTCTGTTTAAAGCGTTTTAAGCCGGATTGGATACAAAAGGATTTCCCAAGCTTTAAACATCCCAAGGAGCACTGTGCAAGTGATAATATTGAAATGGAAGGAGTATCAGACCACTGCAAATCTACCAAGACCTGGCCGTCCCTCTAAACTTTCAGTTCATACAAGGAGAAGACTGATGATGACAGATGCAGCCAAGAGGCCCATGATCACTCTGGATGAACTGCAGAGATCTACAGCTGAGGTGGGAGACTCTGTCCATAGGACAACAATCAGTTGTATACTGCACAAATCTGGCCTTTATGGAAGAGTGGCAAGAAGAAAGCCCTTTCTTAAAGATATCCATAAAAAGTGTTGTTTAAAGTTTGCCACAAGCCACCTGGGAGACACACCAAACATGTGGATGAAGGTGCTCTGGTCAGATGAAACCAAAATTGAACTTTTTGGCAACAATGCAAAACATTATGTCAAACATGGTGGTGGCAGCATCATGGTTTGGGCCTGCTTTTCTTCAGCAGGGACAGGGAAGATGGTTAAAATTGTTTGGAAGATGGAGGAAGCCAAATACAGGACCATTCTGGAAGAAAACCTGATGGAGTCTGCAAAAGACCTGAGACTGGGACCGAGATTTGTCTTCCAACAAGACAATGATCCAAAACATAAAGCAAAATCTACAATGGAATGGTTCAAAAATAAACATATCCAGGTGTTAGAATGGCCAAGTCAAAGTCCAGACCTGAATCCAATCGAGAATCTGTGGAAAGAACTGAAAACTGCTGTTCACAAACGCTCTCCATCCAATCTCACTGAGCTCGAGCTGTTCTGCAAGGAGGAATGGGCAATAATTTCAGTCTCTTGGTGTGCAAAATTGATGAGACATACCCAAAGCGACTTACAGCTGTAATCGCAGCAAAAGGTGGCGGTACAAAGTATTAACTTAAGGGGGCTGAATAATTTTGCACGCCAAATTTTTCAGCTTTTGATTTGTTAAAAAGTTTGAAATATCCAAGAATTTTCGTTCCACTTCATGATTGTGTCCCACTTGTTGTTGATTCTTTACAAAAAAGTAAATTTTCATATCATTATGTTTGAAGCCTGAAATGTGGCAAAAGGTCGCAAAGTTCAAGGGGGCCGAAGGCACTGTATATATATATATATATATATATATATATATATATATATATATATATATATATATATATATATATATATATATATGGTCATAATTATTGGCACCCTTTTATGATGAAATACTTTCTGCAACTTCCTTTTGCCAATATACGGAGTATAGGAGTCCTCTCCTATAATGCCAGATGAGCTTGGAGAACCCTTGAAAAGAGATCAAAGACCATTCCTTCATACAGAGCCTCTCCAGATCCTTCAGATTCAGCTCCATGTTGGTGCCTCTTCTCTTCAGTTCACACCACTAATAGGCTTTCTATAGGCTTCAGGTCAGTGAACTGGGATGGTCTTGGCAGAAACTTCATTTTGTGCTCAGTTGCACATTTGTGTGTTGATTTTGATGTTTGTTATGGATCATCATCCTGATGGAAGACTCAACCACGTCCCAGTACATCATCTATCTGCACAAGATGTCCAGGGCCTCCAGAACAAAAATAGACTCAAAGCATTAAAGATCCAGCTGTATTTTTAACGTTGACATTGAGTAATTTTTATCCCTGTTTGCACCAAACCTATCTGGTGGGTTTGCTGCCAAAAAGCTCTTTTTATAGTTGCATCTGACCATAGAATCAGGTCCCTTTTGAATTTCCAGTCATGTCTGAAAACATCAGAGATGGGTGCCAATATTTGTGGCCAACGTGTTTTGAAGAAAAACACTTATTTCATAATGTGACCGTTTGAATTATAGATCAAATTGATAAACAATGCAGATTTATTTTTACAGCCATTTCTGATCATATTTACAAAGGATGCCAATAATTCTGACCACAACTGTGTCATTTCACATGCTCAGAGCCTAGAGTGTGAGTCCACCTTCAGCTGTTCTAACGACCCTGTAGTGTAATTGGCCATCATGGCCAGATTGTAAGCTACCATCTAATCAGCATGAAAACGCTGCTTGATGACTAGCTCACATTTACACCTTAGAGTAAATCATTAACCTCCCTCTTCTGCTACAACCCTCTTGCTCAATCACATCACAAATACACAGTACTAATTTCTCATGAATTAGCTGATTAGATGTAGAGGAATATATGAGATGAGAATACATGTATGAAACATTTCCAAGAGCACAGCGTTGACTAATGTATATAGGTTTGGCACCTAGCTTTACTTTCTCTCTAGTGTGTGTGGTCCCTTGAAATGTGAGGTGATAGACTGAGCTCTCTCTCTCTCTCTCTCTCTCTCTCTCTCTCTCTCTCTCTCTCTCTCTCTCTCTCTCTCTCTCTCTCTCTCTCTCTCTCTCTCTCTCTCTCTCTCTCTCTCACACACACACACACACACACACACACACACACACACACCTACATATTCACACAGGGGAGTGTGAAAGTCCCTTAAGTCTAAAATGGTACCAATCTGCACAACACGCTGTAGAGAGAGACTTACCAGTGTCTCGGAGGTAAGATTTAGCACTTTGTGAAATGAGAGGCTGGTCTTTTGAGGAGTAATTGCACTCTGAGCTGTTTTGCCTCTGTGCTGCAGTTTAGAGAGAGAATGTGATAACGGAGGGATGGCAAGAAATAGAAGGAAGGATAACACACAACTACCAACTAATCAGAGAATTAATTTCAAATGCCAACACCTTAATTCAATTCCCAAGTTTGAATTAAATTAGCAAACAGGATTGTAATTAATATTTTGAGATGTAAATGGAATTAAATTGGAATATATTTAAAGAAATCCATACAGTATAATTGCTGTAAGTGTAGTTTAATAATAAACCTTATTTTTCAAATGAAAACGAGGCTATGAGAAATAGGTGGTCTTCAGATATTTTGTTTAAATTACCAGTTAGTAATTTATAATTTCAGCTTTATATATTATCTTATATATATAATTTGCATTTAAATCATTGCATTTATTACTTTGCATTTTTGAAAATATATAGTTTTTCTAGTTTATTTACTAATTATATAATATTGCTTTTATTTATTTTAATTTTTTAGTTCTTTGAAGTAGAATGGCAACCCGTTTTTTGTTCATCTCACACAAACACACACATACACGCACACACACACACACACACACACACACACACACACACACACACACACACACAGAGAGAGAGAGAGAGAGAGAGAGAGAGAGAGAGAGAGAGAGAGAACAGGAGTGGATGAGAGGTGTCAGAGAGCACTGATGAGAAGGGCTAGTGTGAAGTGAAGATGTGATGATGACCACTAAATATGTCACACTCCTCCTCTCATCACAGTGTGAGATGTCAACAGAGAGCGATTTACTCTTGAGTCTACACTTTACTTGGCACCTCGTCCATCCTTCTCACACGCTTTTTAGGGACAGAAGTAAGTGAAGGAGAAAGAATGCCATTGCTCTTACTTCCTTTACTACTTCTTGACTATATTCTTCTCTATTCCCCTCTCTCCCTCATCTCATTCCCCATCCCTCCCTCGCTCCCTCCCTCCATCCTCAATCAGTTTCCCTATTTTCCTTGCCTCATTTTCTCTGTGGACTACAGACTTGATCATGATTCTGGACTGAAAGGATCTGGTCCATTTATAAAGCGGTTGTAACAGACCATCACTTACATTCTGCACCACTCAGCAGTTACATAACTTCCCCAACTGGGCCTGTTAAAATGAAAAGAGATTCCTCGTCTGTGATGATTTATCAACCATATTTGCAATGTACGGTGTACATAAATGTTTTTATGACCTTCAATGTAACTTCAGGACTCCTTTGCACCCACAGTATTTTCATATATACAGTCATTCCATCCACCCCATTCCACTTGATTGTCTGGAGGGTCTTTGTTTTGCATATTTTTCTCTAAGAACATGATCAACATGGAGACAATCAAAGTGATTTTTTTCCTCAAGTTTATTTTAGATCAACATTAGTGTTAAGAGCTCCCCTTCACTGTATTAGACAATATCATACAGTCCTAATCGGCACTCAGGTGCTCAGTCTGAGATGACATGCCTAGATTACAGACACTGTTTTGCCTGGTCCTAATGTTGCCACTGCACTGTTTGTACCAAACAAAAATATATGTTCTGCACTGTCTTGGCACCACAGAAATGTTGCTCTGGGTTTCTTCTGGTAGATTCCCTTAAGCATAGCCTTGTTTATGGGGAATCTTTGAATTAGTTTGATAGTTGTGGCTTTTTAACTGGAGTTTCATGTTAATTTTAAGTATAAAATTATAGTAACTACCTTTTATATACAGTTGCAAGAAAAAAGTATGTGAACCTCTTTTTTTTTTTATTTAGTGCTGTCCTGAATAAGATATTTTACATAAAACCTTTTTACATATAGTCCACAAGACACAAATAAGCTGAATTTATTAAAATTACCCATTCAAAAGTTTATGAACCATTGATTCTTAATACTGTGTGTCATTCCCTGGATGATTCAAGGCATCGTGTTTCCATCTGGAGCATCAGTGAATGTTTCAACCTTTTTATAATATTTGTGTTTGAGTCCCTTAGTTGTCCTCAGTGTGAAAATATGGATCTCAAAATCATACACTACTGGAAAGGGTTTAAATATGCAAAAGATGCTGGAAAACTGAAGAATGTGCTGGAGCTGAAGGATTTTTCTGAAAAACCATTGGTCAGTTTAACTGCTCAAGACAAACAAGAGACTCATGAACAACCATCACAAACACACAAACAGCCGTGGACCATCCAGTATTAAGAATCAATGGTTCATAAACTGTTAAATGGGAATTATATGTGTGTGTGTGTGTGTGTGCGTGTGCGTGTGTGTGTGTGTGTGTGTGTGTGTGTGTGTGTGTGCGTGTGTGCGTGCGTGTGTGTGTGTGTGTGTGTGTGTGTGTGTGTGTGTGTGTGTAAAATATCTTATTTAGGACAGCACTAAATAAAAAATAACATGAATTTTGTATGATCCCTCTTATTTAGTTAAAATTATTCACTTTTTCAAATTCTACAAGTGGTTCACATACTTAAAATAGATAAATTAAAATAAATAAAAATTAGTTTTAGAACCGTTTTAATGACATATCTTATGAATGAATAATGCATGTTACCATGCTATATTCTGTCATTACACATATTTGGGTAATTCATAAAGTACAGTCAATCTGTTAACATTAAAACAAAGACAAATCCATTAATATGAATGAATGCATTAAGTATCAAAAACTAGCAATGGCCTTTCTATGTTAATGTTAATTTATAAATTATAAACTTTAAATGTTAATGAGTTTTTAAAAAGAAATGTTCACCAAATCAGCATATTAGAATGATTTCTGAATGTTCATGTGACACTGAAGACTGAAGAGCTTGGCCATAACAGAAATAAATTACATTCTAAAATATTTTTAAAAATATTTTTTACTATATTTTAAATCAAATAAATGATACATTGATGAGCAAAAAAGACATTAAAAATGTATTTCTGTAAAAAGACTGACATTTCTGTAATGCACAGTTAAATATTCAGCCAAAGGCGCTTCTAGGTTGTTGTTGTTGTTGTTGTTTTTTCCTTCCATAAAATGGCTAACCTGCAAGACTTTAATCCAGCATAGTTGTTTAGCAGTTGGCAATAGGATAAACATGATATATTGTTAAGCTATTATGCAATTAGTCTCTCAAATAGTCTGTATGAGATTTTAGTCTGATTTCTGCCAGTTTACAAAAACGCTTGAGGAAACAGACCACAATTACGCTTGTTTAGGAGCAAAGCAGCTTGGTCTTTCGGATGCAATTGGATAAAAACAGTGTGTCCTGTTTTTTTGTGAGAAGCCTTGTTTTTATGGTGACAAAAGAGCTTCATTTTCTGTCTTTGCTTGGAATGTAAACAGGTTGTTCTGTTACAACCATACTGGAATGAGTCGGAAATTACACTCTTATCGGCCTGAGTTATTGTGCATCATTCTGGAGAAAGACATTGTGAATGTTTACAATGGATCCACTATAGAGCTATGCCTGCGTGCTATTGTCATCTAAGCTGAGGGTCCCTGTGGTCCCTATTCTATCAATTTTGCCCAGAAAGGGCCTATTCAAAGGTGTGTGTGCTTTTGTTCTGTCTTGCATCTTTACAGGCAATGGATAACGGATGCCTTTTATACATACACAATCAATTATTATCATATAATTATATTGCAGTCTGCACAGAGATGTTACAATATCAAGTGTTTTTTTCTTCCCAGAATCATCAAATTAACTTGAACAGAGTTTTAATCCCATTGTCGAAATAAAGAGTAACACACTGAATTAATCAGCAAATCAGTAAAAGACTCTTAACAGGGTGGTCAAGGAGCCAAATCAAAACTTGTATACATTTTAAAGGTGCCCTAGAATGAGTTGAAACAAATTTAAATTGTTCTCTCCACATAGAGGGTATGTTGCATTTAACCCCTTGTGTGTCAGATCGCAGATGGCCCCAGATTACTATTGTTCAACATCCACTGCTCATTAAAACATCACACTCTTACTTTATCTGGACAAACTCAGTATTGTTAGAGAGAGTAAAGACTCCAGCTTTGATATTTGAACACTGTTTATGATAAAACTGGGTTGCAGTGACATTCATTTCTTTATTTATGTCAGGAGTGCATAATAATCAATCCATTAATATGGACGATATTTTGAATGGAATATCAACTAGAATCAAAAGCCAGTCATGTCTTCTCTGTTTTATATGTGATCACATACATGAACTAATCAACATCCGTTTGGGAACTTATTCAAAACGTGCACATATTTAGGCAAAAATAGATTTATCAACACGTTTGCAAAATATTTTGTCATACAGTATAACATTTATATTCATTTCTCACTGAATTATGCTGATTTGAACAGCTGAATATATAGCTGATTGTAAATTCGGGTACTCCTATCTGAGATGGAAAAGATGGAGCAGGTTCGCAATGTCTCCTGGACCTTACAAGTTGGTCCAAGACGGGCTCCTGTAGGGGACGTTGCCTTTGCTCCGCAGAGCAACCCCTTTCTTGAGTCTGTAAACATTGGCAACTCCTGAAACACGGAGCTATTAAACGCACGATTACGCAAGGCAAAAATTGTCCAGATACGATTTTACAGGTTAATTTACAACCCTAGAAATTGTCTGATTTTGCCTTATTTGGAAGGGTCATAAAAATTATGTTAAGCTCGGCTCTGATTGGCTCATTTCAGTAGCTTACACAAGTGCAGTTATTCAGCAAACAGCACAAGCGGCTCAGTAGTGACAGAACACAGACCGACTGAATGACACTTTAAGCAGAAAATCTCAAATGGATATTTCTGAAATGCAGCTTTTTGGTGTTTTCTGATAATCTGCACACACGAGAGAGAGATAGCTCACATGCACATGTTGATAGAATAAGTGGATAGAATAAGTGTTTCAGATAGAATAAGTGTTTCAGATAGAATAAGTGTTCCGGATAGAATAAGTGTTTTAGATAGAATAAGTGTTTCAGATAGAATAAGTGTTTCAGATAGAATAAGTGTTTCAGATAGAATAAGTGTTTCAGATAGAATAAGTGTTTCAGATAGAATAAGTTTTCCGGATAGAGTAAGTGTTCCGGATAGAATAAGTGTATAAGTGTTCTTTTCACAGAAAAACTGAATTACTGAAATCTGACAACTCCAAGATTTTTGTGTGTGTGCGTGCGTGCGTGCGTGTCACATGATCCTTCAGAAATCATTCTAATATGATTCATTATCAAAGTTGGAAACAGTTCTGCTGCTTAATATTTTTTCATAACCTGTGATACTTTTTTAGGATACTTTGATGTATAAAAAGTAAAAAATAAATGTAAAAAAAAAAGAAGCAATCTTTGTAACAACAATATACACTACACTACTATTTTTTTTTTTAAATAAATCAATTTTATTCTGCAAGGATGTGTTAAATTCATAAAAAGTGATAGTAAAGGATATTTATATTATTTGAAAATGTTTTTATTTTGAATAAATGCAGTTCTTTTGAACCTTTTATTCATCAAATATATTAGGCAGCAGAACTGTTTTCAATACTCATAATAAATCAAAATTTAGAATGATTTCTGAAGGATCATGTGATCATGTCATATATATATATATATATGATTGGGCTGCAGTTACATTATGCTGTTTATCTCTCCCCTCTGAATGCAGTAACACTGCATGTGTGTAGTATTGGGTAATTGGTTGATTATAAAGGTTTGAGTTATTGCATGCGCCTCAGAAAGCATAAATCAGGATGAACCCTGGGGAGGTTTTATTGAGTAAGTAAACCAGCCTCAAGGTAGTGAACTTCAACCTTTACCAAACAACCTTTTGTGTGATATTCATGTAAAATATAAATAAAGTCAACTGCTATTAAGTAATTACCCCTAAAAGTGCATTGTACTTATTTAAGGTACTGTATTCTTTAACTTCAGGGTTGCAAATATATATATTTATCCTATTTGCGTTAGAGATGTAAAGTAGCTGATATCATGGTATTTGTCAGTTGCTAAAAAGGTGTAAACTCTTGTTTAGATGTGATGAGTTTGAGGACAGGGAAATACATCTGCAACAGTGTCAGTCATATGTTGCACGTGTATGTTTGTGGCAATATAGCCAACAATATATTGTTTGGGTCAAAATGTATTTAATGGCAATAATCATTAGAATAATAAGTAAAGATCATGTTCCTTAAATATATTTTGCAAGTGTCCTACCGTATATATATATATATATATATATATATATATATATATATATATATATATATATATATTGTTCCTAACAAACCATACATCAATGGAAAGCTCATTTATTAACAATAAGATGATGTATAATGATGTATACATCTCAATTTCAAGAAGTTGACCCATATGACCATGCATAATAATAGTTAGCCAGTCATTATCAAAGAAGAAACTTCTTCAGAATAAATTACTATTTTATTACCAGCTTTATTCTGTGACAGTGACCAAACTGATTGTACATTAAATCCTATGTATTATCAAAACATTTTCTGTAATAAGCATTATTTTCTTACGTTCATTCTTACAATTAAGCATGTCTTATTTAATTTATGTTGCTGTCAGGAAGGAATCAAAGCATATCCGGCAATAATTATTCTGTTCAATTACTGTGATTTTAAGGGTGGTACTACAGCAATCATCATTTCCCTCATTCAGGATTTTTTTTTTTATACATGGGGATACATTGAACGCATTTACCTCAGTGTGTCTCCTACTTACACACAGAATGGGTTAAATATCTCTAGTTGTGTTTGTATGTGTGCTCATATCATTTTATTGTTTTTTTTTTCTACACATGTAAGTCACAAATGTAAGTCATTTCCATTTAGAAACTCCCAGTTCCCATAAGAACTGCAGTTTATACCATTTGTGGAAATGGGGTTGTGTGCAATACTGTGCACGCAGCATGGAGAGCGTGCAAGTTCATGTGATAAAAAGCAATTCTGAGTGTATCTATTTTCTCTCAAATATCAGTTTTCATTTGCTCTGTTCTGTGATATAAAAGCTACAGCAGATGTTCCCTAGTTTCCAGACTTGTTATGTTCTGATATGATCTTTATTGTTGACTGTTATCATTCAAGAACATTCTTATATCTTCTATAGTATGCATGTGTAGTTATTTTAAACAAATTAAACATATTGGTCTCATACACACATACAAATATACAGCATGACGTGTCCCAGACAAGCATTGTTTACTACATGTGGAAGTTAATTATGCATTTTATGGGCCATTTACAAGCTCAGGCGAGAGATGCCACCGTGTCCTTCTCACCTCATGAAGGACTTGTCAGGGAACATAAACCATCTATGCTCTACTAGTGAGTTTCTTTGTCTCTTGACCATGACACACACATCTACACATATCCTGGCGTACTTTAACAATCATCACTGTGACTCTCCTATGAATCACCTCACGGACACCCTGCCACCCTTCACCTTGACTTTCTCTCAGTCTCATGTCTGTCCTCCTGGCACAGACTAGAGAAAGTGATAAAGCATATTGTTTGGAACAAAAACATCCAGACCCTCACTGATGTGAGTGATGCAGCTGACTCAAATCAAATTGAAAAATAATTGAGAATCTGTCTTGAGCCTTTTTTCCTCCAACTTTACCTCAGTGGTCTTTATCTAAGATGGTCCCCTTTAGAACTCCATGGGGCAAAACATATTTGAAATATTCCTTGCATTAAGCCAACACTACGGATATTATTAAAATTGCAATGCTTCTTCATAACATTTATGTAACACGTTTTTGCCACTGATCCTTTGTTTTTTTCTGTCTCTTTCTACAGCAACTAATGCGAGAGCGCCAGCAGATGGCCAGCCGTCCCTTTGCCTCTGTTACAGTGGCACTCGATGCTCCAGAGGAAGAGGAGGAGCTTCTGCGGGGTCAAGTGGAGGTGGGTACTTTTGATTGTAGGCTTGTAGATATTTTATAGTCATTTACCTACTATATGTGGAGCAATAGATGGAATGGATTGGATTGTTGGTAGATGGATTGGATGGATATATATATACACACACACAATCACACACACACACATATACACACGCACACACAAATGGCATACTGCAGGAATAGTCATTCGTTTTGGTTGAGCACTTGAAAATAATGCTTAATTTTCCTATGAATCATTAAAAATATATGAATTCTTATTATAAAATATTAAATTATTATTTTTAAAAATCTGTGACGGTAATTCTTAATTTTTTTCAGCAATTGTATGCATCCACTGAGAGAGAAAAAAAAAATCCTGTACACTACTTTACACTGGAGAAAATCTGATGCATACGCATATGTTTACATCAAATTTCTTTAGAGAAAAGTATATTTCTTTCTATTTTTACCCAAAAGAGGATATTGAGAGCATTAATGATTACACGCTGTAATGTCTTAACCATCCATACACACAGCCGAAGGGCGATATCACACATAAAGTCCAATATTAAGACTCACAGAACTCATAAAACGTATGATGTTCCGGCATATATGTTCCCAATATGACATTGAGATATTTGCTGATCCGGATATTGGATATATTCCTGTAGCTGAATTAAACGCAGATAGGGACATTTTTACATTTTTAAGACAATAAACATACAATTGAATAAAATAGAATATATAAATAAAGAATAAAATATGTTTATAATGCAATGCTAATTGCGCTAGCCTTTATCACAGTATAGAATATTATAAAATTATATCATTCATCATATGATATAAAGACATGTCAGATCACAAAAGGAAGTTGTTTGAAACTGTCTTTTTGAAGTGAGTTTGGAGTAAAAGCATGTCATTAAATGTTCTCTTTTGTTCGATAGGATTTTAAATGCACATAATAAGTGACTCAAATTCACTGCGTTTTAAGAGATGGAGCAGCATTGACTGGAAAACGAATCGATCGATAAAACTCTGTGCATATACGTATTTAATTAAAACTTTGCAATTTCAGTTTAATTTTGGTTAATCATGCAGCATTAGATTAACCTCACATTAAAAAAACACACACACAAGAAACTCTTACTTCACACAAACAATTTGCAATCTCATACACATGCAAAACTGTATTACACATGTGCTACTGTGGTTAAAGGTCCCATTCTTTGCGTGTTTTCGAAGCTTTGATTATGTTTACAGTGTGCAATATAACATGAGTTCATGTTTCGCGTGTAAAAAAACAGTATTTTTCACACAATTTACTTATCTGTACAGCGCTGTTTCCTCTGTCCTAAAAGCGGCCTGATGATTTCCTTGTTCTATGAAGTCCCTCCTTCAGAAACGTAACGAGTTCTGATTGGGCCAGCGCTTCCCGTGTTGTGATTGGACAGCAGCTTAGCGCACTGTGCCCTGAAAGGTCCTGCCTCTTACCATAACGGGGAGATGCAAGCGCTGAATGTGCGCTCTTCTCCACGTGGGAGAGCAACAAGACCACGCCCCCTATTTTGCGTGTTCTTGTGGGCGGAGGGTTAGTCAACAAACGGTTCTAGTGACGTCATTCATGCCAGGAAGTGCAGGGGTGTAGTCCAAACTGGCCGTTCGCTGTAGGCTTTGAAAGGGAGATTCTGTTAAATAAAATATCTCGCTTGGCATTGAACTTTGAGCTTTATAATTTTACAGGTATTATTTATGCTCCAACAGCAACATTTCACACTAACTAAAGTTTGAAAGATGGAATCGCGAAGAACAGGACCTTTAAATGTATTCATCATACAACAACAAAAAAATGCGTGTATATCTTGGAGAGGACCATAGAAGTGACTGGAGATAAGGTAGTTGAAGGATCAGGAAATGATCCCATTCGTGCTGCAAATTGGGTCTCTCGTACATGTGCAGTACCTACCAGACCATCTTTCAAACTAAATGTTTTCTTTCACTGCATTGCCTCCAAATATTTTGAACCCTTCAGAACTCGCACAATGTCATCACTTGAGTTTATCTTTTTTTCCCACTATGCTTTCTTCAATCTTTTTTAATAGAAGAGAGTGAAAATCGCGAATTTGCCTCAATTTCCACATTCAGAGGTTGATTAAACAACATCTGGTGTAACAGTGTGGTCTCCATTTAGCATAATTGTATAATATATGAGTGAATATTCGCTCATTAAGCAGCAAGGCCAAAGAGCAGGGCCATCATTACATTTCATGCATAAGTTGATTGGTAGGCACATAGGCTGCGGATGGATGCTTTCACTGGCCCTGAGCATTTCTCTTGACTTGATCTTCTCTTGCTCTCGTGACTGTTGCAGTTAGAATGGAAATGTTTGTGGTCAAAGTACTTTCCACAGAGATAAAGAAAGCATTTGAGAATTGTACACTAACCTTTCTGTTTAATTCCTTGCGTACATGTTGTAGCAAGTTTACTTACAAAGAAAAGATCACTTCACACCATTTCAAACAGTAATTACTTGATGTCTACTTCACTCTCTGACATATTATTTTTATCTGATTTAGCCAGGCTGTGATTGAACTTGTATATTAATAGCAGCTGAATTGTTTAATTTTATTATGATGACATGTGGTGAGATTTCTTCCTCCATTCGGCCCTATTAGAACTTCTCTCACTTTCAAGAATCTTTTAAATGCAATCTATAATCATTGACCTCATATAAAAGTCAAACAAATGTTTGGTGGTCTGTTATTTATTTGACAGCTCCTTTATATTGTGTCTCATGCATCTGCATTGTGCGGCTGTGTAGGTAGTTTGTGTTGGAAAGGAGCTCTGGGAACATATGCATGGAAATCTGGATGTGCTTTCAAAATACGCCCAAGCCTCTTAGACTTTTTTGCAATATAATTTAATTCATACCAGAAAACTGCTAATTGCTAGAATACCATACTGAGTGCTAAAAGTGTTCTAGACCTGCTGTGCTCAATATCTGGACTGAAGTGTGTGTGAGAAACTTTCATTGACTGAGTTGTCCTCACTGTTACTTCCTGAGCTTTTCAGGTGCAAACAACATCTGCTGTGAACAAGAGCAGCTGTTCCTCTGTTCATCTTTTACCTCTAATTTGGAAATGAAATGGAATCGAAAAACAAACTGTTATTTAAATTTGTATATTTTAAAATAAAATAAATAAAATAATAAAATAATAATAATAAAAAAAAAATATATATATATATATATATATATATATATATATATATATATATATATATATATATATATATATATATATATATATATAATTTATAATAGTTTTATTATTATTATTATTTAAGACTTTATTTATTAGGGCTTGCCCCTAAATAAATACTTGGAATATAACGTATTTCTTAACATGTATTGTATTAAACTAAAGTAATGAGAGAAATGTCGCCCAGTGACAAACGTGTTTTGCCCAACAAAGTAAAAGTACAGATTATTCATAATTTTTTTTTTTTTTTTTTTAAAGTTTTTTTTAATTATTATTATTTTTAAATTTACTCCAGTTTAAAGCCGCACTTGGCTACTTTTGCTCTCGGGGTCCCCCTACAGTTTGGAAAAAATAATGTCCTCAACTACTGTCGTAAGATCTGTCATCCTACAACAGGGGATGCCATCGCGCGTGCATTTGTTGACATGACATCCCTGATAGGCCTGAACTAGTGATGCGTGGGTCGTCTCATAAGTAACCCGCGGACCCCGTATGTCTATTTAATGGTCGCGGGTGCGGGGCGGGTTGTAAAAATATATACAGTGGTGCAGTGCGGGCCAAATAACTTCATAAAAGCGTCCCGCGGGTTGGTGCAGCACTAACAGTTCCCCTGAACACTGCAAGAGGAATTCAAAGTTCTTCTGGCGTCACGTGTGAAATGTCTTCATCCCAGGTAACGTTACAGTCAGTGGCATGTTTAAGCATGTCATATGAATATAATTTCATGGGTTTTATTTTTTTCAAACGCCAAATAATCACGATGCTCACGTTTACAAGCCAGCGTTATTATAGTAGTCTATTGGTTACCGTTTTACAGAATCTCTATGATACTTCAGTTCAATGTTTGAGTGGTAGCTCACCGTAACAAGCATGACAGCATCGGTCGGGCACGCCTCCTTCAGCTCACGCCGACGAGCAAACGCTGGTCCAATGTTGATCCTCGTCCTGCCTTTAATCACATCACTTTTTCGTTTCCTCTTATTACTTTCCTCCAACAAAACCTTTTCTTTCTTATTTGTCTCTGCTGCTTCGGACATGACTATATTATCCGACGAACAAAGTTGGGCTCGCACGTCCGAATTTAAGGAAGTGTGGGTGTTGGTGGAAGTGACGTATATGCCGTAAAGCAGTCGAATTTTGTAGTTCTTTTTGTTCTCGGGTTACTACCCGAAACCCGAAGTTTAAAAGTACGATTAAAAACGATACAGACCCCATCAGGCTATGGCAGACGTGTCATTCAACCTATTGTAAGTCAATTTATCATCACAAGAGTCTTAAAAAATATATTATGAAGGTTGAAAAGTTACCTAGTGCTGCTTGAAGTAATAGTAACCACATTTAAATCTGTTCTTAAAAGTAAAAAAAAAATTAAAAGACACTCAAGTAAATGTAACTTCCCACCTCTGTGGACAGTAAATACAAAGTGTGGATCATTTAAAAAGGGTAACAGATAACCCCAAAAAGGTGAATTAAAACAAACCACCGGTATTACCGGTGTTTTCACACGTCAATTAACCCATGCAAAAAAAAAAATGCTCATAATCACACCACTTTTCCATATGTGCATCCACTATACTGTAAGGATTTTACAGTACACTTTTTAATCATACATAATCATTACTTTTGCCATAAACATGAGATTAGTCTAAGCTAAAGATCTAAGATCTAAAAATCTTTGGTAGGGCTGCCGTCCTACTATTCAGCTTAATGTTATCTGCAAATAAAGACCTAACTCAGCTCAGTAGTTGATAACTCTTTGATTGAGTCGTAAATCAAGAGTGTTGAATTATTGATAGATTTTATAGAAGTGTTCCACTATAAGATCTAACAACATATGTAAAAATAACAAGCAGACAAATCATTGGCTGTCATTCCCTAGATATGCTATTGTCTCACATCTAATTGCAGGACCCTCTATGACCTTGCTGCATTGTAAAAAAAAAGGGGGTGAATTATTAGCATAAATCTTCACATCACCATCCATATAATGTCTATACAACGCAATAAAGCTGATGAAGCCGAAGCCCGGAGCCCAGAGCACCTGCCCTACGCCAAAACATATCTCGCACTGCGTGTGGACTGATCGATAACAGCCCAGTGTTTTTGTAATGCTGGGAGAAATTAATCAATTTCATATGTAATGTTTTAATGTGCTGTATTTACCTCCAGTGGGTGGAGTGAAGATAAAGACTATTTATGACACTTATGAGCTGTCTGACTGGGTAAAGATGATTATTATTCACACACATGCATAAACACACATGCACATTCACAGGCTTTAAAACATTGACTGGGCGGGCATTTTGGTAAATGTACACCAGATTTAAGCAGCACTATATGGTGCAACACAAGACAATAGAATACATTATGATCAGTAATGTTCTACACTTGATGCAGCGCAAATTCCAGACAGTAAACTGTTGCAGCACAATGCCTCACAAAGCGGCAACGGTTGTGCCTGCTGTAGACATGGTGTTATGCTTATCAAGGGTTCATTTATTTGTTCTGGTTAGTTTTTGTATTATTTAAAAACTTTACTATATATTTTAAAATCTAAATAAATAAATGCAAGATGGCAGGTAAAGCAAGGTTATTATTATAAATAAATTATATTATATTATATATTACATATACATATATATACACTATATTGCCAAAAGTATTGGGACACCCCTCCAAATCATTGAATGAGGTGTTCACACTCAACAGGTGTTCCAATCACTTCCATGGCCCAAAGGTATTAAATCAAGAACCTAGGCATGCAGACTGCTTCTACAAACATTTGTGAAAGAATGGGTCTCTCTCATGAGCTCAGTGAATTTAAGCGTGGTACCGTTATAGGCTGCCACCTGTGCAATAAGTACATTTGTGAAATGTACTCACTACTAAATATTCCACGATCAACTGTTAAAGGGTTACTTCAGCGATTAGCATATGGCCTTGTATCAGTAGAAACCCTGGAGTATATTCAAATGATTGTGCTTTCCCCCCTCATATCCCCCTGAGACAAGAGATTTATGCATTTTATTTCTGGAAAAATTCCTCCTATGATGCAAATTGACGATATTTGCATCATAGGAGGAACGTTTGGCCAAAGGCTAAAGACTACAGCCAGCAGAGGGAGCCATTTCCGCATGTTTTGAATCTGCGCATGGGGGATGGGAGATTACACTCAGCTCGCAGGGAGAGCTCAGCTGTCAACTACAGGCACTCAATTAAACAGAGCTATGGTGAGCAATGTAAGTCTTCTAACTTCTCAAATTAATTTCTATGAAAGTTAACCTTGCAAAGGCATGAACTGAAACGCGTGCCAGACTGAACTCGCGTTGTGAATGTATGCTGTTGTGAGTGTAGTCGTGATTACCTCAGCTCTCATCACGAGACCTCATCAGCTCATTTTTTTCACTCCTGCAGTTAGTGCTCAGTGCTGTGAGACTCGCGCGGTGACTCACTCATTATATTGAACAGACACGTTCAGTTTTTAATTGTAGTGTCTTCTCTAACTCAGTCACAGTAATCAAGTTGGTGGCTTTGGGAATGGCCTCATAGGGCAGCGAAGCATTCTGGGAATTGTAGTCTTTCATCCCCATGAGACAAAAATACATTTTTTGTCTTTTCTCAGTCTAGAAGGCACCAAATAAAAAAATAATTTCACATTTCTACTACATTGAGGACCCAGTTTAAATACAGATTCATCTTCCCAGCGCTGAAGTACTCCTTTAACTGTTAGTGGTATTATTACAAAGTGGAAGCAATTGGGAACAACCACGTAATATTTAACATAATATCACGAGCAGGGTCAGCGCATGCTGAGGTGCACAGTGCGCAGAAGTCGCCAACTTTCTGCAGTTCATAGCTACAGACCTACAAACTTCCTGTGGCCTTCAGATAAGCTCAAGAACAGTGCATAGAGAGCTTCATGCCATGGGTTTCCATGGCTGAGCAGCTGCATCCAAGCCTTACATCACCAGGTGCAAAACAAAGTGTCTGATGCAGTGGTGTAAAGAACACTTAATGCTTCAAAACATTTTGGACAATTTCATGCTCCCATCTTTGTGGGAACAGTTTTGGGATGGCCCCTTCCTGTTCCAACATGACTGCGCACCAGTGCACAAAGCAAGGTCCATAAAGACATGGATGAGTGAGTTTGGTGTGGAGGAACTTGCCTTGCCTACACAGAGTCCTGATCTTGTCAATCTAGGAAGTTCATGAAACAAACTTCAAGCCAATAGGTGTCAAAGACCTATATACTACAGTGGCCCAGTAGTGCAACCGTACTAAATTAAACCACAACACAAATTCCACAGATTTGTTGTATTCTATAAAAACTGGCTAATGCACGACATTGGCACACAAAAAAAAGTCATTTTAATTCATAAAATTATACGTTTCACCCCCTTGGTGGAAATTGCCAGACGTTCCCTAGCGCCATGATCGCGAGTAAAAACGTTCACGAGTATAAATATGCAGCTATAATAATAATAATAATAGATTTTATTTATAAAGCACTTTACATTCCATGTAGGTGAGTTTGAATTGATATTTGATGTCGATATACAATGGTTACACACTTAAAACTGATCGTAGTGTTGTGCCTTGTGTTGTGACAATTCCATTGTGTTGAACCAGTTGAAACGAACCAAAACGCAGGCATGTGACAACATCCACATCACTCATTGGCCATGACGTATTTCCTAAACTGCTTTTTGATTGGTTAGAATTTACGTGTGGAAAAATTCCAACAGAAGAGGCAAAGCCAGCAAACTATAATAACACTATGGAGAGACTGTGCGGGCCAGTTTTGTCCCTGGCCATAATCTACTACACTGTGTGTATTTACCACAGTATGCAAACAATACATTTCTATAATGAAGCGCGAAGGCAATGTGAAAACAACGTTCTAATGCACTGCAGATGGCGAGCGCGCATCACTCGTCACTTCAAGCGGAGGCATGCATTAATTATTCTTAACTGACAAGCTCATCTTCCCGAAAATATTGCCAACGATCGATCAGGTAATAATGTCATGCACACAATGTCAGCGCAGCTAACTACGGCAGCTGGTTTAGTCCAAAAATGATCAGTACTTTTGCTGTTGGTTCTGTTCGGTTCACGTTCTCTGCTTTCAGACCTGACCAAACGAACAGCACCAAAGAGGGAAACGAACTCTTGTATTATTCAACCGAACTAAATGAGGCAGGTGTGAAAGCACCCTATAAAGCTTTGTGTCCATTTGTCACTGTGTAAAAATCGTCTTTTCTGTACATCAGTATTCTGTGTATTCGCACTGTGATTACAAACTCATGGTTTTATTTTGCTGTAAACTTATTTTGTAGTTTTCATATGGGAAGACTATTGGGCTATTGAATACTCTCTAATTGATAGCGTTACTGTTTTGTGTATATAGAAATAACCTTCTGAACCTGCTTTAATATAATCCATTCCATGAGGTAGCACATCTCTCTCCCTCTCTCTGCTAGGCATCAGTTACACCCTGCACTCTGGCCAAATGTGCTTGATGTTAGGAAGCTGAGAGTGGTGGGATTGATCAGGGAGATGACAGCTGTAGTCCACAGAGCAGGGACCCAAACATCTGTTCTGAGAGCTGTCTGTCTCTGGACTGCGCTTATCAAAACAATCTCAGCTGTTCAAATACACAGCGGCATCAGTGCCCACTCTCATGAGCAAAAACAATCCTCTCTATTTATGTCTGTCATGCCTTGCTCATCAAGAGACGGAAGTGGGTGACGTTCTCTACACAGATTTTCTCTTCCTCCCAGCAGACAAGATTTTCAGAAGAGTGAGAACTCTTAGATAAATATTAAACAAGTATTTGTAAATGTCTTTGTTGTTTCTACATTCATTTGGAGAGTAACTGGAAAATGATTTCATCATAAAATATATTAAAAACAAAAGTTTTTTTTTTGTTTTTAATTTTGATTAATCACAATATTTTTTAATCGATTGACAGCACTAGCTTTTTTGTTTTCGTTTTTGTTTGGTTTGTTTTTATTTTTTTATTGTTTTGTTTGAATTGTTTTTCTGTTTTGTTAATAGTTTTATATTGGTTCGGTGTTATTTTGTTATTTTGGTTAGGTTTGGTTTATTTTTATTGTTTGTTTTTTGTTTAGTTTTTATTTAGTTTGATTTGTTTATTCTTTCTGGTTTGTTGCTTTTATATTAATTTGGTTTTATGTTTTGATTCTTTCATTTAGTTTGTTCTTTGTTTTGTTTTGTTTTTGCATCTACCTGGAAGAGCTAATGGTGCGTTTAAAAACATTGTTGACATCAAAGCAGTTTGACTTCAAAGTTTGCCTAAAAAATGGCGTGTTTTTGAAGAGGGACTGCCACATTGTCTACGAGTGGCATGCATGTAGTCTTTGAGGAACCTTTTTGGAAGCAGTCATTATTTTTGCATTTCTTCTTGCCGTCGATAGAGGCACAGCAATGGCACATATGACTTTGAAACGGCTGTATGGTAAAATCTATGATGAGTAGAAAGGCGGAGGTTCATTTGTTTGGTCTTTCCATGTCATCTTTCACAGGTTTTGGACACTTTAATCAAATCTAGTTTTAAGCAGTGCTTCGAGCAAGCTCAACACAATACTTATCTCCTGGTTCTAATGTGTGTCTTGTCAGGGTGCTGATTTCTGTCACCTTTCATCTCTGTCCAAAACACCTCCTAGATCGATGATCTGTGAATGGTTTTTATGAGTTGCTCATAAATCCTACAGCTGCCCCAGAGCTCAACTGCGCTCAGAGCAACGTTGAGCTTCAGTTCACTGCACATTTAACAAGTAGCAGTAACAGTAGTTTTACTGTTCCAGAGTCAGTGGGAATTGGGCATTGCGATAGTTAAGTGTATTTATATTTTCCGGCCCACATTGAAACACACACTTCTGATTTATTTGATCAAATCTGGCATTAGTCTGCTGAGCTTCATTAAAAGCTGAACAACTCAATGTGCTTTTTGACCTATAGTTAATCCTTGACTATACATCACTTAACCCTTATGTCTAGGTTAGAAAATGTCAATGTCTTAATAGACTTTACCAAAACTCACAAACCCTACTTAACTGATCCTTAAACTGAACCTTGACCTTAGTCATTTGCAGTCCCTTGAGGTCGAAGTGCCTGTGGAGGGCACTTCACATACATCTGGATTCTACTCAGTCAAGCCCAATATTGATGGCAAAAGGCGATGCTTAGAAAAGTGCACACACAGATCACAGTCTATTATCTATATTAGCAGCTTTTTGACTTCATTTTCTTCCCTGCTTCCACTCAGCAGTTTTGCAGCTCTGAGAGATATTGGACTGCGCCCTGTCTCATGTTCAGCTGATCCTGCATGTTACTGTAATACAGACATTTCTCTGCTGCACAAGCCAGATCCGAACCAGATGTTCTCTTGGGCTACAAAAGACTGACAGGTGAAACTAAATAGTCTCTCATTCTGTTGTCCCTCTGGCACAGGTTAACAAGTCAACATATGCTTGTACAAGGTGACAGAAGATTGTATTTCACATTAATGTAAAGGAGAAGATGTTGAATAGAATATTTGTGAACATAATGAACCATATAGAGATATTCTATGCTTGCTTTTTTATGGAATGATGATGGGGAAACTGTGTTCTTGTTGTTCATGTCCTTTTTGTTAAAGCTTAGAGCCTAATATTTTTTCCACTCAATCGTTAGGGGTCCTTGACCGATCATGCTTATCTTTATTTATGTTAAATAATATATAGAAAATGCAATGTTATCTAAATTAATTACATGATATGCTAATTACAGCACTCAATCACACATCAAGGTCCCTTGACATCAATGTCACCTTTTCTTGCATGTCGAGAGTTTTAACTTTTTAAGAGTTTTAAGGTACCTTGTCAAGTTTATTTATTGGATGATTTTATATTGCATTCTTTTTTAATATTAGTTTTTTTTATTATTTATGTGCACATTATTTTATTTAATCAGTTTATTAATTTAGACATACTAAATGAACACATTTGTATTTGGTGCCCAGATATAATTTGAATTAGATGTAGTTTGTGTTTCATTAGTGTTTGATCTAGGTTACTGACAAGCTTTCTCCATCAGTGCTGTTCATTGCAGTCAAAGATTCATTGGCTTTTTAGCCAATATTAGTTAAAGAGAGTCTGGAAAAGAGCCATTAGCTGATGGGGCTGGTTCAATAGTCTTGTTGTCCAGGGGTAATAAACCTTTTATCAATCAATCGATCCATTAGCAGTCTTAATATCACTCTATGTTTTGACCGTACCTGCGCTATATCTGACCAGAAAAGATAAGAGTGGAGATCATAGTCCTCTCATGAAGGCCTGATTGGTCAGTGTGTGTAATTACTATGTGGACACACACTGTTAATGGATTTAATGTACAGTACAGTATGTTTATTCAGCGCAGATAAGAGACACATGCTTATTGTTAGCCTTTGTAGTAAAATATGAATACGTGAGTGATGTTCAGGTAAAACTCTATTTAAAATGTTTTTGGGTCATTAAGTTTTGTAATTTCCATGTTGATTGATGAGTACTGTGAACATTTATAAGCACAACTTGGACATTGTGTTGTAAATATTTAGTATTTAGTAACTTTAGGTGACAGACACATACTACAGTTGATAGCTTGCCCACCAGCTTTTTAAATGTAAAAAAGTGTGTGTGTGTGTGTGTGTGTGTGTGTGTGTGTGTGTGTGTGTGTGTGTGTGTGTGTGTGTGTGTGTGTGTGTGTGTGTGTGTGTGTGTGTGTGTGTGTGTGTGTGTGTGTGTGTGTGTGTTATATGGGGCATATAACGATACACCTATGCCACTGTTCGGTTTATACAGTTTTAGAGCCACGGTTTGGTTTGCTGTGTCTCACCGCTCTCAGTCATGGTTCATGGCGGGAACCAGCAATAATAACACTAGATTCACTTTTAACTTAATAATAACAACAGCAATACTTTAACTTTATACATTTGCTTCACGTTTTCTTTAGAGCAGTTAGCACACCTTATAGTAAACTCAAATGAAATAAATGCCTCCACTGCAGACTACTACATAGTTGTTAAAGCCACCTAATATAAATTGGGTCCATACCCACACACACACACACACACACACACACACACACACACACACACACACACACACACACACACACACACACATATATATATATATATATATATATATATATATATATATATATATATATATATAGGAATTTTATATTTTAGCCATGAATTTTAGCTAAAAGGAAAGGATTTGGACATTATGATTGGATGTAATGTAAGGTTTTTTTGCAGGCAACATGAATATTGCAATAAATTTGTGTGTATGGACCTAATTTATATTAGGTGGCTTTAACTACTATGTAGTAACATTTTAATCAATAATTTGATACAATGCGCTTATTGTGTACATACGTTGTTACATTGTACTTACATTGTTAAAAATACCTGCATGTAATTAATTAATTTCTGTAGTTACATTTGTAATTACACAGTTGGCACTTCCCCTACACCTAACCCTACCCTTAAACTGACCCACACCTCCATACCTGTCCCTAACTCTACCCGTATCCCAACTCAATATCAGCAAAGGTGTTTTGCAATATATATTATTTATAACGCACTTTTCATTCCGAAGAATCTCAAAGTACAAAGGGAAACAAAGGGAAAAAATAACCAAAAAATTAATAACAAGTAAAAATATAGATTAATACAAACAATCAACCAACACATAATAACAGTTAAAAGCTTTTCTGAACAGAAAACAGAGCTGATGGTGGAAGTCTCTGTCAGCTTCACAGCACACATTGGTTCACTCCATGTTTTACATTTCTCCCAGTGCGAGGCTCTGTTGCCACATATTCCCAATGCGACAGTGTCCTGATTACGTCCTCAAGGCATGTCAGCTGAAGACCAGATGATGGGGATCGCTGCAGCACCATGCAGGAGGCAAAGTTTTCCAGGCACTTCTGTGGACACACCGGGGTCGGCACAGAAGCCGAAGCCGTTCCACGGCCGCAATGCAAGACGGAACAGCGACGCAGCCGAGACTCATCAGCCTAGAAGCGGAGCATCTCAACATCATGCCGGATGTTGATGACGCTAGCCCGGTGCAAACGCAGCCAATCAACCGGCAACCTCAGCCACCATGCAGTTCAAGCCCGAAGGAGACCGCCAGTGAGCAGCCGACAGCGAGAAGAGAGAGCAGCCACAGCGAGCAACATTAAATGTCCTTCAAACCAGACGCAACCGCAACAATTCAAACAAAAACAGCAGGGAAACGGTGAAGAACGGCAGACGGCGAACAACATCCTCTAAATGGCTACCAGCAATCAGCAACAGTCCCAATTGTAGCTCTGACTGTTAGACTAGTCACAAACATAATAAAATAAAATCTAAATCTAAAAGTACAGTTAACATGATTTGTGGGTGGAGAAACCAGTTTCACCCTTTTCTGATCTCTAAATGGGACTTGAACCTGCATGATCTCAGAAATGGGGGAAATTGCAGTTGTTCTTAAGGAATACAATCTCAAGCACCATTAGTCCACTAAACCTTTAGAGCAGTATGCTAAATATGAGAGTGATTTGAATCGCTAACCTTTAAACTCTGTCTGTGCATTAAGAACTGAATATGGTCATACAAGCATGTACTTGCTTTAGGGTTAGGATTAGGTTTTGGTGTAGGGTTAGTTTTATGTATTATGCATAATTTACTTTTATTACTTATAGTAAGTACTTGTAACATTTGTAAAAAGCACACTGTAAAATAAAGTGTTACCCCGAATAACTGCAGCAATAACTATTAGGTTTATGGAGGTAAAATCACATGTTTTTGTCATAACTGGTCCCTGATAGAGAAGTTGGAACAAAGCTTGGCTAGTACCTGAATTGAATCTATGATGGTTGTTAGAAACATACTTAATCTCTAAGTAAACATACTCCATAATGCATTTACAGGCGTGTTTTCATCTAGCTGACCTGAATTGACACCTTATTCATTTTTCAGTGACGATTTCTGTCTGCCCTAGAGATTAGTGATGCTTAAGAGTTAAACCCTCCTTTGTCAAGGAGATTCAGAGTCTTAGGTCAAAAACCCTGAAGAGGCCTGTCAGGAAAAATGCTTTCATCCAAAATGCTGCTGCTCATCAAGAGTGTCTTTACAAATCCTGATTGCCTTTTCTAAAGATCAAAAGGTAAAAAAAAAAAAAAGAATAAAAATGGGGGGATATTTTTAAGATTATTCTTAAAATTCTTAAAGGAGGTAACATTATCCAGGAGCACTGGTATAATATACTGCATTTACTTCTATAGATTTGGCAGATGCTTTAATCCAAAGCTAGCCAGGTTAAAACCAGACCATTCTCAGTAGTAGCTGACTTATGGTCTGGCAAAGCTTCATAGACAAATCATTTCCAAAGGGGCGTCACCAACAAACGATGACGCATGCGGAGTCGATGGAGGAACATCTGAGAATGTTTGTGATTTTGAGGAAGATGTTGCAATGGCTTATGATGACTTTTGCCGTTGTTGTAAAAGAAAATGATTATAGCTGGTGTCCACCGCCACTCCATCAACATTTTTGCAGTATTTGGAAAACCTAATAGCATCTCAGACCGACTGAAACTGAAACATTTTGGATTGGCGATCCGACAGAAAACATCAAGCACTGATTGCATTTGCCCCCATTGTAAGACATTTCTATTGCGATTAGAATGTGTAAAATTGTGTTTCACAAACTTTATTTAAATTCAGTCCTTTCAGATGTGTTAGAACACTTTTAGACTTAAGCATAGTTACACTAGTTATTTATTAAACAATTATTTACAATTTTAACATGATTACCAGATCTAGTGTGAGGAAAATAAGCACAGAAAGGCCAGATCCAGAGCTGCTGTGTGGTGTTAGCACATGAGCACACTTCCTCCCCATCCTCCTCATCAAAGTACCCCATGTAATCCACATCTGGTAGCCAAGTGTTGTTCTTTGCTCGGGATTTAACGCAAAGGAAAAGTTTAAATCACTTAAAACAGACGCAATAGATTAGAACGAGTGATAATCGATGGCGGCATGCTGCTTCACCGTCGCTGCGCTATCGTCATCGTATCACAGCCCGCCCCAATGTTTCTGATTGGTGCCGTGATTTTGACGGATTAGAAATGGGCTTGAATGGGCTCTTTGCCAGACTACTTGTAGAGCAAATCTAAATTTGCCGGAAGTTGTCTGGGTTTTCCCAGGCTTATCCAAAGTGACTTCAGAACTGAACCCATGACTTATATGGGTACATCAGGCATAACGTTATGACTATTGACAGGTTAAGTGAATAACGCTGATTATCTTTTCATCACAGCACCTGTTAGTAGGTGGGATACAGCAAGTGAACATTTTGTCCTCAAAGTTGGTGTGTTAGAAGCAGGGAAAATGGGCAAACTTAAGGATTTGAGTTTGACATCGGTCAAATTATGAAGGCTCTTGTGGGGTGTTCCCGGTCTGCAGTGTCAGTGTCTATCAAATCAGTATCTATATATTCTATTGATATGGTGTATAAATTAAATATTAGCCATTTATGTTTTTTTATGTATCTTCCTGAATTGTATTATTCTTGAATTCCTAATATTTGTCCATTTATATGTAATTTATTCTAACACAGAAGTGTGAAATAGAAAAAGATTAAATAGATAAAAGGGATATTACAAGAGAAATAATGAAAAAAATGCTATATCTTTCAGAGACAGGCACTTTACACATAACTGCGATAAAGGCTATTTGACAGTCTTTAATCTGTGCTCAAATATGTTGTTTTGCAAAGCTTTATTTTTGCCTAGACTGTAAGTAATTACGCTGTTCATCAACAACAGATGTCTCCGTTGAAGACGACACGGCCCTGGGTTGAATTTGCATCATCTTCCATAACTGGCACAGGGCATTCATATGTTGAAGCAGGTTTTGATGGCAGTTGGTTTTGCGTCCGTAACTTTCTGCATCGGTGAATTTAATTTCTTTCAGCACTTCCTTAAACTGCCTCTGCCTCTCCATTAAGAGTTTCTCTTATTTCCTAATGACAGCTGTGTTCCTTCTCTCCCTTCGTGTTTTTAATCAATAGCTTCATTCTCACAGAGAACCGAAAAAATCAATATTGGATTTGGAGCAAACAGTTTCTGAAATGATGGGCCGTGTAATGTTTCATGCTTGTTTTTCTTCCGCACTTGTGAACCGCCCATGTCTGAAACTCTGAAAATGCATTCATCTTCACTGTTAATAGCAGTGGAGGGAGTGAAGGACACTCCACCTTTTGTTTTGGAGGGGAGAAGTCATGGCTTTACCGAGCGTTATAGGGAGATGATTAATTTGTTGTTCGTGTAGACCATAGGCCGATCTCTCTACCCCAGAGCCGTAATAGGATCGTACACTTACTCTCCCTCTGTCTCTCTGTTTCCTTCTGCAATTAAAATGGAAATTTGGCAATGGGCCTCGGTGGCAGGACGGTCCTTTTTATACCCAGGAACTGGCTAATGAATCTGTCTGTGGAGTGGAGCTTCACATAACCAACACAATGAGCTCCCCTAAGACCTTGTGCTGTGCACTACTGGAGGCCTGGAGCATGCTGGGAGGAATGTTGGAGGCTGAAGTGGAGAGGCAAACTCCCTAGTCCCTACAGTTATATATGTTTTTCAAGCAGTAATTCAAGTGCGGTAACACTCTCTCTTTTGTATTCTCTCGCTGGGAACGTCACACAGCTGCAGAATTCTGCTGTCAGTTCTGGTTTAGCGCGCTGTTTAGAGTTAAGCTTGGTTAACATAAAGTTTGGTTATGCACATGACGGCTTTGTTCTATAAAAGCTATGGGTCTCTATGGTCGACAATTGTCCTTCTAGTTTTTTGTGATATCTTTTTTTGCGCCAGTGCTTTATGTAGCTACAGTACTGTATATACCGTACATTTTTCAGGGATTCCATGAATGGATGGTTTGCCTAAAAATTACTTATGTAATCTTTTTCCCCCCTCATGTCATTACAAACCTGTATGACTTACTTTCCCCTGTGGAACACAAATTTTCAGGATAAAACTACATATCAGGACAGCCAGTTTCTATTTCATTGTGAGGTTATTTTTGGTTTATCTTTTCAATTTGTGAACTGGCTGTGCACTGTTACTGTGTTTATCAGAGCCAAAACTTGATTTCAGTTTTTTTTAATGGTTGGCCTGAAACTAATTTGATTCAAAGTTTATTAACTCCATACTTCCTTTAAAACTGAAATCACAGAGATTCTAGTAACCCTTTGCTGGAGAAACAAGAAAATCATACTTATTTTGAGTTCAGCTAAACAAGCGGCTCTATCTATTTCAAGGTACATGCAATTTCATATATATATATATATATATATATATATATATATATATATATATATATATATATATATATATATATATATATATATATATGGCTTTAATTAATGACTAAAATTCATGGCTAAAAAATAAAAATATATACATACACACATACATACATATATATATACCTGAAAAGTGGTATATATATATATATATATATATATATATATATATATATATATATATATATATATATTTATACCACTTTTCAGGTATATATATATATGTATGTATGTGTGTATGTATATATTTTTATTTTTTAGCCATGAATTTTAGTCATTAATTAAAGCCATTCAACATTACGATATAACTAAAAGGAAAGGATTTTGACATTATGATTGGACGTAATGTAAGGTTTTTTTGCAGGCAACATAAATATTGCAATAAATTTATTGTATTATTATGGGGAAGAGAAGTTTGTCCCAGTATATTATTTGGCATTGACTTGCTAAGTGTTTTTGCATTTGTTTATAAGTTACCAGCTTATTCAGTTGTTTCTTAAAATATTTAAGTAGTTGCAAGATTAGCCAGAGATTAGCCATTTATTAATTAAATTTAAAATGCAAGTGGTCAGAGTTGTGTCTTAAAGTTTGCAACATATTCCCGTGAAATATCCAGCACTTACTGCATCTTGAACAAAATATCAACAAATGGAATCATATAGTTTATCTCGTGGTTGTCTGCATAACAGATGTTTCCGTAATAATTTAAATGAGCTATTTTTTTTATTTGAAAACATTAAATTGCAAAATGCGGCAGATTTTATGTGACGCTACATTCATCTGATCCATAAAGCTCTGAATTACTGAAATTAGCAGGCACGAAAAAAACACATTTAGGACTAAAGCCCAAGAAGCCCGCCTATCACGCCACCCACTGTCATCAAGATAAATGGGAATACCAAAGTATAGCTTTCTCCAAGTATTATAGACCTGTTACCCATTTTTAAGTGGCGATCCACCAGTTGAAAAACACTGATTTAGACCACTCAAAAGCACAGCCACAAGGCAACTAGAAGCACAACAGCTAACCTGACTGCAGCTTGCAGGCTGGAAATGAAAGACACCCGGCGAGAGTGTTTCTGACACGCTTCGGATAACCTGCCAGCCACCCCGCATCCCTCTATTTTATTTAATCTCCGTCTCTCTCCCTTCTGTCTCACGTTCACTGTCTCTCCCAATCTTTCTCTCTCAGGATCTCTTTCTCACACTCTCTCCATCTCTCTCTCTCGACCAGCAGATGGCCTGTTTGCCTTTTTGTCTCCCTCTCAACTCCAATCATTTCCAGCATTTTTGCTCTCTGTCAGGCCAACTCAGCACAAACAGCCGCACACACACTCACGCTAATGTGTTTCCCATGGTACTGACAGGTGTATGAGTAAGTGTGCCTGGCGCCGTAAGGCAAACATGACGGGCTGGCGTGGAATCTGCTCAGTTTTATAACATTACTGATGCGCAGACAGAAACATAACACACACCTGAACCCACGAGGTGTTAAACTTTCAGTCAAGTATGAGATTCAATCTAAGCCTGATTGATCTGGATCTGTACAACACATTATTTAAATGTATGTATCTGGAAGTGGCATATCTGACAATTACATGAGGAATGGTACTCTTTACCACACACACTGTCTCAAATAATAAAGATATACAGACCCAAATTTATTCAGAAACCTTAAACATTTGGTTTTCTTTATTATAGTTTAGAAAATGGAAATGAAATCTTAATAGAACTCAGAGTTAAAATGTGTCAGAACAAATGAATCTTGATAATGTTAGATATCTTTGATAGAAAGATATGTAATGGATTACAATCAACTAATTAGCTGTCAGCTCTTAAATTTAAGTACACCATTAGATAATACCAATTTAGGTAAACCAATTACCGAGCAATGATTCTTTTTGTCCAGTATTTGGTGTAGAAGGTCACATTATCAGTTAAAGAAAAAAAAACACTTAAGCAAAACATGCTCTGGTCAAAGTGTATGAATCAGGAGTGATAGTAACACAGACTGGAAAACCTCAATGTGGGATCGTAAAGGAAGCCAGCAGAAATTGAAACCGTCATATGACTTCTATCTTATCCGTGATTCGTGGAATTAGTAGTGTTACAAATCTTCCCTTGTTACAACTATACCCGGTCTCCCTCCCTTTAAAGTTATTTAAAAAGAATAATTATATTTTATAATGAAATCTATCTAACAATTTCTCTTCTAAAGTCTAAACCTTATTTTAAACTTTAAAATAAGGTTTAATTTGTCAACATTAGTTAACTACATTAGTTAACATGCACTATACTTCTACAGCATTTATTAATCTGATCTAATCTGGACATTTACTAACTACTTTCTAACATACTTTAAATATGAACATTTTATTAAATAACTTTAACTGTGGAGAATTATCAAACATAAATGCAAAGGCATATTTTATTAATATTGCAAGGATGTTATTCACATGTCGTTCCACATATAGTAGTGGCAAGACTGCGTCCCATTTGCCCAGTTATATATTCTGTAGTGGTTTTATTCATGAGCTCCCTGTGCTAATGAAAATTTAAAGAAACTTAAATCTCTTGAGCGTTTACTTGTAAACAGTTATGTATATATTTGAGATAAACATGGTCTCCTGTTTCTAGAAATGTGTTCAGTATGTAAATGAGGACTGTGCAGAAAGACTAACATTTAACCAGAAAACTGAGTCTTATCTGGAAAGAACGAAAGAATTGTACAGGAGACCAGTGAACTCAAACTAAAGGTGAATGCTTACTGAAGCTAAATTCATTTCACAATACTGTTCAAAAATTTGGTTCAGTAAGGATTTATTTAGATTTGTTTTGTTATTTGTTTATTTTTGGGGGAAATAAATCAATTTACACTCAAAAGTGACAATAAAGTCGAAAATATTAAGCACGTCTGTTTTCAACATAAAAGGCTTGAGAACCAAATCAGCATATCAGAATGACTTACGGATCACGCAACACTAAAAAAAATGGACTTAAGTCACACCAACAAAAATAACTGTAAAGATAACAATAAAGATAACTATGTTAACATCCACACTAACACACAATATTTGTCTGTACGTGTGCTTCAGTTCTGCCGCCTGCCACTTTAAATGCTTAATCTCTTGATAGTCAGAGGGATTCTGATTAGCTGTTGATATTATTAGCAGCTGAAGAAAAACAATTCTGAAAGTGATTCTACCAATATTGACGCTTTGCTGCTTTATAGTTATAGTTATCTATAGTCATCCTTGCTGTGAATGTTCCTTAATGGGTGCTGAAAATCCAGCTTTGCCATCGTAGGAATTACATTTTAATGTATTCTGTATACATTTACTATAATCAGGACTTTTCAGTCTGTTTTCGGTCTGCATAGTTTTCCCTTAATTAGTTAGTTGATTTGGTTCATTATTCAGTTCAGGTGTGTTATCCTTGTTTCCTGTAGTACTAATGCTGCGTTCCAGGCAGGTTTTTCAGCCCGTAAGTTACGACTTCAAACCACAACTCATGGCTTTGTAGCGTTCCAGGCAAAGTCACGCCAAACTGCCTGAGCGCAAGGAATTGTGGTAGCTATATGTGAACAAATCATGGCGGACCGTATGGGGCTTATGCTCATTTACAATCATTTCTATCGCCAAACCAAATGTGCTTAATCCTTGCTTACTTTCATTTAGGATTTCAAAGTATAGTAATGCAATTCTCCTCTCTTTTTTTTTTGGTTCAGTGCTCTTAATCTGTCCCTAAGACACTGCCATTCGTCTACTGAAGAGCTGAGATATCTCTTTTAAGGCCTCTTTTAAATGAAGTAGAATTTCACAGTTAAACCACTGTCACTGTGTGAAAGAAATGCAGCCAACTTTTTAGAGTCTTCATGACTTCCACAGAGGTAGAGGATGGGGTTGAGAGCTTCAGAGTAAACAGTGTTAACTACAGTGCAGTCTGAGGACACCCTTACAAATTCTGCTCTTTAAATTGCCTTTTTCTTACTGCTTGTCTAATTGCTTGTCATTTAGCAGGCAGTTACATGTCATTTAGCAGGAGTTTATTATCCATAACAACTTACAGCACACCAATTACAGAGTCTCACATGTACAGCAAGGGGTTAAGTGCCTTGCTCAAAGGCACGGTTTTCATAGAACCGGATGTTGGGATCAATGTTGGGATTTCAGTAACTCTCCATTACATCACGGGGGTCCTACAGGCTTTACATTTTTTATTTCCGTTTTTAGAAGACACGTTTATAGTGAAGTGTCTCAGTTAACGTGTCTCAATACTTCATTTTGATTACGCCTTTGCCAGTACATATGCAGCTAATAATTCAGTAGAATCGCTTGTGAATGATAAGGCTTATTGTATTTTTTTGTCTTCAAACATATTTTCTATTCTATTTTATACTATAGTTTGCTTTACAATTGACTTATCTATTCTAAGACCTTAAAACTGAACAGCAGCCATTTAAAATAACATTCTGATAATATATATATATATTATCAGAATATATATATTAATATTTATCAATTAATATTTGAATCAATTGACAGCCCTAATATTTATATATATATATATATATATATATATATATATATATATATATATATATATATATATATATATATATATATATATATATATATATTAGGGCTGTCAATATATATATATATAAATATTAGGGCTGTCAATTGATTCAAATATTAATTGCGATTAATTGCATGATTGTCATGAGTTAAAGGTGAACTATGTAGTATTTTTGCAGTAAAATATCCAAAAACCACTAGGCCAGTGTTATATATTTTGTTCAGTTGAGTACCTACAATATCCCAGACATTTCCAACTATTTGTAAATTGTGAGAAAATTGCTATTTTAACTAAGGACAGGGACGTTGCAGCATTGCATTTGAGAGAGTCGCCTGTCAATTGCGTCATATCTGCGTTACCCTCGGTTTCGGCTTTTATTTGGCAGGAGCGCTTTACTCTTAGCAGTATGAACAACTGAACGCACGGAGTAACGTCATAACATCGTTTTAAACACACTTAAATGTATCTAATATGATAAACAGAGCTCCATTACCTCAAAATCATAACCGGAAGAGCGGATCTGTGCAGACGCCCGGCAAATGAGTCCCGTCCTGTCATAATAAATGTCCCGGTATTCGCAAGGCGGGTATTTGTTTAACAATCACTCCAGCAGCTGTGGTCAGGTCCACAACACTCGGTCCTGCTCTGCTTTAGACTACAGTAACGTTAATAACCGCATGCATGAACGTGATTTCTGCCCGAGTCCTATTTTCCACCGGCTGTGATGAGAAGACCACATCTCCCAAGATGCTGCGCTCACACTTTGCGTCATCAAACTACGCATTTGTTTTGCATAGGCGCCCTCCAGTGGACAAAAGCTGCATAGTGCACCTTTAACTCGAGATTAATCACAATTTAATCGCACATTTTTATCAGTTGTAAATGGATCTTACATTAATATCTTTCAAGATTTTAATACTCTAATCAACATGGGTATGGACAAATATGCATGCTTTATGCAAATGTAAGTTTATTATTAGTGAAACCATACACAGAGCATGAGCACTAGACATGTATCAGAGGTCATAGATGTTTTTCAAAGAACTTGTTCATGTCTCTTAAGGCTAAGCTTAAAAATTTATAATAAGCAGTGATTTCTCTCATTTTAAGAATATAAATAAAGGGAGTTTTTACACTGGCAGTTCAGTTCAGATCAAGGCACAGTTCGTATGAAAAATTGGTAATGTGAAAGCTGTCATGCAGACCTGTGAGCGCACCAGTACCATACCATACCTGGAGGAGGTCCATATTCCACAAGTAGTAATATAGTGTGGCCCCTTTAAGAGATGCGCATTCCCTATTGAAATGCCTGTATTTTCTTTGTGTGCCTAACTGCCGTGATTCATGCGAACGGTGTGAGAAACATGGACTCGGGAGCGCTCTTCTTCAGAAGAGTTACCTGCGTATTCGTTTTAGCCAATTGTAATGTATTTAGTTCAATAAATTACATGTACTGTTAATTATTTACCTCAGACATTTTGTAGAGTTTGCAGTGTATTCGTGCATCACGCTCAGACTTGAGCTGCAGAGAATGTGCTCAGTGTAAAAACACACTTATCTTTCAACCTAGAGTCTAATAAAAGTTAAACAGGAAATATGTTAGCTTGTAGGCCATAACTGCACTTTTGGTTTAGAATAGTAATATTTATGTTAACTCTTTTCTTTCCCTATTAATGTTTGCTGCTGCATCCTTTACGTCTATGGCTGATCTCAGTTTCTTAACCACGGATCAAACAGAAAATGCGCACTGCATTAATCACACATTAATAAATTTAGTGCCGTTAAAATGACTTTGCGTTACCGAATTAATTTTGACAGCCCTAATATATATATATAAAATGCACAAGGATATGTAACATTTCCTATTTAAGGTTGAGTATTTGATATGTTATAATATTATCTTCATTGTGTTTGATAATTGCACCACATATTTTCTAATATTTCTCTATCACTGTAAAAAAAAATATTTGTCTGGAAATTAAACACAAGCAAAAAGTCACATATCTGAGTTAAACTTAAAAACTTTAAACAATGGCTTCTTGATGCGCTGTAATAGGATGTATGCTAGATGTGGACTTTATACTCAGCAATGCAGTTGCCCTAACCGATCAATAATGTTCAAATAGACAAAATTATCTTTCAGAGTCTGCTCTCTATTTTGCCAGAATGTTTTCTCAGCACTGCTGATCATGCTTTACATCCCATAAGGTATATACATCCCAGTTCTTGAAGGGTAGACATCTGTTTTGCTTGACAGAGAAAATATGTCAGAGACACTTGAAATACTCAGCTGAATTTTTTTAGATTTGACTATTTGATCAGCACTTTCAGACACTTTTTCCAAAAATATGTATGTTGTATTTTTTACATTGTTATTAAACCCATGATCCTGCCGTTGCTAGCGCCATGCTCTTAAATTTGCGCTACAGGATCTGTCCTCGCCTTTTAGTGTTTATTACCTCTTCATCACTTCATTTGATGAAGCCTTCACACGTTATCTCTCCATGATTCACAGACCTGATGGCCACTCAACAAACGTTCCCACTGTTTTAAAGCCTGTCTTTGAGCATGAAGCAGGGACTTCACATTCAGGGACTGATGAAGTTCTGGCTGATGTGGCTGATGTGGGTGCATAACGTTTGAAGGCAGCACATTTAGAATTCAGGACGCACCACCTACCTCAAAATCCCATAGAGCAGTGAGAGCCCCTTAGGGCTGTTCAGCCAGTCTGGAGTGGGAAGACGGAGAGTGAAATGCTGAAAGTTTGCTAAAAGCAAAGCTCTACCACATAAGGCACATAATGCCTCAGGTGAAGGATGTTAACACAAATGCAACTTTTTAACAAGCCTTTTGTTTTTCTAAATGTCAAATATTCCAATATCAAAACATAAAGTCAAAACACTGTTGATCCAAAGGAAGTCTTTAGTGGACTTACCATTAAAAATTCCTTTGGGAGGAAAAGTTTCAACTTGGTTGTGGTATTTTTATGTATAATATTTTGCATGCACCTGAATGAGTTGTTCTTGTATTTGAGTGATTTTCAGCATTTGTAAATGTCAAATATTGAAATTACTTTCCACCGGTCGTGAAATGTCCTATAAATGTCGCATATGAATATCCACCCATATCTTTTAGTAGTTATTTCTCTAAAGGAATAGCCATGGGATCTCAGTGGGCCCATACGAGGTATACGCTGCCCGGGACCTGAAGTCCTCCGCTGAAGGCGCCTTGTGCCCTTTTCCTGATTTATATGCTGTATTACTTAGCTTGATTAATTTGGATCACCTCACCACCCGCTCTGAACAGTCAATCTCTCTGTTCACACCCTGGATCAATCTGTCATGAAGAGTCCATCACTTCAATGTTAATGCCCTTCTTCTTGAAGGTGTCATTTTAATAAAATAGCTATTAACAAGGATTAAAATTAAATGTACAAATATCCTGCCCAGCTCTGGTGGATGAACAGGCTGCTTCAGCAAGTGGGGGATGGATAAATCTGAGCTAATGAAGGCTTTTAAAGAGATTAATGCTTCACCCAAGAGAAGCCAAGTCCTGCTTGGATGCACACTGTCTCTCTATCTCTCCCAGTCACTCCATCTTTCTTCCTCTTTTCCAGTCTTTGGGGTCACTGCAACAGGTGCAAATGTGGATATGATTCCACAGCCGCCTCAAAATATAATTGAACACTTAAGCTGGGAACGCACTACACAACTGTCAGGCCGATTATGAATGTAATTTGGTTGTTACGACAGATCATGTTCATGTAGTGTGTGGTGTCTAAAGATTCGTCTTCACATTAAAAGATGTTTTATTAAAAGTTTATATAAAAAGATGTTTAAAAAAAATGTTTATATAAAAAGATGTTTATATAAAAAGATATTTTAAAAAGATGTTTTATTCGTCCTCACATAAAAAGATGATTTATTTTGATAGTGTCATGTGATATCAAATAAACATTCAAATAAAGTAATCTGTGTCAATACATAATGAAACAACTGAATGAAGTTATTTGCGTGCATTTTGCTTATTATTGCCTTTCATTCACTTAAGTTAATGGTGTTTGTGGTCACAGTTTCATTCTTGGATCTTTTATGTCGGATATGATCATTTGACCAATGTTTAGTAGCCCACATCTTGGATAATATTCCTAAAAGTTTTGCACAAGCAGCACACATTCCAGACATGCATAAATGCAGATATGTTAAATGTATAAACTATATTAGACATGTAATATATTAAGTCTATATAGAAAGAATAAACAAGTCTTAACTTACAAAATCACTTAACAACTTATGTGCAATTTATGTTCTTACAAAAATGTGCATGCACAATAAACTACAGTACAATTTATTTACATATCTTAACAGAAAGGTTTTTGCAGGTTATAAAGGGTTCACCCAAAAATTAAAATTATGTAGTTTATTACTCACCCTCGTGCCTTTCCAGACCCATAAGACCTTTGTTCTTCTTTGGAACACAAATGAAGATATTTTTGTTGAAATCTGATGGCTCAGAAAGGCCTCCGTTGGCAGCAATGACATTTCCACTCTCAAGGCTTATAAAAGGCACTAAATACGTCATTAAAAAGCCCATCTCACTACAGTGGTTCTAAAATAATTTTATGAAGCTACGAGAATAGTTTTTGTGCAAGAACATTTTTTAAATAATTTAAAAAAATAACGACGTAACAATTTCAAAACGCTTCATGAAGCTTCAGAGCTTTAGGAATCAGCATATTAAATCAGCGGTTCAGAATGTGTGTCAAACCGCCAAACTTCTTAAATCACGTGACTTTCGCGATCAGAACTGCTGATTTGATACGCTGATTTAATTTTCATTTTTCGATGTACCCTTTAATAAAATGTTAAAACCAGTAGATATAGTCATAATAAGCATATTTCCAGTATGCACCTCAGGCTTGCATCAGCAACTCACTCAGAATCCTCTGTAATCCTCTGCAAACTTTGACAGCTGGTTGAACCGGCTCATTCGGTTCTCTTTTGAGTCAGATGTTCTACTGCGACTTTTGCATCTTATGTCATCAATCCAGAACTAACTTCGATTAGTGAACTGACTCGACTGGTTACTTACTGAGAACCAGCTCAAAAGAACGAATCGCTTAAGAACTGAACATCACTACCATCTGTGAAGTTTAGATTAAAGTTTGTTTGATTCTTCAGCCTGTCCCTGGTTCACCCTACTGTTATAGATTATAGGTTTAAAAAAGTAATGTTGCAATTAACAATGAATCAGGAAATAAATAATGACATTTGTTTACTCAGCCAATAATGGTAAAAAGACAACTTTACGAATTTTATTTAGTTAATGTTATTTTTAACGTTTCATAAAACCACCAGTGTTGTCTGGATTATTTTTTATTTTTTGTCTGCACAAATTGCACTGCAAAAGAGTAGCATCAGCTGTCTGTTGACATCCATGTTTGATTCATTACTAGATCTCACAGAGTTGAGCTCGGCAAAATGTCCCGCCATGACTCACCAATCCTTAAGTGTGTTGTGTATAGTGGACTGACTCAGACTTTAGGTTTGTGCTCTCTGACTAAAATCTGCTCCAGTCAATAGAAACAATCTTTAAGTGTGTTAAATTTAGTCAAAGAATGTTTCAGCTGGTCTTTAAGTGTGCCCCTAGCTTAAATTCACATTTTAAATGTATGATTGATGATTAGGGATGCAGCGATGTATTGGCGAATAATCTGTATAGACCTATAAAAGCAGTTATTTTCACTATCTCCCATTAGGCTTATAAACAGCCGATGATCAGGACCGATTATATCCCGTCAATCAAAAGGGGGCAGAAAAAAAACTCAGCCTTCAATGCACACTATTGTGTGTGAAAAATTTCTTGTGTTGAATTTACAGCTGTCAAAGTTAACACTCTGAACTAACATAAACAATCAATAACTAACATTAAAAAAGATTAATAAATACAATAACAAATGTATTGCCCATGGTTTGTTCATGTTAGTTAATACATTAACTAATGTTAACAAACGAGACCTTATTGTAAAGTGTTACCAATATTGTTTCTAATATAATAACATTTATACATTGTTAGTTGTGTCCCAACCAGTTTCCAGCAAAAAGCAGTTCATAATGAATGTTACAGTAAGTCAATCTGAAGATATTTAATGTTTAATGTGGAGCAAGTGAGATTTCACAATGCTGGGTAGTCACAATTTGCCACCCAGCGCAAAAATACATAAACCAGTTGACAAAATATCCAGTTGCTTGTCAATTGTTGCAGTCGTTGATTAACAAGAAGTCAGATTAACATTAAAGAGGTCTTGTTTTTGCTTGTTTTTTTGTCTTATTTTATTTTTTATAGACAAAACTATACGAGACATCAGCATTCATTCGCTCCAATGTATGCTCAAATATGAAGTGTATAATTCATCGTTATATTATCATATCATTATGTTTCCTAAAATGTATGTGGTACAATTTTTTAGATAGATGTGAAAGTAAACTCTTTGTAGTTTCAGCCATTTGCATAAATGACATTACTGTATGTCATAATTAGGTGACATAATGTTTATACATTGTCAAACACTTTTCCCCTTTTTTCCTCCATAAGAAGGAACATATTGCTGAGTGCAAAGTTAATGACCATTGTATTTCAACATCTGTTCTCAAGGCGCACTCAGTGGCGGGTTCATTTGGAAACTGATGTATGAAGGATTGAGGATTAAATGGAACCTATTTCCTCCAAGTTGATGAATTCATCATCTCTGAAACCTAACATAAACATAGGTAGCACAACCTATAATTAGTCTGTACGCTTCAGCACTTAAACCTATTAGCCCCATCTGTCAGAGGAAAAGGAGAAAGGGGACAAGAGAATTTGTGCTTAGTCAAATTATATGAGTTTTTCAGAAAATAGAAATAGAAAATAGGCAGATGGTGATAAAAGAAAATAAATGAAAAAGAAAATATACTTTTGCAATTGTGTACTACTGCTGTGTCTATCCACACAGAAGACATTGATTAGAGATCAAAGGTTAAGAGCTTCAGCTGGCAACTACTGAACTGAAGCATCTCTATCTTTGAATACCTCAGACAAGATGTAAGTAAACATTGTACTCCTCTTTGACCTCTGTGGCCATTGTACACCTCTCTATAGTCAGACATTCTGAGGCCACAGCGGAGGCTGTACAGTCAGAGGCGTTCAATACAACAGCTCACCCTCAGCCGTGACCTTTAGACCTATTACGACAATAGTCGTAATCCTCCCAGAGTATGCTTCCTTTTGTCTTCAGTTAATTTACTTTGAATGCAATGCTTGCTTCCCATATATACTCACCCAAAGGATTATTAGGAACACCATACTTATACTGTGTTTGACCCCCTTTCACCTTCAAAACTGCCTTAATTTTCTGTGGCATTGATTCAACAAGGTGCTGAAAGCATTCTTTAGAAATGTTGGCCCATCCTATCCTATTGATAGGATAGCATCTTGCAGTTGATGGAGATTTGTGGGATGCACATCCCGTAATACAAACAATCAACACATTAAAGCCTTTCTGGAGCAACTTTTAAACTAGAGCAGGCTCTGTACTGCTCTCAGCTCACTTGGAAGGTGGCACCAAAGCCACGGTTCAGCCGAGCAGAAAGCTCGATCCTCCATGGTACGAAGCCTGGTGGTGGGAACTTGAAGAAGCAGGTGGCCGGAAGATCTGAGGGTGCAGGTGGAGGATTTCAAAGTGATGGGTTCCTGTAGATATGGAGGTGCATGTCCGATGATGCATTTATGTTTGAGCAGGAGGTTTTTGTAGTCGATCCGGGATGAAACGGAGTCAGTGCAGTGAGTGTAGAATGTGAGTTATGTGATCATATTTACGGAGTCTCATAAGGACTCTGGCAACACTGTTCTGGATGTATTGAAGCATCTGGATATTTCTGCCAGAAATCCCACTGAAGAGTCTGTTGCAGTAGTCCAGTTTGTACCTCAGTTTTACTGGAGTTCAGCTGGAGGAAGTTAGTTCCCATCCATGCCTTAATCTCCTCAAGACATGTGGCGAGTCGTGACAGAGCTGGGGAGGGGCTCGGGGCAGTTTTGATATAAAGTTGCGTGTTATCAGCATAACAATGAAAAGATAGTCCATGTCTGCTGATGACAGGACCGAAAGTGGAAAGCATTTAGAGGATGAATAAGATTGGACCGGTTAGAGCTTGCATACTGTCTGTGTCACACGCGCGGCTTACGCACAGTCCGAGCCGTGCGGAAAACGCCTGCATGCTTCAAATACAAGAGACGCCTATTTTTCACGCGACACGCAAGCGTGTTGGAAGCGTTTCTAGGCAAAATAGCATAGGAAAAGATGTTTATATGCCATTTTGACACGAATACATATTAATAAATGACATTTTCATGTTTGAAAGTCTGTAGGTTAACATAAATGCAGATATAGGCCTAATTGTAATAACAAAAAACAACATAATTATCGATTTTGAAATATTAAACCTGTCAATACAGAACGAAATATTGTGTAGCCTATTTTGCCGTCAATAACATAGATATGTATGGTCAATAGGCTACTGCCGACGTTGTCTTTGCTGTATCAATAGGCAATATATTTATATTTAACATGAAGTATAGGGCTTCCCTGTACATTAATAGCAGCAGAAGCGCCGCGTCAGACACGCTTCTGGTGTGCAATGACAGAGAAAACGCCACACAGCCGCCCCGCGGATGACACGCAGCAGAAACGCCAAGCTCACACCACGCTTGCAGTGTGTCTCCGGCCTTAGAAGGTCATTGGTCACCCTAAGCAGAGCTGTTTCGGTGCTGTGGGCCAAACGAAAGCCTGACTGAAACATCTCAAATAAGTTGTTATTTATTAGATTATTGTGGAGCTGAGAGACAGCTTCCTTAGAACCTTTGACTGGAAGGTGAGGTTTGAGATTGGCCTATAATTAGCAAGGACCTCTGGGTCTAGGGTTGGTTTCTTAAAGGGTCATGAAACCCCAAAACAGTTTTTTTGAGATGTAAACAGATATGTATCGGCTGCACATCATTGAAAACACTAAGGGTACTCATTAATGGTATTCATATGTGAAAATAGTTATTTTTGCATTTTTCAGAGCGATTTCTGTCTTCCGGTTTGAAAAGCTTAGTCGGAGCAACGTCACAAATGCTGACGTCGGCACGGCCTTTTCGGCCCAAGTATGGGCTGCTGGGCACATGCTGACGTCGACCACTCCGAGCGATTCTCGATATATATTCATGACATAAAGCTCATTCAGTCCAATCCCTGCGCTGTAGTATGCATACAAGATAATTTAGTTAATATGCATGAGACAGTCACTTCTGTCAGGCTCGTCTTACATCATTATTGTAGAGATATGGTGGGGAAGTTTTGGAAGCAGCGTGCGGAAAAGTCACGGAGGAAAGCTAGGCGTTGTGCTGATACGAAGTAACGTAAAGGGCACCGAGCGAGCTGTAACCGGCGCCGTCTGTGGAAGCCTTTGCTACAAAGGCTCGGTAAAGTAAAATTCACCTGAGGAATCGCACGCCGAACCTGCAAGCGTTGACTATCTATGTCAGGAGTGCAAAATAACCAATCTGTAATCTCTAGGCTAATGAACAAAAGCCACGTCCTCTCCGTTTTATTTGTCGTCACAGCCATGCACTAAACCGCATGTGTTCGGGCTCTTAGTGAAACAGTGTGCATATTTGGACATATAGATTTAGCTGCCGAGTGATAGACAGCGCGGATCGTCACGGCAACCCAGCGCGCGTCGCTCTGCTTCAGATGCGCGGTCGAGACTGAAGCCCCTTCGCTTTTACCCCGATCTAGAATTACACATCTCTGTCGCATCGCATGTTGGGTGGTTCACGCTCTCTTATCACGTCGGCGCGTTGTTCATCTTGCCAAACAGCGTGCATATTTGGACAAATATAGTTTTATCACGTTTGCAAAATATTTCGTCATGCAGAATAACATTTATTTTCATTTCTCACTGAATTATGCTGGTTTGAACTTTGAAGAGCTGAATGATTTGCGATCTCTGCTGCACGCCACTCATAGCTCTCTCATTCGCTGTACTCATCCCTCATTTAATCTCACTGTGGTAAACAATGCCAACGTGAACCAAGAACATGTCTCAGAACCGCTGTCTGCTGCTGTTGGTATCGCTAATCTTAATGCACCTACTGACACTCCCCTATTTATGCAAACTTTCCCTCTTTCTACACAATACCATCCCACCTTTTCACAGTCGACCACTCCCCTTTTAACAAGCTTTTTCAAATCGAAGGTGTGAAAAAACACCGCTGCAGCAGGGGGGTTTCATGACCCTTTAAGTATAGGACAGATGACAGCAGCTTTAAGGGCAAGAGGGATGTGACCAGTTTTGAGAGAGATTAACTAACTGGGTGATGATTTAGCTGACAATGGGAATAAATAACTTGAGCAGAACAGTCGTGATGGGATCCAAGGTACAGGTGGACGACTTCATTTTTTTGATGGTTTCCTCAACGTGGCTCTGCTGAACCTCAGTAAAGTGTGGAAGGGATGGCAATCTCCTGGGCAAGTGGTTGGAGGACGTTGGAGACGGAGGAAGAGCCAGATATTGAAGAGCGAAGGTTATTGACTTTAGATCTAAAAAAGTCAATAAAGTTGTTGCATCGCTCCACTGTGGTTTCAATGGATGACGATGACTTCGGCTTCAGGAGATTGTTTACTGTGGAAAAAAGCTGCTTAGAGTTTCCAGTATTTTTATTGACGAGGTTGAAATAGAATTGAAAGAGCACACCCTTCAAGGACTTAAGATAAGTTTTTTGATGGTCGCGGAAAGCAAACTTGTGAACAGTTAGACCAGACTGTTTACAGAGGCGTTCCAGGATACGGCGTTCAGTTTTCATTTGCTGCAGTTCCTGAGTAAACCAGGGAGCAGAGCGTTCAAAGTTGACTACACATGTCCTGAGAGATGTATTATATTGATCCACCAGTCCATCCACTGTTGCAGATACTGGGCAGTTGGTGTTTTGTTGAAGGTCTACAGTGATGGAGGTTGGTTCAATTTGTTTCCAGTTCCGAAAGGATATTTGGCATTTGGGTCTGATAATAGGTGCTGAAAATGTAATGGCCATAGAGACCAACTTGTGGTCAGACACACCCAGATCGTTTACCTCCAGGCTGTTTATGGGGGCCGCGTCGGTGATGACCAATTCTAGGGTGTGGCCTTTGATGTGTGTGGGAGCCTTCACATGTTGCTGGAAACCAAGACAGTCAATCAAACTCAGGAACTCAGTTGCAAGATGACAGGAGGGTTTGTTAATATGAATATTAAAATCACCAAGAATAACAAGTCTGGTTGACATGGAACAAAGTTATGTGAGAAGATCATGAATTTCAGGAGCAAATGAGGAATTTGGTTTGGGGGGACGGTGAGTATGAGGGTTTACATTTGAAGGCTAAACATTCCATTGAGGTAAGATCAGGCCGTGGCAGGAGAGAAAGTTTCAGTTCATCCCGATGAATGACTGCCAAACCACCCCCACGACCGGAGTGACGCTATTCTTTAGAGTGTATAAGAATCAGTGAAGTCATACAGTGAAGAATGTCATTTTATTTTTTCATGTGATTATTCCATTCTGCTTTTAGACATATTCTACCTATATTTTACCTGAAAATGTAAAGGTGTCATGAACTGGCTTTTATATATATTTATATATATAAATATATGTATATATTTATATATATATATATATATATATATATATATATATATATATATTTATATATATAAATAAATATATATGTCTGAGGTCAACTAATGATGTTCATGTGGTTTTTAAATTCAAAAACATCACAACCAATAAGTAATAGGCTATTTTGTACACTGGTTTTGAGGCTCTCTCCAAAACAGTGGATTTTGATGGGCATGACATACTGGAGACTTGGAAGTAAACGCCCACGGCTAGGATTGGATAAGATCTGCATATTTAATGAGCTTAAGCTCCCCTGTCAGTTCACGAGGGAGAGGAGAGATTGAGGGAGAAGCGGCAACCAGAATGATTCTCTCGACCACAGGGGTCGTAAACATCTTTATTAAACAAACACGATTATCTATTTTCATCGACCCGCGATTGATTGGACTATTCTTTTTATATTACACATAGCCCGCAAGATCGGACAATATAAGCGCATGTGCGCCGCCCTTCAGAAGTCAGAGAGAGAGAGAGAGAGAGAGAGAGAAAGAATAGCAGAACAAGAAGCGAATATAATGAGATTCATCGGCCTGCTGAGCTTTGCGAGCCCTGGCCCACACGTGTCTGAGTCCAGCGTGCTAAAGTTATGATCTGTTAGACAAATACACATAAGCAACACGATCTATAACAATGCAATACTATTACATATAAAAAGGGGTTTTACTCACATAAGTGTGTTGCACCATTTCTGTCGGATCCAAATCCAGCATCAACCAGAGATTTCACAAACGATCCCACAGTGAAATGAAGTGAACACCACTGTCTTCCCCACGTGAGCCGGAACTTCATTAAAAATAAAGTTTAACCACACATTCCTAATATTAGGATCCGAAGGAAGCTTATGCAGCGACTGTGTTCTTCCACAACCAGGCATAGCGCAATATCTTAATCTTCCTCGGCATGTTTATTGTTGTTTACCAGCTAGCACGAGTCGGTGGGCGGGGCTACTGAATTAGACGCTGTAGAGGCGGTGTTTCGTCACGTAATGACGTAAGAATGAAGCACAGGGCCATTTGCTGAGCCTGGGGCCTATTGCACAAAACTAGGATAAGGGATTAAGCCGGGATATCTTGGTGATCCTGGTTCAATTTATCCGCTAATATACAGTTATCTTTCATTATCGTTATCATTCTTGTTGTAAGTGTGCCTTCAGGGTATGTTTACACGACAGCAGTGTACTAAATTTTACATACTGATGACAAGATCACCAAGATATCCCGGCTTAATCCCTTATCCTAGTTTTGTGCAATAGGCCCCTGGTGTCTATAAAAGCTTTTCTTTGACTAACAAGGAAGTTTTCAGCTCTGAAACTTACAGGATATTCTTAAATTACCATGACCTTTTATATATCAAAAGATCAAGGGAAAGTTGATTTCTCAATTCATCACCCCTTTAAAGCAGTTTATATAATTGGCATCTTTCATTTATAATTGTATTGTTTATTTTTGTTGTTTTTACAAAAGGTGGGTGTGATATAGCTAGTGAAATAATATGTAGAATTGCAAAAATATGTATTTTTGTCTGAAAAGATAAACAGCTGCATTTGTAACAGTCATTAAAAAAATTACCTGGAAAATTTAAAGCAGTTTATTTAATTTGCATCTTTCTTTAATTATTTTATTGTACTGTTTATTTTTTGTACGCTGATATGTGATGTTATCATTGCCTTCTGCAATAAAATAAAAACAAAAACAAAAAACAAAAAAACAAAATACATGTTAGTTACATATGTGGATGTGTAATGTAGCTAGTGCAAGAATATGTAGTATTGCAAAAGATTATTATATTCTTGTGTAAAAAGATAAACTACTTAATTCAACAGCATTTGTAGTAATGCCATAAAAAATAATAGCCTAATCTTTACAAACAAATATATTGGTTACTGAGGAACAAACAATGTAAGTGAATGGGATAAAATGTTGAAGGCCATAGGGTCAGCCATCAAACACTGAACTGGACTAGATCCAAAAAGCAACCGTCTGAACACAAAGGGGTCTGAGACCATATTCCTACTCAAGTGGACCAAAAAGGATCTGAGTCCTCTTTCAGGTACAGGGACAGTGTAAACGTAAAGAGAACTGGGTCCTTTTTCACCTGGTTCACCTCTTCGTCCACTTAGAGGAGTTTGAGTTCTTTTTAAGAGAACCAGAGTGTGAAAACATCCTAAGTGAGTGTAATAATTTACATACATAAACCCATGTGGATCCAAGACCAAACATCTTGGATGTACTTTTCCACTAAGGTACAAGCGAGAAAATGAAATATTTCAGGTCTTTTATTGTTTTAATACTGAAGATTTTAGCATACAGCTCATGAAAACCCCAAATTCCTGTCTCAAAAAATTAGCATATCATGAAAAGGTTCTCTAAACGAGCTATTAACCTAATCATCTGAATCAACTAATTAACTCTAAACACCTGTAAAAGATTCCTGAGGCTTTTAAAAACTCCCAGCCTGGTTCATTACTCAAAACCGCAATCATGGGTAAGACTGCCGACCCGACCCTGTCCAGAAGGCCATCATTGACACCCTTAAGCGAGAGGGTAAGACACAGAAAGACATTTCTGAACGAATAGGCTGTTCCCAGAGTGCTGTATCAAGGCACCTCAGTGGGAAGTCTGTGGGAAGGAAAAAGTGTGGCAAAAAATCCTGCACAATGAGAAGAGGTAACCGGACCCTGAGGAAGATTGTGGAGAAGGACCGATTCCAGACCTTGGACCCAGGACCTGTGGAAGCAGTGGACTGAGTCTGGAGTAGAAACATCCAGAGCCACCGTGCACAGGCGTGTGCAGAAAATGGGCTACAGGTGCCGCATTCCCCAGGTCAAGACACTTTTGGGCTACAGAGAAGCAGCACTGGACTGTTGCTCAGTGGTCCAAATTACTTTTTTCGGATGAAAGCAAATTTTGTATGTCATTCGGAAATCAAGGTGCCAGAGTCTCGAGGACGACTGAGGAGAAGGAAATGCCAAAATGCCTGATGTCCAGTGTCAAATACCCACAGTCAGTGATGGTCTGGGGTGCCATGTCAGCTGCTGGTGTTGGTCCACTGTGTTTTATCAAGGGCAGGGTCAATGCAGGTAGCTATCAGGAGATTTTAGAGAACTTCATGCTTCCGTCTGCTGAAAAGCTTTATGGAGATGAAGATTTCGTTTTTCAGCACGACCTGGCACCTGCTCACAGTGCCAAAACCACTGGTAAATGGTTTACTGACCATGGTATTACTATGCTCAATTGACCTGCCATCTCTCCTGACCTGAACCCCATAGAGAATCTGTGGGATATTGTGAAGAGAAAGTTGAGAGACGCAAGACCCAACACTCTGGATGAGCTTAAGGCCGCTATCGAAGCATCCTGGGCCTCCATAACACCTCAGCAGTGCCACAGGCTGATCGCCTCCATGCCACGCCGCATTGAAGCAGTCATTTCTGCAAAAGTATTGAGTGAACATAATTATTTGAAGGTTGACTTTTTTTCTATTAAAAACACTTTTCTTTTATTGGTCGGATGAAATATGCTAATTTTTTGGGTTTTCATGAGCTGTATGCCAAAATCATCAGTACTAAAACAATAAAAGACCTGAAATATTTCAGTTTGTGTGCAATGAACCTAAAATATATGAAAGTTTAATTTGTATAATTTCATTATGGAAAATAATGAACTTTATCACAATATGCAATTTTTTTTAGAAGGACCTGTATATATTTACTATGTTTACACTAAACTCTTTAGTTCCAAATAGCTGTAGGGTGGTGTTAAACATAACATTTTGAACACATAATAGAGAAATAACATACAACTGAAGCATAAAGAATCCTGTCATATGTTAAAGTTCCTGTCATTCAAACACACTTTTTTATGTGTATAATGGATCTTCTATAATAAACAAACACCCAGCAGTGGGCCAACTGAATGCATTAATTTTTAAAGCTCTGCCCATTTTGTTTATGCACCATAAACAGCCCTTAAAATGCAAATGAAGGAGAAATCCACTTTCACCACCTGCTGGTGCTTCTCTGTGTAGTTTAGGGATTGGACTGCCCTCATTTACACTCAATCAATCATAGGGCCTTATTTAACTATCGAATTTATGTCACCTAAACAGATGATGGTATTCTGACGTTGTTTTGTTGTGGGTTTAAACAGAAATGAATTAGCCCTTTGCCACGTCGCATAATGAAAAGAAAAAAAACTAGTTTTAAATTGTCAAAGAACCCAAAGTGAGTATTGAGGGAAATTGGACTATAATGTTTGAGAATTGGTGGCTCATCTCAAACATGGTTTATAGTTCATCATCTGTGAAAGGTGTGAATTTTGTGAAAGAAAACAAATTGTTTTTGGTGATAGGTGGATGGTAATGTTTGTCAGGAAATGTGCGGTGCCTATGTATCACCCACATACTGCTTCGAATCCATAATTATTGTTCAATGACCATCATACAACCACCATCTAATAGTCTTGGGTATGACTACTGGTATAACAATTATCAATTATCGATTATCATATGTCACATTAAATTAGTCAATGATGCTGGGATGCTCATTTTGAGTTTGCTTTATATGATGTTTGTGAAGATACAGTATCTTGTTATAAATATTCTGCTGTCATATTTAATAAATGGATGTGTATAGCCATAAAGCCATAAAGAGAGAAAAAAAACGTGATCATATTCAAATAGCATGAGAGATTTATCTTCATTGTTAGACACTTATTTTCATTTTGTGCTATTTTTTATTTTATAAAAAGTTTTACAGAATTTTTTCCCCATTACTTGCTGGAAATTTTCCGTAAATACAAAACACACTTTGCTGAAATTCTTTAAAAACTGCAGAAAATGATACCATTTTATGATGAGTGATGATTATATCTCCCCTACTGCAATGAATAACTGTTCTTTTAAGGTGTTCAAAGATACAAACAAGTGTGTGGTTCTTTTAAGAAGAAATTTTGATACATTTTGATACAAACAATATCAACATGTTGGTGTTTTTTTTTTTTGAATGGGGACTTCTAGAATACCAATTATCTTTGAAAGTTTGTTTATGTAATTCATTTGTTTGTTAACCACTTCAGCTCTGCAGCACATTTTGCATTTTTTTGAGAATTAGGAATATCTGAATTTAAAAGAGCGCCCTACCCACATACATTGGAGTAAATTGATAAAAAATTGTCTCATTTTACAGAAACAACTCTAAATTTTAACACAGTGGTGGAATATTTCATATATTATATTGTATCTATTCACAATCTTATGATAAACATAGATACAAAAATAAATATTTTGATTTATTTTTAATTTATTTATTTAAAAAAAAAAAAAAAAAAAAATATATATATATATATATATATATATATATATATATATATATATATATATATATATATATCATTTTGGGATCCAAGCTTTTTGGAAGTTTCTGTTGATTCTATAAATTGGCACTAAACAGGGAAAAAAAAAATCTTGATATCTCCTTGCAAATAAAAGTCATTGAGATTTATCTGACCAAAGTGTCTAACAACTCCTACTCATTTGCATTGACATAAACTGGCCACTAGGAAATCGAAAAGAAGGCTCCGCCCCTTCAACTTTGTAAAGGGAGATCTCGGGCTCTGATTGGTCTAGAATCATGATCCACATGTCTATAAAGAGCTGAGATTCTCAGCTTTTCTGTAGCATGATGCAATATGTGATGACATCAGAAAAAAATCGTGGCTAACATCGAAAATCAAAACTAGCAATAATAAGAGTATTTGTCTGCATCACATGTTTTGATCTGGACATCGGTGATATATTACAGTGTCATTTGGCCATGCTTGCTCACAGACATGTAAAAATAGTCTCATTTTGAAGCAAACAACCTAAGGAACAAGCTGATATAGGATTTGAGGCTAGTAGCTTTACAACGAGTTTGTGATCCGAACAGGAATATGACTCATGTGTTTGCTTGTTCAAAGGAGTCATTTCCATCTTTGTAATTCTTTTGATAATAAATTTACTGAAAATTATTGGATCGGTGAAATTAAGCGATATTCCTGAGTCTGATAGCTTTCATTTGATATATGACTTGTCTATATTAGGTGTGTTTGTGTGATAAAAATATGAATTTTTATATTATTTGCATGATTTTCTCAAGGGGGGATGGGGGGGTCATTGCGGGGAGGTCGAATTCAGACCGTATTATTTTCTTCTATGTAATATAAATGCAGAAGTTATTGGGTTATTAAGAAAGCTGAGGTTCTAATCTTTCAAATGATACCATATATGTCTAGTTTTGTGGTGCGCGAGTTGTAGATTTTTTAAAAAAGATTATGATGATGCAATTTTGGACCCAAGGGAGGGTGCAGAGAAGAAATAACATTTCAGTTTGTTTAATTATCAACCATGATTTTAAAAATCCTTTTTCTAAAGTATATGGCTGAGGTATATGGCTGAGTATCTTTTGAGGCATAATTTCAATTCTATTTTATTTGTGTTGTTCTCTTAGGATCTCCTTCTTTCTGTGTGAACCCATGTTCATTTTCTCTATACTTCCATGTCCTCTCCCTCCCACTCATTTCTCTCCCTCAATTCTTCTGTCTCAAAAAAAAAAGAATATCACATTATATATTTATTTTCATGACACTTTGTAACAGAAAACATATTCTGCAAAAAAATTAAAATAATGTAATTACTGCATTTAAGAACACTGAAAAAAAAAAAAAAAAAAAAAAAAAAAAATATATATATATATATATATATATATATATATATATATATATATATATATATATATATATATATATATATATATATATTATTTAAAATTATTTTTTAACAGGACCTTGTCCTCTTGTGTGACAGCTTTGTCATCCGGTGTGTCAGTACACCGGTGGACATTATCTGTCACACCATAGGATGTTTCAGCCTTTTGAGTCAGTTAATGAACTCTAGCAGTTAGCAAGACACATTTTTATAACTTTCAATGATTGTGTAGTTTAACACACATTATTAATTAAAAATATATAATTTAGGGGTGTCACACACCAAAGGACAACAAAACTTAACACTTTTTTGTGGTTCCAAAATAGTTAAATATTGGAACAATTCTGAGACAAAAACAATGTGCACACATCATAAGCTTCTCAGGGGGCCTTTAAACTGGGTCCTTCAACTAATTAAAGTAGTCCGTGGAATTGCCTTATTTAAAATCAGGATATGGTGTCACACCAGAGGACATGTTTTTCAGTGACAAAATGTTTCAAGATCCTATGCTTTTAGAAATATATATATTTTTGTTTACTAAAATAGACACTTGTAAAATTATGCCAGAGCTATTTATTAACATTTTTATGCTTTTCTTTTTCATTTATGAAAGTAAAAAGTAATTTACTGAATCATGCTTGAGACAGTCTCACCACAGGACAATTTTTAGATTTGGCTCAAAAAATTTAAAAAGCTAAGAACACAGCAGTTTTTATAACAACAGGTCCATGTAAGACAAAAAAAAGCATTTTTTGCAAAACCAAAACCATTTACTGCATTTTAAATTATGACAATACTTATTATATCATTTTTTATATTCGTTTTACAATATAATTATATTAATTTTATCTTGTGTGACTGTAAATGCCACGTCACATCAACAACCCATATGCGTTTAAGACATTTTGTGTAGGAGAAGAATGCAAAAAATGTTACTTTAGAGATGCTAAAGATCACGTTTTGTCCACCAAGCTTTGCATCAGGCTATTACTGATGGCAATTTCATTCAGTCACTCAGTGGCATTTTGAGTGAAGTGCAGTTCATGGCCTGTTCTTTCAGGTGTCTTTATAGGAGTGTGAAATGGTGAAAAGAGCAAAACCATTTTCAGATACTCCTTTACATTTTAAAACAGAAGCTTTTAAGGAAAAGAAACCTCTGGTGTATCCTTGAACAAAACACTTTTGCCTTTCTGAAGAAAAGGCTGGAAAGGCTTGACTGGAGCATAAATTACATATACATCAAAAATTCAACATATGTGAATTTTCTTAATTGGAGGCATTAAAAAAGTCACAAGTTGTGTTATTTTGGTCATTCTCAAATTTTACAGTAAATTTTGTGATCAGGTACACACACAACTGTGTAATTTTTTGAGAGAAATCTCTTATGATCACTCTTCTTCTTCTTCTTCTTTCGACTGTTCCAGCGAATCATCTGCCTCCATCCAGTCCTATCCTCTGTATCCTCTTCTCTCAGACCAACTACCTCCATGTCCTCCTTCACTACCTCCATAAACCTCCTCTTTGGTCTTCCTCTTGACCTCCTGCCTGGCAGCTCTAATCTCAGCATCCTTTTACCGATATATTCACTCTCCCTCCTCTGAACATGTCCAAACCATCTCAACCTGGCCTCTCTAACTTTGTCTCCAAAACATCTCACATGTGCTGTCCCTTTGATGTCCTCATTCCTGATCCTATCCATCCTCGTCACTCCCACAGAGAGCCTCAACCTCTTCAGCTCTAGCTCTTCCTCCTGTCTTTTCCTCAGTGCAACTGTCTCCAAACCATACAACATCGCTGCTCTCACTACTGTCCTGTACACCTTTCCTTTCATTCTTGCTGGTACTCTTTTATCACACAACAGACATGACACTTTTCTCCACCCATTCCAACCTGCCTGCACACGTTTCTTCACCTCTTTTCCTCACTCCCAGTTGCTCTGGACTGTTGACCCTAAGTACTTAAAATCCTGCACCTTCTTTACCTCTTCTCCCTGTATCCTCACCTTACATGGCTGACATCGCCGTCGGTGTATGAATGGGTGAATGTGAGGCAAAAATGTAAAGCGCTTTGGATAAAAGCGCTATATAAATGCAGTCCATTTCTTATGCTCACCAAAGTTGCATTTTAATATGTATATTATTAAAATATATATATATATTTTTTGGCATTCATTTTTTTCCCCTGCGATGGCAGAGCTGAAATTTCAGCATCACATGATCTCCAGAAATCATTCTTATATGTTGATTTAGTGCTCAAGAAAAAAAATCAGGATTTATTATTGGATATGAAGTTCAAAAGAACAGCATTTATTTCAAATGTAAATATTTTGTGACATTGCAAGTGTATTTACTCTCACTTTTGATTAATTTAACTTGGTGATTTATTTATTTTTAAACAAATCCGAATCTTATCAATATAAAGCACTCTGATACTCAAAATATATATATATATTTTTTGTTTTTTCCCCTGAAGTTTGGTGGTCTGTTCACCATTAGTAAAATTAAGAAAGATTTGCATCATTCTTATACTTTTGTATTAGTAGGTTTTGTTGCAGAAAACTCCATATCTGCACTGATTTAATCACTCTTCTTTTTTTTTCTCAGGCTGGTCCCATAGCTGTGGAGCCATGTTCTGGGAATTGTGCTGCTGTGCAAACATTACTGATGAGTCTTCCACGGGCATCTTCTGGAGTGCCTCCCCCCGGCCAGTGCGGTGAGATTCAACATTCATTTAACATCTTAGCTTTGCTGTAGATGAAGTTGCAACAAATCATCCACATGTAACTGAAGTAGCATGCACTTGTGCACTTGTTAATAATTTACATTTGGTAGGTTTATTTACATGTTTTACACTAGAGGGGGAAAAAAAAATATGTGCATTAGCACAGTATTCAAATCCTGCCAGAGGAATGTGGGAATTGTGTTTCAGTCTAACATGCAGCTATGCACTTGTTACTAATTTTAAATTGGTTTATTTACATATTTATATACTTACTTTTTTGCTATAGCAAAAATCTCTGGCAGGCGACAACTGTGCCACTGAACCGCCAATGCAGATGAATGAGGAATGTGGGCGGAGTTTCAGACTTTAATTTATTAATTTATTTTTAAAACTAGATTAAAAAGTCAATAAATAAAAGAATAGTCATAAAAGTAAGCACTAATTGTAAGATGCTCTGAGTAGCCAGATGGTGTAATTATGACATCTACCAGCAGGGACTAATGAGGCGAACCAGCCAAACACTGACCCTTTAGATTCTGGCTGTGTACATCTCATATTTTTTCTCTTCCTGTCCTTTTCTCTTTTTCATTCTCATTTAACGAGCCAAACACTGACCCTTTGGATTCTGGCTGTCTACATCTCATATTTTTCTCCTCCAGTCCTTTCTCCTGTTCATTCTCATTAATTGATTTTTGTGTGTGTGCGTGTGCGTGTGTGTGCGTGCGTGTGTGTGTGTGTGTTCTCATACCCAGTTTCTTTGTCTCTGTGGTGTGGTTGTGTTCATCATGTAACCGTGATGAATGAGCTGCTGTAAATGGTACTGCAGCAGGAAGTAGCGGTTTAGAGACACAACACTTGCGGCACTCTGCACGCCAGCAACATCTTCTGACTGCAATATGACACTGACACTACTGCACCTCATTGTAAGACAGAAAAAAGAAAAATATAGAATGGGAGGGGTGGGAAAAAATGAGAAAGAGGTGAATAAAGGATTAAAGATGAGGTGAAAACAAGAGATAAAATGCATGTTGGGTGACCAATAGTGCTGACTGATCGGAGGAATAAATCTGACAGGGATAATGTTATCCCCGAAGAAAATCAAATCCAAATACTCCAACACACTCTGTGTGTAAATGTATGCCTTTATCCCTTAAGCCAGCCCCCTTATTCCAGCACAGTAACTCACGCTCGGTCTGCGAGGGCCTAATACCTGCTCTTTGATTTAATGAACACTGGCACATGTGAATCTGTAGGCTCCTGTGCTGCTGCTTGTGATAAAGACTGAAAAGGCGTATTTGGCCTCAAGGCATATGACAGGTTTTTGGAGATGGTTTTGGTGAGATGCTGGATGCCTTTGTATTTCACAGACACATATAGCAAGAGTGAATCATAAAATATGCAACAACATTTCACCTTGAATTACACTAAAATTTAGACTGATTCGGCCTGCAGCGTGTGGTAATGCCACTCGTAGATAATGGAGAACGTGTAAACAAGCCTTAGATCAAAAGAGTGTTTATGTTCAATATTTTATCAGTGTTAAGGCAGAATTGTGGTTGCCTGAAGGCCTCCTGAAGTATTATTTTCTTAAAGAGGAAATGTGTCATTGCTGCACCAATTGGAAATACAATAACTGATGAAAACAATGATTGAAAAGTTTCAAATATTCCCACCTGTGTGGATGCAGCTGAAATTGTTGCACTAATTGTGGGTCTAAGAAGTGGCAACACTCAAAGTTAGCCCGTTGCATTCATGAACTACTCAAAGATGGAAATTTGGCATAAAAACATCAAAATTGACAGTGGTTCAATACAATTTCAATGTGTGCATATTTAACATCAGTTTTATTTTTGTAACGCAATGAAACATGCCAAATTGTGCAGACATAATTTTTTGGCCTGGCGTACAGCCATAAAATGAAATTTTGAACATGGTTTCTGTATGCAACCATTATTGCATACAAAAACCAGAGAAAAGCAAAGACCAACAAAATAATAATAACAGATTTTTTAGTCAATGTATGTGTAGTAAGTTCGATATAGTAAGGAAGGAAGAGGACACAGGGATCGGCTGGACTGTTGATGCTTCTCTTTATTTTAGTGTAGCAAAGTCAATAACACACTCAACGTGTGCCTTCAGTCAAACTCATGAACCATAATCACTTCCGGTTCACAGCACTTCCGGCTTCCGGGTCAAGCTCAGTCTCCTGTGTGTCGCATCAACAGCCCGACTCTCTCTCTTCTCGATCTCCGGTTCCACCGATGTTTTGTACTCTCTCTGCGCTCATTACTGGAACGAGAGACAGGTGTTATTAATCTGCTTCCAACCCACTCACTTACCGCTCGTCCCGCGGCTCTCTCTCCCGCTGCAGACCTCGCTGAACCACGGCCCCCTTGCCACATACCCCCACCGCCCGACTCAGGCCGGGGAGCCACAGCCATCTGAGCACCCGGCCTGTGGACCACCTGGAACTTAAAAGGCTGAAGAGCTAGATACCAACGGGTGATCCGCGCGTTGGTATCCTTCATGCGGTGGAGCCATTGGAGAGGAGCGTGGTCCGAACAGAGGGTGAACTCCCGCCCCAGAAGGTAGTAGCGGAGGGTGAGAACGGCCCACCTGATGGCAAGGCACTCCTTTTCGATGGTGCTGTACTTAGCCTCTCTCTTTGAGAGCTTACGGCTAATGTACAGCACCGGGCGCTCTCCCCCCTCCACCTCCTGGGCCAGGACTGCGCCCAGCCCCCTGTCCGACGCGTCAGTCTGCAACAGAAAAGGGAGAGAAAAGTCAGGGGAGTGTAAAAGCGGCCCGCCACATAGAGCAGCCTTAACTCGGGTGAAGGCCTGCTGGCACGGCTCCATCCATTGGACCGTATCTGGTAGCCCCTTTCTAGTAAGGTCAGTCAGAGGGCTGGTGAGGTCCGAATAATTTGGTATAAACCGTCTATAATATCCCGCCAGCCCCAAGAACTGCCTTACCTCCTTTTTGGTCTTGGGTCTCGGACAGGTTGCAATTGCGGCGGTCTTATCAATTTGGGGACGCACCTGTCCATGACCCAAGTGGAAGCCCAGATACCTTACCTCCACCCGCCCAATTGCACACTTCTTCGGATTGGCCGTGAGCCCCGCTCCCCTCAGCGACCCCAAGACCGCCCTGACATGCTGCATATGCCGCTGCCAATCGTGACTGTAAATCACGATATCGTCCAGATAGGCAGCAGCATATGCGGCATGGGGACGCAAAATCCTGTCCATGAGGCGCTGAAAGGTAGCGGGCGCCCCGAACAAGCCGAAGGGAAGCGTGACGAATTGGTGCAATCCAAACGGCGTGGTGAAAGCTGTCTTTTCTTTGGACAATGGAGACAAGGGGATCTGCCAATAGCCCTTCGTTAAGTCCAATGTCGAATAAAATCGAGCCGTGCCCAGCCGATCAAGCAACTCGTCAACCCGCGGCATTGGATACGCGTCGAATTTCGACACTGCGTTCACCTTGCGGTAGTCCACACAGAATCTGACCGAGCCGTCGGTCTTAGGGACCAAAACGATCGGGCTCGCCCAGTCACTGTTGGACTCCTCTATTACTCCCATATCGAGCATTGCCCCTAATTCTTCCTGAACTACTTTTTTCTTGTGTTCAGGTAAGCGATACGGCCGGCTGCGAACTACCACGCCCGGCTCGGTCTCGATATGGTGCTGAATTAAGTTGGTACGTCCCGGTAGGGGCGAAAACACGTCGGCGAACTCCGCCTGTAGTTTTGATAGATCAGTGAGTTGGGACGGTGAGAGGTGATCTCCCCCAGGGGCCAGCGCGACCGATTGTGCTTTGATGCTCGCCTCTGGCCCGAGATCGTCCTCTCCCCCGATCACCGTCGCCAACAACACTGATTCCACCTCATTCCATTTCTTAAGGAGATTGAGGTGGTATATTTGACGTGCCCCGTTCCTATCGGACCGTATCACTTCATAATCGAGGTCTCCAACCTGTTGTGCGACCTCAAACGGCCCCTGCCACTTCGACATTAATTTAGAGCTTGATGCTGTTCAGAACTCAGCTGCCAGACTTTTAACGGGCACTAAAAAGAGAGAACATATTACTCCAGTTTTAATTAAACTGCATTGGTTACCCATACGATATAGAATTCAATATAAAGCGCTGTTGTATGTTTTTAAGTCTCTGCATGGTCTAGCCCCTGAGTATGTTACTGATTTAATCAGCCGCTGTCACTCCAGCAGGTCTCTGCGCTCAAATGATCAGTTGCTTCTTGTGGTTCCACGAACACGTTTAAAATGTAAAGGTGACCGGGCCTTCTCTGTTGCAGCTCCTAGGCTTTGGAACAACCTTCCGCTGTCTGTAAAGACTTGTCCATCATTGGGGGTTTTTCAGAGTGCGCTAAAAACGTATTTGTTTTCCTTAGCTTTTGATAATGCTTTGTAAGTTGTGTATGTCATATGTTAGTATTGTTTTTGCACCTATTATTTTTAAATTTTCTTGTATACCTCATGTACAGCACTTTGGTTCCACTTGTGGTGTTGAAAGTGCTCTATAAATAAATGAAGTTGAAGTTGAAGTTGATGTAGGGAGTAATACGAGCACTTTCTCTCCCGGTGTGAATTTGCGTAGTCTCGTACCCCTGTTATACGACCGGCTTTGGCGGTCCTGGGCTTGCAACAAATTCTCCCTAGATAGCCGCCCCAAAGTGTGGAGTTTTGTTCGCAAGTCCAGCACATATTGAATTTCGTTCTTGGCCAAAGAAGGCCCCTCCTCCCAAGTTTCTCGTAGGACGTCCAGCACCCCCCGGGGCTGCCGTCCGTAGAGAAGCTCGAAGGGGGAAAACCCCGTGGAGGCTTGCGGGACCTCCCGCACAGCAAATAAGAGGGGTTCTAACCACCGATCCCAATTTTTGGCGTCTTCCTGTACGAATTTACGGATCATGGATTTAAGAGTGCGATTAAATTGTTCGACCAAGCCGTCTGTTTGTGGGTGATAGACGCTTGTTCGAATGGATTTAATGCCCAATAATCCGTACAATTTGCTTAACGTGCGTGACATAAACGCCGTGCCTTGATCAGTGAGGATTTCTTTCGGAATCCCCACTCGGGAGATTAAACGAAACAGTGCGTCCGCAACACTCTTCGCAGAGATGTTGCGGAGAGCCACTGCTTCCGGATATCGTGTTGCGTAGTCCACGATAACTAGCGCAAAACGATGTCCGCGTGCGGATCGCTCTAATGGCCCGATGAGGTCCATCGCAATTCTCTCGAAGGGGACCTGCATTAATGGAAGGGGGCGCAATGGCGCTTTTGGGGCGGCCAGTGGATTCACCAACTGACATTCAGGACAAGACGCGCACCACCTGCGCACATTGTCATGAATGCCTGGCCAAAAAAATCGGGTCATTAAACGATTCAGCGTGGCCGCCTGTCCCAGGTGGCCCGCCATCGGGTTAGAGTGAGCCGCCTGGAAAAGCATTTCCCGGCGGCTCTTTGGTACTAACAACTGGGTTGTATCCACTTTTGTCTGAGCGTCTAGGGTCACTCGATACAACCTATCCTTAATTATGGCAAAATAAGGATACGTGACGGGCAATGCGGGTTGGAGGGACTGACCGTCGATAGTGCGGACCTGCTGGAAAGCATGTTTTAGGGTCTCATCTTGAGACTGCTCCAGAGGGAAGTCATCGCGGTCCGAGAGAATCAGTCTCTCGACCCCGCTCGGTTCCTCTGAAGCGGTTCCCAAGGGCCCCGTATCAGTCTCGCCAACCTGCACTCGCACCGCCCCGTTCCTAGCCTTGTTCTCCCAAGCGGCATCCGCGCATAACGACCCCAATAACGCCGGAAAGGCGGGCCAATTCGTCCCCAGAATTAGCGGATGCCGGAGGTGGGGACTAACCGCCACCTCAACACTATGATTTTCTCCCCTAAACTGTATCGTGACTGGGACAACCGGATATTCCACCACATCCCCGTGCACACACCGCACCTTAACCATGCGGCTTGTATCCAATGCCCCAGGCTGCATCAGGCTTTGATGGATCGAGGTTTGGTTACATCCTGAATCCACCAAGGCCTGATATGTACCCCCCTTGATACTCACAGGAATTTGGTACTCTCCTGCTTGATCAGGGGTGGTCCGCTGGAAGTCCGGGACCCGGATCATTGTCCCGATGTCCATCATCGGACATCGGTCCACAAAATGGTCCGGGTCGCCGCACCGCCAGCAGGCCAGCCCAGGCCTGCCCGCCGCCCCTGCGGCGGGGAGTGGGTTGGAAAATGAGCGCGGAGGGGGGGTGGAACCGGAACCGTTATCCCCGCCCGACCCCCCCATTCCACCCCGGCCTCTGGGGGGAATGCGAGGGGGCCCTGGAGGGCGGGACCTAGGGAGAGGGACAGGGCGAGAAGGAGAGACAGAGGGGGGAGAGAGAGAGGGAGAGGTTAACAGGGGCTCGCCGACCCCTGGGCACGCCACCAGATGGTCCTCCGCCAGGTTGATGGCCGTCGTCAGCGATGTGGGCCGGTGGCACTGGACCCACTCGGCGGTCTTCTTGGGTAGCCGAGCGATAAACTGCTCCAGTACCACCAGATCGACGATGTGGTCCACGTCGCTTCCACCGGCCAATAGCCATTTGCGGCACGCGTCCCGGAGCTGTTGGGCCATCGCGAAGGGTCGGCTGGCCTCACCCCACTCCAGCGAGCGGAACCGCTGACGATGCTGCTCGGGGGTCCGGCCGACCCGCTGGATGATGGCCCTCTTCAGGTCTTCATACTCCAGGAGGTTCGCCACCGGCAGTTGTTGGGCGGCCGCCTGGGCTTCTCCAGTGAGCAGTGGTATGAGGCGCACCGGCCACTGTGCCCGGGGCCACCCGCAGGCCTCCGCGGCCTTCTGAAAGAGGTCGATAAAGGCCTCGGGATCGTCCTGTGGCCCCATCTTGTGTAGGGGCACGTGGACCGGTGCGCTGGCGAGCCCGGCGGCTTCGGTGCGAACCTCCCGGTCGATCCAGCTCCGGAACCTCTCGCGGTCCTCTTGCTGGCCGCGGACAATGGCCTCGAAGCGGCGCTCCTGGTCTGCCCGCAGGTCCAGCATGGATTGGTGTTGTTCCTGATGGAGGGCCGCGAGAGAGGTGATGATGTCCGCAAACGGCGTGGCGGAGGGCGTTGGCGTTGTCATGGCGGCGGCGCTGTCCTACTTCCTTCCCGGGTTTCGGCACCAGTGTAGTAAGTTCGATATAGTAAGGAAGGAAGAGGACACAGGGATCGGCTGGACTGTTGATGCTTCTCTTTATTTTAGTGTAGCAAAGTCAATAACACACTCAACGTGTGCCTTCAGTCAAACTCATGAACCATAATCACTTCCGGTTCACAGCACTTCCGGCTTCCGGGTCAAACTCAGTCTCCTGTGTGTCGCATCAACAGCCCGACTCTCTCTCTTCTCGATCTCCGGTTCCACCGATGTTTTGTACCCTCTCCGCGCTCATTACTGGAACGAGAGACAGGTGTTATTAATCTGCTTCCAACCCACTCACTTACCGCTCGTCCCGCGGCTCTCTCTCCCGCTGCAGACCTCGCTGAACTTACGCCCCCCTTGCCACAGTATGTTTTAATTTTTCCTGTGAGCTTTTTTTTTGTTGTTTATGCATTTTTTATCATTTTTTGATGAATAATTTAGTCAATTATTAATTGTATTAATTTTAATAATATTTTAATTTTAAGAATAATTTAATTAATTTTAAATGCGTGTGTGTACAGGTATGTGGTTTATGAGGACACAAATGTTTATAATGACATTGGCATTACAACGTAAACCTTGTTTTTTTTAGGACACTTCCTTCATCCTCATAACCTGAACTAAAAAAAGGCCAGACATTTTCTGTTTAGTGGTAGGGTTAGTATAAGGAGATAGACTATATATACAGTTTGTTCAGTATAAAAACCATTATGCCTATCCCCACAAAGATAGCAAACCAGACGTTTGTGTGTGAGAGTGTGTGTACTGGCAATCCAATGCAAAGTGTGATATTTCTTAAAGTTGCAGATGAAGGGAGAAGTAAGGAGAGATGTCAATATAGAAGGCATTTGGTGTGAATAGTCGTCTTACTTTATTCTCTTGCTTTCATCTGAAAAGCACTGAAGGAGAGGACAGGGTATAGGGTCATGCTAGATCAAATCTGAATTGTGGAGCGCAAACAATTTGTCTCTGAAGAACAATCCATAGACAAAAGAGCCAGCTTGACTGTGACAGGGGATGGAATATAAAATGTATACAGTATAAAAATCATTATGTCTGTGGGAAGTCCCCATAAAACATGGAAACCAGTATATGTATATTATGACAACTGAATGGTGTGGACATTTTACAGGTGTGTGTGTGTGTGTGTGTGTGTGTGTGTGTAGGTTGTCAAAATATATTCAGTTGCCACTCAACATTCTGTCTTACTCTCTTATTTCACCAATCTTGTGAACATGTCCAGAAGCAGTGTTGCTTCTTGAGTTTGTATTTTGGTGTTTCTGTTCCTCTATATGTCGTCTAAAACTAAAACAAAAAATGAGGTGGCTCAGAGAGTTAAGTTTGAGGAACCTGCAATGCTTGTCTTCTGTTTTATATAATTCTGATCACTTATTTTTTATCTTATTATTTTGTTGTTTTTTTAGATTCTAAATGAGTATGTGTTTGTGCTAAAAGTCTAAGACACTATAAAGAGAAAAGAGTCTTTCCTCTCTGTCTCCTCCTCAACAAGGGCGATATCTCAGCAGGTCTTCATAAAGTATCAAAGAGAATAGCCAAAGAGTCAGTCTACTTGTGTGGTTGATAGAACAGACGGTCGCATGGAGGTCATATTGCTTTTGAGCCATGGAGTGATATTTCTTTTCTTTCATCATTTGCACTGCCAGTGTCTCCTCACAGGTCTTTTTGGGTCTTTAATTCACTGTTTAAAGAAAACTGAGTTTGCTGAAACAATACCTAAATAGCTATTTAGCTGGTTAATGGGGGGTCTAATGCTATTTCATGCATTCTGACAAATTTACATTGTTAAAGGGATACTCCACCGTTTTTTCGTACTAAACTGTTCTTCCCTTAACTAATACGAGTTGATACTCTTGTCTCGCTCTGATGCGCGGTGACATTTTGATATCACTTAGCTCAGCCCACTAAGCCCAGTTCATTCACTATGGTACCAAACAGAGATCAAATTAGAAGCGACCAAACATCTCACATTTTCCCTATTTAAATACAGTTACATGAATAGTTAAACGATCAAGTGTGGTGACACAAAATAAAACGTGGCTCTTTTCTAGGCGGGTTTAAAAGGAGAACTATAATGTATGGCGCAATAGCACTTTTGAGAGTACTTTGACTCGGCGCAGTAAAAAGTCACGCCTGAAACATCCTCCCTCACTTCCCCCTCTTATTTCCGTCAATTCAGGAAAAGGATTTTTCAGGCGTGACTTTTTACTGCGCCGAGTCAAAGTACTCTCAAAAGTATATATATGAATTGATACTGATCGAAATCAAAAAATTTAACAAAGTTGCATTTTGCAAAAATCATTCAAACAAATGTATTTTTTCTTGACTAAAACTTGACTAAGATATATTGAGTTTTCTTTTAACTGAAAGTAGACTAAAATGATGACACTTGACTAAGATACCTTGAGTTGTCTTTTGACTAAAACTAGACTAAAATGACAAGACTTTTAGTCGACTAAAACTTGACTAACTAAAAAAGATATGTGAATGACTAAATATGACAAAAACTAACAAGGACATTTATCACAAGGATAAGACTAAGACTAAATTAACAATAGGTGACAAAATTAACAATACATTATAAAAAAATATTATTTATTATTAGTAGTATTATTATCATTATTATTATTATTCTTTCCATTGAAATCACAAAACAAAATGCACACAAACGTGTCCCTGCTCTTAATGTACAATCATTGATGAACTTTTTTTTTAAGTAAAAAAAAATAATTAGAACCCAGCTTAAACCTTTGACACGGTTTAGAAAAATTCTACCATCTAGACCACTAGGGAATTTGAACGTCAACAGCAGATCTATGTATTTATTGACTAATGTGAAGAATCTCTGAATTAATAATATATTTGACGCAAATGAATGTAAATATTGTTTGCAAATAGCCCCAAAAGGATTATTTCCCAAGACATATAGAATATAACGTAGAATTTCGTTTACTGTTCTGTTTCTTTATGCTTTATAAAAAAATTTTTTTTAAATTGGTCTCCCCCCTCAATGTTGAAAACATGGTTACGGCCTTGTCTCACACTGAGAGTCAGGTTGAAACAGCAGAGCAGAACATCTGTTTGTAAGATAACAGATGGTTTCTCTTGCCAGTACAACCGCAGCTCTCCGACAGCATATCAGCAGAGCACTTGCAAAACACAATCCCAGTTTTCATCCATCTCATCTGCTTATTCCGATGAAGAGGTTCACTGCCAGTGACTAGGACAATGTGTAGTGAACAGGTAGAAGTAATAGACACTGAAAGTCATTCAAGGCCCGCCACATTTCATTTTTACAGCTAGCATTTCTGTCAAACATAAATCTCCTATGTAACTAATCCACATAAGGGCATAATAAATATGGGATAATGCACAGTCATCTGGTCATTATGGCAAAATAAACCCCAACAAGGTGATCAAGAGCTTAATGTGAAACTCCCTGAAAGGGTTTATTTTGTGATAATGACCGGCTGAATATGCATTATTGCATTTCCATCCGACTACTTATCAAATAAATACATGTACCTTCAATATATATTAAAGTAGACATGTTTGAAGAAAGGCAGCATGAATAGCACAGGCACATATAAAAACTTATAAAAAAGACTTTGCATTGCTTAGTTTCAGTTGACAAAAGTGTCATTCGGGAATATGTTTGCTAAATTGTTTGACCTTTGACCCTTGACGACCGTGACATTGCCTGATGGTGTTATAGAGTATCCGCCCTGTACGTTTTTTCGGTGTTTACGAGAAAGCCTGCAAAGTCTCTATATTGCCTGTTTACCCTTTTAAAATGTCCATTTAGTGCATTTAAAGCACAGTCAGCACCGTGGGGAAGTCGCATAGGGAGTGAATGAGAGTGCAGTCTTTTGATAGTTTTATAAGTGAGCAACAAAGCCAAATTGATTTTATTCTGACCTGCTTTATCTGCAGCTCCAATCTGTCGTGGCAGACTGACTTATTTATAACCCTTTCAAGCAAATGCATTTCAGAGTACTTTTAAAAGTATTCCTCTTCGTGTAATCATTGTGCTTATCATTTTATAAACAATAATAATATTACAGGGTAGTTTGGCTCCTGTACAGCACATTCCCTTACTATTGGTAGCCTAAGATTATCGTTTAAAATAGTAACTGTTTTTTAGATATACTATTACCCATTTTCACCATTTAATAATGAAAAGATATTTTTCTTCAGCAACACATTTGCATATTAGATGATTTCTGAAGGATCATGTGACGCTGAATACTGGAGTAATGATGCGGAAAATTCAGCTTTGCCATTGGCCAGTGTCTTGGTCTCGTTTTTGTTTTTCTGGTTCCTCTGTTGTTGTAGAGAATTATTAGACTCTACTAACTATACTAAAATAATTTAACTAATAATTTGTTATGAAAATGTAATGTGGTCAAGACCTGGAACAGCTTAATAGTCATTATAAAAACACAATCAACACCTTACGTGTGTCAGTCTATCAGAATCAAATATTTATCAGCGCTGCCGTATAAACGCACATAAATATCTTTGGAGGACTACAGTCAATTTTCCATGAAGCCTCTTTCTGAGAAAAGTTATAAGCACGTGTACTGTATTTGTTCTGCGGCAGCTGTAAACATGTTATTAGCAATTATGTATTGTAATTAGTGGCATGACAGGTGTTTGGCTGCGCACGTTTGAGTGCTCAAAATTGCTCTCAAGGTTACATGGCTTATAAGTACACACTCCCATTTTTCTCTCTTGCTTTTTTCCCCAGCATGTTGTTTATGAGATGTAAAGTAGCTAATTGTGCAGCTTGTTAGCAAGGGCATGTAGGCACAGACCTGTCTAATCTATTTGTTAGTTTTTTTCTGTGTTTTCTCTCTCTCACTCATGCTTTTGTGTTGGAAGGCACACTATTGACCTTATCATGTCAGGTAACTGCGCTGTGGTCAATGTGGCCAGTCAGCGGCCGACAGTGATAGCAGCACAAAGAGGAGGGTGGGCATTATTGACCCTGAGGAGGGCAGTGGTTCTCGAACACAGGGCTAAATTAGCTCTGCAAAACCACCAGCTCTGATTTGTCACACTGTTTTATTTCTGGCCAGTTCTTTTTGGGGAAAACACAGTATAATGCCATTCTAGGGGAAGCTACTTTGAAATTAACTTCACGTGTTACCAGCTACTCATCATTTAAAAGTTAAACTATAGTACACTTAGTACACCAAAAAAGTTTTACAAAAGTAAGTAATAATTCTGTTAAAATGTAAAAATAAAAATGACAGAATATGATGTCAAATCATGAATCAAATGTTCAAAGTTCATCACAAGTAGCTTTTCCACAAGATTGGAGGGTAAATAATAATAATATACAGAAGGTTATACACACAAACACAAAACACCATCATAGTAACACACACATGACACTAAAACAATGTGATAAATGTTCATTCAACGACATGTAGCAACAAGATGTAACATAAAACCCTAATAACCTAAACTAAGAAAAAGCATAATTATCCAAATGAAGGTAACACTTTATAATAACTGTTTGCTGAATCATCAGTTAAGCATTAGTAAATAGTTAATTTGTCATTTATTAATAGACATTAATAACTTTATATATATATATATATATATATATATATATATATATATATATATATATATATATATATATATATATATATATATATATATATATATATATATATATATATATATATATATATATATATATATATATATTGATAATTAATAAATTATGAAAATTTATTTATTGGACAATTATTGAACACATTATAGATATACTTATTAATCAATTAATAAAGCATTTATAGCTGTTTTTATAATGTGTATATCACTGCTTTATACATTATGAATTAACTACTTACTAATGATTTACTAATGATAGCATGTAGTTATTATAAAGTGTTTTCAAAATGGAAAATCTGGCAATGTCAGCTTTATGGCTTTTGGCTATAATTTGCACATTGTCTTTTTCTTTTTTCTTTTTACTTTCAAAAATACTAAATTTAATAGTTTTTTGTTGTTGTTGTTTTTACTCTCAAATTACATTAAATGTATGGTTGTAGCAATGGAAATTACTTTTAACCAAGCAGCATTTTTTTAACCATCTGTTACAGTTAAAATTAAAATACTGTTCTAAAAATAAACTATAGTAAGTTTAAAGCTGGAATTTACTGACTGTATGACGTTTGCCCAGATTTGCAGTCTGGACAAGATGACTTTGGTTGTTGAAAGATCCAGTCAGCAGATTTTGCAGTCATAGCTGACAGATTTCAAAGGAAACCACATAGTGTATAATGGCCACTGATTTTTTATTTATTTTTTTAGCTTCAGAATATGAATCCATCTTGTCATATTATGTCAAAAATGTGTCCGTCAGTTTTAGAACACATATTGTAGCGTATAATGTATGTCTTCCCACCCAAGGTCGCATCCAAATGCACTTTTTTTTTGCGACTAGGACAACAACGCTAATAACAGCAGCAGTCAGCTCCTATACATAAATGTTCTTTTTCATCTGTCATGCATTTACCAAGCAACAAGTCACTTGTTTCTGCATTTGCTGTGTTCGGAATGACTTTAAAGTCTAGTTGTGTGTGATCCTCAGTCGTTTTTTACCAGAGTTTCGCTGTAGCCATTGAGAAAAAAGACAAGTTTATGATCCCTAGTGTTGTTCAACACTTAAAGCTATGGTAGCACTTCAAAAGTGGACTACTTTTATGATGTTTTTTTTTTTTTTTTTTGCCATTTTAAGAGCTTGAAAGCCCATGGACATGGTCACTATGATCTATCATGGAAAGAGCTACTGAATGGAAAAATATTAAATATCATGTTTTTGATCATCAGGGAAAGAAACAGGTTAATAAACAACATAAGGGTGAATACATAATGGCATTATTGTCATTTTTGAGTGAACTATCCGTTTAATTGCTGTGGGCCTATAGCGGATGGATTAAAAAAAAACTCTTTGGTCAGCAGAAAACTGAAAGGCGAGATCTGAAGGTCTGCTAATGTGGAAAGTGATATAAGCTATACGCAAGCTTTATCACAGAAATGAGCAGTGAATATAATTATAAAATATGCCACATATAGCTCAATCCTTTCAGATAAAGAATAAAAATAAAACATCCCCTTTTCATACTTTTAAATCCCATTAGCATTGTTAGCCGCTGTCACCTAGTCTGTCAAGCCTGTGTTGTACAATAAACAACAGTTGAGTTCATTATACTATACTTAATCACATGGGTAACACTGGAGTTAAATGATGTTGACCCCTACCAGTGTTGCAGTTACTCAAAAAAAGTCATTACTGTAGTTAATAGTTACTTCTGTAAATTGTAATGAGATTACTTTAGTTACTGCATTTGAAAAGTAACTGCACTACTTGTTACTTTACTTTCCCATTTCTTAAATTAGAGTGTAGATATATGGACAGATATCATAGCCCTATCATCACTTAGCCTGTCAACATAATGTTTATTGTATAAATGTTTACAAAATGGCATGTAAAACCATATGAAAGAACAATATCTCTCTCTGCACAAAGAAATGTGCCTCATGTAAAATCCACAAAAAAACATAATTCTGTCTCAAACAGGATAAAGGAGGCTATAATAGGGTCATTTTAAAATGACAACACACAAGTTTCAAAACACAGGCTTTGGGACACATGAGAACAAAACTCTTCTCCTGAGAACAAAACCAGCGTTTTATTAGATTCATGGCACACACAAAAAAGTAGTCAATGAAAAATATAACAATAAAGGTCACTTTATGTTTAAGAGTGAGAATGAATGTGATTCAAGACCAATTGTTGAAGATAAAGTTGAAAACTCGCTCATTTTAGAACATGCATTTATTACATGGACGGCGCTAGAAAAAAATTTAGCTAAGTGTTTAAAATGCAAAGCATAGTTCATTTGAAACCTTGCTCTCTTTAGCTTGTTTTTGATGCAGTAAACTGAATGTACGAGGCAAGCTGACTGTTTAAATAAAAGAACTGGCATAAAAATGCGCTGTTTATCTCTTAATCAGTGTAGGGCCATTCAAACAGGAGCGGTTTTGCGGCTAAAATGCAATATGCAGGTCTAGAGATGATTTATTTTTTATTTTTTTACTTGAGTGCCGTGTTTATAAAGCTGCGTCCTGCACGATACTATGCAAACGTATGGAAGAGATGCAAGCGCAACAGTCAAACGGTCTGGTAATGCTTACATTAAAAACGAAAGAAAAGTAGTGCAATGGAATTAAAAAAAAATCCTGTGTGGCATTTAATTGCCCCTCTCCATGCAATTAAGGATGCATTTATTGCTATATTAACTAGGGATGTCCCGATCAGGTTTTTTTGCCCTCGAGTCCGAGTCATTTGATTTTGAGTATCTGCCGATACCGAGTCCCGATCCGATACTTCTATAATACATAAAAAAAGAATAAAGAAGAGCGAAAAAACGAACCAGGATGTTCCTTATTTTTTATTTTATTTACCTTATTTTAACATTCAACAACTCTAACAAACTGAGCACTTCTGTGAGGTAGATTGAACAATCAAGTAATTAATAAACATAAATTCTTCACTTTTGGATTTTAGTGCAACAGTAAATATAAAAAAAAGTCTGGGACCGGAGTTGCGCAGAGCAGGAAGTACAACGGCGATATCAAAAGCACACCCATACTCTTATAGATGCAGAACAATTAACTATGTTGGTGTGAAATAAACAGTTATGGAAATTAAATTAAATTAAATAATCTGCTCCCAAAAATCCTGAAAAAATCTGTTAGTGCCTCAGTGACAACTTCACTCAGAGAAGACGTCGATCTCAGCTGTCAATCATGACATATCACAGTCATTTTTATAGCATCAAATAACTAACTAAAACTAAACTTATTTAAAAAACAAACACTTTAAATGAAATCATCGTGATGATAACTGCCTACAATGACATAAATCAACTTTGGGGGAAAAATATTTGAAGTGTAATTTGACTGAAGTGTAATTAACAATGCTTTTCAGGTTTTTATAGGTGTAACATTAGATTTTAGGTAGAGAAATTGAATAAAGTAGGCTAATGAAATTTAAAATAGCTGCATATTTAACTGTTTAAATTAAAGAATAATCCTTACAAAAGCTATTTAATCAAGAGCAGTGAGTGATTCCTTATCTTTTGTTTGACATTAAACAGACAGCTAAGGCTACTGCCCCTTTAAGACCTGAAGGAAGGCTCTGCGTCGTCTTTCTCGACTGTATAAAGTCCTCTTAAGGCTTATTCAGACTATGTCTGCTTGGATACTCATCAAGATGGACATGCTGACATACTTCTTGTGTGAGTTGGTCCGTTTAAGCGCAAGTCTTGAAAGAGAACTCAATATTTGCGCGCTGTGAGACGAGTGCGCGCTTTCGATGATGCACAGAGACAGATCAGCGTGCGCGCTCTCATTCGCGTCTTCTGGCGAATATACACGGGTGATATTAGCGCTGTTGTAATGTATCACCGAGGAGCCAGCACGTGTATACATCTACAGAAACATACATAAAGCATTATTTTCAAGTTACAACCCATATTATTGATGCGTCATCATGCTCAGCTCACCCTAGAATATACATTATATTCGAGTCCTGATCGGGATGTAACGTCCGATTCCGATCGAGTCTGAAATCACGTGATCGGGCCCGATTTCCGATCATGTGATCGGATCGGGACATCCCTAATATTAACATGTAGGCTTCCATTCTGTTTTCTTTCCAAATTATCACTGGACAGTAGAAAAGTGAAAATGTTTATCAAAAGTTAAAAGTTATGAATATCTCCACTGGCCGAACTGTCCCCGTCTACCTCTCTCCTCGCACCTGGAGCTACGTCTCTCAAATCGATCTCTATCGCAACAGTACCCAGGCAAGCACACACGCAGCACGCTGCGCATGCATGGAGCACTTAAACCGGTCAAAACTTCACACACAGGCAAACACGACTTGGCTCCTATAGTCTAGTAAAGTAGTGTAGTTAGCGATATTTTTAGAGTAATGCTTTACTTCGTTACTCAAAAAAAGTAACTCGTTACCCCCAACACTGACACCCCCCCCCAGATCTCACGTCCTGACAATGCCCTGCGAATGACAGGTTAAGTCATTATGACTCAAGGAAGCAGAAAGTCAGGTTGAGAGTGTATTCCCTCTCAGAATAACCTTGGCGTCACACTGAGGCTGGAGTGTGGCTGATTGCTTGCGGAAAACACTCATCAGTTGGAAGAGTGACCTTGGTGTGGCATAATGACACTTTGTGAAGAGGCAGGTGGTGTGAAGAGGACTCGCTGCAGACAGCTGCTCGCTCGGCTCCCACCGAGACATTCTTCCGATTATCACTGGAACTTGTCTCAAGCGCATCGCTCACGCGGACACGAGCCGTGGCGGGAAGGCGTTTAGGTTTCACACCGATGACACAACAGCCGTTTCCAATAATGCAGTAGCTGTAAAGTGTTCATTTACAGTGATGCATGCCTCAGGTCAACGGAGTCTTTCTGATTGCCTTTAATGGAGTTCTCGGATTCGCACATCCTGTCTCAAAGTGCTGAATACATCGGGGTTAATCGTGCGAACCGCTCACCTGCCAAAGATCACAATAATGAGTTTGATTTTCCATTAGCCAAGAGCACTTTAGCCTTCTCCTCATGCACACCTGATTTGATTCAGCCTCACAATTAATTCACTTGAGATAGACGTCTCTCCTAAGCAGAAAACATTTTGTTTTTCAGAAGATTTTGTCCTTTTGCTATGTACAGTGTGTGCTGTAAATAAATGTAGTTCATTTAAATAATGGGTCAAGAAGGGTAATTTGAACTAATTGTGGGTAATTGCACGAAATCTCACTAACAATCATGCTTTAGTGGAGTTTCATTGTTGCTCAAGCCTTAAAAAATCTATCTGTTTCTTCCGTTTGTTCATTTGATTGAATCTGTCAGTGTATTCTTTGTTTTATTTTCATTTCATTCATTCATTTATTATTTGTTCTGTTTTTTTTTATTTGCTTGATAAATAATTAATAATAGGCTTGCGAGGAACACTAATTTCTGTCCAAATTACTCAAGAGCTCAAGGAGCCTCCACTTCTTTTTTAAGCTTCTGTTCTGAATGCTCAGTGAATGATGGAGCCTGTAGGATTATGGGTCCGACCAAGCAATATCACACACCAAATGTTATTCCATGTGAGACTTTTCTCTTAAATCTGGCATGTAAAGACACAACACCTCTGCTTCTGTGCTAATCTCTTAATCTAACCTAAACTGACACAATACATCAGGGTTATGAGTTTTATGTAAAAACTTTTTTGTCATGTTTTCTATCAACTTTTTGTTATATAAAGAGATCACATTGTCCTCCACATTGTTATTTTTGCTACTTTTCAGATTCATTTTATGCATAGCTTTCTTGTTTTGTCATTGTCTCAGACAAGATAAAAACACACAAAAATGTAATCTATAAATAAAGTGAATAAACATAAACCATGTCATTATGTATTATGTGTCTCTCAACTGTCCCTCAGTTGTCATTTCTGACGCAACCAACAATTTCCCAACTTAAAAAAGTTAGTGTATGTGGTCACCATGAAATGAACAGTGAATAACATGATTAACATGAAATTTGAGGCCCTGTTTACACCTGGTTTTAAGATGCATTTTGGTCAATCAGATTATGAGTAGACAATGTTAATTATTTATTATAAAACCAAATAAGTTAGCAAAACTCCCCCCAAAAAAATTAGGTAATCAGAATCACTTTTACATTCAATTATTTAAGATAAGAAATGTAAAGTTTACGCAAATAGCACTTTTTTATTTTGCTTTATTTTTTATACTTGCTCTTAGCTTCAAATGTTTGAGTAAGCTAATACGTTTAATTTAAAATGATCAACTTAAATCATTTTAGTAGTGGAAACTTGGCTAGCTTTAACTAGCTAATTCAATTAATGCTGCCTTGCTAATTGGTAACACAATGCATTGGTAGCGTTAGCATAGCATAGCATTGGCTGAATGAGGACTGCGATATACATTTAACATATATCTGTTCTCAAATTAAGCTCATGCTCCATGTAGAAGTCAGGACAGAAGTGGTTTGAAGTGACAAAAGAGACGGATTAAAACACCAGGTATAAATAAGGATTTGTCTCTGTCATCTACTCTCTTTCTATTTGTTTACTATCCGATCAACCAAATCCATCTTAATGCTAGGTGTAAACGGAGCCTGAAGTGTGAAGAAAATATAGAAAAATAGATTTTTTCTTAACTACTATGTCCTTACATTTCATTGTCCTTACAGTTTTGTTCATATTGTATTGCAAAACCCTTTTGCTGATATTAAGGTGGATACGGGTAAAGTTAGGACAGGTGCGTGGTGTGAGTAAATTTAAGGGCAGGGTTAGGTCGACGGGAAGTGTCAACTGTGCAATTAAAAATGTGTAAATTATAAACTATAGATATTAATAACAGATGTACATGAAGATCATTTTTAAAATGTAAGTACAATGTAAAAACATAGTACAAAAAAGTGCATTGTATCAAATTATTAATTTAAATGTTAGTAAATAGTAGTTAAGGCCACCTAATATAAAAACGGGGTCTGAATAGTTGTATTGTGTATCCCTTTCAAACAAGTGTATTTATGCTGCATGTAAATACAAACATAAAATGTTATGAAATGACTCTTAGCAAGAAAAATATATATTTTTTTAAATAGTAACACTTTAAATGGACTGCATTTATATAGCGCTTTTATCCAAAGCGCTTTACATTTTTGCCTCACATTCACCCATTCATACACCGACGGCGATGTCAGCCATGTAAGGCGCCATCCAGCTCGTCGGGAGCAGCTGGGGTTAGGTGTCTTGCTCAAGGACACCTCGACACTTGGTCAAGTGGAACCGGGGATCGAACCACCAACCTTCTGGTTTGTAGACAATCTACATGAACCACTGAGCCACTGCCGCCCCACTGAGCCACTGCCGCCCCTTTACTTTACAAAAAGGTTGTATTAGTTAACATTAGGTAATGCATTAGTTAACATGAATTAACCATGCACAACTCCTCTTTTCAGCATTAGTTTGTTAATGTTAGTTCATAAAAATCCAGCTGTTCATGTTAGTTCACAGTGCATTAACTAATGCTAACAAGATTTTAATAATGCATTTAGTAAATGTTGAAATTAACATTAACAAATACACATAAATGCTTTATAAGTGCAGTTCATTATTAGTTCATGTTAACGAATGTTAACTAAATACCATTAGTGTAATAAAAAAAAATTACTAAAAAATATATAATTTTCATAACTGATTTTCAAACCACAGAATGAGTGGAGGTTATTTTCAAATACTACTCAAGGCCAAAAGTGACTATAGTTAACTGAACAAATAATGCTCCGAACTCTGCACTGGTGACTGTAAGATGCAGTCATATTGACATTATCATGTTTGATTGTAGATGAGGTTTGTTTGGTAAGTGTCAGTATGCTTTTCAGGATGCTTTGCCTCACCTGCTGCACTCTTCTTCTTTGAAGCTCACTTCCTTCCCTTTCTCTCGTCTCCTCCTTCTCCCCACAGGCATTACCATAGCCAGTGCTCTTATTGATACGTCTCAGCAGAGGGCCGGCGACTTCAAAGACAAGGGCTTGGGTCTAAAGAGCCGCAAACAGCAGCACACGGTGCACCAGGGAACCTGCGTTTGAACCAGCCGACTGACCTCGCAGGAACGGCCGAAACGCACTGATTCTGATCTTTTTTTCCCTCTCTCTCTCTTTCTCTCTCGTTCTCAACCACTAGAAGGAGATAGTGTCGATGAGAGGGGAGCTCTTGAAGTGTAAATGACAAAGGAGGGTCGAGACATTAGTAGTCCGTGTGTTGCTCCTCCTGAATTCCACGCTCCATAGTGGAGCTTGTATTCCCTCAGTATTGATTGAACCTCTGTAGAGGACATCTGCATTTTGATTGCACCCACTGGGTTTCTGTTTTTCAACAGCTGCTTCTCAAAAGGGGAGGGAGTTTGTAGATGAAATTCACTCAGCCCCAAACTAGTAACAGGTTACAGGCACACTGAATCATCTGATCACATATGTAGAGGCATTCTGAATAAACCTGACTCTACTTTCAGGGTTTGTGCCATCATTTATTGAAATGTCTTTTGATGACTCTTTGATACAGTAATAATCGTTAGCTGAGGACTGTATTTGGTACATATGGTGCTTTGTAATACTCTGGGTGAGTCTAAAGGCAGATCCTGACTTCACCAAGTGCAACACGTTCATGGATTAACAAGCTTTGTTGATCCTGGAACAGCATTCTAGTCATCCAGTCAGATTTGAGGGACAAGTATAAAGTTTATTTCAAGTTTAGGCTTACAACCATGGTTAGGTGCTTCTACGTCAGTGTTATTGACCTATCATTTCCCTGGGATTTTAGGGATAACTTATAGGTAGGGTCAAACAGGAATGTTGTTTCAGGAACTACAAAATACCCGTCCAACTCGCCAAAATCAGGCGAGTGCATGTGGAAAGTTTATTTTTACAGATTAGATTGGATTTGCCTTGCATAACTGACATTATGTTTGACATTAAGTGGCCATACACTTAATATTACAGTTGACCATACACTATGACATACTTACTTAGGCCATACACTATGACATTAAGTGGCCATACACTTAATGTTAAAATTGGCCATACACTATGACATACTTACATTGGCCATACACTATGACATACTTACATTGGCCATACACTATGACATTAAGTGGCCATACACTTAAATTCAACAACTGAAAAGACATAAATGTAAGTTTTCAATTTGAGGTTTGAGGCTTTTAGTGTCCCCACGGAATTGAGCTACTTTTAAAAACACTCCCCAAAAACACCGAAACACCCCCCAGATGTACTAATTCAGTAGAGAATTTGTCCGCCCGATGGAGAAAATTGAATTAATTTTTGACTGGCCATTGGGCTACTTTTGTTGCACAGACCTGGTGACCCTACTAATGTTACTGTAGTTCTGTATAGTTAGTTGACATAAAGTAATGCTTCATTTATCAAACAGAATGCTTGTACTGAAACATATTACGATCAATAGATGTGTGCCAGCAGAGAGTTAACAAGGTTAGCCACAACTAAATTGGAATATGAGTTCTGTGGCCAAAATTGTTGGTTTCTATTTTAAATGTTCAGTGTTTATAGAGTCGCCAGGCTAAAACGACATAATATTTCAATTTCCTAACTCAGTGTTGTTCAGCATGTTAATAATGCCAATCATTTGTTTTGCCTGTATTTATAAATCTAATTGTGTATTGTCATAATGTTTTGAGTTCTTTGTCTCAGTCGAGACATGAAAAACTGTATCATTTCATGTCTTATTAATATTATAAAAATAGATTAATAGTTTGTCAAACTAAAATAGGCCCAAAAACATTATCAAATAATTTATAAAATGTTTTTTTTTCTTCATTGTTTTCACAACCAAAATATGTAGCACTTAAATCCTTCCTCCTTCGTTGTATTGAATCCTTTATCATTTTTGTTTTGTTTTTGTCTAAAATGTCTTTAATGACCCCAGCCTAAACTTATGCTAGCTTACATAAAATGATGACTCACCCTCCTCACCCAAACCTGTATGTCATTCTGTTAAACAGTGTTGTAGAATGTTAACTAACTGAACAGTTCTGGTTCCCATTGACTTTCATTGTATAGTCAACACAGAGACATTTTTCAAAATACTGTCTTTTGTGTTGACAGAATTTCAATTTTGGAGGGAACATGTGAAACCTTGTATTATTCTGTCCATAGAGACACACTGATCAATTTTTGATTTTTGTTGATTCAGATTCAAACGTGTATGTAGAGGACTCCCGTCCAACTTATATCTAACATATATATCGCTCCTTTGGGCTTTTGGCTCTTTTGCACTGTTCAAACAGTCCATGCAGGTGCAATGTTACTGCATTGCAGAAACAATATTGTTGTGTTATCTCTCATGTCTCACAGGCATTTTTTTTTGTTTATTTATTCTCATTTGCATACTTGAGTCATAACCTTTGTAAGTTTTATAAATGTTCAAGAGTTTTCTGGTCTTTCAGCATTATGTAATCATTTACCTTATACATAATCAAGTCTGAACAAATGAAGAGCAGCCAAAGAAAGTTCATTATGCAGAAATAAACATTTTGATAAATCCGTTGAATGCTTTAATTTTCTTTTCGAAACTGCTCTCTCTGTGAGTAAAGTAGTCTCCGCTTCAGACGTCCCACCCACGGACCATCAGTCTAAAGGTCTGGTTATTGCGAGAGGAGTCGAGTAACTTTTACGCAGCATCAGAAGTGGAGCTCTGTCATGAGATGAGCTTGGGTCTTACAGGACAAACCATGTGGGTTGAAATCCTTTGGCAGTGTTTACCAACAATAAGATACAAAGCAAAGCCTGAAAAAATAAGATAATATATATTTTCTTGTTTAAAGTTACCCACTTCGCTCAGATTGTCTACTTAAATCATTAAATTTGTCTATAACCATCTATGTATTTGACTCACCAAGTCATTTGAAATATGCTACCAAGTCCAGATGACATTGAATAGCTGTTCAAATATTATCTACATAAACATGCAAAGTAGCTATATTAATGGTTTTTTTTGTTTGTTTGTTTTTTGTTTGTTTGTTTTTCCAAATCATGTTTGTAATTAAGTGCTTTTGCCACGGGTGTTAAACGGAACAGAGTATGTAGATTCATATATGACAGATTTAATTTTTTCAGTGAGTTTGCAGTATGATCGTGGACAGCTGTTTAAATGTTCTACTTGCTGATGCTGTTATCAGATCATTTGTCAGTCGGGATAAATCCCAGCAAGTTAAACACAAAAAAGATATCCTTTCAGTTTGAGCTTATTGACCCTCTTGCAGCCATCTGCTGTGTTCTATGTGGGTTGTTGTAGCGTTTGCTTAAGAGAAGAAAAAAAAAACAATATACAGTATGATCTATTGTTTTTCAGTTCTTGCTGCTTCCCCCTGCTATGACCATAATGCATGAGAAGATAAACACACAGAAGTACTCTGAGAGTTGTTATTATTAAGCACACCATGGGTAAATTACAATGTTTCGTTTTAATTGCATTACTGAAATTTCAACTGTCCAAATAGAGCATATTCAAATTATGTATCTGCATCTGGAATTATGCATTTTCATGACTCCTGTGCTGTGATTATTCTACGAAATTGAGTCATAAGGTGATTTAAAGTACATTTCTGTATAATTTTAAACACGTAAATGTATTAAAGTGATAATAAGCTGCACTCTGTGATTTTAAAATGAATAGGCCTACATTTTAATATTTGTTGAGATATAATTATATGTTCTGGAAAGACATTGCTGGCCTTGAGAGGTGAAAATACACCACACAGTGCTTCTTAGAAAGAATTTACTGCTGATTTTTAAATTTTCACTTGTGTTCTATACACAATTATAGCAACTGAAATGTAAGATCATCCCCTAATGACCAACATAAGCCATCCATCATTTTCCACTTATCCGGGGCCGGGTCAACATTCTAAACAGAGATGCCCAGACTGTCCTCTCCCTAGACACTTCCTCCAGTTCTTCAAGGGGACCACCGAGGCATTCCCAGGCCAGCCGGGAGACATAATCCCTCCAGCGTGTCCTAGGTCTTCCCCGAGGTCTCCTCCTGGTGAGACATGCCCGGAACACCTCCCTGGGAGGGTGTCCAGCAGGCATCTGAAATAGATTTCCTTGCCACCTCAGCTGGCAAGCGACCCTCTCGTTCACCGGGGTGAACTCCAACACATGGCGGCTGAGCTGGGGGCTATAAGCAAACCCACTCCAGCCCGTCGCTTCTCACCATGGGCATCTCCAGAGTGGTAGAGAGTCCAGTGTGGTTCCAGAGCCCAAGCTATGGGTGGAGGTGAGCCCGACTATCTCTATTCGGAACCTCTCGACCTCCCACACAAGCTCAGGCTCCTTTCCCACCAGCGAGGTGACATTCCACGTCCATAAAACCAGAGGTTAAGGGCATTGCCTTCGACTGCCACCCGATCTTTTATGCAGCAGCCCCTTACATGGCTGCAGGGTGGGGCCATGGCTGCGCCATGCTAGGTGACATCTTGGCCCTTGTTTTTATTTGACGCATTATTAAGGGGTTTGTGAATTGCTCTTAGTCGTGCCCATCACCAAGGACCTGTTTGCCTTGGGTGGCCATATCAGGGGCATATAGCCCCAAACTACATATAGCCTACAAACTACTACTTATAATGAGCTCCGGCTCCCCTGTGAGTACACGCGAGGAATTGAAAGTGTGTGGGAAACGGCAAACGGAATGATTCATCTCACAGGGCTCTGTAAAATGTCTTTATCGAAAAAACATGATTTATCTGTCATCCACCCGCAATTAATTGAAATGTTATTTTTTATTACTTGACTTGTCCGATCGGTGGATATAAGAAAAACTGCATCTTCGTGGTCAAAAAGGAAGAAAAAAAGAATAGAAACATAAAAATAAGTTACAGAACATTGGTTTATTTGTTTAATAATCTCTGTATTAAGATAAAGTAATTATTATTTACGCTACTTGTATAAGAGGGACACAAATGGCACTTTTTTGTGTCACATAACCGTGGCATCATGAACTCATCGTTATTAACCCTCCTCTGCCCATTGTGTTTGTGGTCAGGACGCCTCTCATCTAGAGCCTGATGTCTAGGCCGACCTTAAACTTTACATCATTAATGCTCCATTTATGTCTGGTAATTGTTGTCATTTGAAGTGAATGATCGATCACAGTGCAGTTGGACTACAAAGCCCGCAGTTGTTTTAGGATCACATGTGCCCACATTGCGAGAAGAATGACTCTCCTGTTGGGTTGACCGTTCACAGCAGCCCACAGCAGTGCTGACAAAGACACCGCTTTCTGTTCACCAGGCCACGACCACAATGTGCCATTCTGGTAAAAGGATTATTGTGTCACTGATGAAGTCACATCAGTCCAAGTCATCAGGTTGCTAATGTGAGTCATGATGATCTGTTTGGTTTTTTAGTGTTCGGATGATTATACAGAGTGAGTAAAAGAATGAGAAAGCTACTCGGGATGATTATCACGCATCCTTATTGCAAATGAAGTCGGAATAGCATAGCCATTCCGGCATTCAGTTAATTAGTCTTTATGCCTCTGTGCATATACTGCCCACAACTGATGGAGCAAGAGAAAAGGTTTTGAAAATAATACTCTGCAGTCAACACACTTCCAGATGTGTATCAGTGAGTAAAATCTGTTCCATAAATTTCAGTTCCCACGAATGGCTTTTTCATTTGAACATAGAAGGTGGTGATAATGTTTGTCTTGTAATTCAAACTAGGAAAAGACACAGCTGCAGGGGTGGACGTAAAGGTGCTGTTAGCGTTTTCTTTACGGAATGGCATGCAGACAATGATCCTAATCCCAGAAATGTATCGCTGAAATAACTCCTGAGGTATCACTCAATCTCTGTGACAGCTCTGGTGTGTGTAAGCAGTAAAATCAACAGTGGCCACAAACTGGGGTCAGATTCTTTGTTTAGCCAATCAGAACACTTTTCTGCCTGTCAATAATTTTTCTCATACACAGTCAGCAGTCCATATATGGGGGAAAATGCCATTAGTGGGCTAACAGAGTGCAACAATGCATTTTAAGTTATTTTTAACAACAACAACAAAAAATAATAAGTTGCATTCATATATATATATATATATATATATATATATATATATATATATATATATATATTTTTTTTTTTTTTTTTTTTATTTATTTATTTTTTTTTTTTCAATAGTGTCATGGCTCCCAGAATATTTTGTTGTATGAATATCTGAACATGTAATATATCAAAATAAATAACTGAATCCTATGTGATAGTATTATTGTTACAGTTGTTACAGATGTTTGATATCTACTGATTATGTGATTTGTCTGACTCTGCAGTGAGGCTTGTGTGTGTGCGTGTTGTGATGCACAGTTTGCGGCTATATCCACCAATTGGGTAGCCTGACAAGCCAGACCCACATCAAGATGTTTGTTCTGGAAACTCACCATTGACAGGGCTCAATCCGAGGGGCGGGATAAATGGTTGTGAAGGTGAAGCGGAGCTAGTTGATAGATTAAACTTTCGCTGTATCTGTTCGGCAAAACTCCAGACACAGCTTCCCATTTTTAGAATGACTTCAGTGCCGTTCTTTGTTCTTTTCTCAGAGAAAAGCTTAACTCCAAGTCTTCCAGAGTCACGTTCAAAACTGATTCGAAAGACCGCCGTTCGCCAGCTTCTGTGTTTACTAGTAGCATGCAAGCGCAACTCGGCCGTCATTATGTTAAGCCCCGACCACTGACTCCATACACGATGTGATTGGCCTGACCAGAGTTTGTTTTTTACAGCTCAGACGTGTATTGAGAGTTGCTAGACGATACTCTCGGCAGATTAGATTTGTTGCCGCTAGGTTGCGTCTAGATTTCTAGGCTACCGATCGGGCAGGTCAAGTAATAAAAAGTTACAGTCCAATTAATTGCAGGTGGAGCGGTAAATCATTGTGTTTGTTTGATGAAGATATTTTGCGAACCCTGTATTCAAATCATTCCTGTTGCCGTTTCCCACATGCTTTCAATTCCTCGCGTGTACTCATGGGGGAGCCGGAGCGCATTATAATATGCAACGCTTATCCAATCGTAGCCGTGGGTGTTTACTTCCAAGTCTTTAGTGCGGCATGCCCATAAAAAATGAGCGTTCCAAGAGAGAGGCTCAAAACCAATGTAGAAAATACCCTATTATTCATTATGATGTTTTTGAATGTAAAGACCACACAAACATCATAAGATGACCTCAGACAACAGTATAAAAAATAAAAAAGCCAGTTCGTGACCCCTTTAAAGGTTTATAAGTTTGCGTAAAAAGAAAATAAATGAGATTTTGACTTCCCTTCCGGAACCCGATTGTTGCACTCTTAAACTTTGAGCAGTTTTCATAAGGTTGAGGCTTGCAAAATGTGTGCTAGGGAAGACAGAAGGAAAGGAGGGAAGAGGAGTGTGAAAATCGGTAAAGCTTTTTAGCACAGAAGGAAGCAGACCGCTTCAAAGGTGTCCAGCTTCTGATTGACATGTAAAATACCATGGTTACTCCAAAGCAACAGGGCTGTGAAAGAAGGGGCGTGTTTAGATCAATTGTAAAATCTAGTGCAAGTTCTAGAATGGCTTGCATCTTTAACAGACCCTTTAAAATGAATGTTTACATACCAAAAGTTTCACTTTAGTCCTTCAGGATCTTCAGGAAAATAAACCTAAACTCTTCTGGTTGAGTGCTGAGATCTGCACACTCAAATACACACTCAGCCATATCAGACCTCTCTAAACAAACAATCAAAGAAATGCAGCAGTCTTCTGCATACATATTGTCCCTTGCATTTCGAGACTCAAAGTTTGCCTCTAGACACTTATCAGACTTGCATGAGGTGGGTGTTCATTATTGGATGGTTATGGATGTGGTGTTAGTGGCTGCCATGTTAAAGATAGCTGTTCTCCCCTACTGATGTGTGTAAAGACCCCACATGCCTGAGGCTCCTGAGCCTGGCCCCTGACACCACACAGCATGAGCCAATATGAGCCACGCTGCCAGCTCTCGCCATGCTAATGTAATAGTGTTATACATATTACATCCCATGAACTGTTGCGTGCGAAACGTCTGTAAATATCTAATTCGTGCATGTCTGTGAGGACCTACATTCATTCATTAGTTGGAAATTTCAAGAGCTTCTAATTTTCATATAATCAGTCTAAATAGCTGTTGAAATTTCTTTCAAAATTCAAGGCATTAATTTAAAATGAATGCTAGTTATGTAAATACAGGGTGTTTGATTAACTGGTTTTACAATTTTATTATAAATGTGGACATTGTAATGTGAAGTATGATGGTGGTGTACTGAACAGTAACCTGCAGTGCTTTACATCATCATTTTCCACATAACATTTCATGTCTTTTTTTATCAAGTACATTTTAGAAAGTCAATTTATACTGCATATAATTAAGAGCACAGAAGGTATATGATTGCTTCATTTCAGGATATGAAATTGTATAACGTTTCATTGTGTTGACCGCTTTCTAAACTTACTTGTATCAGTGTAATTTACATAAAACTTGGAGATGTCATGCTGATCCACATCAAGAGATGGCAGTGCATCATCCAACATCATCTAACGGATAAATGGCTATCCACCTGCCACTCAAAGTAACCCCGCCCTTAATTATGCAGAACTTCAAGGCTTTATATAATGTAAACAAATGAGTTATAAAAAAAAAATCACCCACAGTTGTCATGAAGGGCAAAATATAGCCGTATAGACCAAAACCAGGCTGTGAATATGTTTTTTTCTGCTGTAAAGTTGGGAATATTAAAATGGGGCTCAATGAGATTCTGCTCCCTTCTGGAGCCTGTCCCTAGTGGCCAGTCGAGGAATTTCTGTTTAAATGACTCCAAGAGAAACCGCGGGAGGTTGCTGCTTGGTTGAAACGCTACGGGAACGCTTCTGTGTGATTGCGTCAATAGTATCCAGCTGCAGCCCCGCAGCACACCAGTTTCAGAACCCCATCCGCAGAATGGGGCAAATGGGTTTCGACGCAGCGTCTTGTTCCCTCTCAGGAAACCATGGTTACATACATAACCTGAGACACTCTAGTCACGCGTGCGCGCACCCTACCGGGAGAAGAGCCTGTACGGCCCATACAAGGACATTCCGCTCTATCGACGTCAAGCGGACCCATACTCGAAAAAAACTCTCCGAAACTAAACCGGAAGGAGTATTTTTAACACAGAAATTCTCCATCAAACGTCCAACATTAGTTTTTGAAACTTTGTCTATGTTTAGGATGGGAATCCAAGTCTTTAACAGTGTAAAAAGCTCAGTATGCATGAAACAGCATTTCACCCCCCCTTTAACTAATTACCTTTAAAGCCTATAAATATTTCCATTAACACTTTCTCTGACAAGCGGATGAAATGAGACCTGTTTTCTTGTTGACATCCATAAATGTGGCATTCGATATAAAGCCTATTGAATTCACCTTTATATTTTTTTGCTTTATAATATTTATTCATATTTTGAATTCATTTGTATTATTATATTTTCTGTTTTCATTTTAATTTCATTTAGAGTTTTAGTGTTTTTATGCTTTTGCCATTTTTATTATTATTTTTTATATATATATTTATATAAAGCTTTAATTTATATTGATTGCAGTTTTAGTATCTTTAGTAGGCTACTTTATCTTATTTAATTAGTAGCAACATTTCTATTTTATTGAACATTAAAATAGTATTTTAAATAGTCATTTTAATGAACAATACAACACTCGTGTTCAGATGTTTGGACCTGTAGTTGTTTTTTTTTTGTTGCCATTTTAGGTTTGCTATTTTAAAAATGCAGGTTTGGCAAGTCAAGTCATGTTCAACCCTTTTTTGAGAAACAATTAAACATACTTCAGAATGTTAAAAGTTGATAAAATGAACTTGCATGAGTCATTTTGCAATATTAGTGGTAAATCAGTTGGTCATTATGTGGGTAGTGAGTGAGTGGGTGGGAATATATTGAAACTTGAGGCTACTGTGTCAGCTTTATTCAAGCTGATCATTAAACTGCACCAAAGTCTGAAACTAATTCAAGTCTGTTAGCATGCTCTTTTTTTGGTCAATATTTTTAAAAAAGCCATCACAGAGTTCACTGTCAAGATGTTTATTCATTTCTCATGACATTACACTGACATTGCAGCTCACTGTTCTTCTTTGGTGTAGAAGGTTACTTGCTGCTTTTCTTCCACTTGTGCAGACCCAGCAATGCTGTATTTCAGACTGTGCCAGGTAATGTAGTCACCATTTTTGTATTTGATCTTTGAATCAATGAAGGTCTTAATCTGACGGGGGGTAAGGACTTGTTTGTGCACGTGCACATCTGATATAAAACCTGTGAAGACATTGGCTTGCTGGAACCCTCCATCATATTGTGTCTGACACTGGCCGAGTGTTATGACAGGCTCTCCTTTAAAAGGTACCTTAGTGCCGGCCACCTTCTTAATGCTGCCTACTTCATTCACAAACATCTGCGCAAGACCACTATTAGCATCCCAGGTCGCACACACCGAGTTCCACTGATTTAGGTTAAACGTCAACCCTTTGAATTGAACAGGGACGCTATGAATGAACATCTGGTATTGTTTGGTGTCAGCTGACCAAACAAAAGAAAAGTCTTGAGGGTGGGACGGTGTGGCCAGAGAAAACAGACATGGGCTGGCGGTCATCTGGTCAGAGTAGAATCGCATACACACGGTGGCTGCAGACAGATCCATGGATTCGTTCGCGTAGAGCTTCACCCAGCTCCTGGTGCTCAGCTCTGGGAATGTGATGACCTTCCCCCTCAGACATTTTTGTTCCGTTTTCGGCTCTGATGAATAAATAATAAGATGTTTTGAACACTTAAGACATTATAAATCTTTCAAATAATGTGAACCTACACTGGTTGACCCATGTATACTACAGTAGTTGATTAAGGAACAAATATGCAGAGGCAAAAACAAGATGAAATAATGAAAGCAGTCTAAATTCATTTTCATTCCCCAGAGATATTATTTAGTGAGCCCTGCATTTCAAAATTCGTACTGTTAGCATTAAATTGCTTGTACTTACGGGACAACGACAGACCACAATAGACAATAAAGAGAACGAATGAAGTGAGCCTCGTCATGGTCCTCTCGGGTTGAGTCAAGCATGAGAAAGATACCTGAGCTTTTCACTCTGCTCTTTTTGTACTATACAACTTGTTAGTGCTGATTCAGCAGTTCAGTCACAAGTGTAAATAAGGAAAGGGGCTGCACCATTTGGACAAATAATTATATTGCATAAGATATGATAAACATTTCATCTCATATGAAAACATTGGAATAGTTGCTCTTTAAGAGTGTACATACTTGGGTTCAGTCTTTATAAAAAACAACTACGACTTATTTCAGTTATCAAATTAAATAGGGTAAAATAAAGTAATATATAAATTGTCATTGTATTGACTTTAGTACTTTTTGCAGGACTTTAGTTGTTTAGGTAGCCTACTTCTTTTTAGTTATGATAGTGTCTCAGTCCACATTCACACTAGTGTTTTTCAATAACAGTTAATTTATTATTATTTTAACTCATTATAAAAATGAAGATGAAAATAGTTGTGTTATAGAGTTGTACTTATGTTTAATGTCTTTGAAATGTTAGCTTTTATTTTGGTGGAAAACAGTGTGCTTTTCACACTTTAAATAGTTAAACCTGAGTCATTTTAAATCCCAGGTTATCTTGCTTCACGTTTCACACTCCTCATAATTTACCTTAACAATTATTTCTGGATATTCATAAAGTGACATGCCACTGTATAACCCTATGTTAATATTTGCATATTCACAGTGCCAGTGATGAGTGGACAAACGCAGCATGCGACCTGTTTATGTAAAAGCTCTAGCATTGTGTAATATATTTTTTATTAACTTTTCAATCTATAAAGGTGATAATGAAACTTCTTCTTCACTACAATTGTCACATTTTCCACCGACGTTCAACATTTTCCCTATCAAACACAAATTACTGTTTATGTATATAATAAGTGTTTCCGTTTGCGTAAATATAAGGCACGTGATAGGTTGTTGGTTGCTATAAGCATCTAGGTGTAATATTCTAACACTGCATCATTTCACATTGTGTGCAACGTCACATTGGCCGTTTCTGAATATGCGTTTTTGTCAGTAGACTACTTGTGGACATCATGTCATCAGTTCCTGCATAAGTACTGTTCCAATTCAAAATTCACATCCAGCCAAGTACAGTTTAAATCCCCAGATGTGTCCTTGATCCACACCTTTTTATCGCGGAGGCATCAGAAGGTGGCTTGAGACAGACAGGTATCCCAGAATGCATCTTGCACCAACCAAAAATCGTAATTTAATAAAAAATATTTTTGTGTCGAAATGTTGTTTAAGACTTTTTCAGTCGAGAATGTACTTGTTTAAAGCTCAAATCTGTGGTTTATTTATAAAGATGTCATCTATTTAAAATCTATTTAGATCTGATGTTTATGGAGTTGTAAGATCCAGGCGATCACCGGGCGCTCAGCGTTCATTTCAAAACAAAGCTACGGAGTGTTATGAGTCAGTGTATCAATTTGCCAAAGTCACGTGATTTCAGCAGTTTGGTGGTTTGACAAGCTATCCGAATCATGATTCATCAAAGGGTTACTTCAATGATTAGCATATGGCTTTGTATCAGTAGAAACCCTGGAGTATATTCAAATCAAATGATTGTGCTTTCCCCCCTTAAATCCCCCTGAGACAAGAGATTTATGCATTTTATTTCTGGAAAAATTCCTCCTATGACGCAAATTGACGATATTTGCATCATAGGAGGAATGTTTAGCCAAAGGCTAAAGACTACAGCCAGCAGAGGGAGCCATTTCCGCATGTTTTGAACCCGCGTATGGGGGATGGGAGATCACACTCACAGCTCAGCTGGCAGCTACAGGCACTCATTTAAACTGAGCTATTGTGAGCAATGTAAGTCTTTTAACTTCTCAAATTCATGAAAGTTAAGCTTGCAAAGGCATGAACCGAAACGCGCCAGACTGAACTCGCGTTGTGAATGTATGCCGCGAGTGTAGTTGCGATTACCTCAGCTCTAATCACAAGAGCTCATCAGCTCATTTGTCTCACTCCTGCAGTTAGTGCTGTAAGACTCGCGCGGTGACTCACTCATTTTATTGAACAGACACGTTCAGTTTTTAATTGTAGTGTCTTCTCTAACTCCGTCACAGTAATCAAGTTGGTGGCTTTGGGAATGGCCTCACAGGGCAGCGAAGCATTCTGGGAATTATAGTCTTTCATCCCCATGAGACAAAAATACATTTTCTGTCTTTTCTCAGTCTAGAAGGCACCAAATTCAAAAATAATTTCACATTTCTACTACATTGATGACCCAGTTTAAATACAGATTCATCTTCCCAGCGCTGAAGTACCCCTTTAAGCTCCAAAGCTTCAGGAAGCTTTGCTTGGAATCGGCCATCACTAAGTTGTTATTTAGTTGTTGTTTTTTGCACACAAAAACTATTCTCATCTCTTTATAAAATGATTGTAGAGCCACTGTAGTGAGATGGGCTTTGTAACGACGTCTTTAGTGCCTTTATGGGTCTTGAGAAAGGAAATTATATTGATGCCAATAAAGGCCGTTCTGAGCCGGTGGATTTCAACAAAAAATATCTTCATTTGTGTTCCGAAGATGAAAGGAGGTCTTACTGGTGTCGAACGACATGAGGGTGAGTAATTAATGACAGATTTGTAATTTTTGGGTGAACTTACCCTTTAACCCACCAAGAGCAGCGTTTCCTCAGCTAGTCCTTCTGCCGTGCAGCTGGCTCGGATGTCTCTGTAGTGGTTAAACATGTCTTGTGTAGATCTAACGGACGATCTTTGGTCTCATTAATCTATAATTTGTTCCCTGGAAAATCGTTTTTGGCTGAGGGCAAAGAGAAATTTCATAATTTTATATTGTTATGCTATTTAAAGCTGCAGTCCATAACTTTTCAAATATGGAGCAAGTACATAACCAGCCAGTGTTCAAACCGTACCACAGCCCGATTCACAATGGTAAGCTTGTAATAATTTGTTATAATTTGAGCGGTACTGGTGGATTTCCACAGGAAATTCGAGCATGCGTTTGCGTCATTATGTCATGTCTGTATACATTAAGAAAGAGTCCAGCTAGTAGTAGTATCACATGTGAGGAGCAGATCATGTATAGTCTTTTCTAATAATAATTAAACATATCATTTTGATGGCGGATTGTAATCCAGAAAGGTCCAATACAACAATCATCAGTGGCAACTGGAGATTCCCCCGTAGTCAAAAGCATGAGATTGAACAGAAATTAAAATCTACAGGTAACGTTAATACACTATAAATACACATATAGACACGCAATGATGATGTTGGTAACATTAATATTTTGAGAACGAGGTGTAACAATACTAATAATTGACATGATGTGATATGAGCTAATCGATCGTTAGATTTCATCACTGTTGGTAGCGCAATTTGTGCTTTTTCTTTGGCGTTGAGAACAAAAGTGGCAGACACATTACTCGCTTGAACAGATGACATTTTCCGGTGAAACTTATTATTTTGGTCATACTTCCAAGATAGTTGTATCTGTAATTCCAAAGTAGCTTACAGTATATCCACACTGGTGCGGTGACAGCTTACACATACTCCTCAAAATATTATATTCATCCGCACTGATCAGGCATGATGATGCACAACCCACGTAAAGATAATCATTCAGCAACTACCTATAATTCCAAGTTTCAAACAGAGATGGTGACACAGAGGCAAAACTTACAGACTGCAGCTTTAACTTTACCATTGTAGCCTATAGCACTGCCTTATATGTTTGACTAAATTGTTTGCTTTATTTATTTTACTTATAATATTATAATGGCTATTATTGATCATTAAAACTGGCATTTACCAAAAATAGACTGGGTTGTGTTTTATTGCATATTTAATTTTATTACAGTGAAGATAATCAGATGCACACTAATTGTTTGAACCACATATTATTATTATTTTTTGTAGACAAGAAGAGGCAGAATTGTCTTATATTTTGTTTTGTTATAAACATGAAGTGAATATAATCAATGTATTCATTGCCTGAACCACATTTGTGTAGCTAATATGTTTAAGTGAAATGAAAATGGGTTGAGTGGTGTTTTATGACATATTTCATTTTATTGTAGCCTAAAATATACATACAGAGATAACCGGAGTGAGAGCGAGCTGAGTGACGCTATCAAGAACGCTGCGGTTCCATTAGCAGAATCACTGGACTTGTGTCCTCCCGTCCTTAGGAGTTCATTCTCCTGAGTTAAATTTGGCAAGTCTGAACTACCACAAGAATGTAAGTCTGAAGTTCACTTAGCCTGTTGCCTACTTGGCCTACTAAATGGTCCGTTGTTGTCAGTTTTTGGGATTAACGACCTCATTTAGGCACTATTTACACCGCATGGATCAAGTGACACAATTCCGTTTTTTTTGTCCTCTCATGTGGCACAGATCAGATATGACGTGAATGTGTAACAGAAAAAAAAGCAAACAAAAAAACAACAACACATGAATTCCGATATCCTCCGATCAGATTCAGGCCTCATTCATGTGGTAATAAGTACAAAACGATTCGGACACGTGCATGTGCATCTGTCATGCAAGCGGTCAAATCGGATATTCCCCAGTAAGCGCGAGTCAAACGTCATTGAAAAAGGGACGGAATTGAATGACGTCAGCTCAGGTGGACACAAACTATGATCAAGGTCTCTCTTTTTTCTCCGCCTAACAAGAGCAATATTTTGCTGACCTTTAAAGATGGTGCGGAAAGCAAAACGTTTAATAATCATTTCGTCAGCATCCATTGCAAATCGTGCCGTTTTAATCACTTTTCCGGGTCAGAGCGTCTTTTCGCCAGTGTATAGTGTAACTGGAAATATCGGATATAGGTCGCTTTTAAAAGATGATGTAAGCGGGGTAATAAAAATAAATCCGATATAGTCACAAAATAGAATTGTGCATAGTGTAAATGTGGCCTTAGTTACAGGTGTGAGTAAAATATTTAGCTCAAACAGCAACTTACAGTAATGTCTGCAATATTTTCTGAAAGAACGTGTAAGGCGAGTCAAGCCTGCAGTAACCATAGCGACAGTGACCAAAGTAATATAAAAGATGGCAATCTCCATAAAACTGAACCTTCTTACGAGTCCAATTGATCTGCTAGTTTATCTTTTAAATCTTCATTGCCCGGAAGAAGCTTCAGTGTAATTCATAGGCTGTACAAAAAATATATATGGACGACACAACTTTATTCTCTTCTGCCGGAGGTCGGATCTGAATATGGCGCTGATATCTTGTGCATATTTGGGACCGAGTCTGTGGAGTAGAGAGCAGGAAGTAGAGCCGCAATATCAAAAGACCGCCCACCCTCTTGCAGATGCAGAACAATTCATTATTTTGGTGTGAAATAAACAGTTATGGAAATGTAGATATTAAAGCTAAAGCTCCAATCTGCTGCCAAAAATACAGAAAAAAAGTCTGTTGGTGCCTCAGTGACGACCTCACACAGAAAAGCTGTCAATCATGACCTCACACCCCCTTTTTATACTTTATACCCACCACTCTAATCCTACCCAAGAGCGTGTCATATACACGCCATAAAGTGCATATCATATGCACACCAAAATTAGTTTTGGCGTATACATTCCAGGACATAGCACACTGGTACTATTTATACGCATTTACATGTGATCAGGTTGATGCAGTTGTCACTCCCGTGTCCCGTCCCGTACATAATCGCACTGTTAGTGAACGTAGATTAATGACTTAAATATAGGACCGTGGTCATACAAGTTTGCCTCCACAATATGGAGTTAACATCGCAAAAGAGCTCCAGAGCAGGGTTTCATAACCCTGAGTAAAAAACGGTGCAAAATTCCCTCTTTAAATAACAAGTGTGAAACGTTCCTTTACCCGGGGTTTAAAGCAGGGTTAAAGGGTTAGTTCACCCAAAAATGAAAATGATTTCATTAATTACTCACCCTCATGTCGTTGGACACCCGTAACACCTTTGTTCATCTTTGGAACACAAATGAAGATATTTTTGTTGAAAGCTGAAGGCAGAGAAAGGCTTCAGATAGGCCTCCATTGGCATTCAGTATATTTCCACTGACCCACTCACAAGACCCATAAAGGCACTAAAGACGTCGCTACAAAGCCCATCTCACTACAGTGGCTGTACAATAATTTTACGAAGTGACGAGAATAGTTTTGTGCTCAAATTTTTTTTTAAATGTGTGTCCAACGACATTAGGGTGAGTAATTAATGAAATAATTTTCATTTTTGGGTGAACTAACCCTTTGAGAAAGACGATAACCTGGGGTTAAGCTCAGTGTGAATAGCTTTTCTGTGTAGCCTATATTTGACTACAGGTTTACAAAACTTTTTTTTTGTTTGTCCCAAATCAGTTGAAATTTCTGTGCATAAAACATAACTGGAAATTATGCGAATGTAAAAATAAACTCATCGTGGCACACATTGCATTCTCAAATGTACATTATAAGTTTGCAGAATTCACTGTGACGAGCCACGCTGAAACATAGCATGCGTTTAACAGAGTGCCGCAGTTCATGCAGAAACACACAGCGTGTTTTATAATTTGGTTACTGAACAAAGACAAAATAACTTTTTATTTTGATTAATTGTGCAGCCCTTAAAGCAAAATTATTGCCTTGGCTATTTAGGCCAAATTCTTCTTATGAAGAACAAAACAAAATGAAACACTCATCACAAAAAGAAACAACAACAAAGGCGAATGTGTCAACATTTTTAATCGTTTTCATAGAATACTTTTTACATTTTCACAAGCTAAGAAGAAATGTGACAGATTGTGGAGGAGTCTTTTGTTTGCATTTTAAATGCTTTGGAGAAATAAGATGTGAATATAGAGAAATATAGATTTTAAAATGTGGGATTCTTACTTTCCTGCTTCCATCTGAAGCAACTTTGTGTTATGTTCAAAGCCAAAAACACCAGACCACTGCAGAATGCCTGCGTAGAATCCAGAATACACTGCTTCCAATAGCCTTTATTGCATTTTCATCTCTCATGCTTGGTTTTTTTAATGTTCATACTTTGAAAGTTCCTGTACTGCTTCACCAGCAGAAAGACAACATTACAATAAATAAACCCATAATGCAAAAAGATACAAAAATAAGAGTTTTTTCCCCTTTCTTTTTGGCATACCGTAAAACAAAAGCATAATGTTATAGTAAATAAATGGCTGCTGTACATTTCCTTCATTTGGGATACTACAGAGGACAGCAATAATAACAGATGTAAGTCTTCAATTTGTACTGTTATCTCTAAACAAAAATATATACTGTATATATAGTTACTGAGAAAAGCAATACATCCTCATCCAATATGATAATACATTGTACAACCGGATCCCAATCCAAATATAGCAGGCTCTATAAACATAGTTTATGTTGAAGTGTCTGTATATATATATATGTTTGTGTGTTTTTTATGTAGCACTTAAAATGTTCTGTAAATAACATGAAGTACAACAATACATTTTTTTTTGTTGAAAATGCCACATGAACCAAAGCAGCATGTCATAGACTCTTTTAACGTGTACCGCTGAGGTGGTTAAACTGCACATGCCTCATCTGACATATAGAATTCTCACTGATTTGAAGTAATTGTGATGCAGGATCACCAATACTGACTCTTTCAGTAACTTTTGTATAGACATACAGTACAAAAAAAACTGCCTACAGTATATAATACATACATGACTAGTTTGCATGTTTCATTTGGGCCGAAGTATGAAAATCCCTGTCAAAGCATCTTCAGAAAGGCAATATACACTCAATAGATACACGGATAGCGCTTGGTTTAGCCTAGTGAGTGATGATGTGCAATTTATAGATCTTTGTTGTATAAGCAAATAGAACCTTGACATATCGTCTGATTACACAAAAGCGAATGGCTTTCAGGCCCCAGTCTATGTTTTCTCTGGCATGGGAGTTATGAAACCCCAGTTCTATTGACATATCCATCCAGTCAATCTGTGACCTCCTCCTCGTGTTCAAACAAACAGACATACATTACACATTCACACATGCCGTCACACACACACACACACACACACACCATGACAAACAGTTGTATTATCAGACAAGCTACTGTCCTGTTGGTCACTCAGTTAAGCTTGGGCTGAAAACTCATGATCAGTAAACTTCCCTCTAAACCCTCCTTTAACTTTCCACGACTAGGTGTTTTGCAAATGTTTTTTTGATATGTTTGACCTACACATGGGCCAATGATTCTATAGAAAAACTACAGAGGAGAAGGACAATTTGTCAGAATCTAATCACCAAAACGTTAACCAAAATAAGATAGACAGAAAACATTTTGTCTAAGTAAACAGTGACCACATCTCTAAAGTGTCTTGTTCTCACTTTTGCTGTTTTTGTGTGTGCCAGTGAGCAATACGCACAGATAAGATGAATCTCTACTGCTGTGACAGGAGTCCTTATGATTTCTGGCCCTCAAAACACCAGCGGTTGCGTAGATGGCACAACATCACATGGGAATGCTGCAATGATTCCGAAGCGCTCTTGCATTTCTTTCACGTTTCATCTTCCGATGCAAAATCAGGAGGGAAGAGACAGAAACTCGAGTACACCAAGACCACTTCGTTTCGAACAACAACATCAACAAAAGTTCTTAAAAAAACAGAACAGGGAGAGAGAGAGAGAGAGGATGGGATAGACTAAGAGAGAGAAAGAGAGAGTACTGAGTACAACAGATTGACCAGGAACAGCGATCGACTTTGTACAAATTGTGACTGTCCATGTTTTAGGTTCTTAGGTGGCTACAACATCGCTGCGGCGAAGATGCAGTACAAGGAGGTAGCCAGTAGGAGCAGCAGATAGCTAAGGCCTGATAGAGACGCCTGCCAAGTGGACAAATTCCTGGAGATGGCGTTGGAGGAGCTGGGGTCATTGCTCTGTGGGTCCTTGGAGGAACATAACGGTGAACGTGAGAAAGCAGATAAACATTTATTATTAGCAGCCAAGAGATAATTAGATAAGTCACCAATTCACATGGTATGCATATGTGCTTGGCTTTTAAAGGAACACTCCAATTTTTTTTTTTTTTTAAATAGGCTCATTTTCCAAGTCGCTTAGAGTTAAATAGTTGAGTTTTACCGTTTTTGAATCCATTCAGCCGAGCGCTGTATCTGGCGGTAGCACTTTTAGCATAGTTTAACATACATCATTGAATCAGATTAGACCATTAGCATCTGGTTAAATAAAATGACCAATGACTTTCAATATTTTTCCTATTTAAAACTTGACTCTTCTGTAGTTACATGGTGTACTAAGACCAGCTTAAAATATATATTTTTTTAGATCACAACCACTGATTATTTCGTTCCTTGTTTTTTCAGAACCATGGCTTATCGGACAGGTAAATCCACGAATTTGCTGTGTGCAACTCTGCAAGCATTTTCTGCAACTACAAAAACTTAGTGCCGGTCACTTTGGAAGTTACCTATCTGAGGACTACTTTCAGGTGCTGCGTAATACCAGGAATGAGAGAATAGTTTCTATCTATATCGGCCTAAAAATTTAAACTTTTCATTTTCTGTTGGTCTTTGTACACGATGTAACTAAAGAATAGTCAAGTTTTAAATTAGAAAAATGTTATCTTTGAAAAAATAAAGTCTATGGTCATTTTTGAGCGTGATGCTAATGGTCTAATCCGATTTAATGATGTATGCTAAGCTATGCTAAAAGTGCTACCGCCAGATACAGAGATCAGCTGGATGGATTCAAAAAACGGTAAAACTCAACTGTTTAACTCTAAGGGACTTGGAAAATGAGCCTTTTTAAAAAATAAAAAAATGGAGTGTTCCTTTAAGGCTTTCAATACAACATGATGCATTTTTTTTTACTGGACTTTCACCATGCCAATAACTGCTACTGTTTTGAAACCATAAAGGGTTAGTTCACCCAAAATGCTTTAATTATGCCATTAATGACTCACCCTAATGTCGTTCCACACCCGTAAGACTGCCATTCATCTTCAGAACACAGTTTAAGATATTTTATATTCATTCCGAGAGCTTTCCTGTTCCTTCATGAACGTGAATGCACACTATACTGTCCATGTCCATAAAGGTAATAAAAACATCATCAAAGTAGTCCATATGTGACCTCAGTTGGTTAATTAGAATCTCTTGAAGCATCGAGATCCGAATGGTTATGAATCAACGTATTGATTCAGAATTCAAATCGCTAATGACACATGATTTCAGCAGTTTGACACGTGATCCGAATCATGAATCAATACACTGATTCATAACCGTTCGGATCTTTGTTTGCGGATTGAAAACATGTTGGAGAAGACAATGCTGAATAAAGTCATAGTTTTTGTTATTTTGGACCAAAATGTATTTTCAATGCTTCTAGAGATTCTAATTAACCAACTGATGTCACAGATGGACTACTTTGATTATGTTTTTATTACCTTTTTGGACATGGACAGTATAGTGTGGACAGAACTGTGTTCCGAAGATGAATGGTGGTCTTACAGGTGTGGAACGACATTAGGTTATTAATGACATAATTGTCATTTTTGGTTGAACTAACCTTTCCTTTTAACTTCCATTTCCAATACAAAAAAAAATACTTATATATATATATATTGATTTATACATAAAATGGGTTTAGATGTCTACAAGATTAAAAAGCTCTCTGATTCTGCAATGAAATTGTTCGCTGAAAAGAGGTCCTCATTTTTAGGGGTTGTTTGGACCTGCCGCTGCAATGCTAAATGTCATTCTAGCATATAATGTTGCTTTTATTATGTACAATGACATTTAGTGAACTTTAAAAGGCAGAAGATAAGCAACATTCACATTTTGCCATCGCCCACCACAAAGATCATGAGCACGCCGGGTGGGAAGGGGCTTCTAGTGCCAGGTCAAAGTTCAGCCAAACTGGGCCAATGTGACATGAGATAATTACCGCTTTATCTTTGCTTTCTTTCATTATGATTCATTCTTTCAATAGCACTTGACATATATTGGAGATATGTCTGGTTTGAGTTGTGCTGTCAATGAAATAGGCATACTTACCACACATACATCTATTGTGTTGTTTGTCTTCAGCTTCTGAGCCTAGAAAAGACAAATAAAGCTGTATTAAATCAATCTGATTTAATAAATAATAACATCTTGGACCAAGAATATCCTTGCCAAATGACATTTTATGTTGGTCTTATAATAATGCTCCAGGGTGATCCACACCACATAATCGATAACAAAACATGTTTATTGCTGCAATTTTATAGCTGTTAATTGCATTGTATTAGTAATGTGCTTTATAATGCTATCGGTCCTCAGAAAGTGTGTCAATATAACCATAGAGCAGTAAACGTGCATGCAAGTTGATATAAATACTAATCGTAGCCGGTAGGTTACTGCAAGGTTCTCATTTGATATGTGTATGTGTGTGTGTACTTGCTGTGCATAGGTATGTGTGTCTGAGAAAGTGAGAAGCGGTGGTGATATAGGAGAGCTGGTGACAGTATAATGAATGGATTCCTGTGTGTTGGAGGTTCAGTATCCTCCTGAAAGAAGCCGACTTGAATCTAAGCCAGAGCCCAGCATGATAAAGCAACACCTCGGCCAGCATGAAACATTATAAACAATTGCATTTACAGACCAGCAAAATGATTTGAGGTTTAATATCGATGATTAATTTCTCCTAGAGCGGTCCTAGCACCCTTTAAACATTTTCAAAATTGAAGAAATAAACCAACAAAAAACAAGTATATTCTCAGGCACATAGACGCTAAAAGTTGTATCATTGTTCTCTGTACATATCAAGTGCTGTTTTAATTACATTCAAGCAAAAACGCTCCTGAAATGCAAGATATGTCACTCTAATAGCCCAATAAAAGAAGAACAAGGAAAAATAGAACAAAACTCATGAAATTAATCTCACTGAATCACCTGACAGCATACTAAGCAGAGAGTTTCTCACTTGAATTATATATTTAGAACATGAGTTCACACTGACTTTTGTACTGCTAAAGCAGAGCATTCAGTAATTTCGCAAATGTGTGCAATATTTGCATTTTGACACACTATTACACAAGACGAGGTATTACCATATGTCTCTTTGTTTTGAGGGTGGTAATACACATCTGGCTCTGTCATTTTACCCACACGAAAACAACATGCAAAGGCAAAAACCCTCTCTACCATATGACTAAAGGGGGATGCAAGCAGCACGGCTGACTGTAAACGTCTCCGTTCTAAACGAGAGTGTAGAGAGAAGCAGTTTGATATGCAACAAAGGCCACGTTAACATGGCATTTGCATGCTGGAGTCGTCTCGCTAGTTTTCCTGGAGGTCAGCTGCGTGTGCCGCGATCATTTGTAACCAATGAAGAAAGACTGACAGACATATCCCATGAGTCTGCTCTCCCTGTCTCTGTTCTTCTCCTCATTTTCACATTGACAGCTGCTACCCCTCAGAGGACTACGTTTAGCAGCGAGGCTAATACAGAAACATGTAAACTCATTAACTTCACTCTCAAAACCACTTTCTCCTGCTGCTGTGCTGCTCTCTGTTGGAGTGAATGGGTGTGAGAGTGTTTTCGCCCTAATGTCTGTGATTATACATTTGCCTTGTTTCTAATTAAAAGACAAATGCCGCATATGGCCAGCTCTGACAGTCATTGTAAATTGTATGTGTCGCAGCAGGGCTAGCTGTCATGAGGGCTGCATCTCAGTACATTCATCCTATGCATTTCGCAGACACTTCGCAGAGAAGTGACTTGCATTGCATTCAATGTATACATTTTAATCAGTTCATGCGATCCCTGGGAATCGTTCCCATGACCTTGGTGTTGTTAACACCAGGCTCTACTGTTTGAGCTGAAGATGCTGAACTTATAAGATTATCAGTCAAATAAAAAGGAAATTTAGCTGACTTTAAACACCTAGTTCAAAACTCTCTTAATGAGGGCATTTTTGTGACAATTATGTGGACTGTAAATATCACAACTTTTGAACCATGAGTTTTAATACAATTTCAAATGTATATTTTGTCATGTTTTAAATTTGTATTGTAACCTATTGTTCAACAATTCAATAATTGCAGTTTCTGTTTGCCATTCTTTCTACATTTTGTGACCATACATTTTTGCTGTTTTACGAATCAATTTGTGTTTCATAATTGCTTGACTCGTTAAATTTTGCTGAGAGACATTAACGGTTACATTTTAATCATAGCAGATGGTTTTATCCAAAGCAAGACTTGGAAATGAGAACAATAGCTGTTAATCCAAAAAAAAAAGGCAACAATAGGCGAGTGCTCTAACAGTCCCAGTTAGTCTAGCAAGTTTTTATTTATTTATATAAAAATAGAAAAAAATAGATTAGAGATATAATAGAAAGTGTTAGTTTTAACGGGGAAAAAACACATGATATAGCATCTAAGGGGCCATGTACATGACACTGTGTAAACCAACAAAAAAGGAAAGCTTTTTAATGGTTATGGTTGTTCATTTACACGATAATGTTGTTTTAGGGGCCTGAAAACAGAAACTTTTGAAAACTTTTAAGACGTTTTTTTTGAAAACGACACCATTATCATCTCCATGTAAATTACAAAAACATGAATTTGTGAATGCGCATGCATATTATGAGTTCAGTTTATGCGTACGTAGTGTATCTTTACAAAATGATATTGCCAACTACTGGCCTGGCGTGCATAATACAATACATTTTTTTGACAACATGCCCCAAAAAGGTAATTTATACAGCCGGATCTCACGAAAAATGTGTATAAATAGTACGAGTGTGCAATGTCGTGGAATGTATACGCCAAAACTCATTTTGGCGTGCATATGATACACTGTTTTTTGCGTGCATTTGATACGCATTTTATGGCGTATTATACATACGAACCCCCCCACCCACTACCCTAAACCTACCCAAGAGAGCGTGTCATATATACGCCCCACCACCCTAAACCTACCCAAGAGCGTGTCATATATACGCCATAAAGACCGTATCATATGCACACGAAAAACAGCGTATCATATGCACGCCAAAATGAGTTTTGGCGTATACATTCCACGACATTGCACACTCGTACTATTTATACGCATTTATGTGTGATCGGGTTGAATTTATAATAGCTTTTTTTGTTCAGGAAGACTACGTTTTTTTCTTTTTACTTTCAAAACTAAACCTACCTGCAAAAATTCAGTGGAGTAAGAAGTGATGAATCGATCTCCCCTATAATGTAGCATAACTCTCTCAAATCAAGCACAACTAAATTATTCCCTTCATAAAATCATTACTTTCAAGATCACTTGAGGTATTTGTTAACTCTGAACACTTAATGACCACAACCACAGTCTGTTTCTAAACCCTGCATTCCCTGGGGTACATACACCACGACACATGCATGAACCTTGAAGATCTATGTCTGCATTAGCTCCACTGACCTGGAGGCTACCACAGAACTGGTAGAGGGAGTTATCAGCCGGGTTGAGATGGTTGATGTGTGTCGCCGGCTCTATGGCATTAGGTGATCTTTCTCGATCTCTGGCCCTCTGGGAAGGTGTTGTTATAGAAGTGGTGGTTTGCACTGGGGGCATCGGTTGCCACACGCTCACGTCTGTCCCGTTTCCAAACGCTTGGATCGCATTGCCTACATACAAAGAGCATATACCAAATATTAAAAAAGTCTTCAATAATTAATTGGAGGGCCAATACAGAGATACACAAGATAAGCACTGTAGTAGATGACTGCCTGTGTCATAGATGCATATGTGCATATTTCCCCAAACTCAGTGAGGTCGTTCCCCAACCCAGTCTTTCCCAGAACTCAGATCTGCTGCCTCATTATATGGGCCGCTGACAGGCTCCTGCTCTCCCTGCCATCTCCACTGAAACAGTACAGACAGCACACTAGTCTGTGAAGAAAAATCCAAGTACTTTGGTACAGTGAGTGTGTAGTTGTCGTGTTGTTATGTTGTTCTTTATCATAAATGTCCGCCCTCTCTCATAGTGGTAAGTTCTTTCTGTCACTACGCTACCCTCTTAACGTTTCTTTTTCCATCTCCTCCTCTAATTTTATCATACTGGCATGTAAATTGTTTGAGCAAACGCATGATGAATGTGTTGTTTGCTATTTTTAGATGCTTTCTCTCCTTCTCTCTAGGAAATACTGGAAGAGACCCACAAGGCCCTGAACGCTTTGATGGTTGTTTTGAGTCTATGAGCCCTGACACATTTTCTTCAGCAGATGAATCGTGTAGTTTCCTCTCATGTGCATGTCTCTCAATGAGTCATGTTCTTTGAATCCACTCTACACTCCACCAGCTGATGTCTGGAGACCTTCATATCCACAAGGTTTTATGTTTCAAAGAAAGGAAAATGTACTGCAATATCAGGCTACTGTTTATTGTTTTGAGATTTTTATTTGTATTTATTTTTTTATTTTTCTGATGAGATTAAGACAAGCTTAAAATAAGCATGTTTTTCTGTTGTAAATAAAATGAGCATTTAGGCTTTTTCAGCAACACAACTTTAAAGGTTTAGTTCACCCAAAAATGAAAAATGTCAATTTCCTCTCCCTTGTCCTGTTTCAAACCCGTAAGACTTTAGTTCATCTCCAGAACTCAAATGAAGATATTTTTAATAAAATCTGAGCCATTTCTGTACTCTCTAGGCCGCTACGTAAACACCACTTTGACACTTCAAAAAATTTAATAAAGAGATGGTAAAACGAATCCATACTAATTGAGTGGATACACAACCGCTTTATATGATGAACAGATTGACATTGATGTGTTAATGGAGGGACAGAAATCATTTAAATTTTATATATATATATATAATAAACTTCATTTGTGTTATGACAAGGGAGTAAATGATGAGACAATTTTCATTTTTGGGTGAACTAACCCTATAATCAGTGACCCCTACTGACCCCAAACTTCATTTATATAATAATAATTATTATTTATTATTCGTATTATTCTTTTTTAAACACTTTGCAGCTTTAAATTTGATTTTGATTTTTAGACCGCACTGTGTCTTTTAGATTGGACCAGTATTTTTATTTCTTTAATATTATTTTTTATTTAGGAAGAATGCTTATAACTGTGCCAATGCTGTACAGCAGTTTGAATATTGCCACCATGCTCAAAAAGCAATGGTATAAAGGTGAATATTAGAGGGGGGATCTCAGAAAGAGTAATCTCAGTTTTACTTGATGCTATCTGTTCTGCTGAAGCTCCGCTCTGCTCTGCTCCAGCCTGTGCTGAGGACGGTGTGTTCCAAGGGCAGACAGACTCATAACGCTCAGGGGCGAGTGTAGGGTGTGAGGCCAAAGCGCTTCGTCATAGCCTCCTAAACACCCAGATACTGACGGCGCTGGGAACGAACCCCCAGAACTGTCAGGATGCCTTAACACTGAAATCCCGTAATGAGACACGAGAGAATGAGGTAATGAGAAGGAGAGAGGGAGAGAGAGAGAGAGAGAGAGAGAGAGAGAGAGAGAGAGAGAGAGAGAGAGAGAGAGAGAGAGAGAGAGAGAGAGAGAGAGAGAGAGAGAGAGAGAGAGAGAGAGAGAGAGAGAGAGAGAGAGAGAGAGAGAGATGGAACAATAAAGAAGCAGTTTAACTCAGTTTAACCTCCTGAAGAGTCTCCTTAAACATCCCCTCAAAGCCCTCAGCACTAAAAGAAACAAATCAAATTAAGCTCAGACTGTTCACGCTCTTCCTACTGTAAAAGTCGGATTTTAAACATCTAAACAATGATTTATTTCTTCTTTTTTTTGCTGTTTTGATTGCAATGGCTTAGAGATATTTTTACTGGTCACCAATTCTTACATTTATAAATTTGAATCACCCTTTTTCATTGTAAATCATCCTGATGTGAAAATTTGTGGTGCACATGTTAAAAAAAGTGTAGATGTCCCATGGGAATGTATCTTCTGAATTACTTTTTTTGCCCACTATCTACAGTGGCATAATGCAGACTTTTGTCTGCTAAAGGGATAGTTCAGCCAAAAATTTTAATTATGTCAATAATTATACTCCTCTTTATGTAGTTCCAAACCCACAATACTTTTGTTCATCTTTGGAACAAATATATTTTTTATGCAATCTGAGAGCTTTCTTTCCCTCCATTGACGGTTACACAACTACTCCTTTGGCACTTCAAAACATACATAAAGAGATTGTAAAACGAATCAATATAAATTGAGCAGTTTAGTCCACATTTTATTCATATAAACATTGATAAGAACATGAACAGAAGCTCAGTTGAACCTGCTAGATGCGAGAGAACAAACCTCATTGGTTCCCGCGAAAGCTTAAACGTGCTTCCGCAAGGAACACACGAGAATGAAGCTCATTGGTTCTCGCATGTCAAAAGATGACATGCTCGAGCTTCCCTTTTTACTACAACTGATGTGTGAGTTAATGTCTATATGTGAATAAAAGCCTCAATTCAATCTGTTCATCACAAAGTGGTCGAGACTCTTTAGAAAATATGGACTAAAACAATCAATTAATGCATTTGTTTTACGATCGCTTATCAACTTTTTGAAGCATCAAAGTGTTGCTAGCTCTCAGATTTCATATAATTATATATATAATTTCATATATATATCTAATTATATTATTTAGTATATAATCCGTATGGTTTAATATGGAGTTGGCCCACCCTTTACAGCTATAGCAGCTTCAACTCTTCTGGGAAGGCTTTCCACAAGGTTTAGGAGTGTGTTTATGGGAATTTTTGACCACTCTTCTAGAAGCACATTTGTGAGGTCAGGCACTGATGTTGGACGATAAGACATGATTTTCAGTCTCATCCCAAATTCATCACAAAGGTGTTCTATCGGGTTCAGGTCAGGACTCAGGCCAGGGAAGTTCCTCTACACCAAACTCATCCATGTCTTTATGGACCTTACTTTGTTTACTGGTGTGCAGTCATGCTGGAACAGGAAGGAGCTTCTTAGATGCGGCTGCTCGGCCATGGAAACCCATTCCATGAAGCTCTCTATGCACTGCTCTTGAGCTCACCTGAAGGCCACATGACATTTGGAGGTCTGTAGCTACTGACTTTGCAGAAAGTTGGTGACTTCTGCGCACTGCGCCTCATTATGCGCTGACCTTGCACTCTATTTTTACGTGGCCTTCCACTTTGTGGTTGAGATTCTGTTGTTCCCAATTGCTTACACTTTGTTATAATACCACAAACAGTTGAGCATGGAATATTTAGTTGTGAGGAAATTTCAAGAATGGACTTATTGCACAGGTGGCAACTTATCTTGGTACCAAGCGTGAATTCACTGAGCTCCTAAAAGCGACCCATTCTTTCACAAATGTTTGTAGAAGCAGTCTGCATGCCTAGGTGCTTGATTTAATACCTCTGGGCCATGGAAGTGTTGATTTGGAGAGGTGTCCCAATATAGTGCATTTAGAACATAGTGTATGCTATGATGAGCTAATCACATGTGAGAATGCAGCTCTCCAGTTTATTTTTTTATTTTTTACAGTGAAATAACAACAAATATTTTTCTTATTTTGTATTTATTAAGTAATTTTTTTGATTTTTCATTCAGTAGTAATTATATAATAATCAATATTAATTATTGTTTTTTATAGCTATATTGATATATAATTGCAATCACATTTTTTATCAGATAAATAATGTCCCCGAATTGTGCATGCCTACTGTTAAAGGTCTGACTGTTAGCAGGTAATTGGGCTGATACAAAAGGGCATGATGATTTACCTTCTTCTTGAGGACCTTCTGCGTGCATTATTTGAAATAATTTCCACAACATCCTGCTTTCTAAACTGACCCCTGCATGTGTGGATCTCTTTCAGTACTATACAAGCCCTCCCAATACTTTCACAAGCCCTCCCTGAAAGCTTGCTCTTTGCCGTTAGCACTTTGTTTGTTTTCACTTCATACTATGAGTTCAGGGTTACACAAGAAAACAATTGGTGCAGTCAAGGAAGTGTAGCGAGCGAGAAATGTAAAGGGTAAAGGGTAAAGAAAGAAGTGCACATAATAGAAAGAAAGATGGAAGGGGCCTTTCAGAGGCAGAGGTAAAAACGGGCTGACAGGCGGACTGCTAAAAGCCTTGAAAAACAACTTGCTGGAATCTGAAGAGATGGACAGACCAGATCCGAGGGAGAGTGAAAGTGAGACAAATGGACAGTTAGGAGAAGGATGGCATGGATGGAGGCACAGAGTTTAATGGAGAGAAAACAAGACTTAAATAAATAAATAAAAAACTACAAAGATAATGTGAAGCGTTTGTTTGATGTACAGATTGCGCACATTTCAACAGCTACTTTAATTATTATAATATGGGGCTGTTGAATGTTCGAGTCTGATTGGATGATGAATGTTCTAAGATATGCATTGTTTTTCCATTAAATGCACAGATAAGTAGTTCCAGTTCCAGCATTATAGTTTCATATCGCTTCACCAATTGATTTCAGTTATTTCAAAGGTCCTTACAGCCTACACGAGATGCGGAATTAGTCAGTTTTTAAGGACAAAAACATCTGAACAATGCCTTGAGTTGTGGTAACCATAGTATAATTGAAATAATTGATTTTGGGCCGTAGAATTATTAGAAAAATAATTCACACCCGAGGTGTATTCATTTGCTTGGTCTGTGTCTTACATTTAATAGAGCTTACATAATAATGAAGCACTCTCCTTTTATTTGCTATTACTTTCCTCAAGAGCCTGTCATTCTACTACAGTACTTTCATAGCTAAACTATGAGACAAGCGATTAAATCAGTGAATTTTTAATACTGTCTCTTATTTAAACCTTAGTTGGAAAAATGCCATTAGAGTTGGCAAATTTGATTTCATTTCTGTAAATCACGTGAAATATCCCATTTCAATCAAGCAATTTCAAATCCTGATTTAAAAAAAAGTTTGGCATAATCACTCAAAACTTTCCCCTTGTGGCATGTTTTTAGTCAAAACAAATGTTTGTCAATTTTGCAATACTATATTTACAATATGCTAATTTACAGGTTAATAATTTTGTTTATGGTGTCTACTAGAATATGTTTAAATGTAATGTTCAACAAACTCTACAAGGGCTAATATAAACTATTATGATTTATTTTACTGGACAGTTTAATACTCATAACCATTAATATTTTGTTGTGACTTGAAGTACTTAGAGTGCAGTGTTATGTTGCATCGTGCAGTCCTCAAAAGTACTGAGTAAATGTAATGTTTGTTACATCAATAAATCTAAGGTCATTTATGTTTTATGTTCCATTCCATTAACATTATTTATAAAAGCATAAATTGCTTTTAAAATATAAAAAAATATATATTATTTTATAAAAGCACACTCTTTTTATGACTAAATAACAGTAAAGTAGCCTGACATTGTCATACTCAGTTAGTCAGAATAGGAGTCTGATACTTCTCCATTGGGCTGTAATTATGGGGCGTTTCAACCGAACCAGGAAAGACCTCAGCTAGATAGACCTACAACCAGTCAGAGCAACGGAGCGACGCATAACGTTAGTTGTCAAATGTCAACAGAACTCAACTGCACAGTGTTGCCAAGTCTGCAGGTTTTCCTGCCGTTTGAAGCGACCTCAGATATATAGACCCAGGAATGCAAATTTTTAGCAGGCAACCTTGTCAAACATTTTACCCCCCAAACAGCATTTTTTTCTGGAGGGCAATTATTATTATTTTTTTTTCAAGTTCTCCATTTAGGATTAGAACAAATTCAACCCAAGCGCCTTTGATGATTTGGATGATTACGTTACTGTTTATCATCTGTCCATCATCGTCTAAAGCCTGCCCTGACAATTTGATTGTTCTGAACAGTTTCTGTTCTGGCATAATAACTCCTCTATGGTAGCCTAGAAATCTAGACGCATCCTAGCGACAGCAAATCTAATCTACCCGCGAGTGTCGTCTAGCAACTCTCAATACTCTTCTGAGCTGTAAACTGGTCGAGCCAATCACATCGTGTATAGAGTCGGTGGGCGGGGCCATAATGACGACGGCCGAGTTTCGTTTGCGTGCTACTAATAAACACAGATGGCGAACAGCGGTCTTTTCTATCAACGAGCTCTGTTTCACCTTCGTTGCTCTGGTTGGTGGTAACGCTATCCTATCGCGTGCAGAGGGAGTTTGAAAGACAACCGTTTATCCCGCCCCTCGGATTGAGCCCTGTCAATGGTGAGTTTCCAGAACAAACATCTTGATGTGAGTCTGGATTATCAGGCTACCTCTATGGATCAAGTCCTGACCAAACTGTCCGATTTCAAATGTTGTGGGCGGGGCTGAGTTCGTCTGGCAACCAGTCTAACAGTAAAGGGTAATAATGATAAAAAAAACCTGAATTCCCAAAATATAGAACGAAAAAAACAAAAACAAATTTTTTTTTGCAAATATGGATATTTTTTTTACAAACCCTTCATTTCACTTCAGAAGGCCTTTATTAACCCCCCTGGAGCTGTGTGAATTACTTTTATAATGGATAGATGCACTTTTTTGGGCTTCAAAATAATTTTGGGCTGCAATTTACTGCCTTATGCTTGGAAGAACCAGGACATAATTTATATAACTCAGATTGTATTCGTCTGAAAGAAGAATGTCATATACACCTAGGATGGCCTGAGGGTGAGTAAATCATGGGCTAATTTTAATTTTTGGGTGAACGAACCCTTTAATTATATAGAGAATAACTCCCTTTGGAGTAGGCATTGTGCTTCTAAAGAAAGTGTAAAAAATCATAACAGGACCCCTTTACCTAGATATTTACTGTTTTCATTAAAATGGGCACTAAACATTTTGAATTCAAAAAAGACTGAAAATGTAAAAAAAGAGATCTTTTTTTTTGGCTATATAGGCCAGAACACAAACTACACTTTGCACAGAAGCAGGGAGAGTTGGGTCCAGAGCTGTAACTCACGCAGGCAGGCGTTGTCAGTGAAGAACTCTGTGAATCTGTCGCATTCCTCTTTGCTGTTGCCGCTGCTGCTGCAGTCACAGAATGGAGACACGCTGATCTTGGGGGAACGCAGGTAATTCGAGGTCATCACCGTTCCTGGATAACAAAAGACATGTTTCTACAATCTTTAGGAATATTTTATTTGAAAAAAAAAAAAAAAGTATCATATGTATCAATTTAGTATTTAAAACGACTTTGGCTAAATATATGCTTGTACCTTTTTTTTATTTTATTATCTGTTATCTTGTTCTCTTAGCTTTCTTAAAAATAATAATTGTGGTGCTGTCTGCCTAATAAAAACTATACTGTGGGGATGTGACACTGTTAGCCCACAAAGTGAAACAGTCTCCCACTGGTAGAACAACAACATGAGCTAATCACAGATTAATAGCAGCACTGCTGTATTCCTGTGTGTCCAGCTGCTGTTTCTGTGTAGTGCTGAACACACTTGCAGAATTCCAGCACAAGCAAAACACAAAGAACTAGAGTACAAACATTTTTTTACACAAAGGCTTTCAATATATATCTCAGTGGATTGTACTGAGAGAACTATCTGTCACCCAGTATTAGTTAGTGAGTCACTGCCCTGTATCAGTAAATGCAGATTAATAGATATAGTGTGTAGTTTGGATTATTACAAATAAGGGCAAAAGGAATGTTGGGAAATGTAAACTAATATTTCCTACTGACACACTTAAATAACTGGCTTAAAAACCTTGTTTTTGTCTGGAGAAAATACTAACATTAGGAATTATACTGAAAATTCAGCTTTACATCAAAAAATAAAAGATCATTTAAAGTATAAAACATTGAAAACCAATTATTTTAAATTGTAATAATATATCACAATATTACTTTTTTTCTGTATTTTTGATCAAAAAAATGCAGGCCTGATGAGCAGAAGAAACTTCTTTCAAAAACATTCAAATAGTAATGTGTCTAAACTTTTGTCCTGTACTGTGTACTGTATATGGTAACACTTTATTTTAGGGTTCAGTTTTTAACTATTAACTAGTTGCTTATTAGCATGCATATTACTAGGATATTGGCTGTTTATTAATACTTATAAAGCACATATTAATGCCTTTTTCTGCATGACCTTATTCCACATCCCTTAATCCTACCCAATACCTAAACTTAAATGCTACAAAAACTACCTTACTAACTATTAATAAGCAGTAAATAAGGAGTTGCGCACACAGAAACGGGACAACAGAAACTGCACTCTGCACTACAGAATTGCTACATTATATTACTCAAAGAGGTAGTAACGTTGCTGTTTTTGAAGAAATTCTCTCTCACACACATACACACACCTCTCTCTCTCCCTTTCTCGATGGACTCATTCATTTGAATAAATGTTAGAATTCCATCAAGTAAATGTAACCTTACAGCACTTATTTATTTCTGTCTGATTTAAAGACAGAAAAGCTAGATCTAAGATAAGTGGTATAGCTGATGAAAATAACCATAATTTTAACCCTTCTAGACAAATTTAGTGCCTCATACTTCAATGACAACTTCATGACATGTATTAAAATCGTTTAACTTGTTTATCCAAGTTACAATAGACTCACCAATGAGACCTGAGTATGACAGCAAGCAGTCAGCGTAGTTCTCCTTCAGACAACCAGATAGAGAGCGGGGCTCAGGCTGACAGTTAGTGAAGAAATCAGCCAGACGAGACCTAAAACAAGCCATTCACTCTTTATATAGCATAGTTATCACATTTACTGATATATATTGTGGTACAATAAGTACTAAAAACATCACTTTATAATGAAATACTGTTCATTAAAAATTAAATAAAACATATGTTGCCAAATTTGTATTTGTAAACCAAATGGCACACACAGTTCTTGGCTGTTAAATGTGTTGGAGGACTGTCAACAGCAGTCTGTCGTAGTGTTAAGGAATGTGTAAATGAATGTGCTATGCCTTGTCTCCTAAGACACATGGTGTTGTGTGGACTAGTGTGGGATCTTTGCACAACTACACTGGAGCTTTTTGTACAGCTAGGGATTACACCTAGCTTAAAATGATCATGGTACAAAGAAAAAGACAAATAATGAGGGAAAAAGTGGCCAGAATGAAGAATGTGAACTGTACAGACCTGGAGCACAAGTGCAAATATATTCCATTTATTTGTATAAGTGTCTGAGTGTGCCCCCAGAATGTCGAGCGGCAGCTCTTCTGATTGAGCTGGGTCATTAGCTGTCGCTCTTTCTGTGCCTAAAGACGTTTACTTGGCAAAACTACATCTACGTTGTGCTAATGAAGCCTTAACAAGCCACTTAGAGGACTCTGGGGTTGCCACCTTCCTGCACAAACCAGATTTAGGGCTGCAGTTTTTATTGCTTGACTTCAATAATCACCTCGATTGTCGTCGTGATGTGCACTCTTGCCTTACCTTAATAAACGCTTTATTTCCCAATAGATGCAGTTTAACTGCTCATGGGCATGTCTGTCCTAGTGGTGAACATGTGTTATTACAGTTTACATGTTGCGATCTTGTGTCTCAGATTCAGTAAGGCATTTCTTAGCACCTCTAAATAACTCCTTTTGCACTTCAAGTGTAATGGCCACAAGATAAGTGTTGCTGTGAAGTGTGGATGTATGGACATGTTTACCTACTATGTAGTGAAATGCTTCTCTGTCTCTCTCTTTTTTTCTTTTTTTTTGCAGTATTGTAATGTAATACTATAATTATAAAAAAGATTATAAAATATTATAACAATTTAAGTAAACGATAATCTTCATATTATATTCACTGATCAGGCATAACTTTATGACCACCTTCATAATATTGTGTTGGTCCCCCTATTCTAGCTGTTTTGCTGCCAAAACAGCCCTAACCCATTGAGCCATGGAGTCTACTAGACCCCTAAAGGTGTGTTGTGGTATTTGGCACCAAGAAATTAGCAGCATATCCTTTAAGCCCTGTAAGTTTTGAGGTAGGGCCTCCATGGATCAGACTTGTTTGTTCAGCACATCCCACATACTCGGTTGGATTGAGATCTGGGGAATTTGCAGGCCAAGTCAACACCTCAAACTTGTTGTTGTTCTCCTCAACCCATTCTTGAACATTTTTTGCTTTGTTGCAGGGTGCATTATCCTGCTGAAAGAGGCCACAGTCACCAGAGAATACTGTTTCCATGAAAGGGTGTGCATGGTCTGCAACAATGCTAAGGTGATATGTGTCAAAGCATCCAAATGGATGGCAGGATCCAAGGTTTCCTAGCAGAACATTGCCCAAAGCATCACATTGCCTCTGCTGGCTTGCCTTCTTCCATAGTGCATCCTGGTGCCATGTTTTTCCCAGGTAAGCGCAGCCATCCACATGATGTAAAACAAATTTGATTCATCCGACCAGACCACCTTCTTCCATTGCTCCGTGGTCCAGTTCTGATGCTCACATGCTCACTATTGTCACTACAGGGGTCAGCATGAACACCTTGAATAGTCTGCGGCTATACAGACCCATACGCAGCAAACTGTGATGCACTGTGTATTATGACACCTTTCTATCAGAACCAGCATTAAATTCTTGAGAAATTTGAGCCACTACAAGACCTGCAGCTTTGGGGATGTTCTGACCCAGTCGTCTAGCCTTCACAATTTCCCTTGTCAAACTCGCTTGCCTTACGCTTGCACATTTTGTCTGCTTCTAACACATCAACTTGACTAAATGTTCACTTGCTGCCTATTATATCCCACCCACTAACTGGTGCCAGGATGAAGAGATTCACTTCACCTGTGAGTGGTCATAATTGTATGCATGCTCTGTGTATATAGTTGTGGTCAGAATTATTGGTCACATATTTATCGTGGTAAATATGTGTAAAGTAGGCTGTGAAAATAAAGCTGAATTGTTTATTTGGCATCCAAAACTTAAAAATCTAACCTTTCATTTAAATAAAGTGTTAATTCATTTATTAGAATGTCATTACGTTAACAATATTAAGAAAATGCTCAATACAACAACATTTAAAGTTTTTATGAACCAGTTCAGACCTGCAGATGTAGTTGGTCTTGCATGATGCTTGCAGTGTCAGGCAGTTGGGCCTCTCCTTGTCCTCATATGAACAGGCTGGCACAATGGTCTGGCGTCTGCGTTCAGAACAGGCCGACTGATCCCCTAGAGGACATGAGCAGAAGAGCATACCGTAGCTGTGCTTGGCCGGCACCTTGTCAAAGAACTGCCGCAGGGCTTTGTGGCACTTCCGTTTGTTGCAGACTTCAGCCGTTGAGACTCGACTTGTGCAGGGGCTTATGTAAGCTGAACGGTATTTCTTACAGGTATCATTTAGGTTGCAGGCCTTAGCTGCATTCAAGCAGTTGTTCTCCTTTGCTAGCGCGGGCTCACCTGCAAAGACAGAGAATACAAAATATAACTAAAATGAATCGGTGAAGTGTGTTACTATTGACTGTAATGTACAGTGTTTAACAGTGTTAAGTTTGATGAATTGCAATTTTTTTATTGTTTGATTAATATTAATGACAGACAGCAGGAGGTTTATTAGGCTTCTGTCACTTTAAGGTTGAATCCACAAATCCAATACACTTGTACACATCCGATATTCTCCCAGATCTGACTGTTTACGTGAATACTTGCCAAAATAGATATTTTGACATAATTTTGTATTTGTCCGTTCAAGAGGATAACAACAGTTCTGCCTGGATCTCTTCCCAAATGCTCATCCCTCACTATTATTTATTTCTTTTATTCATTGGTGAGTTCGTTATCTCGTTTTTGCCAGTAAAAAAATGTTTGACAAAAATATTTGTCAACGAAATGAACACTTGTATTTAATTCTAAAAAAAAGTCAACATGAAATTAAAGTTGTTATAGTCTGTTCTTCACTTTTGTGTCATATAGCGTTGTTACTACACTTTTTTAAACAAGCAAAAATGTATACATATACTGTAGGGCGCAGAAGAGAAGAGGAGATGTGGCTGTTGTTATTTTGATTAAAGACTATAAGGGCATAAAAAAATGAAAAAAATAAATACATAACGATGTGCATGTATTAGGACTGGGTAATATGGCCAAAAAATCATATCTCAGTGTTTTTTTAATTTTAATTATTATTATTATTATTATTTTTTGGTTGAATGGCGTTAAGTAGTATATATCCTGCTATTTTCAACGTTTTTATATTTTGATATATACATTTTTTTTCTTTAATAATAATTTTATTTCACATCCTGCTCAGTGATCTCCTATACTGAAGGCTATAAACAAATACTGAATGGAATGTAGATTATGCAATATATTATGTGACAATTGGGGGTTTACAATCTAAAAACAAAATTAATAATTTTGGTTTTTAAATTCACTAAACTAAAAATGAAAATAAAAACAAAAGCAAATTAGCCTATATATTTATTTATAACTCCGTCATAAAAATATACTTACTTGTAGGCTTCAAATACCACATATGGCACATTTAGGTCCTAAGTTTTTTAAAATATGTACCGGTATATTTTAGTCAGAATTATTGCGTTCCTCCGCCTGTTTGCCGCGCATGCGCGTGACACCGCTCTTTTTTTACGGAAGCCTTTAGCAGAGATCCACTTGCAGAAGGCTCGTCCTCTCCTGACAGCAAAATATACATATTTGCATGACTGTAACGTTTACAGGTGGATAATATACCTGTTAAATGTAAGTTAATTTAAAGTATGTGTCATGCTGAGGACAAATTGTATGATGCACTTTCCCTGCATCAGCTCACTCTGCGTACTCCGCTATTTTTCAGATGTGTTCGTATCAATCTGATGTACATCGATATAAACAGTATTGCCTCATTCCATATCGTCTCTAAAAAAAATATATTGATATATTGTACAAACTCGATATACCGCCCAGCCCTAGCACAGATAAAAAAATAAAAAACATTTCAACAAAAGGACACCGATTGGTCATTTATGATTTCATGGTGACTTTAAAGGAGATGCAATACCATGCTGTATTGTTTGAGCTATAGGAATGCTAATAAGAAAACTGTCAGTCATTCATTTTGCACGTCTTTGGAGGCAGGGTTTTGCAGAGAAGGTGTGTGGTTGAAATGAGTAAAATCAGCAGCTAAATTTGCTTACAGCACTCTTATGTAAAATAAAATAAAAATAATAATAACTTATGTAACTTATATATACAAAAATATGTACAGTTTTAAAAGCCAAAAGTATATTCCATAAGAGAAATGAAAAAAAGAGAAAGGACAAACAGACAAAGAAAAACAAAGTCTGATACTATCCACAGCTCTGAAACCCTTGCTCCACACACAAAAAATATTTCATTTGAACACCCCACAGCACTGACAGGCATGTGAATTAATCATCCCTATTTCTGCAAGTCTGCCAAAACACAGAGGCTGTTTATAAAGGAACCTGTTTTTTGTTTTAGGCTGTTTTTTATGTTAAATGAAACAGTGCTCGTCCCTTTGGATCCCTGCAGCCTAAACAAACAGTCATCTTGGCCGAACAGGGGAGTCATCAAAGCGGCCGGCACGGCTCTGCTCTCGCCTGTCAGCTGTGGCTAATTGCTGGCTTTCTAACACATTCCACCATTAACTAACATTTCTGGAGACTTGCTGAGCTTCACCAGCAGTTTGGTTTATAATGAGAGCCAATTAAAAACAAGAGATGGGTTGTATTAGAGAGAGGGCGGGGCGTCCATGAGCATGTGTATTTTGTATGTGTGGGGTGTGTGTGTGTGTGTAAGGACAGTGCTAATAAGATGGCTGTCTTTATGGAGCCCAAGAGGAGACTGCATCCTCAGAGTCTCAAGCAGCAGGAGGTGATGTCATTTGGTCATGTAAGTTCAGGATCAGACTAAATCAAGGCTAAAAACATGAATGGCTTAAGCCACTTTTCCACCTTTTTTTCAACATTAGCGTGCAATTGTCATATTTCGCTCCTTGGTGGCAGTCACGCAGGAGTTTTTAAATCAATCGTGAAGCAGCCTTTGCTTCTGTACAATTAATGAATATTACTTTTACGTATATTATCCACAAACAACAAATATAAAGGCACAATAGGCGTTTTTAGGGTTTATGAATGGAATTATTATATAAAAATTGTAAAGTATTTATTTCTGCCGATTTTACTTTATGAAAAAAAAAGGAATTCTCACCAAATGCTCATTAGAATGGGTCACAATGGGTCACACATGACCCAAAAATTACCCATAAGCAGGAACTCCATGCATTTACTCTCCATTAGAACTTCCAGTCTGTATTTGTTGGACACAATGTCAAACAAAATGTAGTCATATTTTATCAAACCGTAGTCAAACTTTTGCCCCTGAAATGTCTCAAATGAAGTCCTTCCTTTTTACCCTTGTTTTTAATTGAAAAATGTTTCACAATATTATTGTTTTACTGTATTTTTTTATCAAATAATTCCAGCCTTGATGAGCATAAGAGACTTCTTTCAGAGAAAATAAACTACGAAAAAACATTAAATATTTGTAAAAAATGGCAGTGTATATTTCAGAGACTGTGTGAGATGCACTATGACCTGTTGACCTTCCATAGAACAATGTAAAATAACACCGCTCCACTCCAGCTGCTAGTCGTCTGGACTGTAATTGAACACACACACACAGACACACACACACACACACACACACACAC